>NC_138049.1:61105664-61814414 GCF_964194185.1 Rhinolophus hipposideros | reverse complement strand
AGGAGGTATCATTGAAAACGCCTGGGAGAGAACAATCCAAGATGGCAGAGTAGAAACACCTGTGCTTGCTTCATCTCATGAACACATCAAAATTACAACTAAATTATAGAACAGTCAACCTGGAGGACCATATGAAGTCTAGCTGAACAGAAGTTTCATAACTAAAGATGTAAAGAAGCCACACTGAGACTGGTAAGAGAGGCAAAGATGTGAAACAGGCTGGCCCCAAACATCCGTGTGGTGGATGAAAATTGGGAAGGATATCTTGGCCACAGAGGTTCCCCACGGAGGAGTGAGGGACCCCAGCCACCCATACCAGGCTCCCCAGCCAGCAGTATTGGTGCCAGGAAAGGAGTCCCCACAATATACAGCTGTGAAAAACAGTGGGGATTTCAATTATCCAGGTAGGACAGAAGGCAGCGGAAACCCAGACGTCCTCTTAAATGGCCCACGCACAGACTCGCTCGCAAGCACTCACCTTGGGCTCCAGCAGAGGCTGTCAGCGGCATACGGGGGTGCAAACTGAGGTGTGTGACCTCGGCGGTGGCCTGGAAGACAGTTGGCAATTTCCCTGTGTGGGATTCTTCTCCTGTACAGATAGCAGACGGGCGCCATCTTTCCTGTGTTGAGCCCACCCCCTACGCTTACGTCCAAATCTAAATCTGATTGGTCTGATGAGGTACGCCATGTTCACTGAGACTGCCACACCCAACTCCATACCACAAGAGGTTCTATCGGTGGCTGAACCTTACTGGAGCCAGCAAACTGCAGCAGGTAGCAGCAGGCCTTGGTGTGTCCCGGCTTTTTGCAGAGCAACCCCAAGCTGGTAGCAGCCATCATCAGTTCACAGCATGGCCTCTCCCACACATCTCCAGGTTCAGCACAGGCAGCAACTGACTGTGGATCACTTTGTAGCTCATACCAGGTAATCCCTGGCCAGTCACAAGCAGTGGATGACCTGGGCCTGCACCGGAGCCCCTTCCAACAGGCCCCAGAAACAAAATACTTGGAGGTTGGTTTCAGACCACAGCAGAGCACCACCTAATTAGCCCCACAAGTGTCACACCCAAAGGGCGGTCTCAACAGGCACCAGAGCCCACATGGGCGAATCTTGTTCCATATGGTAAGCCCCGCAGCACAGCAGCCTATAAGCTGTGGATGAGGCCAAACACCACAGCCAGTCAACCTAAGGATCAATCCCCCCATTGAGTGCCAATAACAATCAAGACTCAACTATACCAGGAGGGCACTCAACCCATACAAGGGACACTCCTGGAGCACCTGGAGCAGGTGACCAGGGAGAGTATACCAGGTCCCCACAGGGCACCTACTACATTAAGGCCACCTGGCCAAGGCTGGGAGACATAGCAGAACCACCTAATACATAGAAACAGAGAGGCAGCCAAGATGAGAAAACAAAGAAATATGTCCCAAATGAAAGAACAGGAGAAAATTGCAAAAAAAACAACTAAACGAAATGGAGGCAAGCAACGTACCAGATATAGAGTTCAAAACAATGGTTATAAGGATGCTCAAGGAACTTAGTGAGAACTACAACAGAAAGATAGCGAGCATAAAAAAGGATATAGAAACCATAAAAAAAAAGTCAGAAGTGAAAAATACAATAACTGAAATGAAGAATGTACTACAAGGAATCACCAGCAGACTAGAAGAAGTAGAGGATCGAATCAACAATTTGGAAGACAAAGTAGCAGAAAACACCCAATCAGAACAGCAAAAAGAAAAAAGAATTAAAAAAAAAATGAGGATAGTGTAAGAGACCTCTGGCACAACATCAAGTGTAACAACATTCACATTACAGGGGTACCAGAAGGAGAAGAGAGAAAGCAAGGGATTAAAAATCTATTTGAGGAAATAATGACTTTCTAAACTTGGTGAAGCAAATAGACATACAAGTCCAGGAAGTGCAGAGAGTCCCAAACAAGATGAACCCAAACAGGCCCATACCAAAGCACATTCTAATTAAAATGGCAAAGGTTAAAGACAGAGAAAGAATCCTAAAAGCAGCAAGAGAAAGGCAACTAGTAACTTATAAGGGAGATCCCGTAAGATTGTCAGCTGATTTGTCAACAGAAACTTTGCAGGCCAAAAAGATTGGCAGGAAATATTCAAAGAGATGAAAAGCAAGTATCTAAAACCAAGAATGCTCTACCCAGCAAGACTATCATTTAAAATCGAAGGACAGATAAAGAACTTCACAGACAAGTAAAAGCTAAAGCAGTTCATCACTACCAAACCAATATTACAAGGAATGTTACAGGGACTTAAGACCCCCCCCCCCAAAAAAGATAGAAACTATGAATAATAAAATAGCAATAGTTACATATGTATCAACAATTACTTTCAATGTAAAGAGATTAAATGCTTTGATGAAAAACATAGGGTGGCTGAGTGGATAAGAAAACAAAACCCTTACTTATGCTGCCTACAAGAGATTCACTTGAGATTGAAAGAGACACAGACTGAAAGCAAAAGGATAGAAAAAGATACCATATTTTGCCATCTATATGCACTCCCATGTATAATGTGCACCCAAGTTTTTGGCCCAAACTTTCAGGGAAAAAAATCTTGCATTTTAATTTTTTAATTCAAATTTTTATTTGTTTACATTTAGTTACTTGTTTTTGTATTATAATTTTAGCATTTATTTTTAAATGTATTATGGTAGAAGAAATTTTATGAACAAATAATTACAAAACAGATACAAGGTATAAGAAATTTTATGTACTGGTAACAAATTTACAATATTTACGCATCACAGAAGGCCAAGAACTCATCATCATTGTAAGTTTGTTATAAGTTTAACAAAACTGATTATTGTATTCCAGCGTATTATTTTGCATACGGATATTGTTACTGATTTCTAGAGTTACACTTTTAACTCATAAGCATAAATAAAATAATTTAAAACATATTAGTACTACCCATGTATAATCCACATCCTTATTTTCCCCTCACAAATTTGGGCAAAAACGTGTGCATTTTACACGGCAAAATACCGTATTTCATGAAAATGGAAATGGAAAAAGACAAAAAAAGCTGGGGTAGCAATTATTACACCAGACAAAATAGACTTTAAAACAAAGACTTTAACAAGAGACAAAGAAGGATCCAGTAATCCCACTTCTAGGTATTTATCCAAAGAAAACCAAGATATTTCTTCAAGGGGACCTCCATATGTTCATTGCAGCATTATTTACAATAGCTTCGGTGTGGGGACAGCCTGAGTTTATCTGTTGATGGAAGAATGGATAAAGAGGAGGTGGTACATAAATTAATGGAATATTGCTAGGCCTTGGATGGGAATCAGTTCTTGCCATCTGTGGTGGCATGGATGGACCTGGAGGGTATTGTGCTGAGTGGAGAATGTCAGACAAAGACAGATGCAATGTGATTTCATTTATATATGGAATCTAAAGAACAAAATAAAACAGAAACACACTTAATAGATACAAATAACACTGTGATGGTTGCCTGTTGCCGTACAGCTGCCAAACCGTTTGTTCCCCTGCGCTCTTCCCAGGATTTCACAAGGGAGTGAGTGCCTCAGCAAACTGAGGCCCAATGGAGAGATATCGGAAAAGCTCCTTTGAGGGGAAGTCTCAGCAAACTGAGACTCCATGGAATTATATCTGTCCCTCCCCTTCAATGGATTCCTTGGAGATGTGCATGTGTGAAGGCAAAGTACAGGCTGGAACACAATGGGAACTTTTGGAAAGACAGCCAGCAGGCTACTAATACACAGATCTTGAGATTAACAATCTTTTACCTCTTTAGAAGTTTACCAATAAAAACTACCCGATTTGGCATTTGGTCCCTGAGGCTGTTCCCCTTGGCTCCGTGGTTTGCATTCTATTCATGGCTACTGTCTTTTCTTAACCCTGTTCCGCCCTTCTCCCTCAACCACAACCCTCAGTCATGCTGGACACGACAGTTGCCAGATGGGAGGGAGGTAAAGGGGGTGGGTGAAAAATGGGAAGGAATTAAGAAGTACTAATTGGTTGTTACAAAGTAGTCATGGGATGTAGGGTATAGCAAAAGGAATATAATCAATAATATTTTAATAACTGTGGTGTCAGATGGGTACTAGATTTATTGGGGTAATAGATGGGAGGGGCGTTAGGGGACAGGGTGAAAAAGGTGAAGGGATTAAGAAGTACAGATTGATAGTTACCAAATAGTCATGGGGATGTAAACTAAAGCATAGAGAATGTAGTCAATAATATGGTGTATTATTGATTATATGTATAGTGCCAGGTGAGTAACAGTCAGGGGCATCACTTCTTAAATTATACAAATGTCTAACCACTATGTTGTATGACTGAAATGCAAAATAATACTGAATGTTAACTGCAACTGAAAAGTTTAAAAAGGGGGGGAAGTTGAAGGGGGATAAGAGGTTCGAATCTCCAGGTATAAACAAGTCATGGGGATGTAAGGTACAGCATAGGGAATATAGTGAATACTATTGTGATAGCCTGGTACAGTGTCAGGTGGTTGCTGCACTTATGTTGATCACTTGTTTAGGTATACAAATGTTGAACTATGGTGTACACCTAAAACAGATATAATATTGTATGTTAGCTACATTTGTAAATAAAAATCTTTAAAATAAAGCAAAATGCTGGGGAGAGGTTTTTCAATGGCATGCTGATACACATAATCAAAAGTTAACAGATAGGACCATCCAGTCCTCTCTGGAAGAAGCCAGGTAAGGCAGTGTGGAGAGCGCGGTACGATGTGTCACAGGAGATGAGAGTCCATCATGATTCAGGGTATGGGACAGGCAAGTTTAGAGGCAAGGCATGTGTCATCCATGTCCATATTCCCAGGGCCTGGAGCAGGGCTAGGACTCCACTGTGTCCAAGAGGAGCCAGGGGGCGGGGTGGTAGCACAAGTTGCTAGGTGTCAAGCAAAGTGACAGTTAGGGAGGACTGGAGAACTCTAACTGGGATCTTCAACGAGACGTAGGGTGTCCCTGTGCCAACTTTTCACTCTGTCTTGTCTTGGCACTCCAGATTATGCTCTATTTACTGGGATGAAGGACGCCATTTTTGAGCTGTTAACGTTTGCCTTAGTTCACGTCATATGAGACTTGGTAAAGAATTTTAACCCGTTATGAAAACGTAGGTTAAAAGTTTTGTTCTGTTTTATTTTGAGCAGCTGTAGAGCGGAGCCAGAGGAGGTTTGTACTCAGAAAACCTGGGTCTAATCCCCAGCACTCTTTGATCCTGGGCACCTCACTTAACACCAACACCCTCATCTGTGAAATGAGACAACGGTTAGGATTCCTTGTTAGGATCGTTGAGATCAAGTCATGTCATATTCAAGACAACGATGTGCAGAGAGCTTTGTACGGGTGTTAATTAGTTATTATCTTTATTATTGTTCCCCCATTTGGCACCTTTCTTAGCAGTTGTGGTACTGGACGGCCACCAGTACCACGGGGTGGCTGCCATTACCTCAGTTTTACCAGATGTATGTGCCATCCGCCCAAGATTTATTGTGCTTAAATAATTGATGGATCTACCTCACATCCTATTTGAAGATGATGTAGTCACAGCCTACATGGTTTTGTGAGCCAGCAAAGGATCGTTTAATAGTTCAATTAGCTCCTTGAGGAGATACATGGTGTTTGAGATATGCCAAATAAGCAGCATGCATTCTCTGTGGGGAGAAAAGAAGTCAGCAGACTTCTTGTGAAGACACAGCTTCCTGCAGAGCCAGATGTAGTTCAAATTTTCTTCTTGCTTTTTCCCAATAGCAGTGCTCAGGGGGGATAAACTTTACTTAACCTAATTAATTTTAATCACAGCTTTCAAATCTCATACTGTGAAAAGAATTACAAATTTGAATACATTAATAGAGCTATAGTTTATGCTGTAAGCTAATCATGCAATGTGCATTTACATTTTCTGCATGAGTTTGCAATTACCATTAAAATAAAATTCCGTGTGTCCTTTTAAATTACCAAAATGTGAAGAGAAGACTGAGCCAGGCCCATTTTTGTGCTAAATTACTAGAAGAATGTCTAAATTTCCAAGAATTAAACAGCTTTCTCCATTTGAGTTGCAGCAAGAAATGATTTCCAGTCATCTGCTCCAAACTACTTCTGTTTTTAAATAATCTTTTAAACTATTTGTGCAAATGTCTCACCTGCTTTAACAAGAAGTCCTCTGAATTTAGTTCAGAGAAATCACACACACACACACACACACACACACACACACACTCACGCGTGCGCGGATTTAGATTTTCTGTGTAATTTTCCCTTTAGGTTCCATTTAGACTTATTTGATAAATCAATGGATGTAACTAAATATTACCTGGTTTTTCAAAGGATCTGAGACAGTTTAGAGGAAACACAGAGGATATAATAATAAAATTAATACAGAATTAGATCCCAAATTAGAACAGAATGGCAAGACATCTGCAGAGTAATATCATGGCTTCTATGTGTATATAGGACTTGGCAGTTTTTTACCTCCTCTCACACACTTTATCTCTCTTGGTCCTGAGGTGGGCAGTACAGGTGTCATCATCTTCACTTTCCAGGTGAGGCGACTGAGAGAGTGTCAGTGAGAAGCAGAGTGGGTCCGTCAACTCCAGTCTGACACGCTTTGTATAAGAAGGCGCCTGGCATCTAGAAACACAATTTTTGGATTATGATAACCCAATGAGGAGGAACAAGTGGGCATAAGCAGTGACCACATACAAACTGCATCCTGATATCTGAATATTAGTGATGCAAAATATTATGGGGTGAATGCTCCTCCATAAGACATTATGAAGCTTCAACTGGTTTGCTTGGTCACCTGGCTGGTCTCATGTAGATTTTGGTTTCCTGGAACTATTTCATACCTAATTATGCCAGAGAATGTTTCTAGTATGTTGCTGTTTCTCTAGCAATGCCCAGAAACAGCACCTCACAATAGTAATAGCAGCTGTCAATTATTGCTCGCTTACTATGTTCAAGACACTGTCATGACAGTCATTTAGTGCTCCCTCTTTTTTTTCCTCAGGTAAACATTCCATTTCTGCCAAAATTTCTATCCAAGATGGCTTTCAGATGTCCACCAACCAGTTCGCCTACTTCTGCATGTGCCAAGACCAAGAGGGTCCTGTCGGAGCCCTGGCCGGCCTGCGAGGACACAGATCTCCTTCTGTGATCAGAACCAAGAGAGCCAGGCTACAAGGGTGGTCCAGTTCGTTAGCACGTCTCCTTTAGATGCCAACTTCTCTTAACCTGTTTCCTCCTGATCTTGTGCTTCCTGCATTAATAGCTGACATCACTTGCTTTTGGATTCAGATACCGAAAGATCCCACCCTAGGGTACCAAAGTCCCAGACACAGAGCCCGGATCTTATCCATCATTATAGGGGGCAGCAGACCGTGTGGGGTCCTTGAAAGACCTTGGCTTTCTGATCGTGCAGATCTGGGTGTGACCTGTGGCTCCGCCACATGCCTGCTGGGAGGTCGAGTGATTTACTGAACTGCTCGGTGCTTCAAGTTCCTCATCTGTTAGTGGGGATTGCAGTCTGCTTTGCAAGGGCTTTGGGTGAAGACGAAATGTGACATCTGTGTAAAGCATGAATATGGTACCTAGAACCTAGTGTTCAGTGCCGACTTCAAGGCTCTGCCTGGGCCCTGCTTCCTTTTCTTGTGTCCTTGGTATCTTACTTAACTCCTGTCACAGCAGATATCTGGGCCTATTTTCTGAGCAAGTGCCAGCCCTCAGCCCGCCATTTCTACCTCCTTCCTCCCCACTTCCACCCTGCAATTGGAGGTTTGTGGAGCCAGCAGCTTTCCCAGAGCTGAGGGCCCGACTCCTGCCGGATGGGGCCCTGTGTCCCCGCTGCAGAGAGAATCCAAACATAGTTCTCTGGTGCTCTGTGCGCTGTTGACTGAGTTGAGGGCAGCAAATCCCCTATGGCTGGCAGGCAATCAAGACTGGACAACAGTGCGTTAGATCTTGTTACTCACGGTGTGCTCACCTGGGAGAAATGCAGAGTGCTGGGCCACTAATCAGAATCTGCATTGTAACAAGAGCTCCAGGGATCCATAAGGACATGAAGGCTTGAGAAGGCCTGGACGGGGCCACCAGACGACAAGGGCCCTCTAGCTACCACGACAGGAGAACATGGCTCTTCTTTCCAGGGTTCAGCGCTGGTATCCATGGAGCCTCCACTAGGGGTGTGTTCAAAACACGCATTAAAGCAAATTTATCTGCACAGGAGTCCATTTTCATTTTCCTAAGTTGTCTAAAGCAAACCTTTGCATCTCTTTCCCTAAGACCCACAGCTTGCTTTAGGTTAACTTGCATGTCCCCATGCCACTCAGTGAAGTCTCCCAGACCATACCCACTCCAGCTCTTGCCTGTTACGGAAACACAATTACACGCAAAGGCATACATACATGCATACGTGTCCATACACACGGCACACACACCCTAGAGGCCCTGCCATTTCCCACCCCGGGACCTGAGCTTACGTTGTCTCTTCTGCCTGAGATGCCCTTCATGCCCTTGTTTGGCTAAAGTTTAGTCATCCTTTAAGTTTCATTTAAAGTGTCAGCTCAGCCAGAGCCACCTGTCTGCTCCCACAAGGCCCTGTAACATGCTGTGTGATGGTATTTGTATTGTCACCACATTGCCTTACAACCTGTGTTCCCATCTTGATCATTTCCTGGAAGCACTGAACCCCGTGAGGGCAAGGACTGAGACGCACTTCGTCGTCTTCGTGTCTCCAACACCCAGCACAACGTCAGGCACGCTGAACATGCTCCTTGCACAAGTGAAGTGGAGAACGGCTCAGCTGGTTCTGGGGGCTTGGTGTTCTGTCCTTTTTAAGTTTAATCAGAATGAAATGAAATTAGTGCAGACTCAGAGCGTTTGGGGAAAATTCTGTAAAACCTTGCAACCCAAGTGGAAAAAAACAGATCAAAGGCAAATTAGATGGCAATTTGTTTTTTAAAAAAATCTGCAGCGATATCTTAATTAGGGAATATTTTTTCTCATTGAAATTCGCAACTCCCAGGGAAATACTTGGTATGTTACAGATCCCTCCTTACATTTTCTCACCAGCTAGTGCAGGCCCTGCTGAGCAGCCTTTGTGAGGGAAAGCTCTGAGGCTGCAGCACAATAAGACACTCAGCTCTTACACAGCACTCTGCACTTGCAACAATTAAGCCTTTCACCCATCCTGGCCTTGCGACAGGACCGCTGGTCTTACTGACTGAATCTGATGGCTGAGGTAAGAGGCTCTGCGTAAATGACTGGCTGGATGTCACACAACTGGGCTGTCACATGCAGAATTCCCAGCTTTGGATCTTCCTCTCATGTCAAGCAGGTTTTTTTTGTTGTTGTTTTTTTCCCTACCTTAGAATGTAATCTTTTGACAAACATACGTCAAACCCAAAGGCTCTTCAGAAGGAGGCAGTTTAGACTGGGTCAGTGTTTCCTAGACTTTGGGATGTCACAGGTCAGTAAAATTGTTGAAAATAAGTTTAAGGATGACTAAATTTAGAATTGCAAGCTTTTCATGTTGCTAATTAGGAATGCTAAGAAAAATCTATGGTCAAAATTATGTCATATAGGATAATAACTGTTGACATCAAAAAAAAAAAAAAAAAAAAAAGGAAGGATCTTAGGATAAAGCCCAGCTTTCTAACTGAACATATTTAGCTTTATGAAAAACTCACCACATTGTCATTTTTTTCTTTTTAATTTCACAGCAGGCCAATGTAAACCAGCAATGGTATGGAGTAGTGTTTGGGAGACACTAGCTTTGTAGATCTTTAATATACTACGTCCATGTGTTTTGTTGAAACTCCTACAAAAAACCAAGCTTTTGTAGAACAGTGAGGGGAAGACCACACCCAGGTCAGTCACTTGCTTCCTCCCTTACACAACTGTGGCAAGAGGCACAATGCACTCAGGCCATTACTTTTCCAGAGTCTCTGTAGTCTCCACTTTATGTTCATTAGAGAAAGAATATGGAGGACTTGAAAGCCTTGATGTAGTTTCCCTATTGAGTTTTAGGTAGGATTAGGCTAAGCAAGAGGTTTGAGCTGAGGACTTTATTCTGTGGTGTATCCTACTTTTATTTTTGCTGTGTCCACACAAGAAAAATAAACAAGATAACAGTGTTGAGGTGTGAATTTGGGGGCTTACATGCTAAAGGGAAATAAAAAACACAAAACTTTATGTACATTATGTGGAAATTATGGAGTAAAAAGTCTAAAAATAATTACTGTCATTGGTGGAAGGGGAATGTGTATAGATTTTTCTTTTGTTTTCCAAGTTTTGTTACTGTATTTATATTACTTTTGGAATTTAAAGCAATCTTGTAATTATAAAAATATGAGAACCATTGAAAAGTTATATCTTTACTACTTCAAGGGATGTCAACAAAATATCATAAAAGCAAAATAATGAATGTGTTGTGGCACACATCTTTTCCAAAGATATCCACAGCATCACCTGGCCACATCCTCCTCCAACAAAGGGCCTTAACACTCCTTCCATTGAGTCCTTCCCCTTGAACCTGCCAGGACCTTTGTAAGGGCCTCAAACAAGTGGCAGGATACAATGCGACTGACTTTTGAGGCTAGAATGTAAAACTGCCGTATACTTCTGCGCTTCTCTCTTGGGATGCCATTTTGAATTCAGCTGTGTGCTATGAGGAGGTTCAAAGGAGCAGCCCATGTGGAGAGCCCACAGGTAGATGTTCTGGTCTACAGCCCAAGTAAGGAACCAACATCAACTGCCAGTCATGTAAGTGAAGAAGGCTCCAGGTGATTCCAGCCCAGCCTTTTGAGTCTTCCCAGAAGAGGCCTCAGACAACATGGGGAAGAGACAGCTGTCCCTTCTGTGCCTAAGTCAAATTCCTGACCCATAGAATCCCTAATTCTCAGCATAATTAAATGATTGCTTCATACCATTAAGGTTTGTTACCTAAGAATTATCTGTGTAGCATAATCCTCTTTTAGGAAAAACAATCAAGAGCAAAACAAAATCCCTGTGCATTTGTATATACAAAACATCTACATATACAAAACCACCCCTGTACATCTATATATGTAGATATATATGTATTTAATGAAATTTTTTTTGTTAAAATATACATAAAATTTACCTATACATATACATCTACATATACAAAAACACCCTACGTATACAAAAACATCTACATATATAAAAACACCCCTGTACATCTATATATGTAGATATATATGTATTTAACGAAATTTTTTTTTGTGTTAAAATATACATAAAATTTACCATTTAACCATTTTAAAGTGTACAGTTCTATGGCATTAAAGTACATTCACATTGTTGTATAATCATCTCTGTATCTAATTTAACACTAACTTTCCACTCCCACGTCCTTCCAGCCCCTAGCAACCATGCTTCCACTTTCTGTCTATATGAATTTGACTATTCTAGGTCCCTCATAAAAGTGGAATCATAAAAGATTTGTCTTCTTATGACTGGCTTAGATCATTCAGCACAATGTCTTATAGGTTCAAGACTGGAGCAGGTGTCAGAATGTGCTTCTTTTTAAAGACTGAATAATATTCCACAGTATGTATATACCATATTTTATTTATCCATTGATCTGTCAATGGACACTTGGGTTGTTTCCACCTTTTAGCTATCGCAAATAATGTTGCCATAAACCTGGGTGTGCAAATATCTGTTCGAGTCCCTGTTTCCAATTCTTTTGGGTATATACTCAGAAGTAAAATTGCTAGATCATATGGTAATTGATTTTAATTTTTTGAGGACATACCATACTATTTTCTGTAATGGCTGCACCATTATACATTCCCACCAGCAGTGCATAAGGGTTCCAATTTCTCCACATCTTCAATTTATTTTATTTATTTATTGGATAATAGCCATCCTAGGGGATGTGAAGTGGTATCTCATTGTGATACCTCATTTTGATTTGCATATCCCTAATGGTTAGTGATGTGGAGCATCTTTTCATGTGCTTACTGGTTATTTGTACATCTTTTTTGGAGAAATAACTATTTAAGTCCTTTGCCCATTTTTTATTTGGCTTATTTGTGTGTATTATTTTTTGTTTGTATACTTTTAAATGTATGTATGTATATAAATACACACATATAAATATACATATATATGTATATATAATGTATATAATGTATATGTAAATATACACATATATGTATATATAATGTATATAATGTATATATGTGTGTGTATATGTATAAATATAAATATGAACAAGGCAGAGGCAGAGAAAAACAACCAACAGAATGTTACCTCAGAGGGTGTGTGCTGGGGATAGAAGACCAGGAAAAGTGAGTCCTCTTTACCTTGTGTCATGTACTGGAGCGTTTCTCTTATCACTAGTATGTGTCACTAATTGAATAAAAGAAAAAAAATTATAGACATTATCAAGAAAATGTCATTTTGATTAAGTATCTCAAAATATCTGACTCGAGGGGTTTTTCAATAGTAGTCCAAAAAATGAAAGTCTTGAGCTGACACGCCAAGCAAATTTCATTGGTAAAATTTTAATTATGAAAAGAAAACTTCCCTTCATTGTTTTACTCACAGATCCTTGGCCTGCTTTTTTTCACCTCCCCCTCCTCCCTTCTGGAAAGAGCTCAGACTAGATGAGCCTGTCTCTCTTTAAAGAGACTATTTGTTTCCATGGTAACTTGCCTTCTACATCTTCAGAATTGTAAACTGGGAAATTCTATTAAAGGCTTATCAAGGCAGTTGCTTTTGAAACGGTGTCTGATAGTTGCCGTTTGCTTCATTCACCTTTGCTGCCCGGTAATCTTTTGAATTCGGTGATTCTGTTTTTCTCTAATGGAAGAAGTAAAATGAAACAGCATGAAGCTGGTTATATTGATAGTCTGATTGGGCCACTGGGCACTATTTTCAGGTACTGCAGTGGGCTGCCATGGTGGTGCCCCTGGGTGGCTGTGTGAGTTGTGTGGCCCATGCCCACCTCTGCACTGAACCCCGGAAGCAGAGTCCAGCACCTGAGCAGAGCTGCTTGGAGATGCCCTCTGAGGTCAGCTGGAGAAGAAACAGAAACTAGCTCTGTTGTCAAAAATGACTCCTATTGTTAATGGATTTCAAGTCTTCCCTATGAGATTCTGATACAGACACGTGGAGTTGATTATATCTCTGCTGTGAAAGCAACTGTAGTTCCAACAGGTACAAATAAAGCAAGTAATCTAATTACCTGAGGCTAATCATTTAAATTTTTCCAGTAGCATCTATACTTGTAAAGCTTCATATATTGATTCTTGGAATAGAACATTTTTTTTTTTTTTTTAATTGACCAGGGTGATTGATATGCACGAAAGCTGTATGGTTTTTAATCTCTTTGGACCCTCAAATAAATGACATTTAAATAAGTTCATAAACAGAAAATATCTCAAAAGCACATTTTCTATTTAGGGAATTCAACAACTTCATTTGATTATACTGAACAAAACATTCTATTGGTTTTCCTTTTTTTATTATTTTTTGTAAAAAAGCTAATTGCTGATCAATACTTTAACTTTTGAACAGATTTCTTAGGTAATCTGTACTTTTAATATTTAAAAGTAATATTTAGTTTGGGATGATGAAAAGTCCTGGAGATGAATATGGTAAGGTTGTATAACAATGTGAATACACTTAATGCTACTGAACTGAACACTTAAAAATGGTTAAAATGGTAAACTTTCTCATGCATATTTTACCACAATGAAAATAATATTTAGAATTTGCCAATTGGAAAATGTGAAAGTTTCTGCAATTGCTAAAGAAAAGCACATTAAGCAAAACACAATTATACAGTATCAGGCTCCTAGCTTCCCTCCACGCCCAACTTTTTTGAGGTATAATTAAAAAATAAAAATGGTATATAAAGTGTACAATTTGATGTTTTAATACACGTATATATTACAAAATGATCATCACGATCAAGCTAATTAACATATCCATCACCTCACATAGTTACCATTTTCTTTTTTTGTTTTTGTGGTGAGAACTCTTAAGATCTACCCTCATGGGAAATTCCAAGTACACAGCACAGTGTTAACTGCAGTCGCTGCGCTGCACATTAGATCTTCAGAATGTATCCATCTTATACCCGGGAGTTTATACACTGTGACCAACATATCCCCATTTTCCCTCCCTGCATCCCAACTTGCCCCACAAGTCCCTGGCAACTACCATCCTCTCTGCTTCTGAGTGACTATTTTAGATTCCACATATAAGTGAATTGTACCTAAAAAAAGAAAGCATACCCAGGAAACCTATTTTAGATTGGGATCGAGGAAGGATTCCCAAGGAAGCTCTGTTTAAGCTGGGACCTAAAGGCTGGTAAGAGTTAGCTAGGAAAAGGTGGTTGAGAACATGCCATTGGCAAGATGAAGGGGGTATGGATGGAACTGAAGGGGAAGGCAGTGGTCAGACAAGATACGGGTTTGTAGGTCTTAGATTTCACCCCAAATACCATGGGAAATCTACTGAAGGGTTTTAAGCCAGGGATAGTCACAGTCCAGTCTACGTGTTATCAGGCTCACTCTTGCTCTCTGTGGAAATGGATCACAGGGCAACAAGAGCAGAGCAGGGAAGGATGCAATACACGTCAGTGACTGGGACGAAGGCTCCTTGAGGCTGTCCATTTGGTACACATTCCTCTAGGGACACACAATCATGACCTTGTCCCTTCCCAGTTCCCTCGGCTTGTCTCTCTCCCTGCCCACATCACACCCTCTGTTCTAGCCATAAAGAAAGGCCGTCATTGCTCCGGTGGTACCACAGTCTCTTTCGCTTCAGGCCTTTGAACATTCTGCTCCAACTTCTGAACTGTTTCACCCCGTACATATATGCCTGGCGGACTTTTCTTCAACCTTCAGCATTCTGATAAGGCATCACTTCTTTCCAGATGTTGTCCTGGTCTCAGGCTACTGATTGATAAGAAAAAAGTGAAAATGTAGGACAGTCTGAGCCTCTCTTTGGAGCTCCCTCCAGCACCCTGACTCAACGCTACCATGGCCCATGTCACAATGCGAGGTCACTGCCTGTTTTACTCCCTTGGTTTTTCCCATGAACCTATGAACACACTAAGACAGGAACTCATTTGTCCCAGTGTCCCAGTGTCATGCACCAAGGATGAATTTTTTCACGAGAAGTCAGAACTCAAGGTGGTTCTCCTCAAGATTTCCCCTGAGTTCTCAGTTAACATTTTTCTTTTCCTGAAGATGTTCACACCTGCCCTCCCACAGATACTGTCCCTTGTCGAAATGCTTGCCTCTTCCCACTTTTCAGAATATCTCCACCCTTATAAAACACTAATCTGCATTTTAGTTCTCCAGATTTCTCAATGGTGAACAAGACTCCCACCATTGCTTTTGTTCATAAAGAGCACAAAATAGAAAATGTTGACATACTTTTTTAGTAGGATCTTTTCCTCCCTTTTTCATGACATTTCTAGTTCTTTAATCTGAAGACTATCAGTTCAGAAATAACTGATTTTAAAATAAAGACAATATAGTTCTAACAGACATCTAATCCTCAGGTTGCAAATGCTCGTCAATGTCTTACTCTCTTGAGAATTTGATTTTTAAAATACATCCATTTCAGCGTTACTCAGGACCTTCTACATTTTCTCAAAACATTCACCTATTATCTCCCTGAGTGGTGTTCAGACTTCAGCATAATGTTAAGAGCCCAAGCTGCCTGCACTGAACCCTACCTCTGCCACGCCACCTAGAGCAAATTATGTTACCTCCCCTCATTTGTAAACAGGGTAATAATGGTACCTCCCTCAGAAAGTTTTTGTGAACACTGAAGAAGTTAATACTTGTAATACACTCAGCAGTGGCTGGCATTTGCAGCAGCAACAAATACCTTCTGAAGATGGGGGAACAGAAAAGGAGGAGCAGTAAGGGGACCTCATATTGAGTCCCCGAGTGGCCCACGCCCACTGTGTGGACGAGACTGGGCGATCGCATGGAGGCTCATAGCAGGGAAAGGTTCTCCCTGACGGCTGGTATCACGTTAGACACAGGTTCAGCTCCAAGTGGCTAAAAACCTGAGTCACTATGGCTTACTGCATAGGGACATTTAGTGCTTCCTTAATAAGAAGTCTGGAGGGTGTGATCTCAGGGTTAGTGGGGCAGCTCATCAGGGTCATTCCCGTCTTGTTTCATCATCCTTACATGTGAGCTCTCTGTCACTGGCATCACATGCTAGTTCCATGAATTAGGTCCTCACACAGTGTCCTAAGCAGGAGGAACAGATGCGAGCAAAAGGCTGCTTCCTTCTAAGCCTCTGTCTGGAAAGAGCGGCTTTTCCAAAAGCACCCCAGCAGTCTTCCCCCCACTGCTCATTGGCCACGTTTAGGTTACTCAGCCACCCCAATCTTTCCTTGTTTTTTAACATACTTTTTTTCCCTTTTTTCCTTGGAGCGGCATCCTCCACGTCCCTTCCGCTCCTTTAGGGAGAAATGGTATGTATTTTCTGACAGATGTACAGTTCATCTCTTTCTCTGAGACTCGCCAATCCTAATTCTTCCGGGTTCGGGTGTTATAATAGAACAGGTGAGCCCTATTCCACGACTTGTGGCTCACGGTGAGGGGGGGCACCTACTACTGGACAGATGGCAGTCCAGGAGAACGTCACTCTACACCGTGTTTTTGAAAACTGCCAAAGCCCTCAGAAGTCGAGGAGTCAATTTCAGGCAGCTGAGTTCTTCACGTATGTCTTCTCCCCACCTCACCTTAATCTGTGTCCTTGGACAGAGGAGGCCTAAGCACATAATAAAAAAGGAAACGGGAAGTATGTGAGTATGAGGCAGCAAGAATTTCCTTGTCTGCTAAGAGCGTGAAGCTTTGAAAACTGAGAAGATCAGTTTTCCCAACCAGAAATAGTCCAGAAAACAGTTGAGCAAGAAGGCCATTTTAGGGTCCTCTGACCTTAAGGTCCTCAGTCTTCAGGGGCTGTAGAGACCTCAGACTGGGTGTAGCTCAGGGAGAAATGTAGGGGCCACTGGGCAGCTAGTGTAGAATAAAGACACTTTCAGACGTACAGCGAATCAAGTTTACTTCGCTTGTGCCTTTTCTGAAGAGGCTATTGGATGATATGCTTCTGTGAAATGAGGGAGTAAACCATGACAATAGAAAGACATGAAGTCCAGGAAGGAGGGATCCAGCCCAGGAAAGCAGGGAAGGGAAGTCACAGGATGACCGCTCCACAGTGGCCTGGAGAACACAGAGTCTGTATGGGAGCTGGAGGAACTGCACTGGGCCTCTGTGGAATGGTGGCTCCAGGGGGACAATGGATGTGTAACTGGGTTTGAGAATATGAACAATTATTGATAGGTGTGAGTGATAACTCTGCTGGGCAATTTATTTTAAAAAGTGATAAATTTATAGGCAAAAGAAAAAAGGCACTAGGAGAAACAAACGGTTTTAAGAGAAATGCAATATAATTATATTCATACATTACTTGGGTCAGTTGTGAACACTAGTTATATAGTCATCATAATGCAATATTGACTGACTTAATCTAAAGTTGTGATTTCACTATATTGGGAAGGGTAGGCAAAATGGTAAGAAGTGTGTAAGCTAACTAAATCCTCTATCACTATAATATGAAGTCAAAATTCTGGTATACAAAATTGATAAATCAAGAAGTAGCAGTATAAATACATTATTTATAAATAATAGGGTAAACAGAAGAAATGGAGAGTAGGCAGCAGCTGTTTATTTAACAGAAGGTAAATTTGATTTAAAAACTGTATGCACTGTGGATTAAAAAGGGGGGGCGGTTTCTATGGAAAGGAACCTCACAGAGTGATCTGATCATAAATTCCTCACTGGGTAGATCATGGTGGGTAGTCAGGTCCCAGGCATATAACTTCTTTAGTAAAAGGGTTTAAGCCAGCCCTGTCCATGTTCTTGTGTATTTAGGTTAACACACCTTTGAACTACCAGAATACCCCTTGAAGAGGGTATTAACCCTCAAGAGAGCACATCATCTTGTTAACTATCCTGCAGTCCAATCCCTGCCTTCCTTTTCCCAATCTTCCTTACCTCCTCTCCTTAATTTCAAATGCATATATCGTCAGTTTGGCTCATGTAAACTCATAAAAATTCTCCACAGGTTTGGACGTTTCTTACGTTGACAGCACATATTACCTTAAAAAATCAGAGTTCTTCTCCAAAATGCATTTTAAAAGACAGGCCAATTGTTGAAATACTTGGAATAGAGGTGTAATCTGCTTCTTTGCTCTGAGGGCTTTCTGCATTCCCGGACCTGTGGCCAGGCCACCTTGGATGTGGTATACAATCACGTCCCTTAAAGAGCTGACCCAGCAGCCAGAAGTGAAGGAGGTCTCAGCATTTCAGGGCTTGTTGTGCCCTCTTGTTAAACAGAGCCAAGTTCTAAGGAGTTTTAATTACATTCCAATTAGGAATGAAAGCGGGGGAGGGATTGGGAGAAGAGATGAAAACTCCCTTCATTGTAACAGCATATCCTGTCATACATTATTGCTTACACATAGCTAGATCAGCCCTACTTGGCTACCACCAAGGAAATTACCATATGTAAATATACAATTTGGGATTACAAAAGGTTCCTGCATGCCCAATGTGATCAGTGTGCAACTTAATCTTCAGGGATTAGTATTTGTGCCAAGTTAATAACTGAAAGGATATTCCGTAAATGACTCATTTATATGTACATTTGTGGTTTTACTCAAATAATCACTACAATGTATGGTGATTAGAGTATTAAGTTCAATTTCCACTTATGTTTGGAGGCAACTGTTTCTCTCAGCGTCCCTCAGGTTTAATATAGCAAGACTTAAAATGAGTCATACGCTGTATCTGGGAACACCAGCTATCCTGCCAGTTTATCCGAGAGACTCCATTGTGCTCATCTTGCAAACACATCTTCACGCAGAGCAGCAGTAATTTGGTCCAAATCCAGGACTCTCCCTACAGTCCCACAAATCTTCCATGGAGCTTGACTTTGATATTTGTTCACAGGACATTTACTGATTCCTAAATCAAGGTGACATTTTGTAAAGGACTGTGAAAAATTTATGTTAACATTGTCGTTAGTATAAATGATAAGATTTAAGAATTTTTTTCTTAAAAGAGGAATCAACAAATACACATTCAGTTCTGTTCCCTGCCACCCCCCAACAGTTTGATTCATTCTTTTCTTATCCTCAATACCTGAAGTATATATGACAGAAGAAATGAATTAGCCCTAGAGGAGAATGGGGAAGTAACACTAACAATACTGAGATTACAGGCATTTAGAATTGGATCTAGGCCATCCCTGTGTGTTTACTCAATGAGGAAACTGGGGAGGGGCCTCCTGACTCTCCCAAGGGAGTCTCCCAAGAGCAAAATGGCTTCTAGCCAGCATCTACCCGGTCTACCTCACAGGTCTTTTTCCTCCATGGAAGTGCTAGTCTCTCACTCGGTCTGCTACACACCTCAGGGTTTCAGGCTCCAAAGAAAACTCATTTGATGACTGCAGCTCCTCCCCTGCACCCAAAGCAATCTGATGAATGCTGATGTAAGAAAAAGCAGAAACGTACTTGATACCATTACATCTAGAGTTGGCATGCCTCCTTTTGAATTACAAATAATAGAAACTGGAGATTGTCATGTCAGTGAACAGTCTGACCTTGCTCCCATCATTATGGCTTTCTTTTTTAATTTTTCTTCCTTTTCTTTATATCTTACCAAAAAAAATCACTAAAAAAATAGTGATTATTCACCAAGAAAAAAATGAAAGGAGCATATTCATGTGTTCTTGAAATCAGTTTGTAGAGAACAGATGAAGGGTCACGTTTTAACAAATAAAATGCCCCAATCCTAACAGCCAGCAGAGTAAGAGAATTCGGACCAAAGGTAAAGGTAATCTTTTAAATAACACATACTTAATACTTCTAAGTCCGTTGGCTATTTCTAAGTAAAATAAGACATTTTCTCCCCAAATAACTAAAGCACTGTGTCTGAGTGGAGGCAAATTTTACCGTTTCATTTTAATGAACCTGCCTCTTGCTTACCCATGGAATAGTATGCCGTAACACAGCCTGCTTTTGCACTGCAGACCAGCCACCTCTGCATTCATTATGGTGACAAGTTGTTATTTAAGGGGAACGGGAGGTTGTTCAGATCCGAAATGAAATTCTAAGGAACGATTATAGCAATGTTTAAACATTTCAGGCAGCAAAACTGGCTCAGGTATTAGCTTACTTAGGCAAGGAAGAAAAATGCAGATGTCCTGTATTTTTTTATTTATAGACCTGCTCAAAGAGTACGTGATTTCTGTTCATTATTAGACGTTAAAGCTAGCAGCATATAGGTAGTTTTAATTGTGATCGTTGGCATGGCTAATATTGGGAAAAGTAGAGTCATGTGATACCTCCAAGGTGTGAAAACAAGCTAAAGGTATCTCTGCAGTATTTTCTCTGGTCTTTTGTCATGCCCCCAAGTGGTTGACAAGTGGCATCTACTGGCAGGACCAGAACAGGAGCACAGCAGGAAACTCCCCCTTTATCTACTGACAGGCAGCAGTAAGCAAAGGGAAAGGCCATCTCTTCGCTAGTGAAGGTCTGTGCACATGAAGAGAACCCCTGCTGTGTGAGAGCTCCTTTGGTTCCTACTTTGTGTCTGATCACTTAGACACAAAGGTGCTTTGTTTACCCACGTTTTCTGTCAGCGTGTGTATTCTGTTGATGAGTCTGCTCACCTCTCTATAAACCGAGTGTTTCAGCGACAGGCAGACACTGGGGTTTGCTCCTCATTGATTTACAAATTTGCCTCCCTTTATTTTCCTCAAGGGAGACAAATATGCTCTGGATCAAAAAAATCTCACTGGGGTGCAGACAAGTTTAGGATTCATATATATGTGGCTGTACAAATACTCTGAAAAGCTGCTAGTTGCAATTTGTCCTCTTTCAGATCGTTACAGACCAATCAATTCATTAGGCTTTGCTCTTGTGTGTTCCCTCCCTCACTCACTTCCCTCTTCATTTAATTAGTCTTTGACATGGTATTTACAGACTGGGAATCACAGGTGATCAATGAAAAAGAAAAGAATATTCTGGATTATCTAAGAACAACTATCTTTGGAGGCCTACATCAGGATTGGTTACGTTATATAATGCTATAAATGCCTGTAAATGCATTTTATGAAGCTCTATTCATCTGATACAGCTACTTGTAAAAATATTACATTTAAGAGTTATTTCCAAAATGGAAATCACTTTTTTGTAAACCATACGTTCTTGTGGCAGGATATTTTAGAAAATACAAATCACCTTAATTCCCAGCCTCCAACAGCATCTCGTGTCCCCACAGACCATCGCACCTTTTAAAACATGACCACTCACTGTCCCATCTCTGCCTCTTCCTTCAAGCCTGCTTAGATTTTTAAATTACAAAGTTATTCATTCTTATTAAACATGCCAAACAATTCAGAAATATATTAAAAAGGTAATAATCTCTCCATCACCATCTATATCTTCTGGGATAACAACCGTTAAAAGTATCCTTCTCCACTGTATTTACATGCTTATCATGTTACACATACAAGTTTTTTGTTTTGCTTTTTAAATTTTTGACCAGAATAGCATCACATATCTATTCTTCAATGTCCTATTTTCACGTAGGACTAGATCGCAGACATTGATTCAGATCAATATGTATAAAACTAATTCATTCCTTTAAAAAACTGTAAATTACCATAATTATTAATCTCTTCCCGAATGATATAAATTTTTGTGTTGTTTAGGGTAATTTTTTTAATTAAAAAAATATTTTTTGGCCGTTATGCAGTGTTTCAAGTAACTTCTTGGTACTTATGTCTTACATACAGATGTTCTTAATCTTATAGATTCCTCAAACTGGGGATGCTCTAAGATTATGATTTTACTTTTAATGAAGCTACCAGACTACTTTGGAATAAATATAACACAGTATGTCCAATATCTGTACACTAAAAACAATAAAACACTGCCAAGGGAGATTAGAAAAGATATAAACAAGTGGAGAAAACATCATGTCATGGATTGGAAAATTCAATATTGTTAAGATGTCAATTCTCCTCAACTTAGTCTACAGATTCAAGGCAATTTCAAACAAAATCCCAATAAACTGTTTTGTTTTGTTTTGTAGTAATTTACAAGTTGATCCTAAAATTTATGTGGATACTGCTAAAACAATTTTAATAAAGAACAAAGTTGGAGAATTTACATAAATGATTTTAAGACTTGTTTCAGGCTACAATTTGATATAGATCAATGGAAAGGAATGGTAAACACACCAACAGACTCACATATACCTATATGATTAATTGATTTCATCAAAGGTGCTTAAGGCAATTCAATGGGGAAAGTCTTTTCAAATAATAGTACTAGAATACAAATGGATAGCTATATGGAAAAAAATTGATCCTTACTTTATACCAAACATAATAATTACTCAATATGGATCACAGACCTAATGTAAAAGCTAAAACCAGAAAACTTCTAGAAGAAACACAGGAAAAAAAATCTTTGCAAAGGATTTTTAGATAGAATACACAGAGCATGACACATAAAATTTAAAAATTGATAAACTGAACTTCATCAAAACTAAAAATTTTGTTTCTTTGACAAATACGATTAAAAAACGAGAAAGGCAAGCCACAGACCAGGAGAAAATATCAAAGAACTCTAACAAAAGTATATAGAAGTCTTACAACTCAATATTAAGAGAAACAATCCAATTTTTAAAAAATGGGCAAAGGATTTAATAGACACTTCATAAAGTAAATTATACGAAAGCTCGGTAAGTACATGAATGATGCTCAAAATCTTTAGCCATCAGGGAAATGCAAATTAAAACCCCAGTAAGATACTGCTACACACCTATTAGAATGGTTAAAATTAAAAAGATCAACCATATCAAATGTTGACAAAAGATGTGGAGCAATTGACTACGGACAGATTTATATAGCAATGATATAACTATATCATACTTTTTAATGGCTATATAATATTACATGGTGTAGCTCTATCATCATTTGTTTAACACAGACTAATGCTATTTTGGTTGCCTGTTTTTACTTGATGCTGTGATAAACGTAACTGTAGAGTGGTATACCTCTAACATGATTTCTAATTTTACCTTTACTTTCTTTGCTTCCTTCTTAGTGATGGATGGGAGTGGTAGAAAAGACAAAGTTCAAACAGTCAAAACTTTTTTGATTTTCTGATATTCAGGTAACCGTCGCTATGTAATAGAAAAGCAGCTTTTGTTTTTGTTTTGGTTTTTTTGCAGCCTCCACTTATCTAAAAAGATTTTGAGCTGGCTTTCCATCATTTTTGAAAGCTCTGTCTCTGAATCTTTCCTATCTTATCCTTACCTCCATGCTCCTATGTTTTGTAAATCCCAGGATATAGCAGATTTCATCATTCTCTGACTCATTAATGATTCTGACTCCAATTCTGATGTGTGGGTTTCCCCCACACACACATCAAGCAATTCTTTGACACCAGCTGGGTGTCCTACAATTCAGTTCAATTCTGACACCTCTGACACCATCTACTTGGATAGCATCAGATTCCATAAGTTAAGGATTCAGTCCCATGAGACGGCCCTCCTCCCCACCCCCATTTCCGACACCAAGTGCAAATCCAGGTTGTCATCTGTGCTTCTGACTCATCAGCTACAGTTTAGAGGTTCCAACAACCCCTTCCTTGGATTTGATTATGTGCCAGAATGGCTCAAAGAACTCCGAGAAACATTTTACTTACTAGATTATCCTTTTATTATAAAAGGATATAACTTAGGAACAGCCAGATGGAAGAGATGCATAGAGTAAGGTGTGCAGAAAGGACGCGAAGCTTCCCTGCTCTAAGTGCACCACTCTACCTGGACCTGACATGTTCACCAACGTGGCAGCTCTTGGAACCTTGTCCTTTTGGGGATTTTATGGAGGCTCCATTACACAGATGTGACTAATTCAATTATTGGCCATTGGTGACTGAACTCAATCTCCAGCCCCTCTCCCACCCCCCCAGGCCTGGGGGTGGGACTAAAAGTTCCAACCTCCTAGCCTTTGGGTTCCCCTGGCATCCAGACCCCATCCTCATGTAAACCAGGGATTTTTATTCACTTGACGTAACAAAAGACTCTCACCACCAAGGAAATTCCAAGGGTTTTAGAAGCTGTGTACCAGATATGGGACAAGAGCAAATATATATTTATTATAATGCACAGTATCACACTCATTCTTTTAGCTTTCACAATACTAGATGAGTTTGGATCTAAAAAATTTACAACTGAAATACCCTTTATATCTGCTCTATAGTGCAGGTAATTCTCAAATTTGTACAACAGAATCGCTTGGGAAACTGGAAAAAAATAGTGTTTATCCTGGGTCATATCCTGTCATTGGGAAACAGAATTTCAGAGCTGGGCCTGCGGAACATGCATTAAAAAAATAAAAAACAAACATAAAGCCATTAAAGTTCGGATTCATATTTTCACTGCTCTTGTAGGGATTGTGCCTCATCCTGATCAAATCTGTGGGAGAACGTTTGGAATCCCTCCGGTCAGGCCCACCCTACCTGCAGGGATCCAAAGTTGGTGCCAGTAGTGAGGGAAAGCTCCCGCCCTTGTAGAGTTCCAGAGGGGGCTCTGACTGCTGTCCTCAGGTCTAAGGGCCCTGGGTTCCTGCCAAAGAAACATGCTTAGTGACATGTAAGGTGGTCTTTCCTTCTCGTGTTCATTTTTACCGTGCACAATGCAATAAAAAGGGAAAAATCACCACAATGTCAACACTTGAAGCTACCAACCACTTCCGTTTTCTGTTTTCTCTCATAGTCTTTGATGGAATTGTTCCATTCAATGGCATTATTTCATTTCCATTAAAGACCAAATACTTTCATAAATTAAAAACCCAGCCCTTCTGTCCTTTATTAAGTCTACAAGAAAATGCATTATAAGTTTCTAAACTAATTGAGATTTTTGTATGCCTGAGGCTCGGAAGATCTGGGTTTGAACTGGAGTTCATCATTTACTAGCTGGGCAAGATTTCAAACATCTCTGGGCTGCAGTTTATCTCTAAAGCAAGGATTACATTTAAGAAATGCGTGAAAAAAAAAAGAAATGCGTGAGACATAGTATACTCTTAGTCAAGGTCAGTTCCTTCGTTTCTCTAAGTTTGTTAAACATTTTTTCCTCTTATGGCTAATTTTTCTTTGTTTTCTCATAATGGGTTATTCTACCAAAGTTTCCCTCCCTCTTTCCCTCCCTCCCTCCCTCCCTCCCTCCCTCCATTCATTCGAGATATAACTGAAAGCTTCTTTTCTAAGGTGGATTGTCTGTTGTTGAGGATCTAAATTACTTCAAGTCAGCTTCCCAACTAGTGTTCCAACTAAAGTGCTCCAACTTCACATTTTGAAGTTTTATTTTTCCAAATCACATCAATTATAAACACAGGGAAATCTTTTTTAAGTATTTTATACCATAATGGTCAGATTCTGACACTAACGAAAATGCAAACTACTTCTGCATTTTTGTGAGGCTAGCTTTTCCAATTTCTATGTTTACTATGAAGAGTGGGGGTGGAGGAGGCAGTGGCCTAGTTTCCTTCCCACCTCTTGGTTAGGCAAATGGCTGCCTATTAAACTGACATTTCCTAGCCTCCTTGCAGGTAGGGTGGCCACATGCCATGCCGTGGTTAAGTGGATGTGAGCCTAAGGGACTTGCCCCTTTGCTGCTCTTGTCCTTTCCCTTTCCTTTCTAGCTGGGATGCCAATGAGCGGAACTATCATATTACATTAGACTTTTCTGAGAAAGAACTGCTATCTTGTTTAAGCCATTATTTTGGGCAGCAGCCAAACTTATATCCTAATGAACATAAGGAGATCATGTACGTACATGGTCACTAAGGGATTTTCTGATACGGATGAACGAAGAAAGTGAAAGGGAAAGAAATCTTCAGCTTAGGCCAAGGAAATCTGTACCACTTCTTGAAGCCTCTTATACATAAAACATGGAATCATGAATGGGAAGACAGAATTAGGAATTTTAATATGAATTTTAAAGAAGACAACTGTTCAGTAATATACTAGTAGTGTAACAGACCTAATGTACGAAACTAAATGTTTGTCAGCATATAAATTCTTCAATTTCATATACAGCTTGGAGAATAAAGACATGCTTTCCAATCCTCAAAGAAATAACATCTGTTAAGTTTCCCATGGTACATGCAAAAGGAACAAGACTGCCATCAATTTTTGCAAGTAATGTGCTCATCACATTTTGGATATTTAGTTGGATATTTAGTTTGGATATTTAGATATTTAAGTATCTTTGTAGGAAAATGATTAAAAGTCAAAAGGGAATGTAAAAGGGGAATATTACCATTTTTTCTTCAACCATAAAAAGTCACACCCATTCTCGTTTCTTCAGTCTTTAACTTGAATGTATTAAACGTATTAATTGATGATTAATATAGTATTTCCTGTAATAAGTAAATAGGAGGTATCCACAAAGAGAAACAAGCAAAAGTCTTAAAGGTAATTGAATTTTGTGAATTACTTTTGCTTTTCAGAATACAAATATTCAGCATTTGCTCAGTAATTTCTGGTGCTTTCAAAGCAATTATCTTGCTGCCATATGGCATATATAAAATATCCCTGACCATTAAATTACAGGATTAAGAATGCATTTCACTGCTTGGAAATATAAAAGCACCACGAAACTCAGATAAAGTTAAATAACTATTTGTTTCTCAGAAAACCTTCACTGACAAAACTGACATGAAGAGCAGGGCATTTAAACAGAAGCTCAGTTTGGAATGAGCCACATGGCAGAGGGGGCATGAGAAACTCTGAGAGCAGTAACTAATCCCTGATGGAAAAGGCGTGTAGGTCCTGGTGGGAGGCAGTACATGATCTACCAACACAATATTTCTGTGGGCACCTTTATACCAGATAGGGCCACTGACAGCACCTATGAGATTTCACATCAAATGTTTTTTGAAGATTGTTTTCATTGTTATTTAAAATAGTTTTGCATATTTTTCTGTGGTGTTATAATAAACCTAGTCTTTCCTAGGAAGGAGACCAAAGTTCTGCTACCCTGAAGCTGCCTTTTGGGATATTGATTTTTTTTTAAATTAAATTTATTGGGGTGACAATTGTTAGTAAACTTACATAGATTTCAGGTGTACAATTCTGTATTACATCATCTATAAATCCCATTGTGTGTTCACCACCCAGAGTCAGTTCTCCTTCCATCACCATATATTTGATCCCCCCTTTACCCTCATCTCCCACCCCCCACCCCCTTACCCTCTGGTAACCACTAAATTGTTGTCTGTGTCTATGAGTTTTTCTTTCTCATTTGTTTGTCTTGTTCTTTTGTTGTTTTTGGTTTATATACCACATATCAGTGAAATCATAGGGTTCTCTGCTTTTTCTGCCTGACTTATTTCACTTAGCTACTCTCAAGATCCATCCATGTTGTCACAAATGCTCCTATATTGATTTTAAGAAATGAGACTCAAAAAGAACTTCTGTCCCCCGTTCCACCCCCCCACTTCCTGCCTAAGAGATTCATATAGAAAAACCTGCTTCAGGAAGGAAATCTTAGGATGCTGCCTTAGCCTAATTTGAATTAAGTATGGTAAATAGGAGAGCTTCAGGCAGGGGCCTGTTAGCAGCTAGATACCCTGTGTCCCATTTTTTCTGAGTTGCCCAGCAAGCATTTGCCTGCCATGAAATTTGCTCTTCCTCAAATACCTGTAACTCGCCCATTCTTACTTCTGAAATCTAATACCTTGTCCCTTTCCTCTCTCCTTTGTCCAAAATGTCATTTATACCCAATGTTGCCTCACTGTCTTTGGAATTTTCATGCTTATGTGAATTTTTCATGCACATGTATTTAAATTTGATTTTCTCTGGTTAGTCTGTCTCTATTAATTTGATGATTAGCTCAGCTAGAAGAACTTAGATGGTGGGAGGAAAAATATTAATTTTTTTCAGCCCCCATACCTAGAATTTTAAGCAAGCAAAAAGCAGTTGCAATTTAAATAAAGATGGAAAGCAGAAAATTTTTTTTTGAAAGTTAAATTGATCAACCATATTTGTTGAAAACTACCATATTCCTATTAATATGCTTCTTGCCAAGTCCGTTCACATTTTATACACCTAAGCAATACGGATATAAATAGGCTTGCTTTAACAAACAAATGCAGGGAATTTTGTGAGCAAAGAATTAAATTTCTATAAAAACTAGAAATAAAGTCATAAATGTTTCAGAAGATGATAACATTGCCTCTTA
Organism: Rhinolophus hipposideros; assembly: GCF_964194185.1. Taxonomy (NCBI): domain Eukaryota; kingdom Metazoa; phylum Chordata; class Mammalia; order Chiroptera; family Rhinolophidae; genus Rhinolophus; species Rhinolophus hipposideros. The sequence goes on along the minus strand of NC_138049.1, from coordinate 61,786,046 downwards.
AAACTTACGTTTTCCCTCAAACACTGACACTGAAAGGTTTTCAAGTGTCACTACAAGTAATATCATGAAAATTTCCTCTTAAGGAAATTAAAACAACTATTCAAGAGAGAGAAAAAAGCTTAAAAAGTGAAGAGTACATATGGTATGATTTCACTGATATAAAATTCTAGAAAACAGACCAGTGTCTGGGGCCTGGAGTAAAGGAAGAAATGGATTGCAAAGGGACATGAGAGAACTTTCGGGGCTGAAGGACATGTGCAGTATCTTGGATGTTGGGTGGTTTCACAAGTGTATACATACGTCAAACTCAATAAACTGCACGCTTAAAATGGATGCACTTTATTGTATTAAAAATATACCCCAATTAAAAAACAAAGATAGAAAAACGAGGCAAAAATAAAAATACAACCAAAAAAAGTGAAAAAAACTGGGTTAAGCCTCACTTTCCTATAGAGTTGAGAACAAGTCTTCTTTCCAGACCAAGCCGCACAGTATCATTATTTGTATTTCCAGTTTTAGCACATTTTCCAGGTGAAAGAGGTGGAAGAATGAAGGAACCTGACCCAACAAAGAATGTGAAAACTGAAGCACCTTGGCACTCAGTGGGCATTTTAAATTACAGTGTAGCAAAGTGGTTTAGAGCACGGATTTAGGTTTAAAAGACACATGTGGGTCTCAGTATTGGCTTTGTTGCTATCTAGAGCTGTTATAAAGCCCCCGCGCCTGCAAGTTCAAAGTTACCTCATGTTCCCCTTCCTTTCTTTACCAATTTAAAATTTTTCCTATGCTCTTTTTATCATAGACTAATAGTGGCCACAGAGCACTCTTCTATGAGATTCTGCTTAGCATAAATGATGGAAAAGCAGACTCTGGCACAAGTCTTAACCTTTAGGAGCCTATTTTCCCATCTGTGAAATGGGAATGCCATCTAACTACCATGTGAGTGAAATGGACATGTAAGTTTGCATTAGCCACAGCAGCTTGGATTATAGTACCGTGTTTCCCCGAAAATAAGACCGGATCTTATATTAATTTTTGCTCCAAAAGACGCATTAGGGCTTATGTTCAGAGGATGTCATCCTGAAAAATCATGCTAAGTCTGGTTTGGTCTTATTTTGGGGGAAACACAGTAGGTTCTCAGTAAATATCTGTGTAAAGGAATTAGTGAATGAATGGATAGATTTACTAAAAGGAAAGTAGAGTTTATAATGTGCATATGTGTTGGTTGGGGGGCTGCTAGTAGGTTGATAAAGGAATGAAATCCTTAATGTAACTTAGATATATTACGAAAAGAAATCACTTTTCTAATTAGAAGAATCAGTTAGCAATGTATGCTATGTTGTACTTCATACAAAGTAGAATTCACTGAGATAGTGAAGAGCACCCATTTAACGAAAACTTTGAATTGAAGATGATGTGTTAACTGGCCAATCACCCAGTATCTCAAAAATCACGATTATGTTACAACAGTGTTGGTATTCTAAGAACACTGACTTTTCAGTTTTTATTCGATTTTGTGTAAGGTAAATACGCTGCTGGAGCAGAACACCTCACAGCTCATTTGCTGATAAGTCATTCACCATTTTTATGAACAAGTTTAGAATAACAATCTGAATTTTATTATAAACAAAAATAAATCTAGAAAGCTTCCTTCAATTATACAGTATACACAAGGATCTCTGTATTACATCATTTTACATAAAATGCTCTAAACGACAGAAGTAGAACTTCCTACCATTTGATGAGAAGAGCTGACCGCTGAAAACCACACACACTTACAGAAAGAAACAGAAGTTTCACAGGCAAAGCCTGTGATCTCTGGCTATAGGCAGGAGCTGAAACTAGGAACACAAAAGAAACTAGGAAAAAAAAAGACATTCAGTCCTCTAGAATACTTCAGCAAAATAGTGAAACATTTGTAAACAACTTTTAAACAAATTTTTTCAATATGCTGTGTTGCTATAAGGTAAATAATCTTAACTAATTTTTATTTGACTCAAGAAACATTTTTACTGCTGAGGAGTATTTCATTCTAGATTAGATAAAACCTTTGTTTCTTTCCCTGGAGGCAAAAATGAAATGTAATCAAGGTTTGTTCAGAGATTGTATTAGTGAATTTCTTAGACTGGGGTCTTTTGGCCACTTGCTTGTCTATTTGCTATTTCTACCCCCAAAATGAGGGTTAGAATAAATGCTAAAACCAGAGTTAATTAAAAGTTGGCTCCTTGTTAATATCTGTTTGAAGGGTTGATGGGTGAGACACTGAGGAAACTGGCTGTTAATGATCCCTGCTTTCCTTTTCTCCAATCAAGGATAATCAGGACTTAAAAAGTACGAGCTTGGCCACACAACTACTTAAAAGCCCAGTGAGGATGAACTGCACTCAGCGTCCAGGACAACTACAGTGCTGAAAGTCTTACTGCAAACAAACAAGCAAGTGTGCAAAGGCTTTCTTTGCAGTTGGCACCATGACTTAAAACTACTAGTTTCTTTCATTTACCTATTCGGATATTTTTATGAAGTGACTGCATGTAATCATAACAATAATAATAAAAAAGTTTTCCCTTTAAGTATGTAATGTATAGCAAAAATACATTAATGATTGAGAAATAAAATCTGAATTCTGTAATACTAAATCTTAATGGAAAAGTCAAGCCTTAGCATCCACACTCGGATTCTCATGCTCTGTGACAATCAGAAAAGTCTCTAAATACTGACTAGGTCCCTTGTGGCGGAGTGACAGATGTACATCCAAGCAGCAATGCTATGGATGAGTTACGCTTTTCCTTAGTCTACTGTTCTTTTCTGTGCCAATTTTACTTTATTATTAATGTTGATGCCCAATATCCCTTTCAGCTAGGTAATCAAATTATTTGGGAACGATAAGCCTCCTTTTATTTAATAAAATGATAAGCTTCCTTTTATTTAAACAAAACTTACTAAATTTTGAAGAAGCTAAAAATGACACAGTTTAATACAAACTGTCCTTTACCTTTATTGCTTGTATACACAAAGAATACATTATAAAACTCAATGGGAAGAGGAAAAAAATAACAAAAGAAAAAGTTACCTGCTTTAGCATTTTTAAGAATAGTTTTGATAACTTCTTAGATCAACTTGCTTATCTGAAACAGAGCAAAACTACAATACAATCACGATATAATTCTAATAGTCACAGCAATTATGCTTTCATTTTTAATTTTTTCTTCATAAAACATTAATGCTATAAAAATGAGGTTGATGACACCCTTATTTAAAAGACACCTTGTATTGGTATCAAAATATGATTTAATAACAACTGAAAAAATAGATCTTATGTAGTCTATTGTTTCAATTAAGTTTTATTATTATTTTTATTTCCAAAATTGGTAGCAAAGTTACTGTTCACAATATAAAATCTCTGTCTATAAGTGTTGAAATTCCCTTAAAAGTGTTGAAAGGCAGCAGGCATTCTAGGATGGGTTTGTAAGGAAAATCAATTATTCCAATATTGATAAATAGGATAATTGATGAGTTTATAATCACTTCTTTAACTTCCTTACTAAAATCTCCTGATTTGCCAGGTTTTATATGCATTTGGTATCGTAAAAGTATGTAAGTCCAAGTCTTTTCGCTGGAGTAATTATTTCCATTTTCCATTATTTCTCGTTACTTTTTCAAATATATAGTGAAACAATCCAACAATCATTGCAGGAAGGAATGATCATTTAAGTTGGATAGTGTTCATTTACCTTTTAATTTCATTTGAGATATTCATATTATTAGTCATAAAAGCTTTAGTTTCAACACACATACACTCATCATAGATTTAAAAATCTTTATACCTAAAAAAAAAAAAAAGGGTTCCACTTTATTTAATGTACCATGGTCAAATTTTACTCTAATGAAATATGCTTTTATTAAATACAGCAACTGCCACTTACCTTTAAATATTTTATGGATGAAACTAAGTTCAGTACTGATCCAAGGATGCTGGCATCAAAGCCCTCACTTGAAACTATTTCTAAAAAGGCTCTGCATTTCTATAATGCACCACCAATTATTCTAGATTTATAATACCCTGTCTTTAACTTGGTATATAGCATATTTTGGAAAACAATTTATTCATTTTTTGAGATGAGATACAAGAACAAAATCATTCTTGAGGTTCCACCTCGAAAAAAGATGATGTTTGCGCATAGCAGCTAGTCTGATACCTCGTTTCTGTTAGGCTAGCCTTCACACACAGAGCATGCATATACAGCCACGGTTCACTGCATCTGTTCTGAAGTGGAGAACTGCTGCTTATTCAAGTCACAAGTGCCCCCATGTTATGCAAGGAGATAGTAGAATTGCATGTCCACATGAGAAAAGGAAAATAAACGGAGGAACAAATGCAGCAAATATACGCAGTTGGCATTCAGAACACGCCAAAAAGCTAACACTCATGAATTGTCATTATAAGCGTTTTTCTTTCCTTTAAAAAAAGTCTTTCTTTGCATATTTTAAAATTTAAGGGTCCCAGAGAATCATGAAGTGCCTTGTCGTTTTTGCTGCTGACTTCTGATGACCTCTAGTTGTTTTTTGCATTGCTGGTAGTAAGTAGAAAGGCTTTTGTTTTCATCTAAAAGCTTTTTATGTTCCTGTACCAGACGAGATGTATTTTGCTGGTCCTTTTCATCCTGGTCCAGTTCTGCAACTAGTTCTTGCCTAAAAACAAATATCACATAATAAGATATTCTATATGATGGAAAAATTCATACCTTGATAGCTAATGATGGAAACTCAATGAATTAGAACTTTTATTATGGGTCTATCATTATGCATCTTAGATACTCTACTCAAATATAATTATGGGTTAGAAAGGAAACCATCATCCACTCTTCTGATGTAACCATACAAATATCAGAATCCTTTTAACAAGTAACTTTACTTAGACAATTAGTGAAAACAGATAAAATGGTATAATCAGTTTTAGCAAATTTCATTTGGTATCCCTTTTGTGTAGGAAGGAAGAAAAAAGGCTAGAAAGGGCTTTTATCTGACTATAGGAAAATAGCACTTGAAGTTTTCATTATTCACATTCTACTTTTACACTCATGTACTTACATTCTGAAGTCAAAATCCTATCTAACTACTGTGCAAAATGGTAGTTTAAGGGAACATTTGCAAGTTATTTAAAATAGATTCTATCAACTTAAAACCGCTTTCCTATTTTAAAACAGTGTAAACAATACAAAGTACCACCCTCTTTTTTCTTTTTCTTTTTAAATGTACATATAGTCACAGGATGTGGAGTACAGCATAGGGAATAGAGTCAATGGAATTGTAACAGCTACATATAATGTCAGAGGGGTAGTAGATTGGGGGAGGGAGGTTATCACTTTGTGAGGAGTGTAAATGTCTAACTACATGGTTTTGTACACCTGAAACTAAAAAACAACAACAAAAAAACAAATAACAAAAACAAAATACCCCTTTTAAACTACTCACTTTTGCAAATATTTTCAGGAAAAGACCCTCGGAATCTTCTATAGCCTGATAAACTTTTAAAAATCCCATTGATTTGGGGGAGTATTAAGTATTAACTCCTAAAGTAAAGCTACTGGATATAACTGAATCATTAATGCAAAGTCCACAAAATGATTTCCTAGTAGTATTTAAGTGTTTAAAACTGATTTTAAAAAATCGCTTCTCGGCGTTTTGGCTACGATCAAGTGTAAAATTGATTAAAACTGTCAGTTTTCACATCCCTTCAATCTACTATTTTTTTCCAGCACAGAACTTCGCTTTCAAATGATTAAAGTATGAAAAAAGTGTAGGTTAAATATGTGAAATAAGAAATAAGTGTTTTTTTAAACATAAAGTGTCAGCAGTTCCATAATTAGTTGTACAATTTGCAGATTCTATATTTATTTCCTATTTAGTCTTACCTTTAAGATACTAGGTTGAATTCATTTAAATCACTGTATCAGTAAACTGTGATAAAACAATTTTTTTCATTTTGACATACATATAGAAAGCTTTCCAATGATTATTTCAGGAAACAAGAACTTTCATTTACTTAAGATTAAAATTAATACAGGGAATCCTATTACCATGTATACATATAGTTTCCATGATTTTTTCCCTGTAACACTTCATTTTAGTTACTACCATAAACCAGCTTCAGGTATAAAATTTCGTGAGAGTCATGCTTAAGAAAACTATTTTTTTAAGAATTACAAATAAAGGAGTATGAAAATTGTACTGTATATCTTTAAAAAAGAAAGGGCAGATTCTGTAATTCTCAGAAAAACACATGTGAGTACAAAACTCCCCAGAAAAACATTCATATGTTATGAAACAAAGCCTTCTAATAATTCTGCTCTCATAAACCAACACCTGGAATGAACATATCTACAAAAATGTTTTAAAGATAAAACACAACTGAATATTAGTAAATCAAATTATTTTACCTATGCCCAAGGAAACAAATTTTCATAACAATAAATCGAAACAGCTTTTAACTTTAAAACTAAGAATATAAAACACATGTTTATGTAACACCAGTTTACTTTCCTTAGTACTAACATGATACAGTCAAAAGGGTTGAGTTTTGCATGAAAAATAGCCAAAGGGTGCTTAAAACTTAAAGATTTATAAAATCTTCAAGTTGGAAATATGCTTACTGATTAATTCTAAAAATTATAAAGTTTTCATGTCTTCAAATAATATTGCATCTTAACATACTTTAAACTCAAAATATTAATGAGTTTTCATTTTTATTTATAAAAGATAACTTACTTTCTCTGTAGTAACAATGCAATTTCTGTTTGAACTTTCATATATTCTTGTGCCATTTTACAATGCTGTTCAAACACTGCCATGGATTCTTTGGAGTTTGGGCATGGTGCTAGAGGCTGAAAATAAATCAGGAATGTTAAAACATAATTAAATCAAATCTCAATATCTAGCTGAGAGTTAAGACAGTGACTATCATGTATTTTTATAGCACTAAAGTAATGATCTTTTAAAAATAAGTATTAAACCATGTCCTAGAAAATCTGTGTCCTTTTGTCAGTGTTAACTCAGAACTTAAATTCACACTTGACTGTTTTAACACTTTGTTGTTACAGAGAGCCATGACTGGAGTACTCTTGGCCTCTGGTTTTAGATTTCAGGTCGCCAAATTGTATTATACTAAAAGATGTTTGTAGCTCTCGTACTCAGGAGGAGACACTGAATGTATTACTTGTATTTTCAGTCACTATGAACATGACAATGTTCATATGAGCTTGTATGAGCTTTATATTTTAATGCACTGAAATCAAAGAGTACAAATGCTGTTCTTGGCAGTCTTAAAGATATGACTATTTTAAGATAACTGTTAGGATAAGAACGTGAATTTGCCAATTTTAAATTTGATTAACCTGAATGAAAGAATCATTTATGTTAACTTGATTTTAAAAAGATTAGGTAGGCTAACCAAAAGCCTAAATAAATGAATATATAATGACAGCTAAGAACACAATCATCAATTTTAAAGATAAATTCTCTAAACTTTTTCTAAGGAAAGAGTAAACATTCACTGAGAAAGTATAGTACTCCCTTACCTGTAGTTGGTGATCCAGTGTAAGATAAGCCATTGGGATGGAGTTATCTGATCCATTGGTATCTGGAATTCAAGCATACATTTATTTTCTTTCACAAATTATTATAAACAAAAAGCAGGAAAGCATACATGAAATATTGGCAATTTTTTCCCCTAAATAACACACAAAAGATACTGTTGTAATGAAGTCTATTTTTGAATTCTAAAGGTAAACAGAAGATAATCCAATTACCAGCTAGAATGCAACCATATTCAATTAAATATTAAAGCTTATAAGCTCTTGTTTAATTAAAAACAAAAACAGTGATACCCTTTATATTTTAAATTTAGTCTTCCCAGATCCTATCTAATCAAACCCACATCTCTGTCTTTCCTTGTTTGTGCTAAGTTTATTATAAGGCTGTGTCAGCAACATTAGTATTTTTTAGCAGGGAAAAGAGGAAAGCAAGAAACACATTCTCTTCCAGTGGACCATCTTCACTTTATACAGATTCTAGTTTGAGTCCCCATCCCAACCCTCTTAATGAGAATCACTGCAGAAAATGAAAGATGTTATTGATGGGAGTATACTACACATGAAAACTGGCTCAAAGTCAGGCCCAAAACAGTTAAATGGGCTCATTCAAATGACCAGTCAATTTTATCAAACTATTTGAATGGATAGCTTTCCATTTGAACGTATTTGAATGTATTTTAAAAACTGCCCTAACTTGCATGAGGAGCATGAAATGGTCTTTCCTCAACATTACCATTTATGTACAATAGTTCCAGAAGAAGGTAGGTAACTGTGAAATCATGGACTTTTCTTTCAGAAGTAGCTGTTTTCCCACCGTTAGCAGAGAATAAATGAGCTAAACAAGTGAAGTGCTGTTCAGCCTTTTTCCTGACAAGTAACTCCTTGAAAGAGTGGTGTGGATAAAGGCAAGGTCAGGATGATAGCAAGATACTGCATCCAATGCAATAAAAATCTGAGACAGTGTGATGGTTCAGTAACCTCCTAATTTATCATTGACTGGTATCTAGCTTTTTTTCAAGCTATGGAGAACGTGCTTACAAGTAACTCCAAAAACGAAGCAAAATCAAACGAAATGAGATGATGCATATAAAAAATACCATGCAGAGCTGGCATATCCTAAGTCCTCAGCACATGGCTGTGTGGTTACTATTATTATTGTTATGGACACTACATGGAGATTAGGAAGGAAGGGTATTTTTAAATAGTCAAATTTGTACTTCAGAATGAAAAAGTAATATTTATTAAAAACGAGTGCATAAAGAATAACTGAGTATTGCCCAATAGGGCCTTATTTACCCGAAAATCATATACTAACACAAATATTTTTCTGAAATGGCTGAACAAGAAATACAGTTAATTTATTTCTCTGACCAACCCACTCCCTACCCCTAACAGTAATTTCAAACTATGTTCCCCCAGTACTTTTCACAAAATTAAAACTGATTGAAAATGATTTCCCCTTGACTTTACAGGAAACATTAAATGTCTTGAGTTTTTTCAATTTAACATTTCCACTATTAATCTTTCTTAAATCTTTGATACTTGATATATCTTATTAAATCAGTACCCTGTATCTGATACATATTTTAGAATCAAGTATAATATATATCAATGTTAAGTATAATACACATCAATGTTTACACATATCAACGTATTCCAGGGGTGAAAAAATAGTCCAAGGATTTATTCAAACAATTAAAGCCCTTCAGTGGTGGGGAACTTAAGGTCCTTTATTGATTATTATTACTTTGCTAAAACCAAGACATGAGATTTCATTTTCTCACTTAAACTGAAATTTAGTTTTTAGTCAGCAAGGATATTTGCTACAAGGCAGCAAGGATGTTTCCATGAGAGTTTGTTTTTTAATGTTTCAATTCCTAATCAAATCCAAGCTCATTTCTTTAATGTCAAGACTCACATTTGTCTGGTTAAATTAGGCAAAATGTCTTTTCTGGCCCCTAACACACAATACTCGTAACCATCTCATATTCTCTCAGTATGAAGTTCCCTTCATGTGAAATGCTGTCTTCTCCTTTCTGCTTTATGACTAAAGAACAAGTCTCACTATTTTACAAAGAAGTTGCAAACGATGCCAGGTCTTATCAAACTGATTTCTATCTTGCCTATTAAAACACTCAGCTTGTACTGAAAATTTAGTAGTTTATTATGTAGCATGATGGGTTTGTCTTTAGGTGCCAGTACTATGACTCTAATCAGATAGCAATGGGCCAATTCTTATACTTCTGTCTCCATGAAGTACTAAGCACAGGAGAAAATCTTCAGTGAGTTTTCCACCTCTCTATGGCTTCCTCCACTGGGTTACGCATCTCTTGCTAGCCGCTCTTGGGTACAACTGTCTTTTTTTTCCTTTTATCTCCACTATATTATAAATAGAAACCCAAGAGCACTCATTATGTGCTATGATTATTAAATCATTATGTTCTTTATTTTTCTCTGAAAAATAAAAAGAAATCTTCCCCCTTTTAAACTTAAAAAAAAAAAAAAATCAAATTAATTAGGTTGTTTTACTTACGGGCTTCTAATTTTTTCCTGAGTCAGAGCCTTCAAAATAAAAAGGATTTACCTATCTCTTACCTGTAATCTAGTCTAGTAGGTTGTTCATCAATACTTTTCTTAGAAATAGTGCAAACCTGAAATTAATTATAAACTTAAACCAGCACAACTTCTAAAATTGAGTTCAACATTATTTAAAAATAATAACCACACATTTGCAATAATTTTAAGGCAAAAAGAAAAAAATTCAGTTGATATTGCAACCTGAACTTATGTACAATTTCTAGCTATCAATATTTTGTGGTATTTTAGGTCCCAGAAAAATAAAATGAGGTGGAGGTTGGAGAGGTGGGAACACACATGAAGTGGAAAAGAGCAGTTAAGTGAGAGGGACATAAGAGAATTTTTTAGTTTACCCTCATGCATTCACAATCTGCCACAGCTGACTGGCACGTCTAGATTAGTTTAGGCTGAAGTCAGGAGGTCCCGCCATCAGGCAAATGATGTAATGTCAGGATGAGTACTCCCTCACTGTTGGCTTAAGAACCTAAAAGAGCTGCTATTACCTGACCGTTAATGATCAAATCTGTCAAGGGCATTTCTGTTTGCCTCTGAGAAGCACGGGATGATGAAACCTGCACATGTGCTCTGTAGTGGTGAAAGTTCTAAAACAATCCTAAGTCGGCTGTGCTGGGGGTGAAACTTAGAGGAGTTTTCCTACCACTAAATTTAAACTTACTAAAACCAGAGAGTACACCCTTGGCTAAACATAGTTCTATCTTACATGACACAGAAAAGCCACTCAGTTAATTTTTTAAATTAAATTATGAATTTGACTAAGCCATGCCAAGTATCTATAAATACTTGTAAGCAGTATTTCAGTTTGCAAACACAGAATGCTTTTTAATTTCAATTTAATTGCCATTATTAATAACATAGCTGATCTTATATAAAATCCCAAATGGTTTAATTTTCCAAGGTCTAGATCATCGTTTCTTCTGACATAACATATAAATAATAATATTATGTCAGCATACTGCTGAGTATTTACCTTAATGCTTAGGAAAAGCAAATTCCACTATGCCACATAATTTCCTGCTTGCCTATAATGAAACTACTTCATCACTAGGTTTTAATACTAATATTTTGAGCAGTTAGTTATTCATATTAGGGAGCCTTAATAATGCTTAACAGGCTTTTAAAGGTCTATTTAACAGAATATTTACATAACTGAAATGAAATCTCCCTATCAGTTAAAAATGATTAAAAAAGTCAATGGTTAGAAATTTTTTTCTCACTAAAGTACATCATATCTTGTATCTTTAAAACAAAAGACTGAGATGAAGATGATTAATTTTAACCTTCTGTTGCTTTTAGGTATTTAAAAGATTAACGACTTTACTATTATCATCCAGTAGGGTGGATTATAATGGGACAATCACAGACCTGAAGTATCAGGAATACAGTATCTTCCTATTTGGGAAAGCCCCAAAACAAATCATCTTCAAAATACATGTTTAGCATCTGGGGCAAAAAATGCAGAGGGCAAATAAATGGTCTGTGTCTCAGTACTCAAGAAGACATTTTTGGGCTGGCCCAGTGGCTCAGGTGGTTGGAGCACCGTGCTCCTAATGCCAAGGTCGCTGTTTTGATTCCCACATGGGCCAGCGAGCCGCACCATCTATAGCTAAGATTATGAACAGCTCTCCTGGAGCAGCTGGAGGTTGGCGTGAGCTGCCATGGGCTGCTGTGTGCTGCTGCTGCTGCTGGCTGCTGTGTGCTGCCATCGGCTACCATGTGCCACCATGAGTAGCCGGTGGCCAGCAGACGGTGTGAGAGGCTGGCAGCTGGCGAGAGCTGCTGTGAGCTGCTGTGAGTGGCTGACCAACAATCAGGGACCGACTGCTTCAGCTGGGAGGAGCACAAGTCTCATAATACCAGCATGGGCCAGGGAGCTGTGTCCTACACAACTAGACTGAGAAACAACGGTTTGAACTGGAGTGGGGCTGGAGGGGGAGGAAGAGACTGGGGATAGGGAGAAGAAGGGGAAAAAAAGACATTTTTATCAGTAAATAATTGATTTTATTGATAATGAAAATCTAAACTACTGTACAATGCTTACCTTTGTAAAGATTAATGACACCCCTAAATGAAAATAAACAGGTAAATTCAACTTCATAGTTATAATGAGGAAATAAACTGATCACCTGCGGAATCATCAGGGGTCCATGGATGACTTCGAGCTGGCTTTTCTGAGGTTGGTCCTGAGGTAGTGATCATTCTGATGCTAGGACTGGATGACCTACTGTTCACCTATAGGAGGAAGTGACAGGAGAAACAAAAGGTAATTTTAAAAAAAGATGACAAGAAAAAATTTCCATTATAAGACAAAGGACAGAATTCCATTTCTATCAAGTAGAAGTCCTACAACACTCTGGCAAAAAAACTAAGTAAATCTTCTAAGATCTCTCTCTCTCTCTCTCAGACACACATACACACACACACACACACACAAATACATACACATATTGAACACCAATAACCTAGAGCTTTTGTTTTGACTGCCTGCTGCACTCAGAGGAACAGGTGTAAAGTCCTGGGCCTTTATAGGATGGGAGTTAAGGCTAGAGAACCCCCATGCTTAAAGCTAAAACCCAAGACAGGCTTCGTGATGGAGAAAGAGTGAACTAGGAAAAAAAAAATCTACCGTACAAAAGAAAACAGCAAGTAAATTTGTCTTGGCAGTGGCTCTGGGTGGAGGGAAGAAAATGCATCCACTGTGAATCCACAAAAAATTTCCAAAATTGGTGGAAGACACAACACATCCCTAACGTAACAAATCCTGAGCAAAACAAATAAGAAAACCTACAATGCTGAGTTAAACATCGACATATTATAACCAAATTCTAAAATACAAAGACAAACAGAAGACAGTAAAGAGTAGCCAGAGGGAAAAGATAGGTTATCTCTAAAAGAATAACAGATTCTCAATAGCAACAAGAAAAGCCAGAACAAAGTGGAATATCTTCAAACTGCTAAAATAATTGCGAACGTAGAATTATTTAGCCAACAAAAATGTGAAAAATGAGGTCAGAATAACTTTCTCAGATGAGCAAAAACTGAGTCTACCATTCATACTAGACTCTTACCATAAGAATTTCTAAAGCATGTTGTTCAGGGAGAAGAAAATATTTTCCCTGATGGAAGGGCCAAGTTCTAATCAGGATTACTGCTAAACACAAGTATGAATCCATACACTGAAAATATTTAATAATGGAAATAATGACTAATTTATAGAATTACCAAACAAATAAATAAGATGGTACTAAAATCTGGATAATGATAGCATCAACAAGAGGAGCGTAGATTTAAAAATCCTTATAGTGTTCAGGATGAGGGTAAAAACATTACCTTTAGGTTGGGCATGAGCGTTAAAATTTCATAGGTAATTATTAAAAGTAATAATATATATAACTCCAAAATCAGAGAGAAAAATAATGGAATGAGAAATACACTGAATCCAGAGGAAGGCAAAAAAGGAGAAGAGAAATAAAGTACAAAGTAGGAGAGAAAAATACTTATCAGTAACCGTAATAAATGTAAATGGATTACACTCTCAAGATATTTAAAAAATCAGATTGTCAGGCTGGATTAAGTGCTGTTTATGAGCCATATCCAATTCACAGAAATAGAGAAAACAAAGTTAAAGGATCAAAAAAAGATAACCAGGAAAAACTACCCCAAATAATATTATATAGCTATATTAATATTAGAGAGAATATATTTTAGAGCAAAAAAGTATAAGAGAAAGAGACATAAGTGATTCAATTCAGTATATGACAATTCAAAATTTACATGCTGTACCTATTATAACGTAGATTGTACCTATGTAGCTTCTAAATAAAGCAATAAAACTATAAGGAGAAAGGGATACATTCTCCATCACAGTGAGATATTTTAATGATCCTCTGTAAATGATATATCAAAGCAGACCAAAAATCAAAATGCTCACACAGTAAAATCTGAACTCCATAAAATGCAAGCTTGATCTATTATATGAACCCTATGCCTATGAGTAAAAAATGGAAAATATACAGTTTTTAAAGCACTTAACATTTATGAAAACTGATCATGTACGGAACTATAAAACAAATCTCAAAAAAGTTTTAAAAATTTAGTGTCATATAAAACATTTTTTATACTAATTCAAAAGTAACTTTAAAAAAACCCATGTTTAGACATTTAAAAATACTTCTAAATAACTCATCATTGGTCAAAGAAAAAATATAAATTAGAAAATATTTGAACTGAATTTTAACTTGAATCATGCTAAAACTTATAGGATGCAACTAAAGAAGCACTTAGAGAAGAATATTTAATTCTACATATTTATAGGAAAAAAATCAGAAGCAGTAGTAATTGAAAAGCTAAGGAATTAACTTACATAGTTAGAAAAAGAACCAAGCTATAAGCTTCTCAAAAAAAATAAAATAAGAATGAGGACATACTATAAAAATTTTGTGGTTAGTAAATAAAATTAAAAAAACAAAAAACCCTTAGAGTGAAATAGACAAATTGCAAAAACATAAATTACCAAAATGTTTATACATTATAAAAAATACCAAGCCTAGACGGTTTTATAGGTGAGTTCTATCGAACATCAAGAAAACGACATTTTTCCATCTTAAAGAAATTATTCTAGAAAAAACAAGAAACACTTCCTGACTGATCCTGTGAAGGCAGTAAAAACCGATCAATAAACACGGACAGTATAGAAAAATTATTAGCTAATTTCATTTATAAAAATAAATGCAAAAGTCAAAAGTTCAAAAAATTACATTAGCAAACAGAATTAGTCAGTGTAAACGCAATAATAATAATTTAAAAGTACGAAGTTATTCTACAAATGCAAAGGTTACCTCAAATTAGGAATTCTATTAATCCAATTCATCACATTAACAGATTAAACGAGAAACACTTCAATAGTTGCATAAAAAGCACTGGATGCAACTTAACATCCATTTAACAAACTTAAATTTCATTTAAGAGAATTTCTTAACCAGATGAAGAATAATTATAAAAAATCTACAAACGTAATATACAACAGAAAAAGGCATTGGGGGCTGGCGAGAGGAAGACAGGGAGGCCACAGGAGAGGAATACACAGGGAGTCACGGAAATTGATCATGTTCCATTTCCTAAGTTGGGTGGTGGGTTCATGAGTGTTCATTTTATGATCAGGTTTCATAGCTTACATATTACGTGGATTCTCTGTATTTGTATTTTATGTATTAAAAACTCTAAAGGACATAAAATGAATTTCATAAAAATTTTTTAAAAAGCATCTTTTTTTCTTGAATACCCAATAAGAGACTCAAAAATAAGAATATGGAGTTATACAAAGTAAACATAAAAAAACCCCAAACATTTAGAATCTTACATCCAGTTTCAATATGTAAACATAGAAACACTCAAAGATTGCATCAAGTAAAAATAAGTTCAATACAGTAGTATAAAGTACTCTTGAGTAGAAATTAGCAGATGTGAGTTTAACTAGAACCATAATTAGTGGTGTGATGTCTGATTTAGTTTACTTCAAGAAGTCTTGCTTTCCTTATCTGGAAAGAGGTTGGGATTGGGTTAAGGATGTGATGACTTCTAGTGTTCTATCCAGAGCTAAAATTCTGTGATTTTAAGCCTTGAAAATGCACAATGGATTTAGGATACTAAATAGTGAAAAGGTTTTTTATAACAACGTCAGAGATTAAACCATAAAATAATTTAGAAGAAAAGAAAAACTGATGTAATATTACTTTCATCTTGGATACTTAGTGAAATTGCTTCAGAAATTCCAAAAGGCTTTTCTATACCATAAACAATTTAAAACTCTGTATCGCACAGGTCTTTCCAAAACCTTAGTTCATTAATGCCACATTATAAAGGAACCCTTTGTATCAAGATGCTCATTCTCTTCTCTGCTCCTGGCTAATTCCTCTCCATTCCATAAGGACCAGCTCAGGATCCCTTCAACATCATGTGCTCATACTCGCTAAATCCTTAGTTCTTTGCACACAAGACCAGACCTATGTTTGAAGATGAGGAGTGCGTAGCAGAATGCAGAACACAAAACGTTCATTTATTCGGTTGTTACTGGATCAGCTCTGAAATCCTGACTCTGGCGTTACTGAGCCTCCGTGGGCAGCTTTCCCCTACCTACCCGATTCTCTCTCCTCTGACAATTAATTATGCCCTTGCTTCCCTCCCTGCTTTTAATCTTGACCCTGTGTTCTTTCAAGGATAATACACTATAGTGCAAAGAGAATGTATGAAAATGAACTATATAAAACTGCCATTTTTATAGGTCAAAAAGAGTCAAATAGCAAATTCACATGATTTAGACTTTGGAGACGTGGGTTTAAATCTCAGATCTGCCATTTATAGCTGTGTGAACTTGAACAAGTAACTCAGCCTCTCTGAGCCTTAGGCTCTTCATTTATTAAGTGTGGATGAGAAGTAGCAACAGCTCAGAAGTCAGGCCTTGGAGACAATACTACCCAGAGTTTGAGTTTCTGGTCTGCCATTTATTAGCAGTGTGGCTTTAGGTAAGTTATTTAACCTCTAAGAGTCAATAGTAAAATGAGAACAGTATTACCTACCTTACCAGGTTATAAAAAAATCAAATGAAATAATGTACCTGAAGTGTCTTGATACAATAAAAATGCTCACTTAATGGCACATAATTGGGTTGTTGTAAGTGTAAGATTGGAATATATAAGTAGACTTGTAGCACCTAATAATTCCTCCTCTAGGTCAAAATCACAGTTCTTTTATAGAACATATTCAGTGACTAAACCCTATCACAAAGACATTTTTTCTCTTTGAATTTTGGCTATATTTATAGTCCATTCCTACAGAAACTTCAACTTGAGCCAGCAATGCTTTGTATTACTTTCAATGTTTGTGATTTCACAAAAGCATTATAATCTCCTAAGGGCAGAGATCATGTGGTATTTTTGCATTATACTCCCCAGGATTTAGGAAACTGCTGAATATACGATAACCACATAATAAATACTCATTGAAGAAAATGATAATATAAACTGCTGGCACTCAGAAATGAGACTGGTACAAAATAAACCTACATATGTATGGGCAAATAATTTTTGAAAAAGGAGCTAAAAACATACAACGAGAAAAGAAAGTCTCCGCAATAAATGGTGCTGGGAAAATTGGAAAGCCATGTGCAAAAGAATGAAACTAGGCTGCTATCTGTCACAAAAATTAAAATGGATCAAAGACCTAAATATAAGACCTGAAACAATGAAATGTATGGACATAGGTACTAAATGTACATAGGTACTAAACTTGTGGACCTTGGTCTTGAGAGAAGATTTTATGACTTTGACCCCAAAGGCAATGGAAATAAAAGCTAAATACATAAATGGGACTATATCAAACTAAAAAGCTCTGCACAGCAAAAGAAATCAACAAAACAAAGAGGCAACCAACCGAATGTGAGAAGATATTGCAAACAACACCTCTGGTAAGGGATTAATATCTAAAATACATAAAGAACTCAGACAACTCAACAACAGAAAAACAAATAATCCAACTGAAAATGGGCAGAGCTCCTGAACAAACACTTCTCCCAAGAAGACATATAAATGGCCAACAGATAAACCAAAAATGCTCCCCTTCACTAGCTATTAGGAAAATGCAAATCAAACCCACAATTAGATATCACCTCACCCCAGTTGGAATGGCTATCATCAACAAGAGAAGTACTAACAAGCATTGGAGAGGCTGTGGAGAAAAAGGAATCCTCATACACTGCTGGTGGAAATGTAAATTGGTACAGCCCCCATGGAAAATTATGGAGGTGCCCCCCAAAAATAAGAATAGAATTACCATATGACCCAGTAATCCCTCTTCTGGGTATCTACCCCCAAAAATCTGAAAACATTTATCTGTAAAGATATATGTACCCCTATGGTCATTGCAGCAGTATTCACAGTGACCAAGACATGGAAACAACCAAAGTCCTTTGACAAATGATTGGATAAAGAAGATGTGGTACGTATTTACTATAGAATATTAAACTCAGCTGTAGAAAAGATAAAATACTGCCATTTGTGACATCGTAGATGGATCTTAAGATTATCACGCTGAGAAACACATCAGACAGAAAAAGTTGAGAACCATATGACTTCACTCCTATGTGGGATATAAAACTGAAAGCAACAAATGAACAAGAAAAACTAAAACTCATAGAAACAGACAACAGTTTAGTGGTTGCCAGAGGGTAAGGGAAGAATGCGGGGGGTGGAGGTAGAAGAGTGTAAAGGGGGTCAAGGAAGGAGAATTGACTTTGGGTGGTAAACCCACAATGCAATACACACACACACACACACACATACATATATGTACATATATATGTGTGTATATATATATATTTCTATAATACATCATATTATATATATCGTGCATATATACACACATATACATATATGATGTATTATAGAATTATGATGTATTATAGAATTATACACTTGAAACCTATATAATTTTACTCACCAATGTCACCCCAATAAATTTAATATAAACAAACAAACAAATACATACTGGGGCTTAGGCTTACATACCTTTTGTATATAAACCTTATATTTTGTATATAAGAATAAGAATAAACACCAAAGAGAACCAGTGATGAAATATGTAACTCTTACTTTTAGGGTGCTACTATCCTTGGTAAAACAATTATGGCTGTTATGACATTATTACTGAGTCCTTTTAACCTTTTTGGCTGAAAGCAAGTCTTGTGATTTAAAGAGTACACTGATTTGACCATAGTTATAACTTCAATTGTAAAACAAGAATAATTTTTCTTCAAAGTGCTAGCAGAGGAGGGTTTTATAGTCAACCTAATTTTATATTAATATTTTTAACAGTTCAAGAGGAAAAAAAAGTGTTTGTGACACGTAAGACTCAATATCAGTTATGAGAAATGAAACAAGATACAGTACAAGTAATAATTAGGTTTATAAAATATAAAAATGGATTTTGTATATTAAAAAAAGCCACAGAACATTTGTCATCTTAAAACAAATAATCCTATTTGGACTAGTATGAATTATAGTGATCTTTAAGTTTGTATCTGTCCCAAGAAAATTCTTTGCCACTTACTGCTTTTTATCTTCTACTTTCCAAGAAACTCTTAGCCCCTCATGTGCACACTCATTTGTTCTACCTGAGATTTCCTATAGCTGTAAAACTAAGAAAGTAGGCTAATACTTTTAGGTCAACTTTCAAAACTGGTCTTTTCTTTAAAGCTACAAGAAAAGATCTAACGAGTTAAATTTAAATCCAAAATTAAATAAGTCTTCACATTTCAAGAAACTGATATCTCAATGAATAACATAATATGCTAACATGTTTGTATAAAAAAACAAAGAAAGAAATAATTAAAAACAAGCTATAAGTGTATTTTTTGAACACCTGAAAAATAAAAGGTATAAATAAGAGGAACAGGTATCTGACAATTTTTGTTTTAAATCTAGATTGTGGATTAAATTTATGTTACTGCTCACAACCTCTTATGAAAGAAATCTTATTTTATAGTAGCTACTTTTTAAAAATAATCACTAGTAAAATTCTGATGGCCATAAATGTTCTCAAACTATTAACTCACTTAGGTTGCTCCTTCCTTCAAGACAATTACAATTAGTTTTCTATGCTTGTATAAACTTCAAAGTTTAAAAGATATAGAGAAACTTGACTTACCACAAGGATTGGATATGAAAGTGGTTACGAGAGTACAGAAATGCCACATAGCAATTTAGGGCAGCAAAAGAATTCTAAGCCAAATTTAAACCGCAGAGGCAAATTACCATCAGTGGACACGAACGAAAATTGGATCTTTACCAGAACTTTATCTCTACATTTATAAAAAGAAATTGGGAGTTATTTTACAGACAAAAATAAAGCTTTGCTTCTTTTTATGTCTCACCTGAAAGACTGGGAAAATGTTTTCGTAAGGCAAGAATTTATGGCAAGTGCTACCAGTTAGACTGACATTTTAAAGCTATTTAAAATCCTCAGAAATCTTAGTCGCTAAAATTATACGAGCACAAAACACAGAGATTAAATGTTAATTTATATAATATTCTTGCTTAGTTAAAATTTGATTAATTTAAATAGTAAAAAGAAATGGGTATCAGTTGGTAATGGGGATTTACAAGGGTACTTCCTCCATTATGACAGTCACAGATAATTCAATTAAATCCATACATTGAAAACATTCTTTCTAATCTGAAGGTATAGGCTCAGTCTAATTCTGGCTTCATTACAGTTCATTACAAAGAAATTGTAGAATTTTATTCTTCTTTGGTCTTTAAATTCTTCAATAGAAAGTTATACTATGAACCAGGAACTATTTAAAACTATTATGGAAGCTTCTGATTTAGAGCTTTAACAGAAAATTATTTACACTAAAGAAGCTAGAGATTGGATGGACAAAAGTAGTAGTACAATAAATTATATCCCTTAAATAAAAATAACATCTAACAATATGTCTCTGGATATGTGATAAAAGGCCATAAAGCAAATACTTTCCATGATCTCTGACAGGAGCTTCTCTTATGATACAGAAAGAATAGAATGCCAACAAATTTTACTTTTTTCCAAGTGCTATTTTTGTTTTACTTTTGGATAGTACACTATAGTGAGAGGAAAAAAGTGGTAAGAACCCTGGGAGGCACACTATTGGGAGTCAGCACACCACATGCATTAAGCATCTGTTGTATGTCTGGTGTTGTCACATGTTGTAAGAACCCCGAAGTGTGGGTGTCACAGTCCCCACCAGCAGATAAGGTTGCTGGAGCTCAGGGAAATTAAGGAATTTGCCCAAAGTCACATACCTGACTACTAACAGTAACATTCTAAAGCCCATATTGAAATATACCGTGTTTCCCCGAAAATAAGACCTAGCCGGACCATCATCTCTAAAGCGTCTTCTGGAGCAAAAATTAATATAAGAGCTGGTATTATATTATATTACATTATGTTATATTATACCTGGTCTTACATTATAATAAAATAAGACGGGGTCTTATATTAATTTTTGTTCCAAAAGACGCATTAGAACTGATGGTCCGGCTAGGTCTTATTTTCAGGGAAACATGGTAGTTATTAGTATGTCTAGTTCTCTGAGTAATCATAATTGTATCATCTTGCAGTTGTGATTTTCATTGACTGAAGCCCCCTCCAGAGAAATCTTGAAAACATATATTGGATATATGTCCAGAAGGGGTATACAGGTATACATGAAAGTATATTTTTAGTGAAACATAGAAAGGCTCACCCAGATGTGTAAAAAATAAATCTGTGCAACCACCATTATTCAAGGTGGGTTAGCCTTGCACAACGAGATACAGCTGAAGTTCAGCATTGCTGAAAACTATTTAAATAATTAATGACAACGCAGACTATCAGAAGCCAAACCATTTGAATCTGAAGAGATCTAGGATTACTTTAGAATGCGTTAACATTCAAATTTATATGCAAGATGAAATGCCAGTCCAGAGTTTGTTTGCTTTGGAATCAGATCTGGATTCAAAACTTGGTGATAGCAATTACTGACCGGTCTCAGGGAAGTAAGAGACTTAGGTAAGTTTGTCTAACCCTCAGTGTATCTATCTGCAAAATGAGGAAAATAAACAATTCCACATTTACAGTGTTAAGATTAAATAATATATATTAAAGGCTCGACTAGCACAAATTTGGTATGCAATAAATAAATGGCACCTGTTGTTACTTTTTAAAATTGATCTGGGCATAAGTCTGATCTGCCCAAATAAGCTCCTTGGGGACAGTGGGCCTTCTTGGTAGCAACCCCCCCCCCCCCCCCCAAAGATCACCAGGAACACATGTGGGATGAATTGGGTTTAGTTTTCATTGCAGTGAAGTAGAAAGCTCACCAGGGGGCACAGTGGCGTGTCTCAGTAAAAGGGTTTTAGAAAGAGCTTATAGGATTTGGGATTCTGTTTTGTGATTTTTTGGGAGGCTCCATGGAAGGAAGGGTTCACTGTAGATTGCCTACAGTCAGAAAACAGGGAGGGAAGACGAGTGAGGACAGAACTGCACCTGGTAAAGAAGCCGCAGTCACTCACATCCCCTGGGAGAGGGCAATGCTTTGGCATCTTGGGGGTGGCAGAGGGACTTTGCTTTTGTCCGTGCTTACACAACATTATAAAATGGTCTTGTTTTGGCTCATCTTGTCATGGTCTCAACATAACCTTGTCTACTGGTGTTCTGAGAAACTGTTTACATTCTAACACTGAAGCCTCAATGTCAGCTCCGTTCCTGGACATCCGGCTGCTTTTTATTTCTCAGTAACTTTTCAAAGTGGTTAGGAGTCCAGATTCATTGTGCTTAATAAGCTTCCTGAATTAATAAAAACCTGAATTAATTAATTTAAAAGTGAGTTGTGTTTTGTGAGTTTAAGAAATACTTACACAACTACTTTTAATTAAGAAGCTTGTTTTGTTCACTATTTCTCTCAACAGAAGTGGCCGTATAAAAACAACCAATTTAATTTTAGTTTACAGATGAAAGTCTAAGTGATTTTATTAATATCAGATTTTATTAAGATCAAGAGTCAAAGCAGAAACTGTTCAGTTCCTTTTCCTCTATGAGATGCAATGGTAAACTATCTACGTTCTCTCTCTTCCTCTGATGCTTGTACTACTAGGTGGGTAAATTCTTCATATTCTTTAGAAATCTCCATGGTCAAAACACAATCCCCATGCCATGTGTTTAATCACTGTTTAGCCAGACTTTAAAAAGAACTATACCTTCAATTTTGAAAATTCATATTGTGCATTATTTGAAATTCTTCAAATTATGAATGTTATTTTCATGAGTACATAAAATATTTAATGGTCAATTATCATAATATTTTCAGGGGAAAATGTTTTCATAGTACAAATACATTAGGATTACTGCTTGTCATTCTCATCCCAAACTAGGTATTAGGCATTTTAAGTTACTGATACTTAAAGTAAGAGAAAGAGGGAGTCAATTTTAAAAACTGATCATACAGTGGCTAGACATCACCTATTTTAGAACGTATTTTACTGCATATCAAACTGCCCCCTCACCCCAAATCTTTTGGAATAGTCCATGACAATTCATGCAAATGACTGTCCCACAACCATAGTCTGCTTCAGTTCCAGTGTTTTACTACCTGAAGGTATGGTAAATGAAAAGGGTAACAATCATAACCTTGAGTAACACAATTTGTGAGGAAGTAAGTAGGCTTGGTATGGTGATCAGGCCTGATTTATAGCAATGCCTTTACTGGAGTACAGAGGAAAGCACTTGCACTAGCAATTGCTCCTGAACTGTCTAAGGGCAAGGTTTTCATTCCCAGTCAATGTGAGAACATTGGGGCTAGAGTTTCTTATACTTGGAATATCAATGCCAATAATAAAGACAGTAAAAAAGGCTGATCTCATCAAACCTCTAAGGAATCAAAGCAAATACCAGATGTCAAACTATCTGTTACTAAATGCCCTAATCAATACTTTTTAAGTATTTG
The DNA here is from genome assembly GCF_964194185.1 of Rhinolophus hipposideros. Classification (NCBI taxonomy): domain Eukaryota; kingdom Metazoa; phylum Chordata; class Mammalia; order Chiroptera; family Rhinolophidae; genus Rhinolophus; species Rhinolophus hipposideros. The sequence continues at coordinate 61,762,346 of NC_138049.1, read as the reverse complement.
AGGGGGAGAAAAGTGGGAAACTTCATTCAAAATTTCTGGGGTCTCACAAAAGCAGATATACTGAAAAAACTGCTATTAAATAAATGAAATCACTTAATATCATAAAATATATAATAACATGAATGTGTGTATATATACCAGGGGTGCCCAAAAAATGTACATATATGACTTGTATTTATTTAGCTTTTGATATCGGTATATATTGAGTATTATTATAAAATTTTAATAGTTTTTTCCTTTCTTAAAATCTATATACATTTTTTGGCACCCTCTGTATATAAAAAATTGTATTTGTATGTGTATGTATATATGTATGTGTGTGTATATATGTGTGTCTGTATATATGTATATTATGTATGTGTGTATGAGTGAGTGTATAGACTCTGTGAGAAATAAATATTTCCAGATATAAATGAAGATCAAAGATATTTATCATTTAAATATCTTAAGTGGTTTTTGTTAGTTGATAGCCAGAAAGGCTTTCAAATTTTTATTAACGACGACAAAGAATCTCCAAAACTTAAAGTATGTTATAAAAATGAAATAAGAAAACACCTTTCTAGGATAAAAAATACTAATACATTTTACCATAAGTTAAATCACATTGTTTATAATATATAATTATATAATTTACATGAATATAGACCATGGGATAATTTTATTACTTCAGATGTATGCTGTACTCACAAAATTTCTGTATAACTGAAAATAAATCAACAAACACCTCATAATTAGCTCTCATTCATTTTAAGAATATGATATAAATTATATATGATGTCAATCTGAATAAGGGAGGAAAAAACAATGACTGAGCTGTAATTTTAATACTTGGTTGTTTAAAACTCTGTACTAGTCTGTAATGGCTTAAATTATAGCACTGTGTGGATCATCTACAAAGAGGCAGCCATAAAGAGATAAGGGGAGTTTAGAGGAGCATCCAGAAATATAAAGATGTAGGATGAAAATCTTAACATCTGGAATAGAAGCCTTTCTAGAGTTTATCCATCTGCTTAGTAAATACTGTCTTAAGGATATTTCACAAAAACATTATTCTAGTAAATATGACAAAGTAAAAGACATTAAGAATCCTTCAGGTATGTCAGAGTCTTACGTGATCCCAGAGGAGTGACATCTTATTGGGGAAATAGTTAATGATTCCCTTTAAAGGACAAGGATAATGACAAATTGTTAAATTACAAAATCGAGTACTTCCTTATTATGGGATATAAAAACACATAGCATGATAACATGCACAGAGCATTAATGAATTAATCACCCTTTCATAAATTATCCTTCAAGTTAATAATAGCATCCAGATTGTTTTTCCCCTAAGTGGTTAAGGTCACGTGCCAATGAACTTCTCTATGACAATTTTGGGTCTACTCATAAAAGTAATTTTGTAGAATACAGTTAATTCTTGATTTCTGCTCATTATTATTCTTCAAAGACTCAAAATTCAAATGTTAAGTCTTACCTGACCAGGTTCTGTTGCAGTAACAGTCAGGTCTTGGATGGATCTACGCCTTGGCTGTCCGTTGCCTTTTAAAAAATAAAAAAAAAGTAAAATACTTATTTTTCTATTCAGACAGACAATAAGGACATAACTGCTATAGTAGGAAGTTGGAATTTGTTCCTCCTTGGATTTACACAAAATGTCTGTGAGAAAAAGAGTTTATTGTAAAAAAAAAAAAGAGAGAGAGAGAGAAAGATATAAGGAAAGGAAGAGAAACAGCTGCAGTGTTTTAACTCAAAAGTTGCGGGCCTACAACAAAGTATGTCCTAATTCAATAACCACTCCTACTACACGAATAGCTGCTGAACTCTCTTCTACCATCTTCTGTCATGTATTTAAATAGATGAATGCTTGGGGGATGGGGCCTATTTCAAGGGCCTTACGTTAGAGCTTCTACAGCAAGACAGCTAGCAAGTTGTAAGGCATGACTGACTTTAACCAACAGCAGGACCTTGTGTTCATTTCAGGGCCTGTAAGGATGCTTAGGCTTATATTTATTAAACCCAGTCACACTTACTTAATTCCATTAGTCTTTGTCAGAATCAGGTAATTTATTGGTTGTGAACAACTCTTTAATTTCCTACTGGAGATGAATGACTTTTGTTCTACTCTCAAATATACAGCTTGTTTAAATGGGCTATTGTGTTAATCCTGCTTTAGGAACTTCTATGCTAAAAATAATTTAAAAAACAGTCTATGAAAAAATTCTATAAATGTAACCAGCAAAAGAGAATGAATTAAGCAAGTTTCACTCAGCACTTTTATTTGGGAATAGGGCTGTTTATACAGTGTCTTCTAAGATGAGATCAGCTATCTAAAAGGAAACACCAAATATTAAGTAACAGCTGACGCAATCCAATATTCAAAATTCTTTTGACTCAAAGCTATATTATGTAATTTCTCAATTAGTGGGCAGCCCTGAGAACTTGTACTCTAATAGTTGTGGCCTCCTTAGCAGACAGAATTCATTCTTAAAATCTCTATTTACATAATCTTAAGCAGCTTATTTTAAAACAATCAGCAGTAGAATTTAGCATCTTAATCCATGTGGTTCCATTTTATTTGGCAGATAACCTAAAAGGACCTTACAACAGAATAACGTTTAATGCAATAAATGAGCAGCGAATACAACTCAAATATACAGCCACCCTCAAAAGTGTAAAACATCATCATCACTCTTTTCCATTTTAAGCTGTTTTAGAATTCTTTGTATAATCATAACTCAAATTTACTTCAAATTTCATTTTTCCAAGTTCCAACTTTTGATTACACACTACACAACAATAAACTGCACATTTATCGAATCAGGCACACTAAGATACTTTTGTGAAAACTTTTAACTATCTCTGTTTCCCAAGGACAAAAAGGATCCCCACCACCATGACTAACAAGCAATTTTAGGCACATTTCATTCAACACAATCATTCTAAAATTAGCTTCGATGAGACAGGCTTGTGAAAGTGTCTGGAATTCTCTTTTCAGACAAGCAATATTTGTGAATCTGGGGAACCACCCAGCACATGTGTCTAAAAATCATTACATCACCATTGCAGTAACAACAAAAACAAACTCAAATCTAAGTAAGGGTAGGAGGAAAAGGAAGTAAAAACTTTTAAGGAAGTAGGGTAAAGAAGAGCTGACAGTTAACAAATGCCATAAAATGAGAAATCTTTTAAGCTAGAGCATGAGTCAAAGCAAGCAATATTAAGCAATACATTTTAATTAGCATAACCATGACAGAAACCATCTGGCAAATAGTTCAGACAAAACAAAAAAGGATTGCAATCAACGAATACTTGTTGCTCCAATATTAAGTTTTAGGTCATAATTTAGAAATATGAATGTAAAAATCAAACTCCTATTATTGCAAATGAAAATTACTGAGTGTGTTCTTAGTAAATTTAGATTGATTCTGAATTTTTTTGCAACTAAACAGTAATTTAGAAACTCATATATTTTACATTTTTTCCTGGTTCACTGATATGTGCATACCTATGTTACACATGGTAATAATATAAATGAAAAACAAATAGAAAAGAGGGGCAATATGATCCCAAGATGCCTGATCGAGGAAATTTGAAATCTGAAATGATGTCCTTCGTATTCTATTCTGTAATGGAACTTACATGGCTTATAATAGAGAACAAATAATGTTTCTTAAAATAACTTTTCTAAGAGCAACAAAAGGAATACACCATATCCCTACCTTACCCTTCACCCCTCCCCATCCTTCAAAAAAGAAAGGGTTGTGGAATAGCAACTTACAGGACAATTCAATTGTTTCTACAATGTCACAAAAGCAGAATTCATCTCTTCTGAAAGCTGTTCTTTTAAGTACAACTGATTTCCTGAGCTAGTATTTGAAAGATATCAAGTCCCTCCAGAGACTGCTCATTTGGGTCCCAGTCACTCCTGTGGTTTTTCTTATTGGCTTAATTAAGCTCAGTTTTCCTTACCTTAACTATTCTGATTTTACTGTTTTCCAAACTTCCTGAAGAATTCTCTTTATGTAAAAATCAACACTGTATTTTCTTGGAGACATTTCTTAACCAAAATGTTAAAAATTTAGAAACCCATAAGTTTTGAATTTTAAAAGTTGTGGGAAACTGTTCTGTTCGTTAGTAAAATATACAAGATTTAAAAAATGTGTTACATCTCAACACCAAAAAAAATAAACAATCCAATTAAAAATGGGCAGAAGACCTGAATAGACATTTCTCCAGAGGACATACACATGGCCAACAGACATATTAAAAGATGCTCACCATCACTAATCATCAGAGAAATGCAAATAAAAACCACAATGAGATATCACCTCATTGCTGTCAGAATGGCTGTCAGCAATAAATGAATAAACAAGTGTTGGTGAGGATATGGAACAAAGGGAACCCTCATGCACTGGTGATGAGACTGCAAATTGGTGCAGCCACTATAGAAAAGTTTGGAGGTTCCTCAAAAAATTAAAAATAGAACTACTTTATGACCCAGCAATTCTGCTTCTGGGTATTTATCCGAAGAAATCCAAAACACTAATTCAAAAAAGATATATGCACCACTGTTCACTGCAGCACTATTCACAACAGCCAAGATACGGAAATAACCAAAATGTCCATCAACAGATGCTGGGATAAAGAAATTGTGGTACACATATACAAAGGAATATTATTCTGCCATAAAAAATGAAATCTTACCATTTGCAACAACATGGATGGACTTTGAGGGTATTGTGTTAAATGAAATAAGCCAGACTGAGAAAGACAAATACCATATAATTTCACTTATATGTGAGATCAAAATAAACGAACAAATGAAAAGGAAACAGACTCATAGATACAGAGGCCAAACTGATGGTTAATAGATGGGAGGGGTTTGGGGAGCTGGGTGAGAAAGGTGAAAGGATTAAGAAGTACAAATTGGTAGTTACAAAATAGTCATGGGGATGTATGTGCAGCATGGGGAATGCAGTCAAAAATAACAAAACTATGTAGTGTCAGATGGGTTCTAGACTTATTGGGGTTATCACTTGGTGAGTTATATAAATGTCTAATCACTGTTATTTTGTACACCTGAAACTAACAAAAAAAATTTGTATAGCACTTTACTCTGCTGTATTAGAGCACTGCTTCACGGTAAACTGAATATGTAATTTTAAAATACATATTCTCATTTAGGCTGCCACACATTCCATATTCTTTTACTAATACTTCTTCAGAGCCACAGTCGATGTAGAAGAGTTATTAAAAATCGTGTAGTGTGACCCATAGGAAGCCCTGAGGTATTAGGTCCATTTTTACATGACCTAAGAGATTACCAAATTGATGAATATTGTCGTTAACCACAGGTTGCTTGCTCTTCCTCATGACTGACGGCATAATAGATAATAGTGTTGAAAAGCAAATAAAAATCAAGATTTGAATGTGTTTACCTATGACTAGGTTAGGCAGTTTAGTCACTATAAAGAGTATTTTTAAAAAAACACTTTTGAGTAATAGTATGTATTTAAAAAATTTTAAAATTTGGTATGTTTTTAAAAACACCAGATGCAACAAATACTTCAGAAAAGATATACCTGTACATTGCCAGTAGGTACATGTAAAATTTCTGTGATGCATAAAGGAATGTTCTTACAGAAAGCAGCAGTTCACCCCAAGAAGTACGTTAGATTTGGTATATTGCATTTGGCAGCAGGAGAGTGTTATTGAAACTACTTACCTATAATAGGTAAGATAAAAAATAGACCCGTATCTTCAAAAATGCTTACAATGCTAATACCAGTTTATTTCTTGATAGACATGTCAAGAAATATCTGATAAAACCATAGAACTTGTGGGAAATTGAGGGGAAAAAATTCTAGAAAATATTAAGAAATTTGGGGAATATCATCATTTTTTATAATTAAAATGTCCATGCCAGATATTTGAGATATTCCCAAAGCATGGGTTATATTTTTATATTTAATTTTAAAATATAACCTAAGAACAAATTAATGTTAAGCTTTTATGTCCAATTATTTCAATTCTACTGCTTGCATTCTTTTATTATTAAAGAAAGTGAAACTGATTAATGTTTGGATATTTATGGGGGAAAAACCTAACAAGAATATTTAATGAAATACATTACTGAATACCATTTCCATTTAGACAGCAATGTTGCTCTGGCAATTAAAAGCAGAATTAAGGTTTCCTGACTCTATAAGGACCACAAGTCATAAAAGAGGGTCTCCTGGCTGATGAGCTTCTTTAATGCAATCCTTAAGGATCCAAAAAATCCAAAAGAGGATAAAATGGATGGATTTGTGGTCAGAAAATCGAGGTTGAGATCCTGGCTGTGTGGCTCTGGGAAAGCACTCAATATCATCAGATCTAAGTTCTTCATCTACAAAATTGTCAGACGTAATTTTATTTGGTAACCCTAGTTATGAGACTGTCATGAAAGTCAGTTAAGATGATGTACTTTAAACTACTTTATAGGCCACACAGAGCCTCTTAGCTGTGGCACTGTTAACATTTGAGGCTGGATAATTCTTGGCTGTGGGAGGCTACTGGTACATTGTAGGATGTGTAGCAGTACCCTGGCTTCTGCCTATTATGTGCCAGTAGCACCTGCCAGTTGTGACAACCAAAAATGTTTCTAGACATAGCCAAATGTCCCATGGGGGGCAAATTCACCTAGGTTGAGAAACACTAAGACTATTATTTTCTCCTCTTCTCTCTCACTTGTTATCTTGTATAATATTGGCTATATCGCCGTGTGTGAGTGTGTGTGTGTGTGTGTGTGTGTGTGTGTGTGTGTGTGTGTGTTCTTAACGCTTACCCATAAGACCTGGATTAAGATTATACTACCATTTGCCTATATTTCCCTGATTCCCTTAAACATTTAAAACACTCACAGCTCAGCAGCATGTACATTTAAATGTTGTCACTTTAGTCAGAATATTATTCCTTTAAACATAGGACCTTCTGCAGTGAAGGTAAAATCTCAAGTACTTTTGTTATTTTGAAAGCAGCCCATGATTCACTAAATAAAATGACTATGTGAGAAATAGGTTAACTCTATTCTCTGAATAGCAATAGTGACCATGATGTAAAATAGACTATTCTGATAACCAGGATAAAAATTAATGTAAAATAATTTTATATAGATAAAATGGCCCCTAACAATTGTATAATTTATATTTTATACATATTTGTAATTTATACAGATTTTATATGTATCCTAGTTCCTAGCCACTGGACCCCAATAACAGTCTGTTCATTTGTTAACAAGCACACATATATTAAGCACTATCTGTGAGGCATTGAGCCAGACACTGCCGATAAAATCAATAACAAATAACAAAGACATGTCTCTATCCTCACAGTTTTCAGTTTAACACAGGAGAAAACAACCGCTAGGTAGTCACCATAATACAATAGAAAGCTAAAAGCACAACCACAGGCAAAGTACAGAGTGCTGGGGAATTCAATTGAATCATATCCATGAATGCTTGTGGGGAAATTTGTGTATTTTCTTATCAAAAATTTGGGGGAAGAAGTAAAGAAAAGCCTAAAGCAGAGGGATAAATAAATGATAATTTTGATAACATATATTAACCAGTACTGAAGTTCACATATTCTATTTAAGTTTGTATAAAAAATGGTAATTTAGATTCATCTATAAAATCATCAACGTAAGAAATTAAAGCAATTTACCAATTTGAGACACTGAAGTACCACGTGAGAGTTAAGTATAAATACAAGTAATCTCTGAGAAGATTCTCCTGGTAATACATAAAAGTCAGAATCGACCATGATTCTTTGACAAGATACCATGCAAAACAGCAAATCTCATTTAGTTTTACTTTGTTTCTGTTTTCTAAATTAAGGCAAAATGGTATTTAGCAACTCTCTTTTCTCAATTTCATATTTCACTTGCTACCAATAGAAAGAGGCTGGGATAGAAAGCCTAGAGGGAGCCCTAAAGTAGTAACTAGAAAGAAAAGGAGCCAAATACAACAAATACAACAAATATTTTAAAATAGTTGTTCACTCTTTCTGTTGGGTGCAAAAAGGGTCTGAGTTCAGTTCATCTGTTCACTCAAAAGCTGAGAGGAAGTTGGTAGAACTCAGGGTTGGCATTCTCCCTTCTGTTTCTTTTATTTTATCCTCATTTTTGGAGATCTTAGGTATCCTATCAAACCTGCTTCAGTGTAGATAAATGTATACAATTTTCAACCTGTCTCCCTGATAACTACATGCAAGGTATCTATTTTCATGTCCTATAAAAATTGGAGCAAGAAGCATTCTGTAAGTACCAGGGATCATTAATCCGGTTCCACAGTTATTAGACCAATTCAGGTGGTCTATGATACCTGATGTGACGATCTCAGGGACATCCAGAATGTTGCCAAATGAAGCAGTTTTACGGTGGCCCCGTTTAGGCTTGGAAGAGGCTGCAAAAATACATATACAGTATACATGCAAACAACCACAAATAGTAACACAGAAAACAACTACAAAAACAGAATAGTTTTCAAATATTTATGTTAATAACATTTCATGCAGAATGGCATGCAGAACTATCTAACTTTTCATCCATGCTTAGAAAAGGCACGAGTAAGGAGCAAACAACTACCAATACAAGATGTTTCACATGGTTTTAATTAGCAGGAGGAAAAAAAGGACAGAGACAAAGCTGCAGGGTAATGAGGAAGCTAAATTCAAACATGTTGATAGAAACAATCTACTTAAGTGAAACCACTGATATGAAATGGGGGGGCTAGGATGAAAGTGGGAAGGATGACAGGAATTAAAAGAAATAAGCTGCCATATTTGTTTTAATTACATAAACACAGGAATATATGTTCAAGTTAGGTGTTTCTTAAGAACACTACAAAGTAAAATTCAGTGATTAAGTGATAATTATTGAATCTAAGTATGAAATGTGTATGCTTTTATAATTATATATATTTACATATACTTCTGGTAAATGGAATATTGTAGTTTCCAAAGTTTAGGGAACATTCCCACTAAACATAGTGTTGAAAGTCTGGAAAACATGAGCCTTTCAAAGTAAGACAACTCACTGAAAAAACTGTGAATTGTGTAAAATTCAATGCATGTTCAATAGCACCTGTTCTACCGTTAATTTAATGAAAAGGATAGGGTAATTTAATGTGTGTGGTTATCTTTAACCTAGTGAAATATCACTGCTGTAAAGCATAATTATAAACCAGCCAATTTTCCAATATGAGATGGGGAGCTAGGATGAAAGTGGGGTTGACACTAGCAGACATAAAGCTATTATTATAGCACTACTTCCTTTTTAAGGGTAGCAATCACTACTTGTCAGGTCTACCTTGAACGATATCCCTTAAGTGAAAAAAAATTCTCCAAAGTGTGAGTGTATGTCCTTGTGTGCACTGTTCATCTGACACTACACTGAGATTCCCTCCACTCACTGAAAAACCACACTGTGACTCAGAAACCAGGAAGGCTAGTGAGTGGCTGGTAACCTCCATTCAACTTGATTGTTTTCTGAAGACTCATCTGCATGGCAGAGACTGCTGGTGCCCTGCCAATCTCTACTCTTCCCTTTTTCTAGCAACAGCTCTGACTTTCCTTAGGAGAGCAATGTCCCCAATAAAAGACCCAGATCCTTCTGTTCCTTGAAGCCATGTAGCCCTCTGATGATATTATTATGGGCAATGACATACATTATATATGGAAGTTGTTCTGGGAAACTTCTGGGAAAGCTCCTTGAAAGAGCTTGGGCATATGCCTTTTTGGCCTTCCCCTAATTCTTCCTTCCTGCTGCCTCGATTATGGATGTGATGATTGGAACTATAATATCCATTTGTTTCACAAAGTAACTTTGAGGATGAAAGCCTCAAGGATGGAAGGATTGTGGCACAGAGGGACGAAGGAGCCCTGCTGCCTAATGATCATTGAGCCTACCCCCAGATTTATTTATCCGTGAAAAATAAGGCATATGTGTTAAAGACACTGTTATTTCGGATATTCTGTTATATCTACCCAATTCTAATGGTAACTGATAAAATCAGTAATCATGATTAGTTGAAAACAAGTATAGTATGATGGTCCTCTGGACAACTTCTGAAAAGAGCTCCACACAAAATGAGAATATTCTATTTAGAAAAAAAACGAGTGAATGACAAAAAAAGACCTAAAAAAAAAAAAAATCTTGTTAGCGAAGTTTAAAAATACATATGCTAATACACATGTATACACATATCTAGTAAAAAGACTAGAATTAAATACATAAAAATGTGTTTATCTCTGTGTGAGACAACTATGGAAGATTGTTTTTGATTTGTTTACATTTCCACATTTTTCACAACAGAATGTATTTACTTTTATAATCAGCTCCCCTCCACCCCTGGGAGAATCGGAAAGAAAACAAGTTAAACCAGCATTACTAAAATGAAACCTGATTAGAAAAGAAGGTTAGAAGTTCACTCAGGTAGCAAAATATACAACTGTTTTTGTGCTGATCAGTCCTTCCATTATTAATCATTTTAAGAACTAACAAAACGATATTTAATTGTTAGCTTTTTCAATATCGAATAAAATTACCATGATCTTTAACTTTATAATTAGAAGAATTACCCATAACCAACTTAGCTATTTTTACCACTGGCAGGAGGAGCAGACAGTAATGCCAAATCATATATAGATCTGGAGTACATTTTCCTGCTAATTTCAAAATAAAATATTTGCTACTATCTGAGTTCAACACAAAATTCCAGTAGAATCACTTAAAAACTCCCAAAACATTCTGGTTTGGGTAAAATTTCAATTTCCCATTTAGACTTTTCAGGTAACATTTGAGCTGAAAGAATTATATTTGTTAAATCTGTAATTAGTAAGGTTTATTTTATGATCCAAATAACTTTACAAGTCATATCTTCGTTATTTGGAATTTGAAAGAAATGTATAAATTACTGCTAGAAGCTTAGAAAGTATATTGTAAGCCTGTTTCCTACTTTAAAAACTTTAAGACACAATAAAAAACTTCAGACAGTCCCAAACAACTGAAACTATCATTTTCACTCCTCTTCAGACTTTTATTTCCATTTTACCTGTGGTCGCAGCAATCCTGGCTTCTATTTCAGACATGTCGGCACTCATCCTCTTGCCCTCCGAGGTTGGGGGCAAGCTCTCCACGCTGCTCCCACGGGAAGCTCCCAAGCTTAAACGTCCAGATTCACTCTGTTAAAATTACAGAGCGATTTGAATTACTGAAGCTCTTTAGATTTAAAATCCTAAGTCTAGAAGAAGGAAGATACAAATTGGGACTCTTATGGATTCTGTTCTGAAAGAAAAGGGAAGTTTTCAAAGAGAGGGAGCTATAGGAATAAGGGAGAGCAAGCTGTGATACTGGCCCTTAAAAAAGGGTGGTCCCCGGTAGTTTGTAGTTAAGTGCCCCAATTATTTGTTAACCTAAATGCCTCAGACAAGATGAATACAATCACTTCTTAAAATATTTTGAAACCAATAATGGCAAATATATAATAAATTTCATATAATAATATGAAATGACAGATAAAGGTGAACTCCTTTAACTGGGTAATACAGCCAAGAAATAGGCATTTTACATTTTTAACCACCAACCAACCATTCAAGTTAGGGATCACCAGAAAGCAGGATTTGCACAGTTGGCAAAGCCAGCAAAAATCAGAAAAACAAACACAATTTGTTTGGTAATAAATGGTAGAAGAATTTCATTATATGTCTCTACTCTTAAGTTTATCTGTCTGTTTCCGGAACAAAATTCAAGACTTGTATAACGGAAGACGGCAGATAATTAATTTCAGTTGGTATAACGTTATGACTACTGGTAAGGTTACCACATGATTTTACTTTTAGTAACAAAACAAACCTGTTGCTTTGCCTGATTTTTCAACAATTTTGATTCTAAGCGTTTAATAGTATCATTTGTGGAAGGAACTTGCTCCATATTAGTGTCACTTTTATTACTCGTATTTGTAGAAGTGATGTCCATGAATGAGCCTAGGAAAGCAGAAACATTTATGATTATAGGCTGAGAATACAAATGCTTTATTCAATAATACGTAACAAATTATTTTCTAAATTAACAAGGCTAAATTAATAAGCCTTTTCAAGTTAATAAAGATACCTTCCCCCAAAAAAACATTTTAAATGAAATTTAATAGCACAAAAAGGGAGCCAAAATGCATAAGCAGTCTTCTAATAGTCAAAGATGACTTCACGGTTCTTAGCCTGAGCTAGGAGAATGAAGTGGCTATTAATTAAGATGGGAGGAGTGAGTTTGAAGGCAGTATCAGGAGCTCAGTTTAGAAAATGGTTAAGTTTGAGTTCCTATTAGATATCAAGTAAGTAGTTGAATGTAAGTGTGGAGTTCAGGTGTAGGATGGAGCAAAACATCGGCAATTAGATGGTATATAAAGCCATGATAATTAGATTACCAAGGAAATCAGCATAGACAGATAAGAAAAGAGTCCAACAGACTGAGCCCTGGGCACTCGAACACGTATAGGCGAGGAAAATAAGAAATGACCAGCACAGAAAACCGCTAGAACAGTGGCCAGAGATATATTAGGTTGGTGCAAAAATAACTGCGGTTTAAAAGGTTAAAAATAATTGCAAAAACCACAATTACCTTTGCACCAACCTAATAAGATAAAATCCAGGTTAGTACAGTATCCTGGAGACCAAGTGAAGAAAGTGCATGAATGAACTCTATCAAATGCTACTGACAGTCAAAAAAGGTAAGAGCTGAAAATCATTTTAGATTTAGTAATGTGTAGACAACTGGTGACTTTGACAAGAGCAATTCTGGAGTAGCAGTATAACAAAAGCCTGAATGGAGTGGGCACAAGAGAGAATGGGAGGGAAAGAAGCTAGGGAATGAAAATACAATCTATATATGCTCTGGGAATGACCCCAGTGGAAAGGCTAAAATGGAGGATGCGAGAGACAGAGGGAAGAACTGCTAGAAAGAGCACATGGGATTTAATGTACAAGTGGACAGGTTTGCCTTTGGCTAGAAGCATGGGCAGTTCAGCCACAATAACAGAAGAGGATGTAGAGGAGACGAGCACAGATACAGGTGGATGGGCAGATGTAGTGAAAGAGCTTGTGCAAGTTATCGTCTGATCACTCCAATTTTCTTCAGGGAAATAGTAAACAAGGTCAGCTGAGAGTGAGAAGTGGGGAGGAGGTGTCTGAAGTTTGAGGAGAGAGGTTAAAGTATAAAATTAAGACATCTGGAACTAAAATACAGCACAACTATCCAGAAGCACTAAAAAGGCATTTGGATGTGTCATCTCTAGCCATATTCAGTTGCACTGATACAGACAAGGAATAGTCTGAGTGTCAGATTTAACCAGCCTTGTGATTTAAGCCAAGCAAGCTTGAGATAAGGGATAGAAAGCTGAGGATTATTCCAATAGCTACCTGGAATTAAGTGGAGGGAAGAAGGAAGACCCAAGAGGACTGAGGGTCAGTGAAGAAAGATCAAAGGATTGAAGGTTATAGCATAAAAACAGGGAGAGGGTTTGAAGGTAGTAAGCAGCAGAAGCAAAAAATGGAATTTTAGAGTTCACTTTAAAATTCAGAACAACTCAGAAGGATCTTCAGTAAAATTGGAATTTGGGAATAACTAGCCAAACATTACATCGGCTTAAATATAAATTTTTTTTAAGGTGGGGGAAATAGCCCAGTAAAAATATTTGTCAATAAAAATAAAATTTTAAGTATAAGACAAATGTGTATATACATACGTGTATATCTTTTATTTTAATTAAATTAATAATAAAATGTTTTAATGCCATAATGTATTGCCAAATATATATTGAGAAGTACAATTTTTCTAAGTTAGAATACTATTTCTACTCTCTATTTTGATGACCATAAACTACAAATCCCACTACTTCATATTTCAAAATCTGAGGAACTCTGAACTAAAACACAGCTTAAATAAAATGCTCTAGATTCTTCCGCAAAGAACAAAACGTAGGATGTCCATGATGAAGACATACTGCTACACACACACATACACACACACAAATTTCCAATACTATTTCATCTACCAGTATTTATATAAAAATTATTTTTCAAATAAAGAACGACTTTCACAATATTTCACAATACTATATTCATTCTTTTTATATATAACTATGCAAAAATTCCAAGACTTGGAACTAGGTCCTCAGAAACTCTTTAATTTGGGTACCTTTATAAAGAATGATGCACCTGGAAACTCAAACCAGTCACTCATATGAAATGAAGAAATTAAAATGTAAATGGGAACATCATTCGTTGCCTCTTGAGATTATAATTTCATGGGAATGATACAAAACATTAGGCTATTATTCTTCCAATCCATCCATTTACCTGTACTAGTGGCAGAGTTGCTTTGTCCTTCATCTGAATACTGACAAGGGTATTGCAACGGCTCATCTGCTCCTGGAAAGTACTATATATAAAAAAGTAAATCCAATTTAAAATTTCTTTAATGCAAATCAAATCCTGTAAAAATTAACCTGAAGAGTACATCTGAATTATTTCATTGTCATGGGATTTGAATGTAGCAAAGATGCTTCTTTATTTTCCCTAAGGCATATACTGAATTTGTAGACACCTAAGTCTTTGATTTTACAAAAATGACAATTATGTGCTACTTTTATGAATTTCAATTGTGAACAATGCCATGTATTACCTAAGTATCTACTTTACACATAGCCTAGGTAGTCTTGAAGAAAACAGCAAATATTTCTCTAAAGGAACATAAGAAAAACAATAGTATCATTCCTCACAATTATATAAAACATATTTATGTTCTCAAAGCAATGATGTAAACTTCCAAATGGCTGAAATGGTAGTTAGTCTGACAACTAAGACTGGTACACCATAGGATACTTGTTAGAACTAATCTTTTAAATATAAAAGATAGGTTATGGATATCCCTCTATGAATTGTAGATATATTAGAAATATGTGCTGGACAAAAGTGAGAATTTAGGGAAAAAAGGAAAGAGTTTCTCTCAAATTAAACCAAGCACATATTAAGCACAATTACAATTTGAACAATGTATATATGCCAATTTTTAAGATACTTGACTACAGAGCCTAAGTTGTTTTCTTATGACTATATCTTTAGGATTCTCTATATTGCTGGTATCCAAATATGATGGTAAGCTTTAATTAGATTAGTTCAAGTTTATGTGCCTTAATTATTTTCAACAGAATGAACAAACAAAATCTTTGGCCATTTAGGAAATCACTTAGAGATTCTTCTACTGAGCAAGGTGTTCTGAAATTCAGGTACTTTCATAAATATGTTAACTTTTTAAAGTCAAGGTACCTGCCACCTGATAGATTTTTAGTGTACCAAAAATGAGAAGCCTAAAATTATTCAAATAATTCTACAAGTGTTTGATTTACAGACTAGGAAATTTTGATAATCATTTAAAACAGTTGTTCTAAATTTTAAAATTCTATGAGTTATAGAAGAGTTTTACTTTTTTATGGCAAATGAAAAGTTGAAAATAGGCAATGAAAAACCAAAAGGTAAAAATCACTTAAATGTGTCTGGGAGTGTAACCTCTCTATTGCCCCACATAAATGGCTGCTTAATGAAGATCTGTACTAAAGAAAATGTAATACAAATTTAGTTTAGCAGGTGTTAGAGCCATAAAATTTCTAAGTCCTGTAAAGGTTTAGAGATCACCTCCTTTAGCTTCTCCCACATTACAGATGAGGCAACAGGTCCAGAAACAAACACAGTTAGTTACCCACTAAGTTAAGCAGGAGGAAAAAAAGCAAGTCAAAAACCTATTCTAGCTATTTTTCTATTATATAGAACCAGATTATTTTTTTTCAAAATGACAATTCCTCCTCTGATTACGAGTAATAAATGCCCATTCTAACTTGGAAAATACAGAAAAAGTATAAAGCAGAAAATAGCAATAATGTCCCTTTAATTTAAAACTCAGTATACATCAAATTTCCCTAAACATAAAGCCCCTCAAAAGAAGGATTATACCCGCATCAAGTGAGTCATTATTTTCACAATTTCCTCCATTGACGGGCGCTGAGAAGGATCTTTAGACCAACAGCGAGTCATCAGGCTCTCAATGGGCTTAGGTAAATTTTTGATCAGTGGTGGTCGAGTACCTGTAATTAAAAATTAAGAGGAGGGAGGAGAAACAACGTATTTACCCAAAAAATGATGTAAGCTCTTTACATGTATTTCTAAAGCAGTATTTATTTTATAGAACTTGTAATTTAAGATTTTTTTTGAGTAATAGAAGTATGTTTTTTGTCCTTTAGGTTAATATTACATTTTCATAAAGGGGAAGCTATATCTTCTGGAAAGTAAATTAAAACCTTTATATGCAGTATGGTAATAGTAAGACTGGGAATTAATATTTCATGTGCTATAAACATTCTTTTAACAAATAATAGCTTAATGTGTGTTTTGTTAAGAAAAATAACTGAGGTAATCTAACTTGAACTATATTTTCAGATTAATTACAAAATTTCAAATATATTTGAAAAACATCTTCCATAGCTAAAAAAATCACTGTGGTGTTATACTCACTGACCTCCAAATGGCTCTTTAGTGGGAGGCAGACCTTTTGGCTGCTGTGAATCAATCATTTCATAAGCTGAAAACTAACTACGTTTGTGTAATTACCAAGTATGTAATATTAATAGTAAGGTCCCTAACTTAAAGAAGGCCTCAAATATAATGAAATCTTTGTAATTTTATCAATTACAAGTTAGTTCTTTTATGCCTTACTTCACTGATATTCAATTATTTACTGACAATTGTAAAACAAAAAAAGAAAACAAACTTTTGGTGAATGCTCTAGCATTCTCCATAATGACATTAAAGGAAGTAAAATAAAAGGTAGTACAGGAAACGGGTAAAACACTGAGGATTACTCAGACAATGGTACAGTTTGAGAGATTGTTTCTATCACTTATGGAATAGTGTATTAAAATGGCATTAATCAGAATGATTCTAATCAAGTGACAGAAATTAAATAACAGAAAGTGATGTTAAAAGTTAGAAAAGCTAAGCAATTTCCCTTCAGGAAGAATTTATTTTCCCAAGCAAATGTGAAGTAACCTGATTAAAAAAGAAGATGTAGTCTAATATCATATGTGGTTAGAAACATCCTAACTAGAAGTATAAAAGGAATAGGAGGGATGCAAGAACATTGAGTCTCTAAACATAACTTAAAAATATGGACATCGGAGTCAGAAAGATCTGGTTTGAATTTTAGCAATACCACTTAACTAATCTTGTGATCTTGGGCAAGTTACTTAACCTCTCGAGGTCTCAGTTTTCTAATTGGTAAAACTGTAAAATGAGGCAGTAACAGCACTCACCTCATAATGATGAATGAAAAAATAGAGTTTGTAAAGCATTCTGTGTTTTGCCTTTCTGAATAGCTTAAGTAACAACTCTTTTTATTCTTTGCTTTCTCTCCTCAGTAAGATCCTTGCTTCCTCAGGAGAAAAGGCTACAGCTCCCCAATTACCTTAACCACATGAGAGATTTTATTTATTTCATTTTTAAATTTTATTGTCTCCACAGAGTCCAGTGCAATGCTTCTTTATCCCCTGGAGAGAACCAAACCTAAGCCATTGCCTCTGGCTGTCCACTGATGGTCTTTCTCTAAACAACAGAGCCAGCAGACCCCCTCAGGCTTGTGAACAGGCCGAGACCACTCCCCAGCCTCCTCCTGCCTGATTTTGGGGCTATAGAGAAGGTGGCGGACTGATGGCAGAAAAGTATTCTGGTAACAAAAAATCGTACATTTTAATGTCAGGGATAAATGGTCTTCTTTAGGGGAGAAACAATTTTCCAAAGAAGAAATATGCAAAATACATAAAATAAAAATGTCTTCACAAACCATTATGAACAGCCCACATGATACGGAAGGCTGGGCCACCAATCTCATCAAAGGGTTTCCGACGTGTTATCACTTCCCAAAGGATAATGCCCCAGCTGAAGACATCACATTTTTCACTATAATTGCTACCTAGAAAAACAGGTAGTAACATTTCAAGACTTTTTTCCACATGACTTACAGAAACCACTGTTTTCACAAATTTTAATAATGAGCACCATGTACAAAAACAAGAGGATGCCACGTGTAGAGCTGAGAAATTGCTCCCTCTGCAGTTTCTTAAGTCTTTGCAACAAATACTTCTGTTTAATTAATTATTAATAATGAACTAGAAAATTTACATTAGAAAGTTGGTCATTTTCTATCTTTTTATCAAGAAGCACAGGCCTTATCTTTTATTTATTTAGAATTATACTTTCACTGGGGCAAAGAACGAAACATTTGTACATTCCTTTCTGTAATGTTTTAATCTTAAAATTTCTTCCCCCAGTCTCTTGATGGAAAGTATTTCTCTACTATCAAAAACAGAAGAAATTTCTAATTCAATGTTAAGATTTTATCTGGTGGGATAAAATTCTTAATTTGCAAACTTAAAAATAAACTGTAAACAGTGAAAGCTACGGATAACAAACTTATAGCAAACAAATTATGGAGTGACATTTATAGGATTTATAAATTGGTGGTGAGTCATCACGATAAACAGCCAAAAAGCCTCCAAACAACCCACTATAAGAATGATCAATAATTACGACAGTTACACATGTACTTTGTATGTGTATTACACATGTACTTAGCAGTGCACTGTAAACATTAAGTTACAATGATGTTACTCTCTCATGTGGGCTACAGGTGTTGACATTTTTCAGAAATAGAAAAACTCTACATAGCCCAATAGTCTGAGCTTTGTTACTCTAAACAATTCACAATAAGTTATTTCTGGGTTCTTTTGTATAAACAACTCTTTTTGCTCTCCATACTATAAGAATACTGTGTTATTTTAACTCACCGAAAGGTATATTAAACAAATCATTTTAAAGCAATGCCAATTATATGTATTTATATATGAACCTGAAAACAAGGAGGCATTATTTAATTTTGTATAATTTAACATTTGCTTGTCCACTAACTTAAATTGAATTTTATGGCAAAATGGTTCCACTCAAGTGACCAGTTGCATAGCAAATTTCTCTTTCTCTTGGCTGGCTGAAAACAAACAATAAACTTCAAATTCATAAAAAATAAAAGAAACAAGCCATAATCAGAATGTGATTACCGAACATGAATTTTATAGGCATTCATACATCCTAAAAAAAAAAAGATCACACATCTTCAGTTCAACTTTTCTCATTTCAAAGAGAACTTGATGTTTTTATCCAGAAACCCTACTATGAAATTTATGGATCACTTTTTTAGAACTTGAGTGAGATACAGAGATGTAAAAGAAAGTAAACATAAGCTAATCCTTTACTTGTTGTTCTTGTACCATACTTTCTCCCAATTATTTGCACTCTCTTTAAGGCATGCTCATTTAAACTTTACACTTTCAATTTTTAATTGCTAGAAAACCAATACAAAAGGACAGTTGATTCCCATTATTCCTGTTATTTATATTCTATAAAATTGCTATAAACACTGATTTAGTGGACTCTGAATCATTTGTTCTTAGGGGAAAATACAGGGTTAGTTGCCTATAAGCCTCTTCACCACATGTTTATTAACTGATAAATATACGAGTATAACATGTGTGTTTCAGTTTAAAACACCTTATTTAATACACATTATTTATTCATTAATATTGAACTCACGACCAACAGCACTATAACTTTTGCCTGAATGAAGATTAGCTAGCACGTGTATTTTCTCTGTAAGACAAATAATAGTCTCCTTATACTTAGGGACACTAGAAAACATTTCAGTACTACTCTTGGAAGTCATTTTAAACAGTAAAATAGCCAACAAAAAGCACAAAAAAGCAAAAGAAATGTGGCACTAAATAGATGACAAAAACAGTCTGAGAGCTAAAATAAGGCATAGCGTTTGCTTTCTTCAACCTCAGCTGGAAACGTGTGTGGGTCAACTCAAAATTTTCCCACTCTATGCATGCCTGTGAATAAGCACTGATTTTACAGTTACAAATAGGTAATTTTGCAATTACAGAATCTGAGAGTGAGGGTCAACTGTGCATATGCTTGAACTTGCATAGAAGGTGTTAGACAACTGAAATCTTGCTATGCAATTTAAGATCTAAGGCAATATTTATTTAATACCTCCTTAGACATCAGTAAATACATAATTATATACGATATAGAAAGAAAACCATGGAAATAGGGCAAAGTCATAAACACATATTGGGTTTACATGGAGTAATAAGGCAGATTATCAATCACATGCTTGTTATTTTACCTTCAAAAACTTCAGGTGCCATCCAAGCGGCACTCCCTTTGTTATTGGTCATGTGTGTCTGAATGTCACAGGCTGTACCAAAATCACATATTTTTAAAACTGTCCCCCCTGCAACCAGCAGCAAGCTGTTAAAAAAAAAATCAAAGTTTATATGACTAATATTTGATTCTGCAATAAGAGACATTTGTAGAAATAGAAAGGGTTAAGCAAAATTCAACTTCTGTGAAATGTTACCTGGTCACTATAACAGCTCAATGGTTCAGAGGAATATTAATTATTCCTCTGAATATTAATTAATTGACCTTAGCCTAGTTCTCTTAGGAAGGCTGCTAGATTCCCATTTTTATGTCTTCATCTGTATCTCCATAATCTTTCCTAATTATAGTTCTCTCTGGGTCAAAACAAAACATGGAGTTTAAAAAACTTCTAGGTAGTAAGTCAACATTATGGTGCCCTGAAATGGGAGTGAATGAATATCAATGCCTTCATAAACTACTTGCCCCTATACTTCATCTACTTATCCCAATGTTTTTCAAGCTACCGGCAGAAATCTAGTCATAACATAGATATCATAAAAATCTAGATCACAGATCTGGAAATCTAGATCACAAAAATCAATTCAGTAGACCATCACAGCACCTTACAAAATAAAATAGAAAATATCAAAGTGCATTACAAATAGTAGGTGAAATATTGTTTCATCAAAGTTGTTTCAGTTCAATATACGTTAATATGTACACACATTATAGACTGACGTATTTCATACTCTGGATCATGTTCTACAAGTTTTTACAAACCCGAATTGTTCTTATTAACCTTATGGTGAACAGGAGTGTCTTCAGTTTACACTAATGTAGAAGACTGGTTAGCTGTTCACTGAGCCCATTTCCCAGTCTTCTGAGTAGTTAGATATGGCTATGTGACCACTCTAGCCAATGAAATGTGGGTGGAAGTGAAGTATTTCACTTTCAAGCCTGTCCCATAAAAGTCTCCCACATGTATACAATCTTTCCTTTCCGCATCACATGCCACTGAATGCAGAGGATTCTGAAGTACAAGACAGAAGGAGCCTGGGATCCTGAACCACCATGTGAAAAACTGCCCACTAATCAGGAACACTTACTTTGGACTTCATATGAGTAAAAAAGCCAAAAAACTTTGTACTTTGTTAAGCCATGAAATTTCAGGGCTTATCTATTGCAACGGTGTCACTCTAACCAACAGAAGAAAATGGTACCAAAGCAGGTGCTGCTATAACAAAAATCTAATGTATTTGGTATTGGCTTAGCAGTAGGCAGCAAGAAATCTGAAACAATGATATGGCAAACCATTTGGTAAAATTTGTCTCCAGTGATAATTTGTGGCTTTAAAGGATCGGAAAGCTGATCACTTCTATTCTCCAAATAGCAGGAAATAACACTGAGAAAGGCCCATTAAGACTCAGCACTGCAGCAAAGAACAAATTAACAGTAAGTACTTCCCATCTAAGTTCGATGGCCTAAAGGTGCCTCTCAATCAGTTGAGAAAAGGCATGGAGGCCAGGAATCAAATAAACCAGGTTTAAGATTGTGTCTAAGAAAGAATTCCGGTAGTGGTCACAGACAGATGGAACATTCTAATTATATGCTGTTAGTCCTTTTCCTTTTCTACATGATCCTTAACCTATCATTTTTCTCATCTACTGGGGGTGTCAAAAAAATGCATGCACGTGACTTGTATTCACCTTTTATTATCGGTATATACTGAGTATTACAATTTTAATAGTTTTTTCCTTTCTAAAGATGTGTATACATTTTTATGTATTTGTATACATATACAAATAACACCCTCTGTATTTGTGCTGCATTTTGGGTAGCTGCAGATGTATCTTACAGCTCACCAATTCTCTTGTCACCTATTTTGTGTATGCAATTCTAAAAATTTAATTATTTCTAAATGCTTTATTTAGTTATTTTGGTCATTTTCGATAGTGTTCATTCCTTCCACATTTTAATTTCTTCTTTTACTTCTGTAAATAATTTAAGCATGTATGTTTTCATACGTGGTAATTCCAAATATTTGGAGTCTTAATACTTGAGGGCTTATTTCTGCCTTGTGTTATTTCTGCTGACTTTCACTCATGGTAACTTGCATCCTATGGGTGTGGTGATTTTTTACTGTACTTCATATTTGATTAATCTTAATCTGTAATAATTCAAAAGGCCTGGATTGAAAGCATATGACTTTACAATGAAGTATCACTCACTCTTAGTGTTCTGAAACACTACAAATCCCAAAGCACTTTTAACCTGTCTTACTGCGGTTTTCTTGATGTAGAAGTAGGGCAAATTCAAATTCACAACAGCATGAAGGAAGACCCTCAGTTAAGAAATAAAAGTTTGCCTACTCAGAAAACTGATTTTTTTCCTTGCTTTCTTTTCTTTCAGCTGTTCCCTCTGAGGATACTAAATTTATGCAGAGGTCTCAGTTCTGTTACCTCAGAGGCTACAGTAAAGCCCTTGGCTTCATGCTTGCTTCCCAAATTCAGGGTTCAGTTCTCTTCATCTTTTTCCCTGATGATTTCCCTTATTTTCTTGTAACATCACCTAAGCATGTAAAAGGATATTTGTTGAAATATACAGCATCTCTGGGTGTTTGTTGTAGGATGGTTTTTCAGTTTATCTGGTTTGCCATATTGCTGGAGTGTCAACATTCTTATCACGTGAGCATAAGAATCCAAGCCCCATTTCTATACAACGCCTCTGAACACACACAGGATGTCAGAATTTAAATGCATACGTATCATGGCTTAAACTTTATGTGCTTCTCAAACCAGGGTATGAAACCTCACCAGTATATTAGAGTATGCTATAGGATAAGTGGTAGGGAGCCTACAGAGCGCCAGGTTAAAGCTAGCAAATCTCCCTGGACCATCACTTTTATTCAGTTGTAAGTACTTTTAACATTGTAATGTTGACTTTAAAACAAATTGCCTAATATGTGAAGTTGAATGCAAAATCTGTATGTAACTTTCTTTAAGAAGGCTTATTTTGGGGCTCTGTCCCTCCTCTCAGACCTACCGAGGTTATATTATATCATATCTTTGTTCTGGGTGGTTGGTAAAGTTTGAGCAGCACACACTTAGAGCATTAAATACGTTACAGAATGTTATAATCTCAAATGATTCAGTAGCATTGTATTTCCTAAAAACAACTCTGTAAAGCAAGTCTTCCAACTTTAAGATTGCTTACAAGGCCATGAATAGTTTCTATTATAAGTATTCACTTTACTTAAGAGGTAATAAGAAATATTTATCTATTAAAAATAAAGAGGCAAATATCTACATATACATGGAAAGTTGTCCATGTAAGCAAACAAAGCAACATTATGTATACTGTAACTTACACATGCTTAAAAAAAACAACACAAAAAACAGTGGTTACCTTTGAGGAGTGGAAATAGTAGGCAGTAATAACTTACTTTATATTTTTCTATATTATTTGATTTTAATCATGAACGTTTATTATTTTAAAAATAACACCACATAATTTAACTGAAGAAAATAAAGTAAAATAAACCAATACAGAAGGACACATAATCCTTATTTTAAATGTCCTTATTTTGAAGATACTTTTAAAAATGTTCAATCCCAAAACCATCTTTATGTTTAGAATGTGTGTATAGGGGAGAACTATAACTCTATTATAGTTTAAATGACCTAATGAAAGATTTCCAGAAAATTTACTGAAATTAAGACTCTGACTTTCCTAGGTACAATGTAACCCAAGTACAATAACCAAATAGCATACTCTTTCTTATTAGGTTTTTCTTGATGACAAAAAGAAAGATGGGTAACATAATTTACATCATCACACTACAGGTAATAATATTCAACAGCAGTATGTGGCAATTCAGTATTAACTACAAATTTTATAAATTCTCTGTGTATAATTTTGTGCTAAAATTCTAACTGGAGAAATTATTTAGAAAATTAGTTTCTTTTAGTCCAACATAACTAAGATAAGCCAGATAAACTATTATTCACATCTCCATAATGTCACAAATATTTCTATAATTTAAGTGGAAAGACTGCTGAATGCAATTTACTTTTGTATGTACTTCAACTAAAACTTTTTCCCATTTCACTGTTCTTGTGAAGCTTACTACTCTTTACCAAAGATAAGAATTCTGTAACTGGTTTCCATGTTTCATCCTCGTACATTCAGGATATCACAATAGTTCTTCTGAATGACTTTTGTATTATTACTGTTATAATTAGTACGCCTTTATTCATAAGAATTTCATAGTTCACCAGCCCTGAACATGACATTCTAGGCTCACTGAAATAAGACCCTAATTATCTTTGTAGGCTTACTTTCACAGAGTTAGGAACAAAAACACATTTTTATTTCTGAAGTACAAGCAAAAGAACTGGCAAAAGATAAATAAAATAGGGACAACAGCACAAGTTCCTACTGCATAAAACAACCGAATCATCAGCTGCCTTCCTCATATGCCATTTTGAGGAGCTCTGCCTTACTACAGAATCTGCAGGTTTTCCAGTGACAAGATATATAGCATGTGTGCTTTATTTCAAAGCATAACTATTCAAAAGAATTTTCATTTTCCCAGTACATTCTAAAAAAAAATCAATTCTATTTCTAAAGCCCAATTTGTATACTGGAGGCCTCAAAGATGCTTTGTAATACTACAGTATGAGTCTAATCATAAGGATGCCCAAAAGGAAGAACTTCATCACCTAGATCAGAACTCTTATAAATATGGTAACGGTCTGTATTAGCAAAAGGAGAATCCCTAACTACAAATGATTTTAGTAGCACATGTGTTTTGTCTAAATAGGTTAGTTAAATAAAATTTAAAATTTATGGGATATGGTTAGATGGAGAATGAAGGTAGTTGTTTAAGCTGTGTAATTATGAAATATAAAAGACGTCAGAAAACTGAAATGACTTCCTTTGGTGAGATATTTTTATGTATGTTGTTTAATAACTAGTCAGTTATTCCAAAGCTAAAATGTGCTCTAATACAAAAGAAGAGGGATACTTGAAGGAGTTGTAACTGATGATTTTGGGTTCCTCCAGAAAAAGTATGCTTTCTCTGTGCCTGATGCTTGCCTGTACCTTTTGAATCATTAGTTAATTTGTTGCTGGATAAGAGCTACGATTTTCATGCTTTTGCTTTGATAATTCAACTCTCTGTTAATGCAGGAAGAAAGGAGTCCTCAAACTCTATGACCAGGAAAAAAAAGGCTAAGTGATTTCTTCTTCGCTAGCCAAGATAGGTAGCTAAGAAAACAGCCTCAGGAGTCAAGTTAAAAATATAAAAGTGTCATGAATCTGGGGCTTAAACATTATTTGACCAGGGACCTGGGAAAAGAGAAATCGGTTTAAAACTGGGAGTAGAAGAAATAAGGTACACTAGTGAGAACAGTGATTCCAAGAGTTGGAACCTATGTAGAGTAAATCAGATTAGACACGAGAGTGACAAGTTATTCCCAGAAGGGACACTTTAATGCTTTAAAGCAGTAGCAAGACAATGGAATAACTGAGACTGATTTCATAAGGAAAACCTCTCATCTGAGGACTAATAACGTGGCCGGGGGTGGGGGAGGGGAGAACTTGTGGGGACTTTCTTACTCTGTCACAGCTGAATAAGGAAGAAAAAAATTAGAGAGACAAGGGGACAATAAATACACATGTGTATTTTCTTTGAGCTCCTATACAAACTAAAATTCCCCAAATATTTGCCATTTAAAATACTTATTTAGGGAATTTTTAAGTTCTTTCAAAGTCCCAGGATCCTCAATATGAAGAAATCCCAAATAGTTTCAAATTCTACCCAGATGCCAGAAATGTCCTTTTGCCTTCCTCTGAAAGGGTAAATAATAACCACCCTGTATGTATGAACATTGTACTAGCTGTTAGGGATACAGCTAGTACAGCAGACATGGCCTTGTCTCTGCTCTCTTGGCATTAACTGTCTAGAGGCAACAATATATACTGCAGGCACAAAATAAGAGACGCTAAAAGATTCTAGATGTATGCAGACCTAAGGTAGGAGTTAGTAAAAATAAAAATTCGACTAAGGTAAAAACCTGATTAAAGAAAACATTCTAAAATGCAAGCTTAGGTAAATGACTAAATGATAATAGTTAGTAAAAAGAAACACTCTTGAGCCAGCCAAAAGGGAGGAGAAAAAAGACAAACTCATGTGTAACAATCAGCTTGAATTAGGGAGTGGGTTGCCTGGGAGCAGTGAGAGTGAGAGTGAGAATGAGAATGAGAGAGAGAAAGAGAGAGACCACATTATTAGAACTTACTTTGGTGGTTTCAGGTCCCTGTGAATTAGAGCTTTGGGTTGCATGCTGTGAAGATAAGCCACTCCTTGGGAACACTGTAAACACCAACTCATGGCGTGGGCAGCAGTATAATATGGCAGTGGTTCAGCACCGTGCAGCACTGCAAAAGAAAGGCATAAACTAAAAAGAACTTTATTGCACACAATGAAAGACACAAGATAAATGCAGGCACTACCAGAACACATGATTGGGTATATTTTACACATGCTCCCATTAGTCCTGTTTTTATTTTTTTTCTAAAAAAAGATGAAAATATCTAATAATTTCAAATGGGTAACTAACATATAATACCTAACATTTAATAGCACTTCCATTAGATATTATATATACATACATTAAAATTAACACAAATTAATATACATTATCACACTTTTTCATAATGATGCAGTTTTTCACACAATTATATAAATTATAAGCAATGTGATGACAACAAGTACTACAAGAGGGATACAGAATAGTAGTACAGAAGGGAACAAAATAACATATCAAGCTATTTACCATTATGCTTTCTATAATACCTAAAGGCTAGAAATAGAAATAGTTCAACCAAATAAAACAATGGAGTATTAGGTACCCATTAACAACAATGAACACGTGGGCAGTAAATATAAGTAAAATTTTATATAAAATAAATTTAAAAAATAAAATGTAACAATGTGTTTTACATAAATGGTGCCATAAGAGACAATACATTTATATATATGGTTGGTGTTTCTTAGGATGAAAGAGATTTGTTTTATAAAGCTAACCAGTTAATGATACAGTTTTCTTTCTCTGTTCTAATTAAAATGTCCTGTGAAGCAAGTATTCACAATTTTATTTTTTGAAAAGAAAACAAAACGAAGCAGAATGAAATGGAACTATGGTTAAAGAATTCTAAAATGAGGAGGCTGAAAGCTAAGAGAGGCAAAAGAAAAAAAAGTTAGAAGGTATTTTAAAATCTATTTAAAAAGCAAATTTTACTTTACTTAAATGCTTTTAACATTATGAAAAGTACCACCAATTTAAAAGATTGATACAGACTTCTAAATTTTACATACTAATTTTAGAGCATCTTATATTTCTAATCTTTAGCAGATTTCTTTTTTAAATGATCTCCTTTTGGGACTCAGAAGGTAAATTGTGAAGAACATTGAGTAACTTACAGTTTATATTAAAAGCTTTTCAATTATTTTACTCTACTAGATAAAGACAGCTCTAATGACACTCACCATTATATAAAGAGCCCCCTTCAGCATATTCCATCACAAGACACACCTAAAGGAAACATATGCCAGAAGAATTAACCACAGAGTGACAACATCTTAGGGGACTTGAAAGATAACTCAGTTTAACTGCTGATTTCATAAATGCATCAAAAATCATTCTTTTGGTCCCCACTGGTAAATGGCACTAGGGGAAAAAAGGTTTATCTAAGATCTAAGACCTTAGGTCTATGATCTAAGACCTTATCTTCTAGGGGCCTACTGTATAAGAGTGGAGATATATGCAAAAACATAATCACAAGATCTTTGGGGACTTTCTCCAGTGCTAATGAGTAGGTGCTGTCACAGAATAGCATAAGCCTCATAAAAAAGATGAGGTTACTAGATGAGAACACCTAAGACAACTCCTTCAATATATTGTGCAGCTAACAGACTAGAAACAAATATATAAAGCACATTTTTTTCAGAAATAAAGTAACATCAAAATAGCTTCATAAACTACACATCTGCCATGTCATTTCTTATAGACAGGTGACAATGCAAAAGTGACAAACTTACTGGATTCAAGCAGGCTCCATATAGCTTTACAATATTAGGATGGTTCACACGGGACAACTGCCGAAGCTGTAACAAATTAAGGTTTCTTTTAAAAACTACTAATTTTTGAGGAACTGATTTCACTGCACCACTAAAATCTTAGGGTTGTACAAAACATTAATCATTCAACAATCACTATCTACTACGTAGCTAGTAGATAGTGAATAATAATATTATAATTATTGAATATTATTATAATTGAATATTATTATATACATTATGGAGATGTGAATAATAGTTTATCTGGCTTATCTTAGTTATGTTGGACTAAAAGAAACTAATTTTCTAAATAATTTCTCCAGTTAGAATTTTAGCACAAAATTATACACAGAGAATTTATAAAATTTGTAGTTAATACTGAATTGCCACGTACTGCTGTTGAATATTATTATAATAATATTCAATTATTCAATGTGATCATAAGTGCCTGCCCAGAATGCCACAGAATACGAGGTGTGATAAAAAAATATGGTGAATACTGCCAACGGAAAGGCAGGGATCTTCAATAAGGGAAGCAGCGAGTCGAACCTTAGTAACAGTGTGTGACAAATTTCAACTTGTTCAGTGCAGTCAGTTGGGTGTGAGCTACGGTTGAGAGAAGGTGTGTTTTAAAGTGTGTGGTAAATCATCTTCCATCATGACAATGCTCCGTGTCACACATCGCTTCTGGTATATGGCAATTTCTGTCAAATAAAAACATTACGGTGTGTCCTCATCCTTCTTATTCACTAGATCTGCCACTGTGCAACTTCTGGCTCTCCTCCAAAATCAAAATGATTCAGGACATCGAGGCAGCAATGACAGCACAACTAAAGACATTCACGAAAGAGGACTTTCAGAACTGCTTCAGGAAGTGGCAAGAATGATGGGATAAGTGTATTTGAAGCAAGTGCAAGTATTTTGAGGGGGATTAATGGCAATGTGTCTTTTACTGTAACAAATTTTTTTTATTTAAACATTCACCATATTGTTTGATCATACCTTGTACCTGCTCTAGAGCTCTCACAGTTTAGTTGGGGGAAAGACATGTAACAAATAATTAAGGCAGTGTGCAAAGTGCCATAACAAGAGTTATGAACAAGGCATGATAAGTATATACAAGAAGAAATTAACTTTGCCAAGAAATGTTTAGGACACTATCCCAGAGGTAGTGGCACTGAGTTGAGTCACTGAAGCCAGAAGCCATGTCATGGTTGTCATCTTCATCTTCATAGCTATGGCTGAATAGTTTACCTACCCTATGGCAGGCCCTGGTGGCATTTTATAGATACTGTATAATTCTCGCAATTCTGCAAGGTAGATATACTCATTTCCATTTTAAAGATGAGGGACCTTTAAGATAAGGCTCAGAAAGGGTTAAGTGAGCTGTTAAACACCCAACAGGTAGAAAGTGGTGCAGCCAGGGTGTGAACTTTGGTCTACCTGACTCACAATCTGTACTCTTTCTGCATACTTGTACTCTCTTCCTTACACTCCATCCCCCATCTCCTGAATTAATTCCCTCCTTTCCATTTCCACCATCATTGCCTTAGTAATTCCAATATGAACGGCTGCAGTAATTACTTTAGCCTTCTCCTGTTGGTCTCCCTATTTCCAGTTTTAATCTTCCCTGATCCAATGATTCATATTGAGGTCAACAAAGGGTTTGGCTCTACTCATTTCTCTTGCTCTATACCCCAAACTTCTATTAATGTATGTCCCCAAACTCCTCTTTGCTCTCTTTGTTCTCTTCCTTCTCCTCTTTTCTGCCTTTTCCTCTCTACCTCCTCTCCTCTATTACCTACCTTATACTGCTGGCTCATACGAAGTCCACTATGTAAATCTTTTTACTATATGCAACTAGAAAGCTGTATTTTTTTACAGCCAACATCTGTGAATTTTCAGTCCTAATAGAAGAATTGATGTCACTATTTATTATATTCACTTATTACATATAATTTATTATATTTCACCTCGCTAAGATTCAGCACTGAGCTTCAGATAGCAGATTATTCAAGCATTTATTTCTGCTGCCTCCCCAAAGCCTACTAAGAAGTACTTTTCTTCAAGTCTAAACTCAGAAGGATAAAGAGCAAGTGAAAGTTTTGGAAGCTGGAAAGCAAATAACAAGCAATAACTGACACAGCAGACCTAAATGAAGAGAAAAAGTGAGAAGCAACCCAATTTAGTTCACAAAACCTCGAAAAGGTTGGGGACTAGCTGTATTAGGTATCTATGCAAGTCAGTTAATAAAAGAGATTGGTTGGAAGCTAGACGCAAAGACCCCCTTCCTCCTTGACTTCAAACGCTTAGTGATTGGCTTTTTATCATCTCAAAGATTACAGCTTGATGCTGTAGAGAAGGTATAACTAACAGAGTGGTTCTGGATTGGCTGACTCCAAGTAAAACTAAGGGATGAGCTCAAAACAGTTGCCTCTGAGAAGCAGAAAACTTGAAGGGAGGAGGTATAAGGGACTGAAGTTTTTCTAGTAAGATTACGTGGAGAACCATTTGACAACTTAAAATACGTGTATGTATAACCTTGATTAAAATATTTTTCTCCAAGCTCTTACGATTTTTTTGACTCATTTCCTAGCATTTGACACTTATGCTTTTACCTAGTTTCGTCAAATTGCCACTACAACAGTATTTGATCAATGACCTTATCTAGATCATAAGCAAAAATTACGAATAAGGCAAGGATGAAGCCAGACTCCTGGAGCATTACTACTAGAGATAGTCTTTCTTCATGATGCCATCAAACCATTCATCAGCATTTCTCAACTCATTCAATTACAAAAATCCACTTCATCATATCATAACCAAGTTCTCATTTTTCCATGTTATACATTTAAAAATATCATGAAGTTTATTTTGAAATTTTAGTTAAATAAAATCACAGATATAAATTCAAAAGGATGATAAAGACCATTTATCCATTGGCTAATGTGGTTAAAAAGCAATACAACCATCAATTTAATGAAATACTGTGATCTAATATACAAACTAGAACAAAATTAACAGAATAAATCTGATAATATAATAATCTCATGATTATTGAATTCTTCTTCATCATCAAATCTGTAAGAGAGCAGAGTTGTAAATTTTCATGCTAAATGGGAAA
The DNA here is from genome assembly GCF_964194185.1 of Rhinolophus hipposideros. Lineage (NCBI taxonomy): Eukaryota > Metazoa > Chordata > Mammalia > Chiroptera > Rhinolophidae > Rhinolophus > Rhinolophus hipposideros. The sequence goes on along the minus strand of NC_138049.1, from coordinate 61,730,760 downwards.
AACCAAATTTGAACTTATTTTCTCTTAAAATAATCTCATTTAAATTTCTAAAAATATCCAGTCAAAAATGAATGCACAAAATTTCCCTTCTTAATTTTAGATAATGGGAGAGAAAGCATTTCTTTTCTATTTTAAATTTTAAATTCTATGCCTTGAAATAGATCTGAATTACATGGATAAGGTTACATTTCAATTCAGGGATGAATTCATTTATGTAGTTAAGTCTCCTTTTCCCCTAAATTTATTCAGCATCAAGAGTGTGAATGATAAAAATGTTCCTATGGCATTACCTTTAATTCAGCCCAATTGCTCATGTTCAAGTATACAGACAAATGACAATTCCAAAACGTTTTTTTTCCATAATTAAATTCACAGAGTATCTTAGGTGAAAAACTGTACAACAGAAGAGACATCTCAACTTACCTCTACAATAAAGGCCTTCCTCTCAGATTCACTTTCTATTTGTTTAATAGCAACATCTTTTGCTCTCCACTTAGCTTTGCAAACTACTCCAAAGGCTCCTCTTCCAACAACCTGCGTGTAAAAAAATAATTAAAATAACATGAGAATCAGAAACAAATAGATCCAGCCCAGCATATAACACTGAAGTTAATCTGAAAGACTTATTAAAGAAGGTTTTAGAAATCACCACTATCGGGATTTGCCACTGAGCACGTGTGAATTTTCATTAAAGTGAGGATAAATTAAATGCACTTGTCTATCTTTGACAGTTTATAGTCTAGACACTTCTTCATTCTCAAGTAAAACCAAAACAACAATCAAAAAGACTCTTGGCGACAGGAAACAAATTAAAAAAGGCAAGATGAATAAGAAGATGGAAAATAGTTTGGAAAAATAAAAAGCAGGAATATATAATCAATGTTTTAAACTGTCACATTTATGAAATTAAAAATAGCTTTAAATAATTCAGTAGGGGTAGAGAGTGAAGGAGAAAGGATAAAAATATAGATGATAAAACACTGTCCACTGTGAAGGTTACACAACACAGTATTATGTCCTAATACCGTAAAGATGGTATTACGTATAAAATAGATTTTGTCAAGAGAAAGAAACAAACTGCTGATACATGCTGCAATATAAATGAACATCAAAACACTATACTAAGTGAAAGAGGTCAGATATGAGAGACCAAATATTGTACAATTCCATTTATATGAAATGTCCAGAAAGGGCAAATCTAGAGATAGAAAGTAGACTAGAGACATGCCTAGGTCTGAGAGTGGGGATTAACTGTAAATGGGTAGGACGAATTGTACCAAGGTGATGAAAATGTTTGAAAACTGATTTATGGTGATGGTTGCACAACTCAGTAATTTGTACAAATCACTGTAACACTTCAAATGCATGGATCTTATGATATGTGAAATATGTCATTAAAGTTATTTTTTTAAATTTTATAAATAAAGATGGGCCATATTGTAATGTTGTTGAAGCTAACTGATGGGTACCTCATGGGTTCACTGCTCTCTCATGCTAGTCAACTTTTATAAATATTTGAAATTTGCCATAATATTAGAACAACAACAAAAGAATAGGTTTTGGTACTTGTTAGAACAAAATCATTAGACTTTATCATTGTAAAGGACCTTAGTTATTACCATCTACTGCAAGCTTTCAACTTTCAATGGATCTAAGTACTTTTCCTTAACTGAAAAATCTAACCTCTCTATACAGCAATTATGATGCACTTTTTATGAAGTAGGCACTGAGCTAAGTGCTTTATGTACATTAAGGCATTTTATGCAATCTTAAGAGACAAGTACTAATGCTATCCTCATTTTACAGATGAAGCACCACCTAAGTATAAAGAAGTAAAAAAAAAAAAAAAAAAAAAGTAAAGTAACTTGCCCAAGGCTATATAGCTAGTAAATAGCATGCATGGTTTGATGGCAGGCAGGCTAACACCAGAATGTTAGGTACCCTCGTTTGTACATATATATCTGCATCTGATCCCAGAAAGTAGCAGTTACATCTTCCCTTGGAGGAGGAGACTTCGCTTTAGACAAAAATTACCTGAACAAATTCCTGGGCACAGAACTCTTCTATAACAAAGCTAACTGCAGCTAGGATAATTATGGACATTCCTCACGTGGCTGAATGTATAAAACCACCCAAATGGTTAACATTTATTGTTTACCGTATGCCAGGTACTAGTCTACATGCTTTCACGCATTAACACATTTAATCCTCCTCCATTTTAAAGGTAGTAAACTGAGTCATAGGTTGCAAGTTGCCCAAGATCACGTGGTAAGTATTCAGAGAAGCCAGGATTTGAAGACTAGAGTAGGTAATGACCAATTCACTCCATTCAGCCTCTGGGTGTCATTGGCTTAAAGGACACTGGGCTGCCTCTAGGCAACAGCAGGACTGTGTCTGTGGGAGCCAGCCTTTCCTTTGGTGACTTTCCCATTCTAGCCCAGGGTGCTCAAGGTCGCCCTGCTGTGTGGGCTGTTGCTCTCCTCCACACCTCTCATAAGAGAAAAGAACCAACATCAGTTATTTGCACTTGTCATCTGGTTAGTTTAACAAAAATGGGTATTGGCTAAACCTGGCACAACTAGAATAACAGAAAGAGAACGCCTGGGCTTTAGTACCCAACAGACTTGCGTCTGAATATCGGCTCTGTCTACCTAATAACCTGCCCAGCTTATGAATGCTGGGCAAGTTAATGTCTTTGAGCTTGTTCCCTCAACAATAAAAGGGAGATGCTTACATTTTCCTCAGTTAATATCTATAGGGTACATAAGTCAAAACCAGGCATTTCTTTAAATACTACAAAAGAACAATAAGTGCTTGGAGTTGGGTATGAATCAGTGTAAGGAACTGTACTAATTTCTCTCACAATTAACCATGGTGAATAGCAAATGGGTCCTAAAATTCCAACTTTATGACATTAGGCTAAAAAGATACAGATGGAGACCAGCCTACCTACTGATATACTACGAAATAATCATTATGAAGTAATTTACTATATTTTTCAACCATGTATTTACAAATACATTAAAACAACTGGTACTTAGTAGGTCTCCTCCTGTTTCACTTTTCTAGTCTCAGGAATGTCCACGCAGGGATTCCAAACATTATATTAGGTTGGTGCAAAAGTAATTGCGGTTTAGAAGGTTAAAAAACAAAAATTCCAAACACCGCGATTACTTTTGTACCAGCCTAATACGTACCTGTGGATCATGCCCTTGTTACAAAACTGTTTCAGGCTTGTACGTCTGACTGACTGCGATGCACAAGTGCCACCTAGTGCCGAGATGATGGCCGGCTACGCTTTCCACTCAATGGGAACAAAATGTGGGCGAATGAGGACATGACAAACTTTCTCCCTTTTGCTTAAGAAAGCAATGTTTTGGAACACTCAAATATAAAACAGGCATATTCATGTAAGATGAGAGCCCATGGCTTTAAGAAGCCCCTTATTATGTTAGGGTCATAAGCTATTTTACATGTATTGTGAAACAACAGATCTGAAAATGAGAATAAAATCCAAGGTGCCCAAGGTTCTACATATAAACTATATTACATGATAGGAGAAATAACTGCTGTGAATTCAAAGGAGTGAGATTAGAAGCACAGAGTCAGTGTTTAAAGAATTTAAATGTCCGCATATCGAATGATTCTGATCACCAATTCCAATGTACAGAAGAGGGGTTTCCCCACACCACAACGCAGTTCTCAGACACCAGCTGGGGAGCCTACAATTCAACTCAATTCTGACACTATCTTCCTGGAGACGGCATCAGATCTCATAGGTTAAGGGCTCGGTTCGACAAGAAGGCCCCTCACCCCAACTCAGCTGCCAGTCACAGACCCAACTGTGCTTCTGATCAACCAGCTACAGTTTGGAGGTTCCAATGACCCTTTCCTTGGATTCAATTAATTTGTTAGAGTGGTTCAAGTATTTTACTTACTAGATTACCCATTTATTATAAAAGAATACAAGTTAGGACAGCAGATGGAAGAGCTGCATAGGCATGATATGTAGAAGGGGCACGAAGCTTCCATGGCCAATCCACGTAACGTTCTCCTCCAATTTCCAGGGGTTCACCAACCTGGAAACTCTCCAGATCTTATCCTTTTGGGTGTTTTAGAAGCTTCCTTACACAGACATGATTGATGAAATCACTATCTATCGGTGATTCATTCAGCCTTCAACACCTTTTTGCTCCCTGCAGGTCAGGAAGGTGGGAATGAAAAGCTCCAACCCTCTAATCACAAGGTTGGTTCTCTTCTGGCAACCAGTCCCCATTCTTAGGTGTGGTCCAAAAGTAGACACATTAGCATAAAAAAAGACATACAGAAGACATGCTTATTACTTTCATCACTTAGGAAATTCCTGAAGGTTGGGGGAGCTGTGAGCCAGGAACCCTGGACAAAGAACAAATATATATCAACACTGAATTTTGGTCGTCTCAATGACCAAATATATATTCTCATCAATCACCATATTGCAGTATCAAAAAATGACTTTCCATTTTCTCAAATAATATAAATGTAGAGATATTAAGAGTGAAAAGAAAAATGATGTAAAGAATTGACCCCTGCCTTCCTGGAATGAAAGTGAGGTAGAGAGGAATTTCAAGACAACACCACAGTATTTGAACAATATTTTAAATACTTAAAGCTGAAGACAGCCAAAGGTGAGAGTATATGATGGTGGCTAAAGAACCACCCCTTCGCCTTCTAGGACAGGCTTAGCGATTAGAAAGGACTTGTCCCCCCACTTCTCACTGAGATCTCCAAGAGGAGGCAGCTTCACAGAATATGCTTTGCCAACATGGGAAGCTACAAATGAGTAAGAGTGGCAAGGGAGAGAAACAGAGGGAGGCCTTACTCAGGTTCTCTGAGCCCCAACACAACATGGAAAAGATACAGAAATACTCTTGCCAAGAGAAAAGCACGGTAACTGCAAATTCAAGAGTCTTCTGACTGCAGGAAGCAGGCTGTTGTAGGGCACAGTGTTGGAACCTATACCTGAGGCTGCGGGAGGGGAGAATCTCAAACACAGGGAGCTCAGGGAAGAGCTCAACTGAGTCTGAGAATCAATGAAAGCCGACCAATGGAGAAGGCCCGGTCAGCAAGCAGGGAGAAACCGGGTAAGGTCTCCTGCTTTCAAGAGGTGAAAGTGAGGCGTATGCCAAGAGAACATGAACCTCATTTATTTACTCCTTAAACCAATATTTCTTGAATGTCTACTACACCCAGAGATATAGCAATTGGGATACCAGAGATACAGCACTAAGTAAGACAAAGTTCCTGATCTACATGGAATGTACTTTCAATGAAAAGGGGAGCGGAAGAAATCAAGACAAAAAATGAATAAGAAAAGTATCAGATTATAAAAGAAGCCATGTAGTAAACAAAAAAGAAAAAAATAGGATGATACGACAGAGACTAGTAGAAACTTCTGCTGAGATAGTATGGGAAAGCCATCTGAGCAGGTTACTAACTTGATATTTGAATGACACAAGGAACCAACCAAAGAAACAACTAATGTTAAGGTCCTAAGAGAAAACAAACAAACAAACAAACAAACAAACAAAAACAAACAAACTCTCACTCCCTATTCAACAATATTGAACCTCGTCTAGGCTATGTAGGTGCTTTCCCAGGCACTCAAGATATAGAAGTGAACAAACAAATCTAAATCCCTGCTTTTAACTGCTTATAGTCTCACAGCAGGAAACAAAGAGGAAGCGAGATATATAAGAAAAAGATACAATATTTTAGAAAATGATAAATGTGCTAAGAAAAGGAGCAGTATTGTATGTGAACACATGTATGCACTCCTCCAACCCCCCCCCCAATTTCAAACATGATAGTCCTGCAGGGCCTACTTTTCACTGAGAAAGATAACATTTTAGTGACGACCTAGAGAAATAGAATGTTCATTGTGGGCGTTGCATAGTTGGAGAAGGGAAGAGTGAAGTAAGATGAGAGACAGGCAGAGTCTGGGTCCTGAATGGCTCTCTGCATCATGAAAAGGAGTTTGAATTTTCATCTAAGTGCAATGGGAAGCCAATTGCAGGGATGTAAGGAAAGATGTGATATGATTTTACATTTTAAAAAAATCATTCTAGCTCTTATGTAAAGAATGGATTGTAGGGGAGCAGGAGAGTACCAGTATCAATAGCGAGACCAGGCAGGAGTGCTATCACAGCAGCCCAAGTCGGAGAAAACAGCTGAGAAGACAAGGTTAATGACAGTGCAGAAAACTGGGCAGATATGGGCTACGTTTCGCATGTAGCAAAAGAGCTTGCTGCGAGTCTGCATGCAGGCGGAATGGGTGGAGAGGAAAAGAGATGAATAAAAGGGTAACATCCACATTAGGCTACAGTTTAATGAAGGATAAGAAAGAATGGAGTCGGCAGATTGAACACAGAATTCTGTTTTAGTCATACAGAAGTTAAGATGACTATTAGATATCCGGGTGGAGATATCAAGAAAGAAAGTAGAAACATGAGTCAGGGAGTCGTCAGGAAGGAGATAAGAACTTCAAAGAGTCACCAGCATGCAGATCATATTTCTAGTCAATCAACCGGATGAGTTCATCAAAAGATAATATGTAAATACTGGGGTCCCAGAACTGAGCTTTACAGCACTTCATTTCAAACACAGAGGAGAAAGAACTAAGAAAACTGAGAAAGAGCAGTTAATAAGGTAGCACACGAACCAGGAGAGTATCACAAGAAGCCAAGAGAAGAGTTTCCAAGAAGAAAGCAGATACAAAAACAGCAAAACATTAAGCCAATGGCTCTTCAAGTGTGGTCTCTGGAAGAGAAGCATCAACATTACCTGGAAATTTGTGAAAAATTCTCAGTAGGGCCCCGCAGTCTGTATTTTAACAAGCCTTTCAGGTGATTCTAATGCTTGAGAACGACTGTATTAGGTTATATTAAAAACCCAATTAACAGTGAGAGCAGAGAGCCCTCCCCTGCTGTTGTTATTATTTATGGAAGTTTTCCAGAGCACTGAGAATCGATCTTGGGCAGAAAAGGAGAGAGAGAATTCTTGTGAGCAACCCAAGTTTTTCTTAACATATGGTAAATCAGTAGAAAAGGGTGGCACAGATGGCAAATTGACACAACGGACAACTGAGGTAAACAATGAAAAACTTAATATTCAAACTAGAAAAATACTAAAAGGAAGTCATCTTTTACTTACTACCAAATTTCTAATTCAAGTTCACAAACCAAAAATGCTTTCTGGATTGCATCCATAGCTGGATAATACAAGTTTCTCTGACACATTATCATTAATAATTACTTTGAATCATAGCTTTCCCCAATGAAAAATTTTCACCAAGAGTGTAAAACAGGGCACAGATCCAAATTACAAGTATCTCCCCCATCACACACATCCGTCTAAAATGGTGAACCTAGAAATAAATATTTCAGATATTTTTCACCATCCCTCATCTGTAAAAATAGAAGAACAGAGGAATGCAAAGAGGACTTTGGTTTTAAAGGAGAAGTCAATTTAGAAATATTTCCTTCTAAATTTATGAATGTTTTCTAAATTAATCTGTTCTTAGATTAATTCTCTTATGATATGCATCTATCATAGGTTTAGTCCTGTTGGTTTTGGGTCCACAACTTAAGTCTCATATGGTAAAGCAGATTTAAATTTAATTTCTTAATGAAAATATAACAGAAAAATATGAGACATGGTGTGTAGAATATCCATGCAATTAATATTAAAAGGCATAAAAATCAAAATCAGAATTTGAGGTAGGGGTGTGTGTGTGTGTGTGTGTAAAGCAACTCCTTTAAAAATTAATTTCCTTAGGATGGAAGACTACTCCATTCCTCCATCCAAATGACGTTATTAAAAAACAAACAAACAAACAAACAAACAAACAAACAAACACCTAAACTAAGTAAACGGAAAAGAACGTATGCCCTGGTGCTTTTAATTTACTATAAAATAATTCTTAATTGTCCCCAATTCACGTTATTTTTAGTTCAGTGACTATAGCTGTCAGCTTGATTTGGCCCTGTTCTGTGGACTACGTGAATGGACCCTGGCTACGCTGCCATTGCTCTGGCTAGAAATTTGGAACATGATGGAACAAGCATAGATCACACATTTATTAGTTAGAGAACTTGGAACCTCCAACTATTTCAGAACTTCAATATCTATTAATAAACTGTGGCAGAGTGGAACTGCCATCTGCTGACAAGGCAGACTTGATAACACAAAAGTAAAGCTTCAATTCAAACTTTCTTTTGAATTTTTCATGCAGTCTTTAAAGCCTGCCATAAAACATCTGATCTACTTAATAGGCCTTTTCTTTCAAATAATATGCTTGCATCATTTTTTAAGGTACACATACACAATATAAAAGTTATTGTTGTGGCTACCTCCTCACTGTGATAAAAACGCTAGATCTACTGAAACCACTGCTAAGTTTCACATGGAAGAGTTTATTAATTTTGTATATCCATAATTAAATACTGACTAACACATCTATGGACTCAGTTTAACTCAGGCCACTATCAGTTAGGTCTTTCTCTATTATCAGTTGCCCATATACTCACTCATAACTTAAAACTACAAAATATACATCACTGCCAAAGTTCTTTCTATAGTTCCCTTTGAAAGAAAACCTCTGCATGTCTCTATGACGAAGCCTGAGAACACATAACTGCTGCGATGATTACATGTGCCTTGCTCATCTGGCATACTTGAGGTCAACACTGTGAGTCTCCCTTTGAAAAAGCAACCATGACAAACTGGGTCTGTCTGCATCTTTGTAAAGGCTCACCAATACCTGGCTGATTCATAGCACCTGACCTTTCACAGCATCTTTTCAACCTGCTAAACAAAAAGTGTTTGCTAGGTATAATGGAGTGTTATGGGATCAACATTTGGAAAGAGAACCAGATTTCATTTCTAGTAAAAACACTGACTTAGACAAATCACTTACTGATCTTACCCTCTAGGATGTTAGAGAACTAGAAGTGCAATAAATTCTCTTGATTATATTGGATGACTTAATTTACTTATTCAATAAATGCTCATAGAAAATGTTCCAGGAGCTAGGCATTGAAGTTACAAGTGTGAATAAGGCACCTCACAGGTCAGTACCATGAAGGACAATAGAAGTGACAAAGACCGAGGCTGCTCAGGAGAACTTCTCTAAGGAAGTAACATTTGAGCTGGGACTTGATTGGTGAGAAGGAGCCAGCCACATGAAGTTCTGGGAAGAAAGGCATTCATTCATTCTAGGCAGAGAACAACTGCAAAAACAATTCATCTTAGGGCTTTCCCCAATCCATGAGGCTTACTTTATACAAAATCTAGTTTCAAACTGTTTTCCACTAGGTGGAGCCTTCTGTGATTAACCCTAATTTCGAATTATAGCTTCAGTGATCAATTTACATTATATTCATAGTTTTAAATTTGTGGTTCTGAAAATATAATTATCAACTATTCTGTTTATTCTAGTCTCACAATTCAAAAATTTTAAGGAGAGAATCCTAAGATTCTTCTATTCATCATTGTCAATACCTTAGCAATACTGTGCACAGAGAATGTTCAATAAATGCTCAGGACCAACCACTATAAAGGAAATCAGTGTTTTATTTCCCTATTCTCAGAATAAGTTTTGGTTATAAAGTGCCTCAGAAAGCACTAACATGACATTGTAAATCCAGTGGAAAGAGCAACTGACTCAGGAGTGAGAAATCGCAAATTCAGTTCCCAACTTTACTATTTACTTAGGCTTCAGGTTTCTGGCAAATCCAACTCCACGTCCATCTGTCAATATCTATAAAATGTGGACCTCACTTGCCCTGTCCATTCATGAGAGATCCCGATCACTGTCCCTAAAGCTTACTGTGGAAACAGAGCATAAATAATGGAAACAATATATATGTTTTCATTTTAGAACTGGAAAAGAACTTAAGTGATCTTGTACAACCTCTCATGTTATGTGAGAAATCAGAGGACCAGAAAAATGAGGTGTCTTGCTCAAAGTTACTAAAATATGTTATGGCAGAATCTAAATTTTCTAAATACCCAGAACACTTCTCACCATATCACACCACTTTTACCTCTTCTTGCAAGCTAGTTCCCAAAATGTACATACCTCACAGAGATTATTCTAACATTCTCTACACTCAGATCCAGAATGGTGAAAACTAAATGACTTAAAACAAAAAGTATCTATGTAGATTCCAAGGCCGAGACCTTTCATAAATTTGATATCAGAACTGAATTTAGGAAGTGCCACACTGATTATAGAGTCACACTATTAGGGATGTAAGCATTTAAATCAGCTGATGCCTTAAACATATGCATCAACTAAATAAATGACTGTATATTTGGTCTGTGGTTGGAGTATTTTTCTTACATAGTTTCAAAATGAATCAGTATACTGATTCAATTACAATGTTATTTCACAAATTTAGAATATGATTTTCTTTATTTATAGGCAATATATATATACAAAATATTAAAAGCAATGTAAGATACTTTCTGTTTCTGGTCTTTTTCTGTTCTCTTATTAATGATTTTAACCTAGAAGCAGAATCTAAGCTGAGAAATAGTTATTGAGTACCCATGGTGCACTATGGATCATATAACACAATTTTAAGGTATGCAAATGAAGAAATCTGATGGAAATAATGTAATGGCTGCAACATCAGAAACGTCCAAATACAATCTTTAGAGGGCAAATAAATTGGGTATTAAAAAAAACCTAAATGATTGCCCAATATTAGAAATTTTCATTTAAAAACAAAAAACTACATCTCAGAAATGTCCTAAGTATACCAAAGAAAGGTTGAAACATTATCTAAACTGAAAGGTCTTTGTAAATATAAAAACCTAATTAGAAGTTAAATGGTTCCGGGGGAAGAGCAGCAAAAAGTTACTGTCTCCTTTTAGTAACTTTCATTCCTCCAAGAAGCCAGAATGTAAAATGCTTTAGGAAGTAGTGTGCAAAAACTAATGTTGTAGGGATCAAATGATGTAACTCAGTGAAAGCATTTGGTAGACCATGAAGTACAAGTTATTATTATATAACAATTTGTAGTCTACAGGCATGACAGTTCACCACAGAGTAGACGTAAATGCTTATTTAAAAACTGCAATTCTTTTATACTGACTCACTGAATTTTTATTCTTAAAAAAGAAAGAATGTTAGCCATGAAAGCTGGATAAACTATCCACTTCTGAAAAAGGAATTTATCTTAGCCTCAATAGAAAAAAAGAAAACAAACATATCCACACACACAAAAATCCCCCCCTTTTTTCAAACCACAGGTCCTTCTTTTAGCTATGTGACCTTAAAGCAGGTCACTGTTGTACTCTGGAACTGTTTCCTAGTAATATGTGTCAGGCACTGTGTTGGGTGTAATGCATATGTTGCCTAATAGTATCTGTTATACAGATAAAATGAAATAGAAATTACCCCTATTTTACAGTTAAGGAAGCTAAAGCTCAAAGGGATTAGTTAGGAAACTTGCTCCAAATCACACAACTATTAAGTGGCATAGCTAATATATTGGACCTTCCTCTAACTCCAAAAGGCCTTGTTCTTCCCATTTATACTACCTTACAAAATAAGGTTGTTCTCCGTGATCTCTAAGGTTTCTTTATGGAATAAAAAAAAATATAATTAAGTAATCTATTATTCTTCCAAAACATTCATAGAAAAGAAACTTATTTGTTAAGTGATTAATTATCTTTTAGCTTGTCAATACCTAAAAATAATTTTAGATTTTTAAAAGAGAGATAACCAAAAGTCTGTCATATAGGACATACAGGGTTCTTCATGGAATACGTAATACAAAGTACCTAATGAATTCTAAAACTGATTGAGTAAATGGTAACTGGTAAGATACTATTTCCGACCAAAGGTTTAACATTTTGCAAAGTGTGTCTTTAAAATATACACAATTTTTGCTTTTCTAAACCTTACGGTCCTTAGAACCAATTTACTCCTCTGAATTTGGAAAGAAGCAATGTATGAAAGGCACACGTTGTTACCCTTAAACTACTGCAACACAAAGAACGGATTCGGGTTTTCTAACCGCGATTTTGTGGTCCGGTGTTCCATTCTAGTTGTCACCGAAATCCTTAGCTATCTCCTCAGCATACGATACGTGAACCATCTTTTCATCGTAGACCAGCCTAGACTACTACTGTTGAAATTCATCTGACTTAGTCCGGCCGAAGGCAGCGCATTTAACATTCCCTGCTGCTCCTCGGGAATCGGCGACACACACCATCCGACCCGCGGGGGAGCTGTTAGACAGAACGATGTCTTAGTTTACCAAGCATTTGCCGAACACCCACGACGCGCCGGGCAGAGCTAAGGTCGAACAGAAAGTACCACCCTTGGCCCTTAAGAACACCAGGTCTTAGCGAATCGAAGCTCCAAAGCGGCCACGGGCGTGGACGAAGTTACTACTTACAGATGAGAGAACTGGGGGACCGCACTGTCTCACCAGTTCCTCCTCCTGTTGGAGATGACCCACAGCCAGGCACCGGAGTGTCAAATCCAAACTCAAGAGTGCCGAGGTGAGGAAAAAAACAGAGCTCCCCCCGAGCAGCTGACCGGGAGAGTCCGCCCGACACCCGGTCTCTGGGGGGGATACGGACTGGGACGCCCCGGTGAACCCCGCGGGGCCGCGGGGGCGCCGTAAGAGTCGACAACAGGTAGAGGTGGGAGCGGCCGGGGCCGGCGCCTCCGTGCCGGGCCTCGCTCACCTCTTCCACCTCGATCTCCTTGTAGTCGATCTCTTCAAAGTTGAGGACTTGGGAGGGGGCTTCGATCATGTCACCGGCCGAAGACGATGAGGAGGAGGAAGCGGCGGAAGCTGTAGACATGATCCCTCGCGGAGCCCGGGGGGCCCGGGGAAGCTGCCGCCCGGACACTCCGGGGGAGACCCGCGCCCACCCGCCTCCTGACCGACTTTCAGCCTGGAGCCACGGCGATCCGTGGAAGGGACGGGGCAGCGGCCACAGCGGAGTCCCCGCTCCGGCTCCGCTGCGTTTTCCGCCGCCGGGCCCCGCCCACTAAGCTTCCGGTTCCGGCCTGAAATCGGAAACAGGAGGAGGGCAGCGAGCTCGAGGGAGGGGAAGTGAGAATTTTTTCACTGAGACCGAGAAAGCAAGGACAGTTTTGGGGTTGGGGCGGGGGAGGGTAAGAGACTAGCTTAGGTCTGTAGACCAAATTTCGCGAGATCTTTGTCAAAGGGCCTCAGCAATCGGATGATACCGCGAGAGCTGACGCTCTGACGTAATTGAAATGCGCGAACGGAAGTAGCGCGGAGCACGATGGAATGTCTGTGCGGTTGGTCTTTTAGGAACCAGCGGGAAAGATAAAAGCTGTGGTTTCAACTCTACTTGGTGAAGTGTGTTATGGCCCTGGTCCCTTTCCTGGCAGAGACCTGCGCACGGCCGGGGTAGTGTTGGACTGAGTTTTTGTGATGAAGCATTTTAATTTCACCCCTAAGCTGAACCAGTTCTTTAAGAAGCCTTGGAAAATGTGTTTCAGTGTGGTGTATGGAAGGAAACCGTTGCTGCTGTCACTGAGCCAGACCCTGACTCGGAGAGATGCTCACGAAAATAATACAGAGCGAGCCAGCGCACATAACCTGGGTAACAGTATGTAGGCTGCTTTCTCAAGAACAGAAGTTAATGTGAGATAAGGTAGACAAATACTTTGACATAATTTGTTATGTTCATATGAAGTTATGGGTTGCATTAATATTAATACGTACGGAGTGATAACTTCCATAACTGAAGTTTTTTTTTTTATCTTTTGTTTTTTTTAGATAAAGTTTTATTGAGCCAAAGTGCTAGCCGTAAAGAAGACGGGTCTTGGGGCTCGGAGTCTAAACCTCCAGAAGCACGGCTAGATAGAAGAGAGAGCGTGTCCATCCTCCCACAGTTTTGCAAGCGTTTTTATACATCACGTAGGGGGAAGGGACAAGAAAGGTAGTCTGAAAGAATTTCCATCAGCTCCAGGAAAAGGGTGGAAGGTGAGAGAGGCGCAGGGTCCCCATAAATAAAAGTCCGTTTCTGTAGATTGGCTGTGGGCACCAGTGGAGAAAGCCCACGTGTAAACAAGTGGAGGCTCCTGGAGTTGGATGGTGCCTGGTTGAAATCATCTGTAGTAATAGCCACCTGGAAATTAAAGTTTCAATAGGCAACACGAGGACTGTGAGCAGTCTTTTGTGAGCTGGCCAGCAGCCATCAGCAGACTACCAGTTCTGTCTCACTCTCCCTTCGCTGTAATTGAGAACATCGCAGAGTTTTCTCCTTGTCGAAAACAATTAGGATCCTCACAAGCTTGTAGAACTTAGGTCAGTGTATCTCCAAGGCGGATAGTATTGCCTGTGTTGTACTGTCAACACGATTTTTAGTTTTGAGCTAGCTGTTTATTTAGTCAATTTGAGTTGAAGATAACTAGAATAATTGGAGTTAGAGATGAAGGTTTCAGACCAAGGATGAAACCCTGTGAATGTCAAATTTTAAGTCTCGGTAAGAGACTGAAAAGGAACAGAAAGGGGCAAACGGGAACGGTGACCTGAATATCACTGGAGGAGAGCTTTCCAATTAAGGTGAAGGCAGCCAAATAACCGCTGTATAAGCATAAACATATAATAAATGCTGTATAAATGCTGTAAGTTAAACACATTTGGGACTGCAAATAGGTTATTGGATTTGGCAATCAAGAAGACAGGAACTCCTAGAAAACATTCTGTCATGTTTTATTTGAAGTTGTAGTAATATTTTATTTGTAGTTCTAGTTTGGTGAATGGATAAAAGAATGAAGGAATAATTTCTTATTCTACACTCTTTGGATAATTTTACTCCAGGCCTTGACTTCCTATACCACTTTTATAATGATGACTCCCAATCTCTCCCAGTGCTCAAATTTTTCTTGAATTCTGGACCTATTGGACATCTCTATTTAGATAACAAATAGAAACGTAAACACCTTTCAAACTTGCAAAAGCAAATTTAGAAGTTATCACCCACCACAAATTTGTTCTTCTGTGTGCATTTTGTATCTCTATGAAGGATCCCATCATCTACTTAGTTGTCCAAGTGAGAAATGGCTTCAACAATAAAGGGGATTGATTGGCTTAGTTAAGTGGAAAGTCAAGAGCTAAAACAGGCTTCAGGTGTCATTTGATTTCTAAAGTTAATAATAGTATCAATAATGAGTTTCCATTATTGCTTTCTGCCTTTTGTGGTATTTGTCATTGCTCTAAAACAGTATTTCTCAGCCTTTTAAAAAAAATATCATTGCCCCCTAAGGCGTCTTTTAAGGCTGTTTCTAATGCCCCCCAAAGCTTTAATACCACAGATAATACTGTATGTCTGTTTATGTACTGTGTACATATTTCTGCTTTATACGTAAAAAGAGTAAGATTTTTTTTTCTCCCCAGTGTTCACCCTTTGGAGGCTGTTTTACCCCCACTGAGAATGCATGCTCTAGCAGTTTCATTTTTCAAGGGACATCACACTTCTCAGTACAATGACAGGAAGCACCTCTTTTAGTAGCTAGTTATCTGAGAAGAGCAGGGAACTTTCTTTTTTAAAAGGCTTTGGCAACTGTACCCTTGAGTGAAGAATGGAGGACAGGAAGTTTGAGGCAAATATCTTGTTTAGCTTAGATCCAGAACTCACGAAAGCATGGGCTTGGAAGAGGAGCAGCTGCTAATTAGAAGAAAAATCTGAAGATTTAAGAGGCACAAAGCGGAATGGTTGCTGGATATGCAACCAGCAAATGTTTATTATTCATAGGTCTGCTCTATACCTAAAAAGTGCTATCTTTACTCCCTGTCTCAGAACCAGACTAGTCAACCTGATCAAATATTCTTTCCAGGAAGTTCTGAAATAGTTTTCTGCCATTCTCCCGTGTTTCCCCGAAAATAAGACCTAGCCAGACAATCAGCTCTACTGCGTCTTTTGGAGCAAAGATTAATATAAGACCGGGTCTTATATAATATAACATAATATAACATATTAATCTTTATATTATAAAAGACCGGTCTTATATAATATAACATAATATATTAATCTTTATATTATAAAATTAATCTGTTATATGAGACCCGGTCTTATATTAATCTTTGCTCCAAAAGACACAGTAGAGCTGATTGTCTGGCTAGGTCTTATTTTCGGGGAAACATGGTATTGGCCTGCTGATAATAATTTAGTTCATGGAAATGAATGAGACCACCTACAGAAGTGAAAAAGAGTAGGACTTAAAATAGATTTAAGAAATAAAAATTTTAAGACATGGGTAGAGGAACTGCCAAAGAAATTTGTGGAAAACAAAATTATGATGAGTGGATACCAAGATAAAAAGGTTTTTCAGTGTTGAATTCTTCCAAGAAGTTAAACATGAGAAAAACTCCAAAGTGACCAATGAATTTGGGTCTTGAGGGCTAGCCAATGGGTATCTCTTTGTTGGGAGGGAGTGTGAGGGGGCTCGGATGGGGAGGTCAGGGTGTCCACATGTGGGTGTGTAAGGTTCCTTGCAGTGTAGAACTGAGTCCAGAGTAGGAGGAGACAGGGGATAAGTCAGGAGCTGAAGGCAAGCTTTGATCACACCACTGCATTCTAATGAAGTTAGTATTGTCAAGGTAGGAAGATAGAATATATTTCTTTTATAAGTTGATTATCTTGAGTTAGGACTTATGAATATTTAGACATACAATATGTGAGCCTCCATTTATATTTTTGCCCTGGGCCCCATAAAAGGCTAGGAGAGGCATATTTTTGCATATGTTAGATTTCTATTCCTGTATACTAGTGGTCTAAATGTAGGGTGTTCCCAACTTTGATTTTTCGATTTCCTGTCGTTGTCTCTGTCTTATCAGTTACGAAATGTGATCAGAAAATCATTGAATGTTTAAAAGAAACCTATTACAGTAAAAGACACATTGCCATTAATCCCCCTCAAAATATTCTCCCTCTCTTCAAACACACTTATCCCCTCATTCTTGTCACTTTCAAAAGCAGTTCTGGAAGTCCTCTTTTGTGTCTAGTTGTGCTGTCATGGCTGCCTCAATATCCTAAATCAATTCAAAACATTTACAATTCATGGTCATTTTGACTTTGGGGAAGAGCCAGAGGTTTCATGGTGCCAAATCTGGTGAATAAGGTGGATGAGGACACACTGTAATGTTTTTATTTGGCAGAAATTGACATACCACAAGGGATGTGTGACACAGCCTTTCTGTTGTGATCACAAAATACAATGAATGCTGCTGCCGAGTGCCATCTAATGCAAAGGCAGGGATCTTTGATACGGGAAGTAGCACATCGAACCTTAGTAATAGTGTGTGACAAGTTTCAACTTGTTCGGCGCAGTCAGTCGGGTGTGAGCTACGGTTGAGAGAAGATGTGTTTTAAAGTGTGCCATAAATCATGACAATGTTCCACATAACATATGCTTCTGGTATACGGCAATTTCTGTCAAATAAAAACATTATGGTGTGTCCTCATCTACCTTATTCACCAGATCTGGCACCATGCGACTTCTGACTCTTCCCCAAAGTCAGGATATGGAGGCAGCCACGACAGCGCAGCTAAAGACACTCATGAAAGAGGACACTCATGAAAGCGGTTCTTCCAGAACCACTTCAGAAAGTGGCAAGAACAAGGTATTAAGTGTGTTCGAAACAAGGGAGAGTATTTTGAGGGGGATTAATGCCAATGTGTCTTTTACTGTAGTAATTTTTTTAAAGATTCACCATATTAATTACACCTTATAGGTCTCAGCTCAGTCATCACCCTGGAGGTAGTGATATTAGCCCCTCTTCAGCTCTCCCTTTGCATTCTATTCATTACTCAGTTTTATTTCTACCTGTTTACCTATCTGACATTGTCTTCTTTAATTATTTGCTGCCTTGTTTATTTTCTGCCCTCCCACTCTTGTCCATTGAATGTTAGTTCCACTGGAACATAGATCATGAGCATTGTGTTCACTACTGTCTCCTCAGGATTTAGAATAGCACTTGTAGTAGACAATAATTTTCTATAGCGTAAATGAGTATCTACATTTTAAAGTAAATGCTGTTTAATTTATTTCATGTATAAGGAGGGGTTGATCAAATATTTTCTATAATGTCACTGAGGGAAGATGTAATGAATAGCTAAATTGTTATACAAGCAGCATACCAATTACTTACGAAGATTTCTTAAATATTTCAGAATATTAAAAATGCTTTGTTCTCCTGGTCAATTTAAATCTCTCTCCAATCTTGAAATTACTAATTTTTAGGATAGATACTTCTCTTTCTTGATTTTGCAAGGGTAAACTTTAGTTCCTCCTCTTTCTAAATACTCACTGCTATTTAATCCATTTGAATTGTGTGCTGAAATTTAATAATAAGATGCTATTGTGGCACAATGATTGCTTTCAGAAATAACTTATATTTTAATTAAAATAGATGTAAAATCAGACAGATTAGACATTTTTATTTTCTGAGTTTCTGAGGCAAGCTTAAACATGATGTATTAAGCGTCAGTTTTTAAAAGCAGAAACTTAGTTAAGAACATATTTAAGAAATAATAATCTTCATAGAAATAGTGCTTTTTACTACAAAAGTACATTCATTAAATGTCTTATTTCTAATATGTCAAATCAGTGTTCTTAGATGGTTTTTCTCAGAAGAAATTCCAGACGCAATTTGGCTTCATTTATGGGGATAAATAAGGGTGTTTCATTTCACACAGCCTCAGGGAATCACAAATTAAAACATTCCACTAAAATGGTTGCCATCTACTATTCATTATTTCAACAAACCACTCTGCTGAAGTTGCATGCAATCAGGGTAAGGGATATGTAGTGCTTGAAACCTGCAAGGCTGAGAGGGCCTGCTTTGCATTCTTATTTGTAAGCAGCCCATTTCACATCTTCTTAGTTCCCCAGCACCCTACAGAGCTACTCTCTGTGGTAGGCGCAAAGCTCCATTAAGTAAATAGAGGCTCTGAATTTAGAAGCCCTCTCTGGGAATTCACAGTGTTCAGAGAGGGAAACTGGTACTATCAAGATTAAGGTATTAATCGAAAGTTCTGTTAAATATATGTTGGGGTGCTAATTAATTTTCTAAAAATTGTTAATCAATTCAGTTATGTAACATACTTAAACTTTAACACCTGGTACAGGAAAACTGACAGTCTTAACAGTTATGCCCAGAGACATTCAGAATGTAAAGGGAAATAGTCTAAGTGGAAAATCTTCCCCAAATGGTGCTTTAGTTTGATCTTCAATATTTACTTGTCTTATCACATTTGGTAAGTTTAGGAAATCAATATTAAGTGCTCAGATATTTGAAGACATATTAGAAGAAATTCAGGAAGTGAATTATGACTATTCTTAATGGAATCTCCTACCTGAAGGGCAGAAGACAATTTTAGCATGGGTTATTAAAACCATGCTGGTAGCTTTAGTTTGAATTGTTAAACAAAGAAATAATCCGATAAAATTTTAATATTTGAAGCCTGACTGTGCTGTCAGTATTGAGCTAATTGAGTTATGCTATCTTCCTATCAACATTAACATATTTTGTTTGTGTGTTAATAGGTATATGAATCCTATCAGTATTGTTAAATATTAAAATGTAATGTCAGTCTACCTCTAAAGCTTAATGAATATGAACCAGTATGTCAGAGTACAGATAGGAGAGTGCCTAGAAAATATGTGCTGTTCAAAAATGTTTATATGAATGAAATTGTATACAGAGGAACAGAAATAGATGAACATAAGGCCACAACAAAAGTTAGCCTCAGCCTGCAGGTCGGTGTTACTCCTCGAGATTCTGACCCAATAGGTCTACGATGTGACTGAGGCAACCTTACTTTCTATTTCATAGCCCAATCAGAGTTGAGAATCATTAATGTCACATATAGGCAGTGGCATGTATTTTAAAAAATAATTTTAATAATTCATTTTGAAGAACTAAAAATTATTGATAGCATTGTAATCTTAGACCCATTTTCCCATTGTTTAAAAACAGAAAGTTGGTGTTAGTGATTCTGTTCTGATTTGTAATACATTTCTTTTGACT
This sequence comes from Rhinolophus hipposideros, assembly GCF_964194185.1. NCBI lineage: Eukaryota > Metazoa > Chordata > Mammalia > Chiroptera > Rhinolophidae > Rhinolophus > Rhinolophus hipposideros. The sequence continues at coordinate 61,710,685 of NC_138049.1, read as the reverse complement.
CAAGTTGAAGACTATTTTCAGTAGTGTCCATGGGACAATTCACCTTGGCGAGGACAACTTGATCTTGGCTGTAATCTTTGGTTTTGTAAATTCAGTAACTCAGATTTATTGCTTCACTCAAAGAATGACTAAGCTTTTGATTCCTGTTTGCCAAAACCAGTAGAGACCGTATCAAGTAAAAGACCAATGCTATTATATATAGTAGCTCTGAGTGAGGGGCTAGAAAAAGGGAGCCTACTTAAGCAGGGGCAGTTATAATAAAGTAGATTAACAAAAGGAGGCTTGAAAGGGGTGGTGTATTTAAAGATATTGGTACAGTTGTGATGAACTCACTGGTATCCTATAAAATCATTTTATCAACACTGAGTGCCGTTTGAAAAGACTACTAGCTTTGTAACCATAGGAAGACGTCTCATTTTAACTGGCCCTAGAGGTTCCTTGTAAAATTACCAAAGCCTTTTTGCCTGACAACTTAGAGCTAGATTACTAGTTCTGGGCTCCTACTGAGCTGCTGAGCTAGATTCTTCTAGTTCTAGTTGCTAGACAATTCAGTTCTAGGCTTCTGTTGAGCTATCAGATGATCATATTGCTTTGGGGCTTATTGGGGTCCCTTAAGATGGATGATTAATGGAACCTTATTTGTTTAAAGAATCGTTCATTTTTACATGCCTTCCCTGGAAAAATATGGGGCCTTTTCTTTATTTGATAAGCTATTTATTTGTACTTTAGATGCATCACTATGATTTTCCCAACAGTATTCCCTTTCTTATTTGATCACTTACTACTGATTTGAGGTCAACTATGCTTAAAACTGTAGTTTCAGGGAGAAGAAATTAAAGATAAATTTAAGCAGAGTAAAACATTTTAAAGAGAACAAGTTCAATTAATCCTTAGATATGAATCCTCGGGGATGTTTAGGAATGTGGTCACACTGTAATGAGTGCATCAAATGTTATGTTATACTGCATGGCATTAAGTAGAAATTGGTAATTTGGGAAGGATGAAAAATAGTTGATATCATTCAGTTTATATTAGGGTTTTAAATCTCTAAATTTCTTTAACATTTATAGTAAATACTTCTGGTTTCCTCGATAAATGGCAATTGCTTAAGGTTAGTATGTCATTATCCTGATCCAAACTGGATGAAATTCATAGCCTAAAGGGAAATTTCATTCTGAGATGAAATTAAACAATCCTGAATCAATCTAAATGAGAGTACATTTTACACCTCCTCATACAGCCAGATAATTCAAAACTTTATTAATCAAGATAAGCCATCTTCATTAAAAGAAAAACAATAGCATAATTGAATTGACACATGGTATTTACTAAACTAACACAAATAGAGTCACCTTTGGTTTCAATTTCTTGTAATATTGCTAACCTTAACTTTCCTGCTCAGAATTGATTTCTGCCTTTTTCTAAAGGACTCATTATCAACTTTAATAAACCTCAGACTGATCCCCTTGTAAAAACAGAATACATTATTTCCTGTGTCTCAACCTTAAGGAAAATAGAAATCATCAAAACTGATAATTTATCTCCAATTGAAGCATACTGAACTGCCATACAAACAATTTCTGAAAGTAACAAAATTTAGCTGCAGGACCCTAATAAGATGTGAAATCTGGATTAAAAATTTAGTTTTGAAATGTCATTAGATCTTGAGAAAGAACGTGGGGGATTTAGGAGAACAAGAAGTTAAATTCTTGTACTTCTTTCAGGATCCTTTTTTTTTAAAGATGCTTATTTTTGATGCTTATTTATATACATGTGTTTATATTGGGAAATTGTTATGGTAATTGTTATGGATTAATCCATTATTTTTATTCTTGATACCTCATGGCTAAAGCAGAGTATATGACTGTCTCCTACAGAAGAAAAAAGCCTGCATCAAAGTTATCCCTGATGTCAAAAGTCAATTTTAAAAAATAAATTAGGGGCTGGCCCGGTGGCTTAGGCGGTTGGAGCTCCGTGCTCCTAACTCCGAAGGCTGCCGGTTCGATTCCCACATGGGCCAGTGGGCTCTCAACCACAAGGTTGCCAGTTCAATTCCTCGAGTCCCGCAAGGGATGGTGGGCAGCTCCCCCTGAAACTAAGATTGAATACGGCACCTTGAGTTGAGCTGCCTCCCGGATGGCTCAGTTGGTTGGAGCGCGTCCTCTCAACCACAAGGTTGCCGGTTCGACTCCCACAAGGGATGGTGGGCTGCGCCCCCTGCAACTAGAAAACGGCAACTGGACCTGGAGCTGAGCTGCGCCCTCCACAACTAAGATTGAAAAGACAACAACTTGACTTGGAAAAAAGGCCTGGAAATACACACTGTTCCCCAATAAAGTCCTGTTCCCTTTCCCCAAAAAAATCTTTAAAAAAATTAATTAAAATTCTGAGCTCAGTGCAAGTGGGCTGCCGCGGTGTCCTGGAGTATCTGCTCCTGGATAGCTCAGTCCTAAATAGTTGACTCACTCCTTCACCAAGCAACAGTGATGTACTGAGTGTAGGATAGTAGTAGCCACTAATGACAGTGCCCTTAAAGGCTGTTTAGCCTGATTCTAGGAAGACGTTACAGTTATATTTTGTTTTCATGTCCTTTTTTTTACTCTTGGGGCCTCTTCTGCTATATACCAGCTGCCGTTACTTGCCTGGTGTAGCAGACACTGAGCGTCTCCCCTGCATCCCCTCAGGGTCTCTTACTATTTCTTTGCATGCCAGCTTGACTGCCAAGGGCCAACCACTACATCTTTGTTGGGGGGGCTAACCTTGGTTTGCCAAAACCTACTTTGTCCACGTGCTCATGCAGGCTGAAGGTGTGGGGGTATGAACGTCACTCAGGTGATGGCCCTTCACCCAGTGACCTATGGTGTGGAGGTATAAGTACTCAGGCTCTTCTCCCCTTTGCCGGAATAATTCTACAGCTTCCCCGTGGTGTCCACCGGGGTAGCTGGCTTAATATTGCACCCTGTATTGACTGCCTTTCCTTTTCTGCATTACCTTCCCATCTCCTGTCAGGGTCACTCTTCCAAATAAGCCAAGTTCACTCAATCCTGGTCTCAGGATTTGCTTCTAGGGGAAACCCAACTAAGAATTTGGTATTCTGCAAGCAATCCAGGTAGAATCTTGGTTGTGGCAGTCCACGTCTGCTAAATACGGATAGTGGGTAGGACTTTTGTTTCTTTTTCAGGCCTGAAAATTTATATACCCCAACATATGAGTGGCAGATTTGGATTAACTGTTTCACTTTGATATCACCAGATAATCCACCAAATTGTTCACTTTAAATAATGGAAATAACTGGGTGGAGTGCTTATGTATGTCATTCTTTAATTGAACAAAACTTACTGAACATCTATGTGCCAGGTGCTATTCTAGGCTTTAGAGATACAGCAATGAAGAAGACTAATGATTACTTACTCTTAACTCTGCCCTGGTGGAAACTTAAAGTTGAGCTTATTTTGTTTCCAGCTATATTTACATGATATTCTTGCAAATGTATGCTGTTCTTTCAAATCTTAATAGTTGTTAATGGGTTTTGGGTTTTGGGTTTTACTCAATGTGTTTAATTCTTTCCCCCAATACTTGTATTGCAAGACTCAGAGTTACATAATAGTACATTTGTGCTGTTATGCTTTTCCATATTGATTGTAGCTTACTGATTTTGCATATCTAGTAGATCTACTCAATTCTTTTTATTTTTTTTCTCTTTAGCTTCATCTCTTTCAAGAATTCTCTTTCAAGAATGACTTTTCATTATTGTAGAATTTGTTTGTTTCAAGGTCTACTTTATTATTCCACTAATGTCTCATTGGAATTAGCATTTTTCAACATTCTCATATTTGGTTCAGCTATATTTACACTTAAGATTTTTAAAGTTTTTGATTAAGTATAAAAATGTTCAAGACTGAATGCATTTTTAATTAAGTAAATAAGTGGTCCAAGACAAAAATAATCTTTTTTTTTTAAAAGATTTTTACTGGGGAAGGGGAACAGGACTTTATTGAGGAACAGTGTGTATTTCCAGGACTTTTTTCCAAGTCAAGTTGTTGTCCTTTCAATCTTAGTTGTGGAGGGCACAGCTCAGCTCCAGGTCCAGTTGCCGTTGCTAGTTTTAGGGGGCGCAGCCCACCATCCCTTGCGGGAGTCGAATCAGCAACCTTGTGGTTGAGAGGAATGCGCTCCAACCAACTGAGCCACCCGTTTGCCCCCAACAAGTAATTCTTAACACTATGCAGAATAGTACATATCAGTTTAAAATAGTGCTACATTTATCTTTCCACATTGTAGCAATTTTCAGCTCATTTAAAAAGTATTAAGTTAAAACTTTTTAAGAAATGCACAATATTCTTATAAGTGGTTACCACCTTCCTGCCACATGTCAGGGTAGACATTTATAAATTAAAAGCTATGTTTTTTCATGTGCATGTATTGGATTGGAGTGTTCACTTATAATTTGCACTCAGTTGAACTTTGAGAAAACTTAGCAGAAAGTTTATATACATATTCTGTTATTTGAAGCTTTGTACTCATAATATGTGCTTTCCTTTGAAAAAACAGTTACTATTCATTCTCTGCTTTTAATATTCTTTGTACATAGAAATGATTCTTAACATTTTGGTAGTTGGCTTTTTATTTGTCCACCTAACCTTCACTTCCCCTTCTTCTGGTATAAATATCTTGATTTTCCTCTGGAAAATGACCCCTCTCTGTACTTGGGTTTTAGGTGAGGTTGACTGCTCCTCCCTTCAGTGGTGAGAATAACAACTAGGTATGGCCATGAAGAATAGTGCCTCCCTCTGGCCACAATGATCGGTTTGTGAGTGGATACGTAAAGCAAGGCAGGGCAATCAGAGCCAATAGACTTTGGCTAGCACTGTGGGAAAGAGGCATTCTTTTTCTGCTAGAGTTGCTAGACTGGTAGTCTGTATACCTGGAACTACTGCCCTATTTCTCCGAAAATAAGACCTAGCCGGACAATCAGCTCTAATGCGTCTTTTGGAGCAAAAATTAATATAAAACCAGGTCTTATAGTAAAATAAGATCGGGTCTTATATTATTTTTTCCTCTAAACTGTGCATTAGAACTGATTGTCCAGCTAGGTCTTATTTTCGGAGAAACATGGTAGTATAGAAGTCTTTATGACTGTTTGGGAAGAGCCTGTAAAGGGAATTGTAGCAGGGACAGGGAGAGAGCGTCCCGTGATGATGACCGAGCATGTGGGTCCAGTTGCCTGGAGATCCACCCCAACTCTTACCTACATGAACCATTAAGTTCCAGCTGTTCACCCACAGTCTCCTGCTACCCCTTCACGGTTTGTGTTTTTTATCTCACATGCAACTGTGTGTTTCCTAATATTTACTTTATAGACTATATGAAACCATTGTTCTCCCTTTTCCAATAAGACTTATGTGATCAAAACACCAAACAAATAGACTTCTGTTTTTAAAAGCCTTTCTGCTCTTTAGATATGTGCTAAAGAGTTAAGCTTTTCATTACATTGAAGCAAAAAGAGGTATTATGGTATTGAAACCATAGTTAGATGCTTAAGGGAGAGCAGAGTCATTGAAACTCTGGGTATGATGGAAATCTACAAACATACTCATATAGAAGCCCTATTGTCCTTAGAGATACACTGTTTATTCACCAAATATTTACTAAGTCCTTACTATTTTAGACATGGAAATAGAGCAGTGAGCAATACAGATAAAAATCCCTGACCACTTGGAACTGACATTCTTTATATTATTGCAGAAGACTTGGTACCCAAAACTGGAGCCACTTCGTGGGCAGGTGGCCCTCAGGAAGACTTCATTCCTTTCCTTTGTCTAGATCCCAGTGGTTTCCTATTATACTTGATTAAAATCCAAAGGCTTTAACACACCAGGATTGCAAGAATCTGGCCCATGCTCACTTGTCTGAAACACACAAGAACTTGCCACCACCAGACCGATGCTGCTCCAGGCAAACAAGCGTGTGTCCCTTTCCTCTAACATTAATCTGTCGTGTAGACTTTCATATCTTCTCCTCTTCATTTGACTGTCTCTTTTCCCGGACACTTCACATGGTTGCAGCTTAAAGACATTTCTTCCGACATTCCCTCTTCACCCAGTCTCAAGTGGATCTCCTTAATATTCTATCAGAGAACCCCATTTTTCACAGTATTTATAACAGTGTGCATGTATACGTATATATATTTGGTTTTTAATGTTTATTTACTACCTCTCCACCACTGTAAGCTCTGTGAGGTCAGAGACTATATTTTGTTCACCACGAATTACTCAGTGGTTGGCATAGCGCCTAGCACATTGTAGGGACTTAAATCTGTTTGTTGCAGAACTATGTGGCTTGACCTCAGGCTCTTCAGATGGAGCTTTCGCCATCTCATCCCTTTTTTGAGCCTCATGCCTTCTAAGTCAAGGACCCTTTGTAGCTTTCTTCGTTAGCTGTCTGTCCTAGGGGTCATTCTGGTACAGCCGTCACCATCTATTTATGTGATAGGCTGGGTCTCAGGCACCAAACTGGGAGAGTGACCACAGAAACCTGATGAGATAACAGGAACCAAAACAGAAACTCCATCCATACAACTCGAGTTTCTCAGAGCTGGAATTGAAAGGAGTGGGTTAATCCCAGAAGCCCATTGGTCGTCATAGGGCCCTGAATCTCAAGCCTGAAGGTGGGTATAACAGGCTCAGACACCAACATGGAAGCCAGTGATGAGACTGGGAATGTTGGCAAGTGTGTCGGCTGCTAAGCTTACTTGTTTGGAGGGTGATATGTGTGTGAGTTGGGGATGGTTATTTAGCAGACAGCGGTTTCTGTTTCCATGTTGACTGCCTAATACACCGAATGGCATGATAACCAGGTAAAGATTGACCTTCCAGGTGGGAGAATCAGTATACCCTGGGGTGCTGGGGATGCGAGGAGACTCAGAAGCCAGGGAAGTGAGACAGAGCTGACATGCTATGCTTGCCTATTCCTATCTCATTCTGGTTTTTTGCTGTTTTTAGATGGGCTGTAAACAAATTACATGTTAGACCACTGTCGTCCCTTTTAGACTTCAAACCTTAGATCGAAGGAATTAATTTTTCTCTCTAATACTTTATTATGAAAGTTTTCAAACATACAGCAAACTTGAAATAATTTTACTGTGAACACCCAAATACTTACCACTGAGATTCTATCATTAACATTATACTTAGCTTGTTTTATCACACCTTTATCCTTTATCCACCCATTAATGCATCTTAATTTTTGATGTATTCACTGATGAAAGTAAATTGCAGTCGTTGGTACATTTTCCCTTAAATACTTCAGCATTTGTATCATAATTTATATTTTTTTCATTTTTTCTTTTGAGGTAAATTTTAAATATATTAAATGCGCAACTCAGCATTTGCTGAGTTTTGACAAATGAATGCACCTATATAATCCAAACATTATCAAGATATAAAACATTATCATCATCCTGATACTAAGTTCCCTCATGCCTTTTCCCAGTTAATTCCTGTCCCAAACCCCAGAGGCTAGGGCTGTTCTGGGTTTTTTTTTTGTTTTTTTTGCTTTTTTTTCCTATCAGTTTCAAGACTGATTTATACCAGTTAGTGTCATGAATGAGTCCTCAAATAATCTTTCTTCAGTAGTTATCTGTCATGCGGGGCGGCCTGCGGGGACTCAGCTCCTGTTCCCCACATAAGAACGCAGGACATGGTGAGGCCAAAAAGGAACACCCACGGAGCCATAGATAAGGGAGTCATCTCACTATAGTCTCGTTGGCGGCTGGGTTGGAGACACAGGAAGCAGGAGCCACAGAATCCGCAGTCCACACTCCACCACACTCCGCGCTTGCTAGCTGCAATCCACCGTGCTAACTGTAATCCGTGCTTGCTGGCTCAGCCACCATCTTCTTGCTGGTCGCCATTTTCTGCTAGTGTAGCCACAGCAGTTATATTAGTGGCCAATGGCTCACTGGTTACAGCTGTCAGCCAACTAGCCACAGCTGATGGTCATCCAATCACAGTTTTACTTGAGCAAGCACCTTTCCACATGAGGCCGAGAGCCTGGAAACTGCACTCCTGGCTCTGTCCCCACATTATCTGTTATTCTCATGAGTCAAATAGAGAAGTACTCCACTTCCAAAATTTAAAATCAACCAAAAATTGAAAGAACTTGGCACAGTGTCAGCTTCCTAATGACTTTTCCCAGTTAAGGCCTACTGTTGTTATTTAACTCACATTTCCTTAGGGTGCACCAGATATAGGATAAAAATAGGGTCAAGGGTCACACTAATAGAAACAAAACAGTATTTCTCTGGTTATCATGCCCCCCACCCCCAAGGCTTCCATCCCTCCTACCCTGCTAGGCCCACTCTGAGGTTATTCTGTCCTCTTAAATTCTTACCAGTGCTTTCAGGAAGTCTCCATACATGTCTCACATAAGCTTGCTAACATGGCCAAAATCACCCATCCCTCTGTGTTGACGCCAGTTCGTTGCCCTTACTCTCAAAGTCTGCTAACCTAAAGATGAGTTATTTCCCAGGAGCATCCTTGGTCTCTTTTAGAAATAGACCTTTAGCGGCCAAATCTCACTTGTCCTCCAGGTATACTCAGAGATGTCTGAGTGTTCTGTGGGTTCGTAGCTCAGCTCCACCTTGCTATCTGTCACTACTATTCCAAATGATATCCTTGAAAACTAAACCATTGATAAGGACCACACCTTTTTTCTAGCCCAATTCCTTTAATACAATAGAAAACACTTTATATTTTAGGTTGGCCTTTAGCTTTCATACATTCTTTTTCATGTAAGAAAGTGAAGACTTTATTTACATTAAACACTGGCACATCCAAAGTACCTTCTGTATACAGAATTTGGACTCTTCTAAACTATCTTATCAGCAATTATTTTGAAATAGTGCAGGGTTGGCGGTGACTGACAGCCAACAATTTAGCTTCACCGATCTTCTCGACTTTATTCAAGCACAGTATTTATTTAATATTTGAATATTCAATTTCATCCTTATTTGAAAAATGAATTCCCAACAGAAAAATGAAAGGGCTGGTAAGAAACAAAGGCGTAAGTATTTTAGTAATAAATTTGAGGTAAAGACTAAAATTATTAAATGATCTGAAAGCAATGATATGTCAATCTCAATCAAAAGTTCATTAGACTTAAATGGCTTGTCTGTATGTGGAGATTTTTTTTTTAAATGAAAGGACATAGGTGGGATGCTTTAGGAATATACCATGAAAGATTGGGTCTAAAAGGTAAAGTGTAATGATAGATTTTACAACATTTTGTAGCTCTGTGAGAAGAAAACACAATGTTAAAGTAGTTTATTATAATGTGATTTTCCTATTAATGATTTATCACAATAATGACAAATATACTATGTAATACTAGGTAATTATTCATCCAGTATAGATTTATCCCAGTATACTGTAATATCCCTGAGTATTTTTTTTCTTCTTTTAACTTCTCTTCCATGAGAAGCTAGTAAAATGACTAGCTTTTAGATGTGTTCAATAAATATGTTGAATGAATTAATGAATTTATATGAATATTCCTATAGAAAAGCTACCGTGGTGTTAGGTTGAAAGGTATGCACGTTTTAAATATGGATAGACACAGCCAAATTGCTCTCCAAAAAGCATTAAATCCTATTCTTGAGGTATTGGGATGATCTGAAAAGGATATAGGTTGATTGTTTCTTGTGAAGAAATTAATATATTGAAAAAAGTAACATTCTTGTTTTATTGTGTTTAAAATGTTTGGGTAGAGAAGAATATTGTTTTGAGAACTTATGTTTTAAAATTTTGAAATTGTTACTTCTTGTAGGTTGATAGCATGGCTACTCTGAGGTAACATAAAAAAAGAGAAGCTTTTGTATATAAATGGTGGCCAGGTATAGTGTAGGAAATGTATTTTCAATAGAGGGAAGAAGTAGTGCAAATATATGATATAAAAGTACAAATCCAAATGTTCAACAATAGATGTGAGATTAGGTAAATTATATATATCCATACCTTGGATAATATGGAGTCATAAGGAATGAGGTGGTTCTGTAGGGACTGACACAGAAAGATATTTCTATTATATTATTGAGGAGAAAACAGGTGATATAATCCTGTTTTCTTGAAACAAACTGTGTGTGTGTGTGTGCATGCTCACACACACTTGTATTTTTGCCCACAGAAAAAGTGTTTGGTAGAGTACACACCAAAATGTTAACTGTTTTATTTCTAGGAAGTGAGTGGGTTAGGGTTGTGATATAGAGATTTTTAATTTAATATACTTCTGTTTGAGTTTTTTTTTTTTAAACAACAAACCTGTATACATTGTGTAATGAACTACGTTTTAAAGGGAAAAAAAAAAAACGTGGTGTGTGAAAACCTGGTGGGCTGCTCTCAAAGTGCATACGTTAACAAATGTGCAGGAATCATCAGGGCATTTCTTAAAGCAATTCTTTACTAGACTTAGACAAAATAGGTTAGGCGACATTGGTCATTTTCCAACATTTTTAAAGCCATGGAGCCTGTTGTTAAAACTCAATCCTAGGCAGAATTCCCATAAGTGAAAATGATAAAAGCAGAGTCAGTTGGTGGAAACTGGGTGTGGGGGGGCCTGTCTCCGTGTTCCTCTCCCCTTATAATCTTTTGACAGCCCCTAGGGCTCTGCTGAACACAGTCTGAAATATACTAGTCTCTTCCTGGGATGCTTTTGATTTAGTCCTTCCTGAAGGTCAGAGGGATATACAAGCTCTGTGATTCTAAAGCACAGAGAATAAAGAATGCCTACAGGTAACCCCAGAATTCTCTCTTGCCTTCCAGAAAACATGTTTAGAACAGGAAACATTTGTGTCACATATTTCCAGATGTACAATAGAAAAGAAGTTTTTATTTTGCATTTCTTGGCTTTGAAGCCTTATAATCTTACTTCTTAAAACCCAAGCTTTATGATCTATGCCCTTTTTCTATCCTCAAGGTGACCAGAACAGTTTTGTTAAACTAACATATATAGGCTTTATAAATCTGGCTGCTCTGCCAATTTTATACGTACTGAGACAAACAACTTTAAAAAATAAAACATTACTTTGTATTTACCTAAGAATATGCCTTTTCCAGGTCCAAGCAACTGAACAAAACAATACATTTTTTAAAACCATAAATAGTATTTAATAGTGAAATTTAAACCAATTTTTAAAAGAATTATTCTTCTTTTAGGATGTGTACATAATTTTATTTTTACTGTTTCATACATAATGTTTGATTTCTGGGATTGTTTGTTGTTTGGGAGAACAATTTCTTCATACCGTATATTATATTTACCTTGTTAATAAAACTTAAAAGTTATTTTGATATAAACATGCTAGTGTGTTTAAAATAATAGAGAATGTATGTTATCAGAATTTATTCATGTAGACTCAAGTTTTGTCCTGTGCTTTAAATTAATTCAATTATTTTTATTTAAAATTTGCGTGTGTCTGTATGACTATATATAGTGGAGGGAAATAAAATAATCATAATATAGAAGATGAAAGAAATCTCTCTTCCCCACAAGGTGGTACTGTGGTTCTTTTACTCTTTCAAAAATCTAAGCATAGAATTGACATTTCTCCAGTTGTCTTCCTCCCCCCAGCATTTTACAAGTGATCTTCAATTAGATTCTAATAAAAATGAGAAATAATTTCAAAGGACATGTGATACTTTTAGGTTTGAGGTAACTGGCAAGCAACTAAAAATTCTCCATTGAGCTTTCTTTAAAAGAGTTTTCTTCCTCCTTAGCTTTTTTCTTCTTTGTAAAAGTTCTTATACAAAGTTTGGTTGTAGTTTGCAATATTTTATTTATTGTCTTTATACTATGTATTTTTATTGTTAATAAAGAATTTTTTGTTGTTAATAAAGAAATAATATTATCAGGCATTTTTAAAAATGTTTCAGTAGATGAGCATAAATGCAGCTTGTCATTTTTAGGCAATTTCAAGTTTTAGGCAACTAAATTTTCTCTCTACTAACCAATCTCAATTAAGAACTTGATCCAAACCTCAGTTCTATAGGTTAAAATTGCGGAACATGCTTATAAAAACACGAGTAGATCTTGTGCTGTCTCTTTTTACACTGTATCGTTCAGCTTATTTTAAGATTGAAAAAATATGTTCACATATGAGGATGGAACATGTACAAGTTTGTTTTTCTCTGCAGCAACGACGAGTAATTCCGGTTTCAGCTTCCCGGTTCCGCCCGCTGGTCGCTTGAGGACGTTTGCTGAGCCCTTGCGTAGATTTCCGGGCCTGGCATCGGGACACAGTGACAGAAAAGCCAGGCAGCCCCTGCCCTCATGGCAGCGATGGTCTCAGGGGGTCCACATAATAGAAATTTAATGGTTGGAAGTGGGGCAAGGGGACGAGTGCCTTGAGACCGCGTTTACAAAGTAAGCAGAGCTCTCCCTGGACTGCCCGATTATTTGGGGTGTCCCGGGGAGACGGTCCGAGGGAGATTATGAAGATTTGCCCTGGGTCGTGCAGAATGTAAGACGTGTCAACAAATCTTTTATGAATTTGTTGGCTACAGTAATGACAACATGGGAGGAAAAGGAGAAATGAAGGAAGAGAAGAAAAAGGATTGTGTGAGAGATTGGGGAGACAAAACCAAGGGAAAACGCAGGATCGAAAATGTCGGCAAAAGTCAGAGAAGAGAGAAGGCAGAACACAGAAAAGAAGAGGAAGAAGCGGAATCCAACCGAGACGGAGCAGGGCGCTAGGAGCTGGAGGCTCCATCCTCCCATTGCATCCCCCGAGGAGACGGCGGACATGGTATCCTCGGTCCCGCCGACCCCGTGGGAAAACATCGACTTTTAGAGGTCAGGGCACTGCTCAGGGGCACGAGTTAAGTGCCAGAGCCACGACTCGGCTCTTCGCGACCGCGACCCGCGCTCCGGCCGGAGGGCGTGGGCCGCCCGGGGAAGGACCCTGAGCGCGGCCGGGGCGCGGCCGAGACAGCCCGGCGGGGAGCAGTCATTACCCCCCCCACACACACACACGCGAGAGCACTTTTCGGGGCGCGGCCCAGCGGCCTCTCCCGCTGAAGTCTGGGCGGAGGAACAAGGGGCGAGCGACGCTGGGCTCGGACGAGGCTCCTGGTCACACTCTCAGGCTCTTCGGCACCAAACTCGGGCTTCCCACTTATGCCTCCGCGGGGTGCCCCCTTTTGGGGCCCGCACGCCCTGCTCCGCCCGCGCCCACCAACGCTCCCCGAGGGCTGCGTTTCCCAGCGCCTGAGCGCGTGCTTTGCGGTGTCCCTGCCAATGGGTCCCTGTCAATGACACCAGACTTAAGACAGCAGGAGGCCGGGGTATTTACTAACCTCACGGTAACTTACGTGAATATTCACAAATTCTTATATAAGACTAGAGAGGTGTGCACCTCATAGGAGGTAAAAAACAAAACACTCGCAAGGAAGAATAATGCCCACACCGTCGGTATGGTTAATCCATACGTGTGTATGATGAGCACTCTATTCGATGAATATAGCTCCTGCCAAACCTTACTGATTATTCAATGATTATTAATTGACGAGACACCTTTCACCTGAAAATGGCCTGTCTGCACTGTCTTTCTTCGCAGAGAACTGCGAATTAAAGTTTCTTTGTTAGGGAGAACAAAGAAGAATCCAAATTATTTTAAGGACGCGTTAGCATTTGACTTGGCAAACTGTTTTACTAAAGATCAACCTTCGCTCTTTGACTCGCCCCCTCTCTGTCACAGTCTCACTGCAGAATTGTCTTTGCGACAAGCCTAATGCTCCCGGCAGGTTCGGTGGCCCCCACTTTTAGCGATTAGCAATGTAGAGTTAAGAGGAGATTTAGAAGCCTTGTAACGTCTGGTGCTTTCACGCTGGAGGTAAATGAGGCGTGGAGAAGTTAAGGCCATCTTGCAAGTTTGCGCCAAAGCCTGAGACCGGACACGAGGTCCCCGCCCCGGTGTTCCGCGTGTTCTCGCGGCGGCGGCCCCGCGTCGTACGCTCATCCTCCCTCTCGGGGGGCACAGTTAAAAATTCCCTTTTTGAAAGTTTGCGAGATGGCAATGTCTTCTTCTTTTCCATTTAAAAAATTATTTTCTTTCGCTGTCAGATTCATGCTGACATAGATCAGGGGTGGAGAAGTGTGTGGTATAGAGTCATTAGTAAATCCATCTCGTTTTTTGTTTCATTTGACAGCAACACATTAAATTAATCCCCGTCCAAAAGAATCACATTAAGGGAGCTGTCAATGCGGATCCCCAGCTCATTGTTGCTACCTGGCTCAGGGTTGATTTTAATAGGTTGCACTGACATTTGTTTCTTCAGAGGCACATCAGTCACTTCATCCAGACCCAAGTCTATTCTCATCCACATGAGGTGGCCCTGGCAGGTTTTCGCAGACCCTGAATTCTCTGGGCTTCTAGCTCGGGGTTTGGGTTCTCGTTGGGAACGTTGATTCACATTTACACCTTTAACCGAGTGAAGATGTTTATAACAAGAAAAAGGTAGAATCAACCCTCCCTGAAGAAAACCAAAACCTGATTTTTAAAAAAAATTAGAATGAGATGCTATATCTATTGTTCTTTACTTGTTTTTCGCATCCTGTATTAGCTACCACTGTTGTCTATAGATTTGATTGTATACAAAGCAGATTTAAGGTAAGAAAAAATTAGAAAAAACAGTAGTTGAGAGGAGAGTAGTTTACATAGAAGAATGAAAAAGGGAAAAATATAAGAATAAGAGATCCACAGAAAAGATGGAGGAAAAATAACAAATTTAAAAGCAAGGAAGAATAACATCTAAGTAGTAATTTGGATAGACAGAATTGAGACAGTACAGAAAGTAGGAAAAAATACATTACAATAGGATGAAAACATTCTTTTAACCAACATTTAGAAACTATGTTTATAAAATATTTTCTTTAAATGTAATCTCTCTGCCTTTCTCTTCCGTCTTCTGCACTACCACCCCCCACACGGATATAGATTATCCAGCTTTGTGCTTATGACATTTATGGATTCCAGATCTGACAATCACATATTAGCTTTTGTCTGGGTGGATAAGAGAAAGCAGAGGACTGATCCAATCTTAAATCATTTAACTTCTTAAGATATGTTTCCCGCCTGGTTATTCCTATTTTTCTGTAGATATATGGCAAGATTTTAAAGATAAAATGGGAACTAAAAATTGAGAAATGGGCATCCATTATTTAACAAACTTATATTGAGTGATTATTATGCAAATATAGATTTGTTATAACCATATACAAAAAAGTGTGTATATTATATTTTTACAAATTGAATCATATTTTATTCATATTGCAAGGTGATATGATACTGTAAATCTATTTTGTCAAGTGAAAACTCACCTCTGCCTCAATTTTTTTACCCTGAAAATCTGTATTTCTCAAGTAAACATGTCATAGTTTTACCTCTTACTCTCAGGATTTTAGTTATTTTGATTTTAATTTAATTTTACTTTTATTATAAAACTTTAATAAGTCATCTCCTTTAGCTCCCTTTATCTCCTCAGAGTTATCTCTGGACATACTATTTTAAAGTTACTTTTATACAATCTCTGTAAAACACAATTTCACTGAACTAGCTTTTGAAGGCAATTTTATTTATTTGAATGATTGAACAACTGAGGTTCATTCTTTCTAAGGAAATGGGCTAGGGTTTTGGTGGTCCAAACAATAAGCCCGCAAAGGATCAGTAAGAAAAGAACTATGCATGCGTTCAAGAATCTCCAGACAAATGCCGGGAAAATGAGGAATGAGAACTTAGGTTCCCATTGCATCAGTGGACTAAGACCTAGTTGACATTTTAGAAATTGGTAGGTTAGAGCAGACACAAATGGAATGCTAAAACTCCAGGAATTCCGAACTTGGTGATGCCTGTGCTTGCACACTGTCTTGTACTGTCTTGTACATAGTAGGCTCTCAGTCGATAATCTTTACAGCCATAACAAATGTGTGCATAGTACATGCATGGGGGAGGTAATGCAAGATGGCACGGACACAGGGAGGAAGCAGAAAAGACCAGAGGCGGTGGCGGAGTGGGATATTGTTCATTGTAGAAGTCGGCATAGTTGGTGGCGCCGTGCTGGGTTGCCGTGACTGAGAGCTGGTGGCTCCGTGGGAATTAGGCAGAGGGCAAAGCCAGTGGGCAATCATGCAGTGGATGTATGAGTGCTTACCTCCAGAAATGGATCCATATGCACTGTTCGCTGTATTCATGTTCAGAAAAGAGCTTTGCCTTCAAGTAATATGTATGTCAAAAGAAAAACATAAGTGCTCAAATTTAGCTAATTCACTGGGTAATGACGTTGTGTAAGGAAATGACTTTCAACGACTGAACTCCTGTGTGTACCTCATGGTTCTCTTCTGTGCAGTCAGGAAGAGCTCCTCCCTTTCTTCTTCTCTGCTAGACAGAGGAAGCAGGGAACACCCCAATTACACACAGTCAGTGGATCCCAAGACCATTGCTAGAGGCTGAGGTGGGCCCTGGGAGGTGGTATTGATTTGGTGGTGGTAGCAATGGCAGTGGGAATATAGGGTGGGGAACTTTCTAGTAGAGTAAACCCCATTCTCTAGAGCCTCAGTCTATTTCATATATAATAACTCCCCTGCCCCCACCAATCCCCCTACTGTTTTCTTCTCTGGCCCAAGGGTTGGTCTGCCTGCTGTCCTTTTCACATCGGTCTCCTGTGGTTTTTATCTGGGTTTTTTTTTTTTTATCCTACCGTGGAATAGAGCCGTGATTCACTGCTTTTGCCCTATTACTCATCTGACCTTGAGGCAAACAGCATTTTTGATTTTTAAAAAGGATTGTTTTTATGAGAAATAATGGGATTGGAGGGGACAAACACATGTGAAAGGGTACTCCCATTTTTCCTTTTTTTTATACACTTTGATTTTTATGGAAACAGAAATATACACAGAAGGACCTAAACAAGAGACTAAGGTTCAGACTCTGTTTCTCTAGACATTTGTCACAGGGGTTAGAGTACATGTCTGGGAGGAACAAGGCTTCTGAGAAGATGGTAAAGATTTGGGCAGGGTATAAGCACTGCTGGAGATGTCACAGCTTGGTCTGGGTTGGGTAAGGACAGAAAAGTCAGCTGTGGGGTTTACCCTCCATCAACTCTCTTCACTTTCCATTGGTTTTGAACACAGCTGGGTCGGGGTAGGGAGGGCGGGGTCCTCCCCTAAGCAGGGAGCGGGGAGAGAAGTCAGATGCAGGATTGTTTCTAAGTGTTGATCATTTTCTCTGAGCTCTTGATGGACTTTCATTACTGACCTGTGGCATATTTCTGTGACATTGTTTTCTGGGTTTGTCAACCAGGCTGCAGAATATAAAGAAGATTTGGGGGGGAGAGGGGAAGAAGGTGTGTGAACTTGTGTACTTTTAGTTTTGTTCTGTTGCGTCTATGTCTTTAGAAAAGACTGTAACTAACAAATAGAGCCCATTTTCAAACTTAAACTATATCTGTGCAATTTCGGTAGAAAAACCCCTGGGCAGGTATGGTAACTTTTTTCTGTGCCTGCTAGGATACCAAGCACATTGAAGACATTTAACAAATAATGATAATAATTTAAAGCAATGGGAGCACTGGGTGTATAGGGAGATAAGAAACTGAAAAACCGGAGCCCACTAATAATTAATAATGTCTCAGGAGGTATCCCACTGTTTTTGGATTTTAAATCCCCTTGTTCAATTTCTTACTGGAGTGAATTCCACACAAAAAAGAATAATCTTTAATTTGATACTTAGTCACTTCAGTGTCCTGTGCTGAGCTGGCTAAGATTGCATATTCTTATGAAAATATACGCATTCATAATCAGTCTGATAATGTTGCTCCCCGGGGCTTCTAAATGCAAAGCAAGAGATCATATATTCAGATATGTGGCTTCAAAGTCATAGGATCATCTGAGAAGTTCGCATTTCTTATTTTTTACTTTTTATTCTTGGCATTGAAAGAAAAACAACACCATGAAAACTTCTAATTAAATACACAATGAAACAAGGCCCAGCACCCACATGTTAAGGGACCAGGAAGGAACTGTTGTTGTTGTAAAAAAAAAACACAAAAAAACCAACCAACAAAAAAAAAAAAAAAAATTAAAAAAAGAAATAATAAAAAAAAGAATGAACTGTTGTCTTTTTATGGGATAGACTGAATTGATAGACATTTCAATATAACGACAGGCTAACTAGAGTATGCCTTGGATTAAGGTTTGATTAGCAACTATTTTGCTGCCCTTGCAATCACATTCTAAAGCTTTGGATTCAGCCTTTATTTGGGTTAAAATACCCAGAGACCATAGGAAAGGGTACCTCAAAGAAAGATTGGAAAGAGTGCAAAGTGTGCCTTCTGCATCCATCCCCTCTCCATTGTATTATTTTCCCTATGTCTGGTGTACCCCTTAGCACCTGCCTTGGTTTGGTTTAAACTTTGCTTTTCCTTCCTGTACCAAAGCTTATGATTTTTTTCTTTCCTCAACTGACTCCATTACATTTTAGATTCTGTTTTCATAATATTCTATAATCCTGCCACTTCTCTATGTGCTCTTTGTCACAGTCTTATTTATTTATTTATTTAAGTTTATTGGGGTGACAATTGTTAGTAAAGTTACATAGATTTCAGGTGTACAATTCTGTATTACATCATCTATAAATCCCATTGTGTGTTCACCACCCAGAGTCAGTTCTCCTTCCATCACCATATATTTGATCCCCCTTACCGTAATCTACCAACCCCCCACCCCATTACCCTCTGGTAACCACTAAACTATTGTTTGTGTCTATGAGTTTTTGTTTCTCATTTGTTTGTCTTGTTCTTTTGTTGTTTTTGGTTTATATACCATATATCAGTGAAATCACGTGGTTCTCTGTTTTTTTCTGTCTGACTTATTTCACTTAGCATTATAATCTCAAGATCCATTCATATTGTCACAAATGGTCCTATTTCATCTTTTCTTACCGCCGAATAGTATTCCATTGTGTATATATACCACAACTTCTTTATCCATTCATCTATCGAAGGACATTTTGGTTGTTTCCATGTCTTGGCCACCATAAATAAAGCTGCAATGAACATTGGAGCACACCTGTCTTTATGTGTAAATGTTTTCAGATTTTTTTGGTAGATACCCAGGAGAGGGATTGCTGGGTCATATGATAATTCTATTCGTAATTTTTTGAGGAACCTCCACACTGCCTTCCATAGTGGCTGCACCAATCTGCATTCCCACCAGCAGTGTATAAGGGTTCCTTTTTCTCCACAGCCTCTCCAACACCTGTTACTATTTGTCTTGTTGATAATAGCCATTCTGACTGGGGTGAGGTGATATCTCATTGTGGTTTTTATTTACATTTCTCTGATGATTAATGATGTTTAGCATTATTTCATATGTCTCTTTGACATTTGTATGTTCTCTTTGTAGAAATGTCTCTTCAGGTCCTCTGCCAATTTTTCAATTGGGTTATTTGTATTTTTGTTGTTGAGTTCCATGAGTTCTTTGTATATTTTGGATATTAGCCCCTTATCGGAGGCACTGTTTGCAAAAGTCTTCTCCCATTGAGTTGGTTGCCTCTTTATTTTGTCGATGGTTTCTTTTGCTGTGCAGAAGCTTTTAAGTTTGATATAGCCCCATTTATTTATTTTAGCTTTTACTTCCCTTGCCTTTGGAGTCAAATTCATACAATGCTCTTTGAACCCAAGGTCCATAAGTTTAGTACCTATGTTTTCTTCTATGCAGTTTATTGTTTCAGGTCTTATGCTTAAGTCTTTGATCCATTTTGAATTAATTTTGCTACATGAATGACAGATAGCAGTCCAGTTTCATTCTTTTGCACGTGGCTATCCAATTCTCCCAGCACCATTTATTGAAGAGGCTGTCTTTTCTCCATTGTATGTTTTTTGCTTTTTTGTCAAAAATTATCTGTCCATATCTATGTGGTTTTATTTCTGGGTTCTCAATTCTATTCCGTTGGTCTATGTGTCTGTTTTTCTGCCAACACCATGCTGTTTTGATTATTGTAGCCCTGTAGTACAAGCTAAAGTCAGGGAGTGTGATACCTCCGGTATTGTTCTGTTTTCTTAAGATTGCTTTGGCTATTCGGGGTCTTTTGTGATTCCAAATAAATCTGATGATTTTTTGTTCTATTTCTTTAAAAAATGCCATTGGGATTTTGATGGGGATTGCATTAAATCTGCCTATTGCTTTGGGTAATATGGCCATTTTAACTATGTTCATTCTTCCAATCCATGAGCACAGAATGTTTTTGCATTTCTTTGTGTCTTCTTCAATTTCTTTTAAAAATGTCTTATAGTTTTCAGCAGATGGGTCTTTCACATCCTTGGTTAAGTTTATTCCTAGGTATTTATTCTTTTTGCTGCAATTGCAAAAGGAATTTTTTTTTTATTTCTTTTTCTGAGATTTCATTGTTAGTATATAGTAATGCAATGGACTTTTGTATGTTGATTTTGTAGCTGGCAATTTTACTGTATTCGTTGATTATTTCTAATAGCTTTTTGGTGGAGTCTTTAGGGTTTTCTATATATAGCATCATGTCATCTGCAAAGAGTGACAATTTAACTTCTTCATTCCCAATTTGGATGCCTTTTATTTCTTTCTTTTGCCTGATTGCTCTGGCGAGGACTTCCAACACTATGTTGAGAAGCAGAGGTGATAGGGGACAGCCCTGTCGTGTTTCTGAGCATAGAGGAAAGGCTTCAGTTTTACACCATTAATTATGAGATTAGCTGAGGGTTTGTCATATATGGCCTTTATTATGTTAGGGTATTTTCCTTCTATATCTATTTTATTAAGTGTTTTAATCATAAATGGATGTTGTATCTTGTCAAATGCTTGTTCTGCATCGATTGATATAATCATAAGATTTTTGTCCTTTATTTTGTTTATGTGATGTATCACGTTGATGGATTTGCGTATGTTGAACCATCCTCGTGCCTCTGGGATGAACCCCACTTGGTTGTGATGAATAATCTTTTTAATGCATTGTTGCATTTGATTTGCTAGAATTTTGTTTAGGATTTTGCATCTGTATTCATCAGAGATATTGGTCGGTAGTTTTCTTTTTTGTGTGTTGTCCTTACCAGGTTTTGGTATCAGGATAATGTTGGCCTCTAAAATGAATTAGGGAGTACTGTCTCTTCTTCAATTTTTGGAAGAGTTTGAGCAGAATTGGTATTAGATCCTCTTTGAAGGTTTGGTAGAATTCACTAGTGAAGCCATCTTGTCCCGGACTTTGAGCTGTTTTGGATGACTGTCATAGTCTTATTCTGAGACTATACCACCTCTTGTCTGAATTACTGCAATAGATTCTTGAGTGGCGAATTCAGTCTAGGGCCCTTCTAGTTCATCTCTCACCCTGCGGTTAGAGGTTTATTTGTTGTTATTGACTTTTGGATATTGTTTTTTGTTTTTCCCCTAAGACACAGGTCTGCTTTTGTCCTTCCTCTGGTTAAAAATTTTGACACCCCCACCTCTATCAGCTATTAGAAAAAAATCATGCTCTTTAGCAGAGCATAAAAAGTACTTTGTCATCTGTTCTCTGGCTATCTTCCCAGCATCATGAATTGCCTCCTGGCCATGCATCTTTATACATGGATCTTTCTATGAGCTGCTTTGCTCCATCCGTACCTTTGAACATGACATTCTGTAGGCTTAGATTGTGTTTTTCTCTTTGCTTCCCTGGAAGACACCACCTTTCCTTTAAGGCTCACCTTAAAATTTACTTGAGATGGCAATTACTTCCTCCTCATCCTCATACTTTCTTTTAAGAGAATCTGTCCTTGGACTGAGATAGGAGCAAGTCAGATTCTCTTTCTAAGGAATTGATATGGGGATAGAGAGCTAGTGAATTAGTTGGCTGTAGGTGTTGGATGAGTAAGGTCTTATGGTCTCAATGGTTGATGCTGTCATATGTGTAAGCCAAGAGAGTTTATCTCTAGGAAAAGGCAGAAAAATGGGGCAAACAGCAGGAAAAAACATATATGAGAGATAAGCTAAGAAAGAGAATGAGTGGACAGCTGTCTTGGTTCTCACTGGCTTATTAGTTCCTATTGGAGTTTCTCTTGAGACTGCAATTGCTTTTTAGACACCCTTAACTCTTTATGCTAATATCTTCTTTATGTAACTTGCTCAATTGAGTTTCTGTTTCTTGTTATCAAATGATTCCTTATTAAGACTCATCTAGTACACATATACAAATGATTATATGTGTGCCCATCTTCCCCACCAGACAGTAAACTCCCTGAGGGTAGGGTCACTGTTTTATTTATCTTGAGATTCCGAGCAATTAGTCTAGCTGTGGTCGACTGACAATATACGTTTGAATGAATGAAAACTCACCTCACTTTTTCAATGCCTTTTCTATAGTAACAAAGAGCTTATGATATTACAAAGTTGGTGTTGCTATCATAATGGGTGGTAAGTTGTTAGGTCTTCCAGTAACATGTTTGTATTTTAATAAGGGTTTTCTGGAATCAATCCTGTGAGGTACAGGAAACGCCATAAAAGTGGGAATTTATCAGTGTTGGATTTCATGGGGAAGGATTTGGGGAGCCTTTCAGTGTCTCTGAAATTCTAGCATACCTTTGTTCGAGGCCAGCAGGGTGTAGCACCCGCGACAGAAGGAACTGTGTGAGGGGCCGAAGGACTGCTTCCCTGCAGGGCCTGATGAAGTGGGAGCCAGGACTCCGGCCTTACGGCCCCGGAACCTCATTTACTTCCTTCCAAATCATTTTATATAAGCGCAGATCATCCTGGAAAAGCAGAAATATTCTTAGTGAAACCAATAAAAACACCGAGTGACTTGAGATGATATCACAGCGGGAAAGTTCATTTTGTGAATCAGTGTATTGCTCTTTAAATATTGTTATCTCTAGTAATACACTCTTACACTTTCTGTGCTGATATTACCGATCAGATGGCACTTAACAGACCTCAAATAAATACTTCTTTTCTATGGCATTAAGTAAAGAGAATGTTGTGTTGTTATAGTTGAGACCTCATTACAGGAAAATCCAAGGATCTTTGAAATTAGCCTGAGATGAATGATTCCCTCCCCCAAATTTAATGTGCCAAGATTTTTAGGCCATGCTGTCATGCCGGGCGACCTGCGAGGTCTCTGCTCTCGCTCCCCACATAAGAACGCAGAATATGGTGAGGCCAAAAAGGAACACTCACGGAGCCATAAGTAGGGGAGTCATATCACTATATTCTCTCTGGCGGCATCCGCCTCTCTGCAATCCGCTCTTGCTAGCTCAGCCACCATCTTCTTGCTAGCCCCCATTTTCTGCTAGAGTAGCCACAGCAGTTATATTAGTGGCCAATGGCTTACCGGTTACAGCTGACGGCCAACTAGCCACAGCTGATGGCCATCCAATCACAGTTGATGGCCATTTACTACCTGAGCCAGCACCTTTCCATGTGAGGCCGAGAGCCTGGAAACTGCACTCCTGGCTCTGTCTCCACACATGCAATTCTTGATCTTCCCTTTAATGGTGAGGTGGACATTTTGACCCTCTTTGCAGTATAATATTAGCAATCCTCCCAATTTTTGTTTGGTTAAACCAGAGCAATGAAACTCATGTCTCAAAGCAGCCATTCTGATTAGCTGGCTTTTTTTGTTGGGGCAGATACCTTTGAGAACATCAGCCTTCACCATAATGTTTAAGGCAAGGCGTCTTCTAGACAAACCTTTTGTATCCTTCTTAGTACTATTTCTGGTAAAGGGGCCTGGCATTAGAGGTGAGCTTTGGTTGAGGACATAATCACTTCTACTTGTGGTTTAAGGTAGTGTTCCTTTTAGCATTGAACGGAATTATAGTAGGACGGAGGTGCGTCGTAGGCATGTTGTTGGATAATCACATAAACGTATGGATGCTTAATAAAGTCTGTGTTTATTCCTTCCTGGTGACAATGTTGCTTGGCCCTAATAAAACCTATATGCACTGTTCTCCGGAGAATTTAAGAACACAAATGGAGATGAAACAGCTGGACAGAATGACACTGTTTTAAAGTAGGGCTGAGAATCAAAGTTAGAAAGCAAAAAGACCTCTTTAACTTTAAAGGTAGCCAATTAAGTTGCAAACACTATTGCTTTATTCAGAGCCTTATTATATAAAACACCATGCTGTCTTGAAACTGAAGAGATTGCCGAGCAGTTGTCTCCATAATCCATAATTGAAAGAATCATAAATGTAACAATTATTTCCCTCTATGATTGTTTTCACCATTTCTTGTTCTCTGCAGGATCCTTGGTTTTTTGTTTCTTTTTTTCTTTCAGCCTCATTGCAACAATCAAGCAATTGTAGTGTGATTCATATGCGTATTTAAGATTACATTTTGCATGCCTATTGAGGTATATAAAAAGTCTCTTTTTCATAATTGTGAAATATATTTATATAATTCATCAACTTTTTAAGTAAGTAGTATTGATTGCAATATTTGCTTTATAAGTAATATCTATTTGGCCTAAATTTTATAAGTTTTATCGATGATTTATAGTAAAGCAATGGGATTAATTTAAAGATGGACATAAATAGTATACAATTCAAATTGGAAAAATTACTCTGTATGATGGAAAGAGATAAGAAATAAAAACAATTCTCATGTGGTGTATTTTAACCTAATGTTTAAAAATTTCTGTTATCCTCCTGAAGCTATTTCTGGTTTTAAGTACTTTAAAATGTTAGAAATGATCTAAATGAAGGTGTTAGTTCTCTTCAGGTTCGATATTGTCATTCTGTGGATATCCTGAAATGACAGAGGACTCTTACAGATCAATTTTTTTTTTTTTTGGTTTCCTATATTTAAAACATTCAGTTAATATTTGTCTAGGAGTGATTGCTCACCAGGCTGGGATTGGAGACTGGCCAGCTTTTTTGGGAACCCTGATTTAACAGCTCAGTTTAAGGAGAGGAGAGATGCTTTCCTCCTTCTTTTCCACTCTCCATCCCACTTCACATCTAGTGGAAAGAAGAGGGAGTGAAAGCAAGTAGGGAAGAGGAGAGGAAGAACTGAGGGAGAGTGAGGGCACAGTTCCAGAGAGATTCTCATGCATTTTGAACAAGTGAAATAAAAGTAGATCTCCACATGTAAAAATAAGAAAGCCATCAAATGGCATCATCTTAAGCAAAGCTAATAGCACTTTATAGTACTTTAGACTATATTTACAAGACATTCAAATATTTCCTTTTTCTGTGTGTGACCTATGTATTTTAATAAAAACCCTTATATTTCACATGACCTCAGAGGACATCTAATTCATTCTCCTAATTGTACAGGAGAACAACTGAGTATATTGTAATTAGGCTGATTACATGGTTTATTGTTCAAATCTGGACACTAAGAATAAAATGGGTTGCTATTAATAATTACCCCAGGACAACAGGGTTAAACAGGGAAGCTAGGATTTATGCACACTCTGATTATAAAAAAATACAAACTAAGATTACCAGATGGTTGTCATTAAAATGAAGTTAATTGCTTTTTCAGTCTTCTGCCATTATGACAGGGAAAAAGTTAAATTGGCCATTGTAATAATAGCTAACAGTTTTTGATTACTTATTATGTATGAGGCATTATTCTGAGCATTTTATTTGTAAAAACATGATTAATCCTCACAATAACTCTATAAGGTTGCTACTGTCTTCCCTATTTTATAGATGAGGAAACTGAGGTGTCCAGAGATTAAATTACTTGTCAACAGGCACAAAACTAGTAAGTAAAAGAGCTGGAATTCAAACCCGGGTATTTTTGTTGCAGAATTCGTGGCTTAACGACTACCTTATTCTGTCTCTCATGCATCTAGCACTGATGGTGAGGAATCAGGTCTAGAATAGCAGTAATATTTAAAGGGCTGAGTAGATCTCAGAGGGTTGCAATCCTAGAGGCCATAAAATACTGGAACTCCAGGATAGGAGGCTGTGAAGTAGATGCTTAGAAACCAATACAAAATACCTGGTATTGGAAATCATAAATTGAAGAATGAAGCCGCAGTTATGGATGACCCTCAGTGTGCTTCCTAAGGCGTGGGTCTTTCATATGGCTTCAAGGAGTAATAACCATGTGGGGAGCCCAGGTCCAGCAGTCAGAGGCAAAAGGAGTACCTGACTGAGGTGAGGTGCAAAGGTAGGGAATGGAGGTCCTGACCATTCATTTGATCTACACATTATATATATCTCATTATATATATATACATATATATATATATATATATATATATATATATCACCTTGGCTTCAGATTTTGTTGGTAGGAGGGAAAGCCCTGCTCCTGCTTTCAGAGATTAAAAGGATGAAAGGGAGCTATTGGGAATAGGGACAAAGGAGGTTTTCTAGTCAATGCACTGTGGCTCCTTGGCACAGCCTCCAACCTTGCCTGCCATTAAACTGCTGGAGACCTCAACAGAGCTTCCACCAGGCTGAGGCTGTGCTGAGAAATCACACAGAAACCATGGGGCTAATTATTCGTTGATTTTTAGCTCTCTTTATAGTGGGGAATTATGATTGAAGAACTGGGAGCTATTTACTGCCAGTTCAAATGTGAGTTGTGTTGGTCTTTTAGGCAGTTATTTTCATCCTTGTCATCCAAGATATCTCTAGTTACAGTCATTTATCATCATATTGATTTTGACGCAAACATACATTTATTACATGTACTTTTAAACCCTTTGACATATTGTGTCTAAGTTTTTCTTTAAGGATACGAGAACGCATTCATTCACGTGGGTCTCTGTTGTTTGTATTCATTAAACTGACTGTGTTGGTTAATCTTATTGGGGACCCTTTTATCGAATAGTGGTGCGAATCGTGGTACCTGTCTGCAAAGTATAGAGGTAGAAACATATGCCAAAAAGCAAAACAAAACAAAAGAGAAACAATTTAATAAAAAACAACATAAATGATGGGAAAATGATAGTAGGAATTACTTACATTGATTCTCAGTGGTTAGAGTTTAAAAGTGTATTCACCACAGAATATCTCCTACCCTAATTTGTTTGAATAGTACCAAGAATTTTTGCAAAATGGTCAATGTTAAAATACAATGTTAAAATCTAAAAGAAAAAAATTATATTATCTTTAAAAAGTTAAATAACACCTTGTAATTTTAGATTATATTTACAAAATATCTATATATATTTTCCTCTATGTACTATTAAAAAATCCCCTCTAGTTTTAAATTAGAAGAGAGATCACAGATGATCTAATTTACTCTTCTTCGTTATCGGGTGAGCAATTCACAATCACAATCTTTCATGCCTTGCTTAAGTTTGCTTGGGAATACGAACAGAACTGGAATCCAGGTTTACTGTCCCTCAGTCTGTAGCCCTTTCAATCCTTTGCACTCACTTAAAAGAATTAATATCATGTATGTGTATATAGGATACAGAATGTACTCTGTAAAACTAGTGCTGAAAGATGAAAGCATAAATCAAATTCAGAAAATGTAATTTTTTTCTAACAAAATAACGTGTCTGTGAACAGCACAAAGCAGCAGACAAAATCAGCAAACCGCATAAATAATTCTCAATTCTAATCTTGCTTCTGTTGCTGTCTTTGTGCAGTATTGGGTATGTCGGTTCACCTCGTGACAGTTACCCCTTGTATATAACAGGAAAATTAATGTCTTTACTTTCTGAGGTAGGGAAAGGGCTGTGTCTTTTTTTTTTTTTTAATGCATCAATTATTGAAAGGGACTTGAAAATTCCATGTCATGGACATACTATCCTATTTTGATAAGAAGCAAATTATCTGAAGTACTAACAATAATGGTTACACAAGGCAGAAAATCTTTAAGCAGGGTATTTTCTGTTTATGCCTTTGATTTCAAGTCTACTCTTCTAGATAGACTGAATTAAATATATTTTTTCTGTGTGTCTGTTTTTTCTGTCTTGACCAAATTCTTGTTAGAAATATTGTATGATAAAACTACAATAACTTTCCTGGACTTAGTAACACAAGCCAGATCATTTGAGCCATCTCTCCCTAAATTCCTGCCTTAGTTCAATGGACTGTTGGGATTGGCCATGTTAACTGGGTAGTTACTGAATCTGCATTCATTTCGGATACAGCTGAACCAAAAATAAGAGAGCATGAACATTGAGGGTAAATTGTGAACAAATAGCATAGCTATTTAACTTTTTTGTGTGTGCATATGTTTATATTTTTTAGAGGTTAAGGTCAGACTTTCATTTCAGGTTAGCAAAATAAAAATGAAGGAAGAACCAAAAAAATGTATTTTGGAGTAATAGCCTTCTTAAATTAAATGCTTAGATTATGGTATTGGAATAGGCATAACCCCAATCTATATTTCTACTTCAGCACATGCAAAACTTAATTATAGACATCATTGAAAATATGTGGGTTTTTTTTATAGGAACTAACACTTAAATTTACTTGACAAAGGTCTGTTTGCTGTACCTCATTTACATTGTCTATCATGCATAACAGATAAAATGCCTATTTTTCTTGTTATTTATTAAATACATTTCCATTTTAATCTTGAAGGCATAGGTTCGAGTCAAAGAAATACCTTTTAAATTAGAAATATTCCTTGCAGTTAGTATGTTGGTACTTCTTTTATGGTTCTGATTATATTTTTATTTTAACCATCAGAGGGCACATTAGTTCAAGAAAAATTAAAGAAAAAGCACAGCAATAAAAAGGAAATAGGCTTAGAAGTGGTAGGCAGAGAAAATTTGTGTATTTAATTATGCTTATTTTCACTCATTTCATTGTCATTTGCAGCATAATTTATCAGTTTTTTTAATCTGAAAAGAATTCAGGTACATACAGTTTCATGGAAAAAAATAACGATAACTCCTCACTTTTTATTTCCAGTTACTACTCCTAGGAGAATGAGGTTGGCCTAGTTGAATTTGATGAGGTTGACTATTATGTGACCAAGGAGGACATAATAAATCATGGCACTTGAAGAACATCCTGAGTTCAAAGGTAAAAGTTATTATGAAGTAAGTAAGTGGCAGTCCCTGGTCTCGTAGTTAATAAAAACAAAGTCACCTACGTGTGAATACAGCGCAGCAGCTATGTTTCACTGCAAGTATTTATAACAGTTAAAATTTGGTACAAATTACAGAGAGAACAATAGATGGCCCCAGAGTGAACACGAGACTTTATTTCTCTAGGAAGGCTTGACTGAGGTCACAAACTGCAAGAGGGCAGGCAGCTCAAGTGGCTTATGAATGAGTGACGAGTCTCAGAATGAGTTCATTTCAATCTATGGCAAACTGTTATTATTTCTAATATTCAGTTGTTTGCTCTAAACGCTGAAGGTTTTTAATCTGTAGACTGAAATAGATGCTGGCTAGTATTTAACAATAATGCTTTTATAATGTTAAGTTAAAGGAATACTTCAAATGATTAATTCACTAATTTATTTAATAAAATTAATTGAGCACCTACTAAGTTTCAAGTTCTGGACTGGGTACTAGGGAGTAAAGATAGATTAATACATTTTCTCTGGCTTGAACATACTTTTTTTAAATTGCCTTGTGATTTATAGAGAAATAAATCAGCAAATAACTATAGTATAGGATAACTTTATATATTAATGGGAGAACGGGAAAGAGATTTATCAAACCTATTAAAAAGAATATTTTACATCATATTTTTAAGGAAACAGAGGGATTAGGCAAAATCATTAGTATACACTATTGCCAGTTTAATACTGCATAACTGCTCTGGTAATATTTTTTTCTGAGAGTCAATTATACAATAAATTGTAGTAATTAGTAGCATAAAACAAGGTAATAATGTAATTAAAACCAAAATATTTACTTGCTATAGAAGATACTTTTATGCATCTTAATTCTGCTCCTGCAAGCTAATAATACTCTATAGGAATTTCTGTGTAGCTATTGCATCTGGTGGTTGTGGAATTAGCATGTACAAAGAGAGCTCAGAATTATGCTTTAATTATGATTTGAATGATGATTTGAGTCTGAGCATGAGTTGTCAACAGAATTGTGAGCTAGGGGAAAAAGAGATAAGGGCTGTTAGTGGGATAAAAAGTATATTTGCAGTCACTTACTTTAAAGTGCCTTTTGTTTTAAAAGAAGTAATTAATGTTAGGAATTAATTGGTTCAGATTCTTGATTTTAAAGTTACCACTTTGTTGCTAAGATGAAGCCTTTTCAAAATTACTACACGATATGCAATGACAGGAACATTTCAGTTGAAAGGTAGAAAACATAATTGAAAAGCTAGCTTTTGAGTGCCTGCTTATCACCCTAATTGATAGCAGATGAGCCCGAGGAACTAAATGCTGTATTTCAATAAAAAAATGTATTTAGCTAGATTTCACATTATGATGCATGGTTTCCTCCATGAGCTAAACATTATTGCTGATGTTTTGATACAATGGTAGGCTTTTAGTGGAACCTGGTCAGTATGCATTAACTATTACAAAACAATCATTAAGTCAAAGTTGTATACAAACAATGGATCCTGGTATAGTCTCTACAAATCTTTTAAGGTTTGAATAACAAAAATAGGACATCCAGAAATTTTATAAAGTTCAGCCATAAGGAACAATGTTTTAGATGTATATTTATTGACATAGAAAACACATTATAAAACAGGCTATACAGTGTGAGGCCCACTACTGTAAGGAAAAACTATATATAAAAATGGGATAAATTGGAAAGGACATATACTAAATGTTAACAAATGACAGTGGTCATCTCAGTCAGCGGAATTATGAGAGATTTTAATTTTTGAAAAGCATATCTGGGTTTTCCTAATTTTTCTGCAGCAAATATATTTAATTATGTAAACAGGACATAATAGTATGTCAGTCTGCCTAATGTTTAGCAGGAAAATCTTCATGTGACTGTAGAATACAACTGTGCACTTTTGATGATATTTAGTTGGTCCTAACATATATTTACAATTCCTATTTTTTAATTTGTTCTCTTTTTTTGTATTTACCTATTTTATTATAACAAGTATTAAAATTTAGCAAAATATAGCATAGATAATATTTCACTTGCCTCATACAAATGAGAAGCTACAGTGAATTCAGAAATAGAAGAAAAGGACAATTGAACAATAGATCTGAATTTTGACTTTGCAAATATGGATGTGTTTCAGAGAATATGGAGGAATTATGTATAGGATGGGACCTGGGCATATAGGAAGAATGCAATAAAAGGAAATATATCCCAATGATATCACATTTTGAGTCTGCACATGGGGAGGAGTATGATAGAACTATTGATAATGATTGGTCAAGCCAATCCTCAGGACAGAAGGTGTGACTTTCCTTTACAGAAAGATGATGGGTTGGCTAGCACCCTGGCTGCCCATTTCTGTCAAGTTGTATCTCTTTGAATGAGGAGAAAACATGGTCCAATTGATCTTCTCAAGGAGAGTTTATTTCCTTATTTCTATTTAAGAGTAGCTTTTAGCTCAGGACACTGTAACTCAGACATCATATCAGTATGAACAGATGAATCACATCAGTAAAAATCAAATGAGATGGGAGGATTTGAGTGAAGGTTAAGCAGGAATTTACATTGATAGGAAGAGCAGAAATGACCTCTAAATTATTTACTTGGAACGCCCCCCCCCCACACACACACCTCCTACACACGCATACAGGCAGACGTAAGAGATATATATATTATAGCACTTTGTGACATCTCCACTCTAGGTCAAACAAGATCAAGTTAGAAAAGAAAAAAAATTGCTTCTGCTAGCTAGATTAATAGCTAATCACCAGGTAAGCATGTATTGAGTTGTGGCAAGTAAATGTTATGAAATCAAAGTTTAAGGGAGGAAGTGATGGTTTTGGGGATATATTATGAAGCTTCTTTCTTCCCTTTCTGATTAAACGAGGTACTCTAGTGGGGGTTTTATTTTCTGTTTCATAGGCTATCTTCATTCCGACATGTGGAAAATAGCTTTTAACTACTAGTGAATAATCAATTTTCCATTACAATTTTATTAACAGTAGGTAATCAGTCTCACAATTTTATTTAGAATGTTGGTTTAAATATCCAGCTGTAATTTTTGTAATCAACCATGTTTCAAATTGGTCCTATAACCAATGAACTGATTTTCTTGAGAGAGAAAGCTTAGAAAATTTTCTAATTAGTGCTAAGAACTGATTTTCTGTGGCTCACTGCTTCATGTATTCTACTTCTTCAAATTATGCTGTAGGAAGTGTCTTTAGAGGTTGGTGTTTTCTATTGATCTCTACAATTGTCCTCAGTAATTTAGAAGTTAACTGTGCAGTGATTTTACAAGAATGCCCTGGAGTCTTGCGTCAGCACACACTCCTCTCCACTGAGCCAGGGGGCAAAGATCCTTGTAGCCCCTCATCTACTCCAAGCATAAGAGTAGGACGCAAGGACTCCAGCTGTCAGTTCATTTCCTGTGTGTAACTCTCCTGTTCTGTCAGCCTACAGTGCATGCCTTAAATGCCTCTTCCCTTATAAACTGAGAAGGGATTTGTGCAGCATAAGCTTACCTGAGAAACTAAAGATCATTAATTAGAAAGGTGCTTCTGGGCAACAGGAAATTTTTCATTGGAAAGGTTTCAAATCTAAGAAAGCAATTAATTTCTCTGTGGAAGAGGATCACATTTTTCTCTTCTGATATCCTTCCCTATTACAATTGAATGGTTTAAGACACAGCAGAAGGAATATGACTCCTCTCTCATTAACCCTCACAGTTTGGCTTCCTCTTTTCTGTCACTTTCCTTTTCTCTTCCATTTCGGCATTAGTGGTGTTTTCTAGGCATTTGGGAGACATATATTTTATTTTTGTGAGGAGGAGTTAAGGAATGTGCTTGAAGGTATATAACACAATAAGTATTTTTTTATGTACATATATTGTCAGAAGGAGTTTTTTTAAATAAAATGTTTTGTTTATTAAAAGGAAATGACACATTAGAAAAAGTAGTTGCCTTTACTTGCCTTTCTCCATTCCACATTTGCATGTCTCCTCTTCTGCAATGAGAACCCTGGCTTCTGGCAACATCACATTTCCTTATTTGTTTCGACCTTCAAAGCACATAAAATAGTTTAAGAATTCATACACATTTGTCACCACAAAAACAAACCTGCTGAGATGAGTTCTAAATTTGTTTGCAATTCTTTTATTCACTAGCTGGTGGTTAAAAGTAACTGATTAGTGCTTTATTTCTCCCACAGTATGCTTACATTATTTATTTAAAATATAGATTGGATTACTTGTTTCTGTTTGCATTTAATTTTATGGTTTCCTTCCATCTTTGTTGATTTACTTTTATTTTTTGAATATATAGAACATTGACATGCTTCCAAAGTATCCAAAAAGGTATACAACAGCCCTCCCCTTATTCACAGGGGATGTGTTCCAAGATCCCCAGGGGATGCCTGAACCCTTGGATAATACTACATCCTATATATACTATGTTTTCCCCTATACATACATAACATGATAAAGTTTAATTTATAAAGTAGGCACAGTAAGAGATTAACAACAATAACTAATAATAAAATAAGACAATTATAACAATAGATTATAATGAAAGTTATGGGAATGTAGTCTCTTTCTCTCTCAAAATATCTTGCTGTACTGGGATGATGTAAGATAATCACATTTACTCACATCTACGGAATGAGATGAAGTGAGGTGAATGACGTAGGCATTGTGATGTAGACTGCTAGTCACCTGCTGATTACACATCACCTTCTGACTACACATTAGGAGAATCATCTGCTTTGGCTGATCCTGGACCATAAAGCCATGATGATGTAGACGGTTTGATGTCAGGAACAGACAATGTCGATGATTGGGGATCCTCAATAGTTGAAGGATTTTTTGCCAAAAACTTTTGGAAGAACATTGTAATCAGAAGTTGTCTCTTTCTTTTTAAATCATCAATGTGTTGCTACAGAGGTTATAATCCTTTTGTAATCATATGGGTGACTTGAATTCTGCATTAATGTGATCTGAGGATCGTATTCCATAATTTTGTCTTTAATGCCTGTGAAATTTGAAACACTTTGGCAAATTTCAGTAATGTCCGTATTGCTGGGTCTGCATCAGTTTCTTCTTCCTCTTCCTCTATAGATGACTTAACAAGTCCTTCTAATTCCTCATTGTTAACACTTTTCAGTGGCTATCAATATGTTCTGTCATTTCCTCATTAAGCATGTAGGCAAATCTTTCTCCACCAACTTGTCTGCTGCATCAATGATTTTCCAAACTTCTCCATCAATACTTGGGAAGCCTTTAAAATCATTCACGACTTCACTCCATAAGTTCCTCTAGTAGGCATTTACAGTTTCTGGTGTTTATTCATCCATTACAGCTTTAATGAATGTTACTGCATTAGCAACTGTGAATGATTTCCAGCACTGCATTATGTCCCCATTAAGGTTTACATCCACTAATGATCTAATGCGATCAAATAAGAGGTAGGTGTATGTGGTCTTGATAAACCAAATGATGCCCTGGTCAAGGGGCTGAAGCAATGAGGTTGTAGTTGGGGGTAAAAATACAACCTTGACATTTTCATTTTCAGAGCAAACATGCAGGATGGCCAGGTACATTGTCTATAATTACTGGTACTTTAAATTCCAACCCTTCCTTTTCCAAGTATTTTTTCACTTCTGGGAGGAAACATTGGTGGAACCGTTTCATGAACAAGATGGCTGTCACTTATACTTTCCGATTATTTTGCCAGGACATAGGCAGGTGATTTTTGTCTTTGAGAGCGTGTGGGTTCTTTGCTCTGTACACTACGCCTGGTTTTATCATATGCTCTGCAGCATTGCCACATAGTTAATGTGCAGCATTGCCAGAGTTAATCTTTCCTTCCACGTTTTATGTCTCAGACTCCTTTTGCACTTACATGAATGTAGGTTCTATTGGGCATCTTTTTTTTACAGAAGAGCCGGTTTTATTATCATTAAAGATCTTCTTAATCAACTTCTTCACCTCTGCTGGAAATGTGGCAGCAACTTCTTCAGCAGATACAGGCTCTCCAGTAATTTTTACACTTTTCAGAATAACACTACTTCTGGATTTGTGGCATCATCTCTTACGTGCAGTAAGTGGTTTGGTGTCGCTCATTTCACTTGTGTCACTTGCTGAAGTCTTTGTATAGACTTACTACTTTCTGGCACATCGTGGTGCCACTAATCAGAACACGTTTCCCATTCATGCTTTCCACCACAAATTTAAAGGCTTTCCATCTTAACTAAGTATCTATCTCACACTGTAGCCATAACTTTTGCAGTTTGAAGTGCAACAGCAAAACTAGCACACATTTATTTTTCTTTCCTCACAATTTCACAGATTTGTTCTTACCATAGATCTTAACAACCTCGCATATGAAAAAATTCCTTATTAAGTCAAGAAATTTCACCTTTTCACTTAAAGGAAACACTTTACTTCTCTTGGACATATCCAAATTGCCAACATTACTACTCTTGCACTTTGGGGCCATTTTTAAGTAAAATAAGGGTTACTGGAACACCAGTACTGCAATATCACGACAGTCAGTCTGCTAACCAAGATGGCTGCTAAGGGACTAACGGGCAAGGAGTACGTATACACATCGAGGATAGGCGGGGTGAAAGGGTGGTTCATGTCCTTGGTGGCACAGAGCAGGACAGCATGAAATTTCATCATGCTCAGAACGGTGCACCAGTTAAAATTTATAAATTGTTTGTTTCTGGGATTTTCCGTTAAATATTTTTGGACTGTGGTTGACTGCAGGTAATTAGAACCATGGAAAGTGAAACGTAGGATAAGGGGGGACTACTGTAGGTTGTTGAGAGAGAGAGAGAGAGAGAGAGAGAGAGAGAGAGAGAGAGAGAGAGAGAGAGACCTCATTAACATAGCTTTTATTACAGTATATTGTTATAATCATTCCATTTTATTATTAGGTATTAATCTCTTACTGTGTCTAATTTATAAATTAAACTTTATCATAGGTATGTATGTGTGTAGGCAAAAACATAGTATATGTAGGGTTTACTACTATCTACAGTTTTGGCCTTCCACTGGGGGGTCTTAGAATATATCCCCCATGAATAATAAGGGAGCACTACTGTATATACAACAGACTCGCTGGCCTGTAGCATTTTCATTTTTAATATTATTCAGAAGTTTGGTAATTTTTGTTTATATTTTCTTTTACTTTTCAAAGAATTGTTTAATAAAATAAAAAATACATTTCCAGGTTGGGAGGCCATTTTGATTTTTAATTGCATTTTTCACTTATAATTTTATGCATTCTGATCAGTGTGTGTTGTTTATAATGTTTCTTCTTTATGCAACTTTATGTTTTCTTTGTCACTTAATATGTTATCAATTTTGGTGAATTTTTCATGTGCATCCTGAAAGAATATATTCTTTGTTTTCAGGGTTAGTGTTGTATTTCATATATATTTATAAGATATGTGGATTATATTGTTTAGATTTTCTGTGTTCTATTTTACTTTTTCCATTTGACAGGTTTTGTACTAAGAATGGTGTGCTAAGTACTAAATTTTCCTATAATTTATAAGTTTCCATCTCTCCTTGCATCATGAACAGTTTTTGATTTGCGTGTATACTTTCTGTGTCATTTGGGGCAAAGGTCATCATAACTATTCTATCTTCTTCATGAATTCTGGCTTTTAGCATTCAAAAGTGTTTTTATTTTTCTTGTATATTGCTCTTCAGCCTGAATTTTTCCTATATATCAGGATTACAAACCCTGCTTCCTTATTGTTTCCCTTTTCTTTCTACATCTATGCCTGTACATTTATGTTTAGCCTTTTAAAAATCACTGTTTTAGATGTATCTCTTGTATACAGCATAGTTGAGTTTGGTTTTGTGTGCCAGTTTGAAAATATTTTTCTTTTAATAGGCAAGGTAAGCTAATTTACATTTATTGATATGACATGTTTGGTGCTGTGTCATATCATCTCATGTTGTAATTACATACATAATTGTGTGTATTATGTCATATTTACTATATTTCTTTCTCTAACTTGTGTGTGTTTTTGCTACTTTTTAAAAAGTTTCTTTTGGTATTTACAAAAAATCATATATTTTTTATATTTTATTACCTTTGTATTCATACTTTTTATAGTTC
The DNA here is from genome assembly GCF_964194185.1 of Rhinolophus hipposideros. Classification (NCBI taxonomy): domain Eukaryota; kingdom Metazoa; phylum Chordata; class Mammalia; order Chiroptera; family Rhinolophidae; genus Rhinolophus; species Rhinolophus hipposideros. Next base: position 61,673,542 of record NC_138049.1, on the reverse strand, counting down.
CTTTAATTCTCTTCTTCTTTGCTTAACAATTTGTAATCTTGTTTGTCAATTTTAAACGGTATCCTTTCACTTCCATATATTAACTGTATAACAACTTCACTCTATTTTCCAATTTTCCTATTCTTTATCCTCCCATTATTTAGTTACATGCATTCTACTTTTTTTTTTTTTATATTCGTAAGTTGTTTTTCGAACACTGTCTCCACCCAATCTTTGTTTTAGTTTTAGCTCCATAGTTAACTGTAGTAAATGTTCACCACAGTGCCTGTGCCAAAGTTTCCCTAATTCTCTATTGTTTGGATAAAGATCATCCTCTATTTTCTTCCTTAAGGAGGGCACATGTGCACAATATCTGAGTTTCTGCACATTCAAAACTTCTTACTATAGTTTTAAAGGACAACTTAGGTGGATGGAAAATTTTAAACTCTTTGTTTTTTTTTAGTTTCTTGTGGATGCTGTTCCACTGTTTCCTTGCTTTATATATTGCTCTTGAGCAGTCTTCTTTTACTCTTCTAGCTAATTTGATATTTTGTTTGCAGGTCCTAAGAATTTTTTCTTTGTTTATGAAGTCCAGTAGTTTTACTAGGACTGTTTTATCTAGTTTTCTCATGTATACAGTGATATCTTTAAATACGTAAAATTTGTTATTTCTCATTTCCACAAAATTTTCCTTGATTAAATTTTAAAATTTTAGTTTTGTTTTATTATTTCATGTTCCTTCTACTGGGATTCCAATTACTACATGTATGTTGGGCCTTCTTTTCATGTTTCCTATTTTAAGCATTTTTCTGTGAACTCTTTGACTTCTTTCTTTACCTTATTTTCATTTTCTTGGTTGGTATTCTGCCCTTTTCACCATCCCTTATTAAACATTCATTTGAGGTTGTTCTTTCTTGGGCAGCTTATAATTTTTTTAAATTGAAAGAAAATTTCAATTATAGTTGACTAGTTGACACACATACAATATTATATTAATTTCAGGTGTGCAACCATAATGATTAGACATTTATATAACTTACAAAGTGATCACCCTGATAAGTCTAGTACCCATATGACACCACACAGAGGTATGACAATATTATTGACTATTTCCCTATGTTGTACTTTACATCCCTATGACTGGTTTTATAACTCCCAATTTGTACATCTTAATCCCTTTCCCTTTTTCACCCATCCCCTCAACCCCATCCTATCTGGCAACCATCAGAATGTTCTCTGTACCTATGAATTTGTTTCTGTTTTGTACATGCACTTACTTTGTTCTTTATACTCCACATATCAGTGAAGTCATGCAGCATTTGTCTTTCTCTGTCTAACTTACTCCACTCAGTACAATATCCTCTAGGTCTATCCATGCTGTTGCAGATGGCAAGATTTTATTCATTTTTATGGCTGATGAGTAATATTCTATTGTATAAATGTGCCACATCTTCTTTATTCATTCATTTATCGATGGACACTTAAGTTGCTTCCATATCTTGGCTATTATAAATAATGGTGCAATGAACATAAGGGTGCATATGTCTTTTCAAATTAGTGTTTTGGATTTCTTTGGATAAATATCCAAAAGTGGGATTGCTAGTTCATATGGTAGTTCTGTTTTAGTTTTTAGAGGAACTTCTATACTGTTTTCTATTGTGGCTGCACCAATTTACAATCCCACCAATTGTTTATGAGGGTTCCCTTTTTTCTACATCCTCACCAACATTTGTTATTTGTTGATTTATTGGTGATAGCCATTCTCACAGGTGTGAGATGATATCTCATTGTGGTTTTTATTTACATTTTCCTGATGATTATGATATTGAGCATCTTTTCATATGTCCTCTTTGGAGAAATGTCTATTCAATTGGGCAACTATAATTTATTCTTCTTTTCTGGTATGGTTTGTCCTTTAGTTTTTGAATTTCTAAATCTAATTGTTTTTAATTTTCAAAATGCTTATTTGATGTAAGTTAATTCAGTTAAGAGTCTTGTGTTACTGTTTTCTTCTGCTTCATGGCTTTTTTTGTTTTGTTTTGTTTTGTTTTTGGAAGGAGAAAGAATTTTCGTCAATTGAAATGCATTTTTTCTTTTCTTTGCACAGTAGCTTTATATGGAGTTAGTTTTATTTTTTCTAATACTAGGCATTTTTTGTATAGGTTTTCGAATTCAAGAGTACTGTTTCCTGAAGTATAATGAAGTTCAGTCTCTTTAATCCATGATATTGGTACTGCTAGTGCAGGTGGAGGGACTATTTTTATCTTTTGTTTCTGTAGAACTTTTAGTATTTCCTACTTCTTTATTTCACTTCAAGAAATAAGGTGCCATGCCTCTCAGAGGCACCTTCTCTCTCTATTTAACATGGTTCTCCCCCAGAAACAATGCTTCTTGGAGGTTGTTACTCTCTGTCCTTTTTCTTTCTTAGCCCCTTCCCTGTAGCTGGTGCTGTGAACTACCAAGTCCTGTTTTCAGTATTTGGGCACTTAGTGTTGGACTTTCTCCTTCTGTGGGTAATTTTATCTGCGCTTAATGTCTATTCTCTGTTCCCCTCTCCTCTTTTTCACTGAGTCTGTGATGCCTCCCTTTTACCATTCTTTAATTCCAGAAGATGGTGGGAGTTTGTTGAAATGTTATGTTTATTTCTCTATTTATATTGCTTTTAAGTTCAGGGTAGTCTGTCTCTTAGTAATGTTGAAGGATCATGTGTGGTTGTATTTGCGTTCCTTATTGATATTATGTTATTGTTGTTCTTTAAAGAGCATAGGCTTGGAAAGGCTTGGATTCAGGTGACTGTCATTATCCTCCAGAGCTGGAAGTCTTTAACCTCAGAAGGTATTTTGAAATGAACTATTTCAAATAGGTATGTTATGCCCTAGTCCCTTTTCCAGGGAAAAGGCCTTTTGATGGGCTAGGGGCAAAATAAAATGCAGCCAAGACTCTCCCACTAAAAGGTTGAGATTTATTTAGTAAAAGCAACATAGAGAATGTGGAAAGTGTTGGAACTCAACAGTATTTCTTCTCTTGGATCTTTTTGAGACCTTTCGTTGGAGGTGTTCTCTTTTTCACACTCAGTATATGGAGCCTAGAGATGACTTACACAAATACTGGTTGGTCGGTTAGAAAAGGAAACACAGGTTAGGTGTCAGATCAATTCTACTTTAGAATCAGAAAAAAAATGAAACATTCTTTTTTTTAGTTTTTTTGCTTCTCTTGCCACTGAAATGGTAAGATCTATGATACCAACGTCAAGGTGTGAGCCTAGGAGCAAGGGAGTGTGGACCTGGATGCAGTGGCCTTTGGATAGATAAAAAGAGAAGTCTTTGAGGCTCATATGTGGTCCTCTCTAGAGAAGAGGTTTATGTTGAGAAAAATTGAGACCTTTTTATTGCTCTTCACCTTCTCCCACCATATAGACACTTGTCTCCATCTTTACCCAATTCCCATCCTCTTTCTTCTATTCTCATAACATAAGAACTCCCATAAGAATTCTCAAGGCCAATTCTTTCCAATCAGACCCTGATACTTCTCTTCCTCCATCCCTAGAACTTTCCTCTCTGCCTTTCATTCTCTCTCCTGAGTCTTAAACATCTACTGTGTATCAAACACTTGACCTATAATGGCTTCTGCCCCTTAGACTACTTTTTATCATCCTTAAAAATTCTTAAAGTAAATTCTTCTCTCATGTTATGCTATGGCTACTATACACTCTATTTCTTCTTGTTGTTATTTAAACTTCTCAAGAGAGTGGCCCACATTTGCTGCCTTTAATTCCTCTTCTCTCAGTTATGTCTCATACTTTATGCTCTTGTACCTGTGTCTCTAGCACTTATCAAAATGTCTCTCCCTAATGTCACCCATAACTTCCTAATTTCCAATTCTAACAACATCGTTCAGTCCTGTAGCACTGGAATTCTGTGGTCCCTTGGCTTCTATGCATGACACACACTAGTCTTCCTTTTGGTTTTCTGACTGGACCTCCCTGGTTTCCCCTGTGAATTTTATTCAGGGAAATGACCACAGAGATGTATCCTTAATAACTCTTACTAATATTTTGCCTAGCTCAGTGTGTAAATGAAGGAGAAATTCAACATTTTCAAAAACACTGCATAAGTGAAATAAAACCTATTTCCAAGTTATGACCTTCAATATGTGACCTGCTGTAATTAGGCTCAGCTAGGGCTGTTGGCCTCAATTACTCTCTAGTCTCATCATTAATTCAATAGACATTTAAAATTGGAATATTTCAGATAAATGTGGTATTCTTTCTTTTTCTTGTTTAATGTGAAGCTGTGGCAACACTGAGCTGGTATTTTTTTAGAGCAACCTGTCATGGAATTAAGTAACTACTTCTCTCTTATGGACAGGCAGGCATGTGTTCTCAAGCTTGATTGGATTCATTAATTTACCTTGCCTGCCTGGGGCATTTTAATTTGGCCCTACTATTGCAACCTGTTATCTACACCCAAACGTTATCTTATCTCATGATATCTCAAGTGATGATGGCCTTGGAAAGGTGTCTGATTAGGAATAAAGGGACTTGGTATCCTGAACACATTTACTAGGCCCAGCTAGGGCTGTTTGTTGGTTGACGTAGCGTACAATTGATTTATTAATAACTTTTGGAAACTTTAAACCAGGAAATGGAACCTGTAAATTCATATCTCAATTATCTGTGTTTTAAAGAGAGGGCCATCATAAGCATAAAATAAGCATAAAGTAACACATTAGTGCAGATATGCCTTTTTTAAAAAAAGAAACAAAAACAACAACAAAAAAATAAAGATTTGAACTTATAAAGCAAAGACGTTATGACTTGATAGTTTTTGTTCTGCATTTTTTACTTCCTTTATCAAAGGAACCAGTGCTATATACTTTTGAGTAGTGACTATCAAGCCCAGGTAAGGCATGATTTTATTTACAAATAACTTTCTTTTTAAGTTGAATACAATACTGATAACACCGAGTATTTTTAAAACTCAGCATTTAAATGAAACATATAAATATTTAGAAAACCATATTTAATTCCTTTGTTTTAGTACAGTAACTATGTTCATTCATCTTTGGCTTTTTAATTTAAGCTCATATATCTTTATATGGTCACAATCAATGGGTTATGAAACATTATCTTATACTTTTTTGTGTAGCATTGTTTTACATGCACATTTATCTGTCTATATTTCATATTTGACCTTCTATTGGCATCATATATTCTATCAATATGTAAGAATGTGCCCTATTTTGGAGAATTGGATTGTCTTCAGTTTTTCACTGTTCTTGTAATGGTATTATAAATATCTTTTAATTTTTTTTAACTCCCTTTGAATGATTTTCTCCCATTCCTTCTTCAAACTCTTTTCTTCTTTGGCTTTTGGGAAAGTACTTATCATTCCTTCTCTGTCTTTTTTTTTTTTTTGACCTCTTGGACTGTTTTTGGTCCTTAACTGTCATCTAGGACTCTGAAGCAACTCATTTTGGAATTTTGCACTTCCAGTCTCATTTAAACACTGCCTTCATCTACATAATGTATAAATGTAGGCCTTTATGAAATACATACTGGTAACCAGACTCTCTTTTAGGGGATACAGTGGTGTGAATAGGGTCTGGTTTCTGCTTTCAAAGACCATCCAGTCTAGAAGAACAGGTAGTCATTCAAGTACACTTGCAATAGAATAATATGGGTTATATACAAAGAAGACACATGGGAGAGGCTCACAAATTCTACCAGGTGAGGGAAGATTATAAAAGTTTATACAGAGAAGGTCACTTTTTAGTTCAGTTTTGAAATAGGTATAGTTGTTCAGTAGCCAAAAGGGGTAGAAAGTATGAGCAGGGGAGATGTGGAGAGAAAAACATTTGAAGAAGAAAGAGTTGCCCAATCAAAGATACTGAGATGCAAGCCAGATAGACTATTCAGAAAATTCCATATATTTCCATTGTCTGGAACTATGAAGAAAACAAAGATAACGTTATGAAGGTCTTAAACTCTATATAGGCTATGAGAATAGTAGTTAAAGAATTTGAAGTACAGGAATAATATGATCTGATTTGTATTTTAGAAGATCATTCTAACAGTTATACGGAGAAAGGCTAGAATGGGATCCAGGGCAGACATAATGGAACCTGTTAGGAGACTATTGTCATAAACCAGGCATAAGATGATAGGGGTCTAAAGAAAGATGGCAGTAATAAGGATGCACAAAGAGGAAGGAAGACACCAACTAGGATTTGGTCACCGATTAGCTTCAGTCAGTGAGGTAGGTAAAAGAAGATGAAGATGAGTCCCACGTTTCTGACTTCAGTGACAATATTTGTCCAGTGAATGAATAGCATGGATAATGATACTAACCAAGATAGAGAATTAAGATAATGAATTCTGTTTTGGCCAATCTAAATTGGAGGTGTTAGTGTCAGGTGAATGGTTAGATATATGATGATACTAGACGTGTGGAGAGAGGTCTAGGTAGGAGCTGTAGAACTGTGCCATCAGCCCTGAGCAGTTCCATATTGCCAGTTGTTGTAGGACATGTCTACCGAGATATTCTACCATCACCTGAAATTCATTATAATCACATTATAACTCAGCATTTCACCCAAGCTGGTTTTTTCAACTCCCTCATGGTTGACTGTGGGAGTCACTCACCTCTAGACCCCTCACCTCTAGACTCTGAGCCACAGCGGTAAGCTTTATGCTTTTCATCTGTATTGTTATTACCAAACTTGCCTCTTATCAAGCCCTGCAATTTCTTTCTTCAAAATGTATCTAGTGGAATTTTCTAGGTGCCCAGAAACCTAGGTCTTAGTACTGACTCCGCTGCTAACTGGGAAGGTGATTGACTTATATAAGCCATAAAACCTTCCAAAGCCCTAGTTTCCATGTCTGAAAAAAAGGAGGGCTTTCAATTAGATAGCCAGTGAATTTTCTTCCAGGTATTCAGCCCTGGATCTTTTCTTTCTGATCCTGATACTATCATCTAGGTTTATATAACTGCCTCCAAAAACGGTGTCCCAGCTTTCCGTGTCATTCCCATTCAATCTCATGCATATAATTGTCATTGAAGCTTCCTTAAACACTAATCTTTTATGTCATATCCTTGTTCAAAACTAGCCTAATGACTTCCCGTTGTCTATTGCATCAAAACTGACTTCTTTGTCAAATTATCAAGAGCCTACAAAGTGGTTTCTACCTAGCCAACCTCATCATTCATTACCTTCTAACATCACCTCTTATCTTCAGTCAGTCTAGACTTCTGACTGATTTCTTCAACGAATTTGATCATGATATTTTTTCTACTTGAAAATCCAGTATACTTCCCTCTGAATCCTAAATTACATTTCAAAAATCAACTCAAGCCCTCTCCTCCATGGAGATTATACTGAACTACTCCTTTCCTTAGTGTTCTCTCCTTTGGTTTTCAAGAGCATTTGTATACTGCGGCACAATTTAGCTCTCTATAGACTGATTCTTGTGTGGGGACCATCTTCTGTTGTCTGCCACAGCCTAACAGAGTGCGAAGCCTAACACACATCATAAATACATGTTGGTTCATTAGTTTTCAGGAGCACACACATTTCGCAAAAGAAGGAACAGATTATTACTTCAATGTATGAAATAGCAAAGCAAAATAACAAAGGCAGAACTCTGTTGGAGGGATAACCTGTAAGATGATTAAAAAAATCATACACCGGAATGGACATGGGTAATTGAAGAGCCTAAATAGTCTATTAAATAGAAAATTAACTTGAATTATTTTTGGTGTATTTACCTGCTGTTGTCAATTTGGGCATTATGGGTTTAGGTATCATCATTAGAAATTGTGTGTTTAGGAAATGAATTGTCTGTGCTATCATAAAAACATCTTGGTCTAAAGGATGCTACTTTTAACTACTGGATAAATTTAGTGCAATTTCAAGTTATGTATTGTTTTAACAGTTCAAAGTTAAAATAAATTCTATGAATTTTGTGAAGAAAGCAGCTACAAAATAAGCCATAAAGTAGTTAGTCATGCCTCTAGATAATATTTAGCTAAGTTTTGGAATTTGAATGGCTCTTTGGACTTCATAATTAATTTCTATTACATTATATTTCAAAATAGAAGAGGACTTATCTGCCACACCTCATCTTTTCTACATATCTGTCATCAAACACTTACCAGGTTTTCAATTATTATTTAGTACTTTCATATATTGCAAAGCACCTTGAAGTAGTTTTAATTATTTTGACAAGGGTATTGCAGAAATACTGTGTGATTATATATGAATTTCTAAATGAGTTTTTCCTGTTATCTCTGGGTTTCTGGCTATCTCTTACTTATAAGAAACTTTATTTTGCCATGCCACTGTCTTCAAAAAGTTTGAAGTCTCCCAGATTTACAGTGCACCACAGAGCAAAGACAGGGCAACCTACAGTCAGAATTTAAATGTAAACCCTCCTGGGCCTAACACAGGATACTAAAGAGAATCATGATTCATATTCTATGTTCTCTAAGGTCGAACAAGTGTCTAGACTCCGGAGAGCTGGATGTCAGCAGGTTTTAACACAGTGATTCTCAGTGTAGCAAATGTGGTGGAAAACCATATCAAGTACTGAAAAGTTGAAGGGTTCAAAGCTATCTCCTAAAACACAGGAGACCCAGAGAATGTGAACTATGGCAGAGACCTTGTGGTTACCATCTGTTCAAGAACAACTTGGGTAAACATTTCAGTTGGTTTCCATTCCCTGCCCTCATCCTGCCAGGGTTTGCTTCCTATGCACTGCATCTAAATTATATATTTTTATTAACTAAGTGCAATCTGCTTTTCTGTGATTTGGAAGTGATTGTATAGCTACTTGTCATATACAGTAGTCCCCCCTTATTCATAGGAGCTGCTTTACAAGATCCCCTAGTGGTTGCCAGAAACTGTGGATAATTCCGGACCCTATATACACTATGTTTTTTCTATACACACATCTATGATAAAGTTTAGTGTGTAAATTAGGTACAGTAAGAGATTAACAAGAATAACTAATACTAAAATAGAACAATTACAACAATATACTGTAATAAAAGTGATGTGAATGTGGTCTCTCTCTTTCTCAAAATAGCTTATTTGTACTGCACTCACCCTGCTTCCTGAGATGATGTGAGGTGCCTATGTGATGAGATAAAGTGAAGTACTCAGAACGATGCCCAATTTAAAACTTACGAATTGTTAATTTTGGGAATTTTCCATTTAATATTTTCAGACTATGATTGACTGCAAGTAACTGAAACCATGGAAAGTGAAATCGTGGCTAGGGGGACTACTGTACTGATAATAACACCGTCACGTGGTTTATGTTTTAGAATTTACAAAGTACTTTTACAGACATTGCATGCAATCCTTATGACCAGCCTGTGCTGTAGGTAGGGCAGAAGTTATTTTACTCAGGAATAGTCTGAAGCTCAGAGCAGTAAACTGATTTTTTTTTTTTAAAGATCACACAGCTAATTGAATGGTGTTAGAACTGGAATCCAGGTCTCTTGACCCAAAGTCCAGAGATCTTTCTGTTGTTCTTAGATTTCTATTAGCAAGTTTGCTAATTATCACATATATGCGTGACTTTTTTTAGTGGGAAAATGGTGACAAAGATGTGAAAGGATTCATTTTCAAAGAATAATGAGGATGAGGACTGAGTTTCCTGATTGTTGCTTTTCAGACTTAATTATACAGTTGTAGGATTTGGCAATCTATAGAACAATTAATAGATATAATTTTTTTATTATTCTATAAAAAGCCCTGCAGTTACCTGAGCTTTTGATTTATAGGACCCTGGAGAAAAAAATATCTTGTTTTCAAACAGTTTCACAGAAGGGGGCTCTAGTCTCTCTTAACATGACCCTTTCCAAAATCTTAACTACCCTCATCACAAAATACTTTTTTTCTAATCTAAATCCAAAATGCTGTCATTGAAGGCCAAATCCTTTTGTTCAGTAGATGCTAGTGTAAGATTTTTATTTATAGCTTTGGAAGGGTGCAGGGAATATATTTGAATGATTTCTGACTGCTGACAAACCCCATAACTGATAATCCCAGGCATCCAACTGAACGTCCTTTGGCGTGGATGGCTATTTTGAATGGAAAACACAGAACCTGGCAAAAAGTTTTTTCATGCAGGTGTGATTTTATGATGGAATTTTATGACAGAAACCAACCAAGTGTCCTTTATATGGTTTACAATGTTATCAGCTCCTAGGCTGAGATTTCTTTCTCGGTGTTCATGTTTATCTGGCTTAAAACAAATTAAAAACCAAACAAGAATATTGTGATGTAATTTTGATTTTGCAGATATAATCTGACACCTGAGCAACTTCAGAGGAGTCTGCCGCTTTGATTTGTGCTATTTAGTTCTGTTCTGAAGATGATTTTGCTTTTTCAAAGGCAGATATTGTCCTTGTGTGTATGGCTTGTGCAATTTTCAGCACTCTATCAGTGCTTGGTATTAATGGCAAACAGGAAAAGCTCTGCGTATTATAGTTATTTCTCTAGCTGCAAAGATTTTAGAGATGGGATTTTAAAAGGTAGTCTATTCTGAAGAAAAAAATGCAGCTGGAGTTCTTGACTGTGGTATATATCGATGCACTTCTTTGATTATTTTTTCTTCAAACCATACAGTAAATGGGGTAAAATGTATGGAAGACATTTGTGTTTTTTCCTTCAGAAGTCCCAATTTGTTATCATGCACATTAAGTGCCAGAAACAGGTGTCTCTTTCAGAGGGGTGTTAGAGCTTCTGTCACCTTCACTACCTTCTTGTGAGCAGTCACCTTCCCATGGCAATATATAAACTTGGCCCTGACCAAATCGGATTGGCCCAGTTGTGTTAGACAAAAGGGCAGCATTTATAGGCCGAGCAGAGATATAGCCAGGGTTTACCTCCCCATTTCCCTGGCCCTTATGCTCTGTAACCAGCATGCACACACGCATGTCCTGCCACCCCAGCTTTTCTTCTTGTATATCAGCAGGCCTTTCTTATTATCTGTTTGCTTGTACCCCCATTCCAAGTACTTTCTACCCAGTGCCTGCTTTTCTGCTTTTCTTTGTGAGTCTCCCATTTGGTTCCTACTGCATCAGTCTCCTTCCTTTGCTTTTCATTTTTCTTCGCTCTCCGTTTCTTAAACACTTCTTTCTCCATCACAAGCATGTCCAAATTTAAAATAACTAATTAGAAATCAGTATCAATGGATGTCATTTCAAATTTTAATAGTATGAATGGATAGTAATTGTGAATGGATAGCATCTCTGCTTGGCACACACATATTAGATATGACTTCAACTTGAGTCATGGACATATGAAACATGAATTCAAATCAATATTGCTTTTGTTAGTGTTCCTTATTGTTATGAATTGAATTGTGTTCCCCTCCTCTCATTCTCCCAAATTCATATGTTGAAGCTCTAACCCCCAATGTGACTATATTTGGATATAAAGCCTTTAAAGAGGTCATACGAATGGGGCCCTAATCCAGTATGACAGGTGCCCTTGTAAGAAGAGGAAGAGACACTAGGCACACCTGCCTACAGAGAATAGATCTTGTGAGTCCCCAGTGAAAAGGTGAGGACACTGTAAACTAAGGAGAGGAAAAGGTGAGGACACTGTAAGCTAAGGAGAGAGGACTCCACAGAATCCAACCCTGCTGGCACCTTGCTTTTGGACTCCCAGCCTCCAGAACTGTGAGGAAATAAATTTCTGATGTTGAAGCCATCCAGTCTGCAGTATTTTGTTATTATGGTAGCTCTCGCAGACTGATACACTCACATATGGCTTGAGTTTCAAGACATGATTTTAGTGGACTTAGACTCGAACAACTCAAAATAATACACTTAATTCCAATTAGCGTCAGTGTCAATACCTGATCGATTAAACTCTGTTATAATGACACCTGGAGACTGTAATTTAAACATTGGTTTTAGTGCAGATGTGATCAGATCTAGTGGTCTGTGCTTCTTAGTTATGCAAGAAAAATAAGTTCCAGAGAGCTGCTGCACAACACTGTGCATATAGATAACCATACACTATTGTACACTTAAAAATCTAGTAGTAGGGTAGATCTCATATTAATGTTCTTACCATAATAAAATAAAACAAAGCAAAGAATCCCACCCTTTCCAATTGTTCACAAGCTTCCACAACTTGTTTGAAATCTTAGGTAGGACGTACTTTGGGGTCTACATTTGTCCTGAGTGCTCTGTGTCCTGAGATCTAGAGCATCTAAACCTCTGACTTAGGAAGGACATTGATCAAAAACTATAAATATTCATGACCTATACCCTAACTTAAGAGGATATATGGTATCAAATGATCTATTCAGCTTGAGATTTCAAGATGGTTGTTGATGATCACTTCATTAAAATTTTGCTTTTTTGAAACTTGAATCTGTAACTTCATTAATTTAGCTCATGCACAGACAGCACATATTGAAAATCAGTTTCAGCTTTAAAAATGATAAACACTTTTAAAAAATGAATTGTAAATGATATCTCATGCAACACAAATCAGAGTCTCAGATAGATGATGGAGATTTCAGTTTGATTCTGGTACTTGGTAACAGGCAATAGCATGACGTGTGTGTCATGCACACGTGCTCAGCCTTTTGTGTGTGGTTCTGTGGCCTCTGTCAAGGTCCCTTCAGGGGATTGTGTCAGTCAGGGCTCAGTTAAGGAGCAGCGTCCCTGTGAGTATTATGGGCATAGAGGATTTCTTATAGGAGTTAGAGCTGTCACAAGTGTGGGGGCACTGGAGAAGGAAGGCCCTGGAGAGGAATTGGAGGATCTGAGAAGGAGGTACGAAGCAGTCTGCCTGAAGTACTGGCCAAGATGGACAAGTCAGAGCTTGCAGGGAAGTCTGCTGCCTGATCTGAGGAGCCAAGCCCATCCAGCTGCCACAGTGGGACCATGGAGACGTCTTTAGGAAGCCGTTGCCTCTGGGTGGTCACTACCTCTTAGGTACACAGCTTGGCAGATGGTGGTGTTGCTGGGGCCACCGTTGGTCGGCAGGACCATTAGTTGGCAAGAAGAGCTGGACCCAGAGCAGAGGAGCGTGAGGATGAGCGGGGACCTCCCAGGCTACCGTGTGTGACGGTGACCACCTTCCAAGAGTCAAGGCTACTGCTTCACTTCTGTCTTCCAGATGTTGCACAAGTTCTTCGTGTGGCCAACTGGAAACTGGAAACTTTGGGTTTCTCAGTTTCACCAAATTGGCACAGCATGGCTTGAGGCAACACAGGACTATGAGTTTTCACGGGGCTCTGTAGGACCCTAGAGTTATTGTTTGTGGTTAGAACCAGTACCATTCCGGGAGTGTCACTCGCGGGTTGTTGAAAGGTACACCTGCTGACAAATATCCCCCCACCCACCAATCTGTCTTTAGTGGTCCAGAGTTCTCACCACTCATCTCTATTTTGAGTTAAAGAATCATGTCTATAAAAATTCCCAGTTAAAGTACAAAATCTTACTGGGAGAGTTAACACCTTAAATATTGTTAGTTCATCATTTGTATAAACCTCAGTTTGTCCCTTTGCTGGCCTAACATCTGAGAAGGTTTGGGTACAGAAGATGGAGAAAGCTCCAGTGTTATCCTAGAAGGTTAGGATGCTTTGAGTATCTTGGTAGAAACCCCTAAACATATCGGGGGACATAAATGGAGAAGAAAGGTGCAAAAGTGGAATTTGCCTACTTAACTGTATTTCCTAGTAATAATTCTGCTTAGAATTAGTCTCTCCACAATAGTATTGATGGAAAAAATTACAAAATTAATGGTACTCGTGAGATGTTAATATTCATATTTATATACATGAAGCTAACACGAGAACATTTAGAATCATTTTCAGTTTGAAAAAGTATGAACTGTGCAATGATTTGTTCTTTAGTACCTGGAAAATAAACTTATTTTCAGGTTGCCTGGTCTTCACACATACTATTTTAATTTAGCTTTGCTTGATTCCATTATAAATTTTGGGATGAAACTTTAAGACCAAGGTGTTTGTTAAGCTCCCCTCCCTTCCCCTTCCCTTCCCTCTTCTTCTCTTTTCCTTTCTTTTCTCATAGCTCTTTAAACAAAATGCAGTGGTGATTTCTGTCTCTGACCTCTGGCAAACTGTGATCTTCTGCAAATTGGCTTGGGTGCTTTCCTTTTGATGGGCAAGGTTACAGGCAGAGACAGGAGTACCTGGAGGCAGCTACTTGTATTCTGGTTACTGGGAGATGTGACATTTGAGAGCAAAATTGGGCAAACATGAGACGGGTTGACATCGAGGACATTTGAGGTGAGAAAGTTGTTCTTGTTTATACATGAGACAACAAGATAAATTAATGAGGGAAATTGACAGTCATTTATACTGCTGGCATCAGCAGTTATCTCAGCTGGGTTGCTGACGAAAGGTCACAGAGCTCACCTGCCACAGAGACAGCCACCGTGAGGCGAAAAATGGTTCCGTTTCGAACATTGTTTAGATACTTTATACTCCGTGGTTCAGAGGAGTGTTTGGTGACAGAGAAGGGTCTCTTTTCCTCCCCCTCTTCCTCTCCCACCCCTTGACTCTTTAGCTCACTTGTGAGCAAGCACGTGCTCTCTCTTTCTAAAAACATGCAGAAGCAATAAATCAGCCAATTTAAGAAGACCCAGCCAGCCCAACGCAGATCGATTTCGCAGGGAAGTCGATGGACTGCTAATAGAATTACAACTACCTGTCAAAACAGGGAAAACATATTTGTGACAATGACAAAGGGCAAATCAATTTAAGAAGAGGTTTTTTTTTTTTCTTCCAGAGACATAGCTGTGGAGTACATGGATGTCTCTGAGAGTCTGTAATTGTGAATATAAACCATATACTTGGACTGTTAAAGCTAAGGTTATGTAAACGATTCTGGGAGAGTGTAGTCTTTCCTTTTCTAGGTTTGTCTGGTGACTATAACAATTTGCTTTGTAATAGAGTGTAACAGGGAACTGCTGCCTGAAAACACACCCTTTTAACTTTATTTTCCCAAATAAGCTGGTTTGTCCATTAAACACATTATATTCCCACAAACTTTGCATTTTCATATGTTTCCTGTTATGTCTTATTTCATACAAGGAGCTGTGAATTGCCAAGGACATCTATTTGGCAAATCTTTATCTTCTAAGTCGACTTGATCGTTTTCAGAGGCCTCATAAACCTGTTGGCACTGTGACTTTCACTAACAGCACCGGCTGTGTTCAGGCTTAGTTTCTTGCAAAGCAATCTTAACCACGAGCACAACTGCCCACCAAAGTCCATTGTGTATAAACATGAGGTTCTTTCAGGTCAAGGACTTGATATTTGAAAACAATTGAATATGCATTAACTTAGCCCAGCACCATAGGTTTTCTGCAAAACAAAGAAACTGTAACATGATAAGAAATACTTATTTGGTCTCTGCCCCCGTTATCTGGCCTACAGCCCATAGAACCCTTGGAATCTTTGAAGTGACAAGTGTTTTTTTTGTATATTAATAAGATGGCTGGGGGTCTCCTGTATAACATCTGGATTGGAGCCGGTTGCCAGGGGAGCCAACCATGTTATTAAAAGTTTGGAACTTTCTGTCTTCCCCCCCCGCCCTCCGCTTGTCCTCTGGGGAGGGGAGAGAGGCTGGAAATGGAGGTAATCACCAGGCGCCAATCATTTAATTAGTCATGGCTATGTCATGACACCTCCATAAAAATCCTGCCTAAAAGGGTTTGGAGAGTTTCCGGGTTGGTGAACACTTTGAGGTGCTGGAAGGGTGTTGCACCCAGAGAGCATGGGAGCTCCACACACACCCCAACCCCACCCCTCAATACCTTGCTTTAAGCATCTTTTCTATTCGACTGTTCCAGAATTGTGTCTTTCATAATAAAGAGATAGTAGTAAGTAAAGTACTTTTCTGAGTGCTGTGAGCAAATTATCAAACCTGAGGCGGGGGGACAAGGGTACCTCCAAATCATAGCCGGTCAGTCAGAAGTACAGATGACAACATGGACTTGTAATTGGCATCGGAAGTGGCAGTGGGGGGCAGCGGGCAGTTTTGTGGCATTGAGCCCCTAATTTGTGAGTTCTGTGCTAACTCTAGGCAGCCAGTGACAGAACTAGTTGGTATGGAAAACCCACACATTTAGTGTCAGAAGGGGTGAGGTGCGTAGTCAAACAGGAGAGTTGTCCCTTTTGGAAACAAACAAAAAGTAACCCATTGTTACAACAGAATCTAACCATGTCATTGTAATCAGGAAGCACAGTGGGTCTCATACTCCCCAAAACTCAGTGATCAGTGAACCCTCATTACTCCCTCATGGAGGACAGCTGCCGTGTGGCAGTATAGACAGAAGCTAAGAAACACTGTTCTGGAATCAGACACATCGGCATTTTGGTTTGCTACCTGCCACTTACTAGCTGTATGACTTGGGTAAGCTGCTTAACCTCTTAAAGCCCAACGTTTCCATTCTGTACAATGGGGCCATTAATACTTACTTCATCCAGTTGCTACAAGGAATAAAAAAGCTAAGGTGTTAATTGTATGGCCCTCTAATGAAGAAGGGAGAAGCCCTGATATCATCTGTTTCTTTAATCTTCTTTCTACTGTTTTGGACCAAGAAGAGAATGATCTCGCTGGCCGCTTTCTGTTCCAGGAAGCTGGGTGAAGTCTGTTTGAGTTAACAGATATATACTGTGTTTCCCCGAAAAAAAGAACTAACCGGAAAATAAGCCCTAGCATGATTTTTCAGGATGACATCCCTTGAACATAAACCCTAATGCTTCTTTTGGGGCAAACCTCAATGTAAGACCGGGTCTTATTTCCGGGGAAACACAGTAAGATGAACTATGTTTGCCCCTACCCCTGCCACATACACACGTCTCCCTTGTTGTGTATATTAAGGATCCTTTATGTTCTTCTATTGTCATTTCCATCTCTACCTTTGACACTGGTCCCATCCTTGCGTGGGAAACTAGGTTCAGAGGGCCAGGAAAATGCCTTGTGGTACCTCTAGTACTGTGTGTTTGCTGGGGCATGGCTTTGGTACCTGACATCGAGAGCCAGTGATTCAGCCTCCTGGCTCAACCAGGCTTTGAACTCATTTGCACCCCACTTGAGGGCAAGAACAAGATATGAGTTACTTTTTAGGGATGATAGTAACCAATGACATATTTTAGGTGGTGGGTTCTCCTCTTCCAGACTGAATGCCGATCGCAGTTGCATTCCGTGAGGACTTAGTAACAACACCACCCTTGGCCCAGCTGTGTCAGAATGACATCTGTAACAAGGGATGTTACCTGCTGTGATGCTCAGGTACCAGCTCACACACACAGGCCTCTCACTTGGGTCCTACATCCATTCACATTTTCTACTGCAGTTCTCTGAAATTCATCTGCCAGCTAGCCCCGTTTCCGAGTTATTGTATTAGCATTGTTGTTAGACATGAACAAATACGGACTGTAGCCTTAATTTCTGTTCTCTTACATTTTTTTCCCCTTAAAGAAACGTATCAAAAGGCACTATGATGCATCTGTCTTGATAAAGACAAAAATGCACGTTTCCCTTGTTATTGAGAGGATAGAGGTATAATTCATTGAAATTTATAGTTAGGATAATTTGTGATAACTCCATACTTAGGGCATTTATCCATTATTACCCTGGAACGTTCTCTTTCTCATCATAGTGGACCTGGTTCATTTTTGGAGGGGTGAGGAACACGATGGCCTGTGGGCTCCGCATTAGATACTGTAAGTCTGATGGAACCGGACGAGGTGGAGTGCCGAGTGGCAAGATGTGTGTGTTAGCCCCTGGGGTGAAGTTCTTTGTGTCAGTCTACACTCTGCCTTAAATTTCTCTCACTCACGTGGGGTGTGTGTGTGTGTGCGCGCGTGTGTGTGTGTGTGTGTGTGTGTGTGTGTTGGGGGAATCTAAAAATGGTGCTTGAAAATGTTGCTAAGGTCTTCGCTTTGTGTCCGAGAAACCATCCTCTAATTTCATTGCCTGAAAACAGAGTCAAGGAAAGTGTTCTGAAATGAAAGTTCAGAAGAAGAACAAACATTTCCAGGCTGATGTCCCCCAAAGCATCTGGTTTTCTACCTGGTTACTGAGGAGATGAGGTGGGCGAGAAAGCTGGCTCGGGGCCAGGTGACAGGCGTCCACCTCCCACCTCTACATCCCAGCAGTCTGTGTGATGTTTGGTGTGTAACTTAACCCACCTCTGCCTTAAGTTTGCAGTACAGCACGTGGAGAAAAGCAATGGTTGCAAATGATGGAAAGTATTTCTTAGATGTAATAAGTGTATGGTATTATTATTATTTTTTTTAGAATCACAGTCAAGAAGTCTACGAGGCATCATTGCACTGTTCTGCAGCCAGTGAGGTAATTTCCTCCTCAGCAGGCTTTCTCCCCTCTTCCTTCACCCCGGGGACCTGTGGTGGCTCTCTCCTTCAGTGCAGAGTTAAGACTATCTGGGGAATACTAGTTAATTGCTGAGTAGCTAATCAGAATCGGAAAGGTCAGACGTAACGGGCAACAACCTACTCATGTTCACAAACAGCAGGATGTGACAAAAGCAATTTATCCTGATAAATGCACCTCAGAAATCTATTGAGCTTATTTTGTCTCCCTCAGGCTTTGTCTGTCCATCTTCCTCTGCCCCATTCAGTTTCTTTTTCTGTTTCCGATCTGAGTTTCCTTACTTGGTATTTCACGTTGCTAGATGGTCCCCTTTGGAGAGGTTCTGCACCCAATTCCAGTGAATGGGGTTTTCCCTGACACCACCAGCAACTGTGTGACACCAGCTGGATGTCCTACTATGCAACTCAGTTCTCACACTATCTACCCAGAGATAGCATCAGGTTCCACAAGTTAAAGGCTCAGTCCCACAGACTGCCCTCTAATTCAGACGCAAATTTCAAGCCCAGGTTGTCACCTGTGCTTCAGACCAACCGGCTATAGATTGGAGGTTCCAATGACCTCCTCCTCAAATTCGATAAATTTACTAGAGCGGCTCACAAGACTCATGACCGGTTTATTACAGAGTATAACTCAGGAACAGCCAGATGGAGGAGACGTGTAGGGCAAGGTAGGGGGAGAGGGCTCGGAGCTCTTTGGCCCTCTCTGAGTGCACCACTCTCCCCCAATCGCCACGTGTTCACCAACCTAGTTTGGGTTTTTATGGAGGCCTCATTCTATAGGCATGATTGATTAAATCATTGGCTGTTGATGATTGATTCAACCTCTAGCTCCTCTGTCCTTCGTAGAAATTGGGGGGTGGGATTAAGAGTTCCAACCCTCCTTTCATGGCTGGTCCCTCAGGCAAGCAGCTCATCTTTAGGAGTCCTATGGGCTTTCCCAATGAACCTCACTGACATAACACAAGACACCTTTATTGTTCTCTTCACTTAGGAAATTCCAAGGGTTTTAGATCTCTGTGAACAGGGATGAAGATCAAATATATATTTCTTACTGTGAATCATAATATTAACCTTTGTTACTCTCCCCTCTTTGTAACAGTCAAGCAGAGAGGATCCTGATGACTCCTCCTCTTAGTGTCTCTTCATCCCTTTTCCTTTCTTCCTTCTCATATCTTTTTTCCTTTGCTTTTGTTTCTTCATCCTCTTCTTCTGTCCCTTAACCCCAATGTTCATTTGTCTTTTCCCACCAAAAGAACTGAAATACTGTGGTGCTATTAACCAGTTTCCAGGCTTGTGTTTCACCTGTTCCACAAGACCTCTTGCTCCCCACTTCTAGTACTTAACCAATTCTTTCAGTAAATATCTGATTAGGAATGGGCCGGGTATTGCCCCCTTGAGCTCCCGTGCTGCCATGTGCTCCTTGAGCTGGCTTCCCTTCAGCTCCACTGCTTGCTTGTGAAGTCACGTGGGGCAGAATGCCACCACCCCTGCTGCCCATGCGATCAGTGGCCACACCGACCCCTGTGCCAGAGTCAGGCTCCTCGTGCTCTGGAAGCTGCAAGCCCTTGCTATGCTTGAGTGATAATGCTTTGTCCCAGTGGTTGCTGCCACACTGTGTCCTACGTGTCCTACTTAGAAGTAGAAAGAATGTCCCCTGCACCACCTGGGCCACAAATTTCACTCCAGGACAGGCACTTTCTTAGTGGGCCACATTAGACAGTTCAGGAGGAAACAGAGGGCACGATCAAAGAGTTTGGGGGAGAGTTTAAAGGAGGGATGATTTTCAAAGGTGTTATTAGTTATTAGTAATTCATGAAATATTTTTGCTGCCTCATTAATAACAATTACCTTAAAACAACTATGACACTAACTTCTATATGTTGCATGTACAAATGAGATCACTGAAGAGTATTCAAGGCTTCCTTTTTGGGTTTAGAATCAAATCCCAAATCTTTTACATGTCCTATGAGGCCTCCTGCCTCCCCCACCCCTGTCCAGCCTGATTTTCAGACACCCCCTTACGCCCTCAAACTCTGCCTTCCTCTTGTTTTGCAAAGTGGGCCAAAGTGTTTTCCTCCTCAGGGTCTTTGCACACATTGGCCTCTGCCTGGAACACACTTTCCTCTCTCTTCCCTTTCTTCACATTGTTAACTCATTTCTCAGGTTGCAGTGTCCTTTTCACAGAGCATTGCTGTACACTCTCAGAACACCACCTGTGCTCTCTTCATAGAACCATGGCAAATAAAAGACCACAGAAGAGGCTGTTGTGGATCTGTGATGGCGGTGAGCACTTCAATGCTGAGTATAGAAGGTGTGGTGGGAGGTGGGGGGGTTTATTTGTATGATTGTTTAATGTCCATCTCCCCACTGCATGACTGCAGTGACCACGCTTGTTTTATATACTGATGCTTCCCCAGGCAGGCCTAGAGCATGGGAAACTATGTACCCACTATATGCCAGGTCACCAAAATTCTATAGGCAGAAATTAGCAAATTATGGCCCATGGGCCAAATCCAGCCCATTAATTGTTTTTGTCAATAAGATATTATCAGAATACCAATTTATTTATGTATTTTCTATGGCAAGCTTTGTGCTACAAAGGCAGAATGGAATAGTTACAAGAGAGACTCTTGTGCTTGCAATACCAAAAATATTTAGTATCTGGCCCTTTACAGAAAAAGTCTGCCGACCTGTGCTATAAGGTAATGCAGAATCTCCGTTTCACATAGGAGGAAACTGAAACTAAGTTTCAGTGACTTCCTCATATCTAGATTTCATGTGACAGAACTGAGATTCAAAGTCATCCTACCTCCTTTATCATCATTCCCCACAAACAGATCTCCTTTCTGATAGCTATTTAGGGAGTGGAGCAAATTCCCACAGGGGAGGTGACATTTGTTCTACGTCTTAAAGGACTAGTTGGAATTTTACAATGGACAAGGGAGGGCAAAACATTCTAGGCTGAGACACAGACATATGTGAGAGCTTGGTGTGTTTAGGAGATAGCTAGTCAGACTGACCAAAACATGGCATTGGTGGTGATGGGGGCAGTTAGGGGAAATTGATGGAAGGGAGGCTGCTAGAATGCCGGGACCCTGTGCCACCAGGAAGCCTGCATTTTAGCTGCCAAGCCTGTGGTCTCTGCTTGGCTTGTACATCTTCTTTCTCGGGAAAATAACTTGTGCATTTGTTCCAAATATATTCATTTTCCATAAATTATCTACATGTAACACTGCATTACTACTATATTATATACATTATTAAATATACAAATATAAAAATTTAAAACATAAAATAAAGATAAAATGAATATTTAAAATAATTTTTATTTTAGTTATTAATGGTTCACAGTACCTTTTGGCTGCCTTATAATAATGACAATGTTTAATGAGAGTGATGTTAATGCAGATGCCTAATAATATTTGAAAATCTTGGCTTAACACTGATACAGGTGTTTGAAGGTATCATTTCAACATTAGTTTTCTTTAATATGTGGTTTTAATAGTATTACAGCCAAAAATAACTCACAAAGATACATGGATTCAAGTGACAGAAGTACGTTGTTGGTTTCGCTTACAAATTATGATAACTATTTTTCAGAACTATCCACCAAGTATGCAAAAGTTTTTGTTTTAATTCATCTGTTATGTTTACATCTTTCCTGCTGTCAATTGCTTGTCAATATGCAAATGAACTTGAAAGTGCTTTGTTTTCATATTTTACACAATATGTTCCAGCCACTGAAACTGTTCACCTGGAAAGTTTTAAACAGGTTAGAAAATTATAAGTTTAAGTATCTGTATTTTAAAGACGATACATACATTTCCAGCAACAAATACCAGATAGCAAGGAAAATGTGTTTCTAAACATTCATTTTCGAAATGTTCTCTCCAAAACACAAGTTTTTCCCAGAAATGAGTTATTTCCTCTCTCTCTCTCTAACACTGTCACCTTTAACGAGAAGGAGCAGATTTTTTGCTTATTGTTTGAAAGTAAATGCTTATCAGTGAGAGGTCTGATTATCTCACGGTTGCTTTCACTTCCTCTTGCGGTTGATGGAAAGTTCAAACTGGGAATGGGAGAAATGTTTGTCTTGCCATTTTCTTCTTATTTATAGGCATCATTAGTATTTTCTTTAACCCACAGCTTTTCTGAAAGATCTCTTTAAGCCATTTGTACATTTTGTGAGTGTTGGTCTAGTTAAAAGTATTCCCCATAACCTATAAATCCATTCACCTAGAATAATGTAAACTGAACTGTGTTGTAATGTGCTCAAGTAAATGAATGACTGAGGGCTCCACTGTCAAATGCTCGAAGCCAATGCATATTTTATATATTAGAAGTCCTTAACCACCGTCTTATCATTTAGATATCTAAAAATAGAATTTGTAACATATTACTCCCGCACCCCAGTGGCTATCTTGTTCATCCCCTGGGTGCACATACCTTATTTCAGAGACCCCTGCTCTAAGTATTGGACAAGAAAACCATAAGTTACTAAATGGAAGGTGGGTGACATAATCAGGTTCAGTTTGTCTTTGGGATTACATCTTGTGACTTTGTGTCCAGACACTTAAAGTATTCCCTTACAGTTTTTATTGTGTATGTGTACATATTCACATAAATAAGTCCGCTGGTTTTAAATAACATGATGCAAACAACTTCACCTTAGGCAGCCCCTCGGAGCCTCGTGAAGGCTTGTTCAGCAGCTTTAGGATCTTGATATCTTCTAAGGTTCTTTGGTAACTCCAGGCCTTTTCCCTTTGGGTTGGACAATAATGTGCTTTGGGTACAAGGAGGTGACAGAGGTGGCTTAAGCATCTCAATGTGGAAAAAGAAACAGTTGCGTTCTGCAAGAGTCAGGGCGATGCTTTTTGTGTGTGACCCTATTAAAACTGAAGATTTAAGAGAAACAATTATTAGCTCTGACTGTGTATTTAAAAAAGTGGAAGAAGAATTTAAAAAATGAGATATGACTTTAGGTTAAAAGTTGCTTGAGGGGTCATGCCTTTCTTAAGGCTTAATGATTTTTTTTTTTAAATATAAGCATGTAATATAAGGAACCAACCACTGACCTTGAAAAAAATGGAATTGGTCCCTGAGAAATAGAAGTTGTCGAAACAATACCTACCTAGGTGCAATTTAATAGCCGTTTTGGATAAAAGTGCTGTGCTAGTTTATTCTGTAGCCTGTGTGCCCAGTACACGAGGGACTTCATCCCTTGGTAAGCCTGTACATTTACTTTTGAGAGAAGAATTTTCACGATCTCTTTAGGAAATGATTATGTAAGGGTTTATTGCTTCATTTCATAATTTTTCCAATTACTGTAATTGTGTGAGTTTAGAAGACAAAATAAATTTCAAAATTTAAAGACTACTATGTAAAGCTGCAAATGGCTTACAGAATAGCCTCCACAGAGAACCATGACTTACAAATTCTTGGGTGGTTGTAAAATACAAAGTGTGTCTTGGGATAAAGAATATATAAATAGAAATACAAAATGTTAAATTGGAATCTTGAACAAGGTACCAAGACATGATCAATACCAGGTGCCAGAATGGGTTGTGAGACAGAGCATCTGTTTGGAATTTCAAAGTAGGTGCTTAAAGCCTGGTTTTATGACTTTTTTCTTTTTTTAACTTTTATTAGCATGTATTTGATGCTGAATTGACTCCTGGGCTGTACGTTTTTGTTTCTTCCGTTTCTTCTGGGAGATCTTTTTCTTCTGTGCAACCTCCTCTTCTGGTTTAGAACAATCTGCTCTTTCTCAGTGAGGACCGTCTCAGTGTGGCAGGGAGAGCTCTCGTACGTGTGGGTTAATCCGCCTGTGAGCTCTGTAAGTTCCAGTGGTATCCTGGGAGCTTTGCGCACCTGGCTCTGCTCAGTGGCCAGAGAGTCTCCATCTAAGCCCTTAAGTGCAGCATTCCTCTCTGCATTTTTAAGCATGTGCAGCAAAAACTCTGCACAATTTTTGGGCCACTGACCCTGCTTCCAGCCCCACTGTTTGACCCACTGGGCACACCTACCGACTCCATCACTGTAATGAAGGAATGGCACACATTGCTTCTGTAAAGTGACATCCTTCAGACACTTGGTGGCTTTTCGGCTATGAATACCCTGATGGCTTGGGCCATTTTACGAGTGTTCTTAAAGTGAACACAAAGATCTGAACCTCTTCATTTGCATGATTTTGTACGGTTTTCGGTGTCACATGAATTGCAAACCATTTTCAGAGGTCACCTCAGGTCGCTTAACGGGAAGAGGAAGAGCTTATGGCTTTTTAATCTTTCACTCACTTTGAGTATGGAAAAGGGTTTCGAGGGTGAATATTTATTTGTGGACAGGGAATTTTTGGAATGGATTTCTTTGGAGACGAGTGCTGGATAAGTTTTGCCTCCTCTACCATCAAAGGGGAGAGTTAGAGTGTGCCTGCCCTCTTGCTTCTTGCCTTCAACAAGACTTGGAGAAGTGCAGTTAGCCCGGCTCCCGCGACGCGCGTCCACCTTCTGCATGGGAAATCTGGAGTATGAGGGATGGGCTGCCCTGCTCCCTTGGCCCTCGAGGAATGGATTGTTTCTGATACTTTGGGATTAGTCTCTATTCCCTGAATTTGTTCAGATACAGAATTTGTGGGTGTTTCCCATGATGGCGGCGGATCATGCATGAGAGAGAGTTGATGTGCTGGTTGTCTTAGACCCTGTTCAGTAGCACTGACTAGATGGGTGATGGCACCCCAGCAGACAGAGGTCACGAATGAAGTCCCAGCAGATGTAGAAGGAATTGGGTGACCAGTCCTGGAGATACGATGCCTGTGTTTAAGAAGTAGCAACAGAGGGTCACGATGCTTGAGAATACCCAAGGTGCTCTGAAGTGTGCCTCAGAAATAAGGGCTTTAAATACTCGACAAACCCAGTGAGCATGAAGCTGTCTTACAATGTCACTAATCAAATAAAACCTTCATTCCTTCCTTCTCTCTCTTACTCCCCTTCCCCACCCCATATCCATGGCATCCAGTAAGATAGGGATGAGGTTTTGGGAGGATAAGGCAGGGACAGGAGGGCAAAGAGAGGACAAGATGACCTAATTACCAAGTTGAGCCTGTGTTTGTGACCTAAAGTGAACTGAAAGGGTGTGTATTGCCCAAGGTTGCATCCGGGGGAGTGGAAGAAATTTCCTCCACTAAATACATTTTAAAAGTATAATGGGTGGCAAAAGTAAACCTATTTGCTGATTGTACCTCATGAGTCCTGTTTATTCAACATCCTACTCGCAGAGCCATCTTTTCGCTCAGGGCCTGCAGAGCAAGGAGTCAAGAGAACTTGGGGACAGCCCGGTGCTCAGTGATCTCAGGACCTAGAGGGAAGGCTGATGTGCAATGTCTGAGCTCCTTTCTCTTCCCTTCTGGCTGCAGTGGCAGGGCTAGGGCAGAGGGAGACATTGTTGTGGAGCAAGCAGCGAGTACTGTTTCTTCTGTTCTGCGAGGAGGGCATTTCAGCAGCATCAGTTGGTTTCCTCATCAGTGAACTATTAAAGGGCTGATGGATGTTGGCATCTGAGGCTTGGAAAACAATACATGTATATATACCCCGACCTTTTATATATTTCTAATACAAAGGTAATGATACTCTTACAGTGTTATTGAGTAATGTGATTTTTTCTTTTTTTTTTTTTGCATAAGGACATGAAGAAACAAGGTAACGAGCACTGAAAGATTCAAGCATGGGTTGTTTGTGATCAGGAACAATCACAGCATCTTACCAGTTCAGGTGGGAAAACTAGTGAGACGCCATGCAGTACAGGGATTAAAGTTTCAGGTTTTGGAGTCAGGCTGTCAGAGTTTGAATCCTGGGACCTCAGATAAGTCTAAGCCTTTGTTTCCTCATCTGTAAAAGGGGCAAACTACTGGTCTCACGAGATTATTATAGAAATTAAAGAAGGGCATTTCCATAGAATGCCTGCTATAGTTCCTGGTACTTGATGAGTGTGCAATTGTCAGCTAAGGATATTATTGTTTTCCTACTATGTAGAGTTGATTTTCACTGTTCGAGGTAGTTGTATTTTTACAAAGGCGCCAGGAACGTTGAATTAATGAATACTGGGTCATTGTTCCTAGGGGAAATAAAGCGTTAGGTTCTGTGAGCTTCTGGTCCCAGTATTTTCATCAGCTGATCAATATATAACTTTGTTCTATATGTGTTTCTATTCAGACACACCTTATTTAATATAGATGGTTGATTAATGAACATTGAACTCACATATAACAGCACTAAAATTCATGCCCAAATGAAGATTATCTAACATACCTGTTTTCTCTGGAAGGCACATTCTTGTCTGAGGAACACTGGACAACACCTCAGCACTGTGTACACTTGGGAGCTGTTTTAAGCAGTGACATCACACACACAAAAGCAGAAAACACGACGCTATATAACTAACTAGACTGCAAAAGGGACACTTGTTTACAGTCTGAGAGCTGACACAGGAAGGAAGGTAGGGTGTCAGCCTCTTCGACCTTAGGTAGGAACAAGCATGTTGGGCAACTCAAATCTTTGGCTGATCTGCTCCTATCTGCGAATGACCACAGAAGCCCCGGAGTACTGATTTTGGGGTTACAAATACATTTAGCGAATAGGAAATTCATAAATACTGTATCTGTGAACAATGAGTTTCAACTGTATGTGGGTGACCAGCGACTGGTGATCCAAGGTCTGTTTGAATATCTCCAATATAGGCAGAGTGACATACAGTGACATAGAGTGACAGCTCATTCTGTCCTTGGTCACATTTCACTTTTACAAAACTTGCCAAATTCTATCCCATGGGGTCTCGAAGAAGAATTTTAACATTTCTTTCAAGTGACAGTCGTTCATATGCTGGAAGACAGCTAGTGGGTCTCCTTGGACCCCTCAGTAGGTCAAGCAACTCCATAGCAGTTCCCCATATAATAATACTTGAATTGCCCTCACGGTTCCCGTTGCCTTCCTCAGAACATGTATCAGCGTTTCAACATCTTTGTTAGAGTGCAAGGCCCATGACTAATGCTGAATATCTGTGTGCCTGGTTAGGTCTGATTAAGGCACCAGAGAAAAGTGGCAATTATCTCTTTTATTCTAAATGCTATATTTTCCTAAATATTATTAGAGTTTATGTGGCAGGGATTGTTAGTACTTATGCAATAAATATACATTTATTAACACTTCTTTGCTTTGTGCATCTCAGAAGGGTCATGTGGGATATGGGGATATGCCATTGGGATATGGATGGAAATGATGTAAGCAAACCGCAGGTCTGATCCATGAGAACCTCTGAAGGAATTCGCCATGACAACCCTGCGAGTCTTGTGCTCCAGATGACACAGCAACAAGGTGGAAGCAGCTCTGGGTTCTAAGTCACCACATGGTGAAGAGCTGTGCAGAAGAGCCATTCAACACATCGTCAGACTTGGCAGGATTGCGAAATACAATTTTGTTATGTTAAACACTGTGATTTTTAGCAACATGCGGTGTTAATTACTGTGACAAGTATAAGCTGCAATAGCTTGTTCTGTGTGGCCATTTTGTGCTGTTGATTCATGGAGAGTGTGCTCTAAGCTAAAATCCATTGTCTTTGTAAAGTAGACTGCTGCTTAGATACATACCTCTATCATGAACTTGCTGATTTTTTTTGGACATAAGTCCAATATATTTAATTTTCTCCTATTAGGTCTTATTTTATAGAACTAGTAATCCTTCTACAACTTCTCAAGAACTTCTTAGATCATAATTCTGTCAGGCAACCATCCTTTCAAACTTGCTGTCTTTAAACTGCTCACTGATAAACACTTTATTGTCTAACACCCTGGGCTTTGGTATTCAGATAAACAAGATACAAATCTTGTTTCTGATCCATTTACATCTTATTTTCCTATGTAAATTACTGTTCAATTCTGATGTTGTTCTTCTTTTTCCCCCTTTTTATGCTTTTTGTCCTTCAACACAACTACTTACAATTTTATCTGGATTGTTTTTCTCCCCCTTTATTTTTACTTTTAATCTTTCAGAGTCTAGAAACCATATTCTTCCCTCTCCTAGAGAAAATATCTATCAATAGCCAAGGTTATGTCATTCTGGAATCTCATGCCAGACCCAGGGATCAAACCCCTGCCCTTTGCTACCATCTGCAAAGCAAAGTATCCTTCTGCTTCCAAAACCCTGACTATCACCTATAAAGAAAGGTAAAAAACACAATTGTGCCCTCAAACCATTTTTGTTTTCGTGCAATGGAAAAAACACTGCCCTCGAAATTAAAAGATTTTGATTTGAGTCCTGGTTGTCTTAACTTCTATGTACCTCTGTTTTTAAAGAAATCTATAAATACAGATAATAGTTCCTATCCTGGACACTTAAGATTGTGTGAGGATTGAATGAGTGAATGGTGCCAAAATGTTTAGTGCTGGATGAGTGTTAGTGCAGTGCTATCTGCCCCAGGGATGATTCCTGGGTCTTCCCTGTCATAGTCCTTTATCCTCTCATGGATCAAGGAGGGCTGGTCCATGGTCTGATATATCTTGGCAGGTGCTCAGGTTTTACTCTGCGTATCTGTCCCAAGAATGGAGGAAAAGTCCCCATGGACTATATTGGATCTATGCCCACTGATTTTCTTTCTTTTTACTTGTTTCAGATGTACAAAACAACATAGTGATTAGACATCTGTGTACCTCACGAAGTGATCACCCTAGTTAGTCTGTTGCCCATCTGACACTGCACACAGTTATTGTCGACTGTATTTCCCATGCTGTCCTTTATGTCCCCATGACTATTGTTTTAAATAATAGTTGGCATTCAATATTATTTTGTATTAGTTTCAGATATACAGCATAGGGGTTAGACTTTATATAATTTATGAAATGATCCCCCCGAATAGGTCTAGTACCCATAGTTTTTACAATATTATTGACTATATTTCCTATACTGTACTTTACATCCCTGTGACTCTTTTATGCCCACTGATTTTCATCCCTCAAGGGTGGATGAGGGCACTGGCTCTGGAACTGAGTTATTATCAGTGGGTTCAGCTACAGACTTCCCCACTGTCCCCTCCAGATAATCCATGAAGAAAAAGTGTTTTATGGTCACAGAGGTCTAAGAAACGAAGACTTTATCTTCGAGACTCACAGTACATTATCATATTAAAGACTCTGAGAAATCCTGCAGTAAAGAAACCTATTTGACTTCATTTAATTCAGTGGTTCTCAAAACTATCTGACCTTAGAACCCTTTCTTCCGTGGGATTCATATTAATATTAATAATATTAATGTCATACTGAACTAGCTTTCAATGGAAGGCTCTTCTGAAAATGTTGGCCTAGCACAGTCAACAGCTAAATATCCCTCACTGGATAGTAATATGGCATTTTATTTTTATTTTGATCTTTCCCCCAACCTGGCCCTGTCCCAGCAAGGTTTTCGAGAGAACTCACAAACTGCTAGTTCGTGTGTCAGTTTGTTAGATCCCCTCACACACACTGAGAGAGGTAGTTCCTTCCTCTCATTCCCTCTGTCCTGTCAGCGCTCCATGATATTCCTATAAATTTTCACAAACCACCATATTTCCTCCCTTGGGGTCATTTTTTAAGTAGGGTGGCATCAAACAGCTATTGGGATGGGGTGTTGTGTGTCTTTTGTCTGTGCCTTGAGAACTGGTTCTCAAGGCTGGAGGAGGGACACAAGGAGGACACTGGGGAAACTTCTTGTGGCCATGGTTACATTCTGTGCTCCTCACAGATACAGAGGACATACTACGTGGCATAGACATAGTATCTGGATTTAACACAGCCAAGCAGCTCAAGGAAACGTGAGCTTCAGGCAAATTCTCACCTATTTCTGCAGCCCTCGTCTTTTCTGTTATTGTCCACTCCTCGGGATTCTGCTGTTACCCCTATAAACTTCACCAAAAAGATACCTCTGAGATTTTAAACTTAAGGTTCTCATTCCCGACAACAGCTGTCCTATCTGCTTTTTGTTTCCTTTCCTAAATACACTCACCACACATTCAGCCTTGACAATGCCAGCTCTTGCTCCCTAAGTGCTTACTGTGCACCAGGTATTTTTTGAAGCACTTGATCCTACAATATCATTGTAGTCCAGGAACACTTATTGCCCAATTTCAGAGAGGTTAATTTTCCAGGAGACATAGTTTGTCAGCGGGAAAGCTGAACTCTAATAAAATTAGGGTTGTCTCTCCCCATGGTCCATGCTGTACCACCATGCTATACTTTATACCGCCTTCTTTGGGATATGTTGGGCACCTCCACACCTCGGTGACCACAAGAATCCTGTAACCTCCAGCATTTTTTATTTCCTCACCTGCATTGCTTAATGCTACGCTGAACAAATTCTGCCCCGCACTGTCTCCTCAGGGGATTTCTCTTCCGTGGCAAACCCCCAGGCACTTCTAGAGGAGAAATGATGTCGTGCAGACCCAGATCATGGCAGATATACGAGGTCCAGTCTTAATCTGGCCCTACTATGCTTGTCAGATCTTTTTATCTCATTGACCCATAGCAGGCTTTATGGCATTTGTTTTCTTCTTCTCTTTTAAGCTCCCAAACCTTCCATTGAATCCTATAGATTTCACACAGAAGATTGAGGAGTAGAGAAAATGATACAGTGATGGAAAGGCAAGGTGTTTAATGTTGAGGCCATCACTAAGATTTTTATATCCTCTGCCTGCACATTAGCTTATTGCTCACCCTCCCCTCGCCCCCTCATTTCGCCTGTCAAACTCAAAAGCAACAGGTTCTTAGCTCTGCTTATAGCCTCCCTTACACTCTGGGAAATCATTTCTTACCTTTTCTCTCTGTCTCTTTGTTGCCCAAATCATTCTTGTCTCTAACATCTTAACATTTAATCACTTCATGTGTTTTATGTTTGTATTTCCCCAGTGCATTGAGTTTTTCAAAGATTACTAATGATTTTTTTTCTTTCTGGATCTAATGAACTTCCTCAGTTCTTATCCACGTTGACACCTTTAGACATTGGATGATGCTGATCACGCTTTAAAAAAAAAAATCTCTTCTCATTGACTTCTGTAGCAATGTGCTATCCTGTTTTCTTCCTCTGCTCTTTTTTCTGTATCCTTTACTAGCTCTTATGCCACCTTTACTATCATTCCCATTACTATTATACAAAGCCAAAGCCATATTTCTCTGCTTTCTGTTACCCACATGTACCTCTTTTGACTTTAACTATCACTTTGCTTGTATGAAAGCCTAGTACGACTGTCCTTGCTGAGGTCCGAATTTTATCAATGTTTTGTCTTTCCTCTTTGATTCCTGAGTCCCCTTCCTCCAATCAATCCAGCTACCAACTTCTCTCAGCTGTCACTCTCCCTCATTGTTTCCACTGTTGTTTTTGACATTTCTTATGGACTATTCTCTCTCACTACCTTTCCAATGTTATTGTCAATTACTCTAAATATTTTCTCAGTCAGCAAGTGAGCCCTTTACTCTTTACCCTTCCTTGTACTCTGCTTTTGCTATTCATTTTACCCTTATCTTCATTTATTGAAATTACATTTAGCTCTCAAGGACGACATAAATGCTACTATACAAAGGTGTCCTTTCACTTTATCCAACAACAATTTCTCTCTCTCTTGCATTGTTATTGTAATTACTTAAATCAGCATTTCTCTAAATTTTTCATTATTCTTTATTTTGCCTCTCTAACTTTTGGGCCAGGGTAACATCTTATACCCTTTTAACATTTATACATTATAAGCATTAGATAAATATTTGTGGATTGGCAGCTTGTTCCCTCATGTTTATTATCAGTTGACCCAAGTTGATAACTACTTGAATATATTTCTGAAGTTATTCCTGTGAGTCAGTTAAAAATGGATTTATTTTTCCCACCTGAAGAGGTAAAATATATGCCCATTATATTCACAATATTTGTATGAATTGCACTGATGTTACAACAAATACTGGGTTTATAATAAAAGTTTTGGAATTCAGTTCTAAATGATAGGGTAGGGTTTAAAGAAGTTCAATAATGAAGGCATTTAAAATAAAAATGTAAATGAATGTATGAATATGCCTCAGACTGAGTCACACAACCTTTCCAAAATGAATTGCAAAAATAAGGATTAAAATAATTTCTCAGCCTCTTACTGTTAAATTATAGTGACAGGAAAGCATTTAGATGGGGGTTATAGGCATTGCATTGTTAATTATAGTGGTTATATTTGCTTTTGTTCCAGTGCATTGTAATTAATAAAGATCTACAGCTCTGTGCTTTGTCTTGGAAAACATACACTGGTTTCATAGGCATCACTATAGCTACGATATTCTTCATTTATTTCTCAAGAATGACTCTTTTTAACACAGGGGAGCCCATTGTTGAGGCAGCATCATGAAAATCACAGCAAGATCTGAGCTTGGACGGATTACCGAGCAATTGACTCTATTCACATAACCTTGTCTCGACACCCCACAAATGGGCTATAATGACATGTGGGACATTGATTAGACCAGCTCAGTAATGATAGCATGTATAATCATACCTTTAAAATTTTTTTCAAGCCCTATGAATGACTTTAGGACACCAGTGAGGAAAAGTTAGCAATGGCATAAGTTAAAGTGTATATTCTTGACCTGATTCTTAGTTCAGCCTCTGGGATTATATGTGTTTGCCATTTTGAATCAGAGGATATAAGAAACTTTTTAGGGAGCGAGACAGAATGTAGGGGACTAAAAGGACTTCCAACCTTAATGATATCAATGTTGTATAAGCACTAAATATGAAGAGCCAACCATAAAAGGGACTGGTTGGTTTCCACCTCCTGTTAGAGGTATCACATTAGTGTAGAATTAATGACAAAGGAAATAATTCTATGTTTTCCTCTGTCAGGTTCCATTTGCTAAGATCCTTCTGCGAAGGGCACTAGCTCAAAAAGAAAAGGCGGTGGATTGGACTTGGCACATGGCCCAGTGGAAACCTGACAGTTACCTCCCCACTGTCTTCGTGAACATTTGAGAGCTTTGTGCTGCTGTTATTTTGAAATAATTGGTGTGCACACAAGAGTGAACATACAAATTGTGCCTCTTGATCCTTCCTCCTCGCTCTGCAGGGACCAACAGGGCACCCTATGGAGATGTAGATGGCAGAAAAATCCTTCTCTGACTTCCTCCCAAATTCCCTGTTGCAGGTGGGCGTGCAGCCTGGTAGGTGTTGGGAAGCACCAACTGATGGCCAGTGCCTTTCTGTGAGGCCATGGGCTGCCGTTTGACACACTCTGTCTCCAAAGTGACCTCTGGTTGGTGTTTGGAGCCTCTGAGAATTCTCAGGGATGCAAAGGATGGGCCAGAGGGTGGCAGCCAGATAGGCAACTCCGTTAGTGCTGAGGAGCTAATGGCCTTCCGTGCCCGACAGGGAGAGATGATTGCACCCTCTCACCTAAATCCACACAGGGTTAAGAGCTATGAGTTCACAAGAGCCCCATTTCCTTTTGGGCGTTGAAAAAGTCGGCTGATTTTGATATTTTTGAAAAGGAGTTTTGTTGTAAGAGCCACTTAAGGTTTTTCAAAAAAGCACTTCCCTCTTTACGGAGGAAAACACTCCCTACTTAATACGAAGAAGAAAACCTCTCAAATCTGGAAAAAGCTAATTGACTTTAGATTGTCTTATCAAAATATGAACTGATATCATAGGACTCCAGCAGATTTATCCACTACAGATCTTTTACTTTAATTTATTGGTTACTTCACAGAATTGCCAACTGCATTACAGTCCCATGTGTAGTGGGAAAAACACTGTCATATAACTCTTGAGCAGATGTGTTACAAGAGTCTTTTCATTTCCTTTCTTAAACCCAAAGAATAACGACATTGCAATATCATGTGGTGAAAAAGAGCAATAATTTGATAAACATTGTCTTTTTATTAGATCAGAACAATTAATCTGATTCTAATTTGGCTGAAACATTATCATACTAGAGTCCCCAGAGCCCCGTGAATAATCTCTAAACACATTGGCACACTCAGTAGACAAACATTATCTCTACTCTCACTGTTCTTCCATATGGTCTCCTCCCGTGGTGACGGAGGGCACCCTGCTGTTTCAATCAAATAAATGTCAATTATCTGAGATAGATTTCCAGTTCTCGAGCCTGGGCTTGCAGTGCAGCCAAAGTGACTGGGTGGAATGGTCTGCAAGTCTTTCCTGCACATGCTGCTTGCATTTTATAAGGAATTCACACCTTGCTACATCATCCAGCATTCCAGGAACTCCATAAATAACATGAGTGGTTTCAGCCACTTTTACTGTGTGTGTGTGTGTGTGTGTGTGAGAGAGAGAGAGAGAGAGAGAGAGAGACAGAGAGAGAGAGACAGAGAGAGAGAGAGACAGAGAGACAGAGAGACAGAGAGAGACAGAGAGAGAGAGAGACAGAGACAGAGACAGAAAGAGCGAGAAAGAGGGACAGAGACAGACAGAGACAGAGAAGGATTTTTAACCTTCATTTAGCTTTACTTTGCCTCTTCTGGGAGGTAGAAAGTATTTTTCAAATAGGGGTACAATGCAGGTGCATGCCCTATATAGTCACTTCCCCTTTTGTAGCAGCTCTCTCTGTTCCTGAGTGGAAATCTGGACATAGAGATATGAGAAGCAAAGACTTATGTCTGACTGCTGTTTTCATTGGCAGGCCTTGCCCTAGGCATGTTTGTTCTGAGTATGGTGGGTCTTGGTAGTGAGAGCTGCAAGATTGTCCGACCAACCTTATGGGGGTTCCTGACGAAATCAGGTGCAGCGCTGGACCCTAAAAGGCAGTGGAAGGAAGGAGGAAGGGAGCGCACCTTCTCCTTCTCCATGTTTTGGGGAGGGCCCGGGGATGTTACTTCTGGAGCCGAAGAGGAGAATATAGTCTTTTAGAAAGAGCTCTGGAGATGAAGCTGACACCGTCAAACCAAGAAAAAGTAGGCAGGGTGAAATGGTATGACATGCTGAGAAGACTGTCAGTTCTACATTTCTTTGCAGAGCTCTCTATCTTTAGGGTGTCAATTATCAGGTGTTGGTTTTGTTATCAGACAAGCCCTTCTTTCAAATGCTTGTAAATGTGCCCAGAGACCTGAGGGCCTCTGATGACTATATGTCTAGACTAAAAGCACTAGGTCACCCTCCTTCTGCTGCTGCAGTGACAAGCTGGCACAAAGAGAAAGGCAGTCCACAGGGATCTGGAGTAATTCACTGTGGCAATTCAGCAAACGTTGTCAGAAAGGATTTCAGTTTCCATGTTGGCTGTGATCCCGAATCAAGGAGGAAAGCCACCAAATGCTCACAGTGAAAAGAGTCAGTAGCATCAAATCCATTCTGCCTCTGAAATGCCTTAATCAGAGACTGTCCATCATTGACGTCAAATGTCAAGCTCCAGGTCACCCCTGCATGTAGAGGGCGGGAAGTGCCTTCCTCCACAGGTGGGCCTGTGCACCTGCTCTGCAAAGCAGGAGAGGCAGAGG
Source organism: Rhinolophus hipposideros (assembly GCF_964194185.1). Classification (NCBI taxonomy): domain Eukaryota; kingdom Metazoa; phylum Chordata; class Mammalia; order Chiroptera; family Rhinolophidae; genus Rhinolophus; species Rhinolophus hipposideros. The sequence continues at coordinate 61,637,672 of NC_138049.1, read as the reverse complement.
ACAGATATTTTAGCAACAGCTGGAGCATTTCCTGAAGAGAGCAAACATGATGCCAGGCTGACATGTGGAGGAGGTTCGTAAGAAAAGACTGAGATGAATTAGAGGTGACAGGGTACAGTGGTTAAATACGCAGGCTCTGGAGAGAGGTGGCTTGGGTTCAAGGTCTGAGGTCACTACTTCCTACATGATCATGGGAAGGTTTCCTTATCTACAAATTGCAGATTGGTGATAGCACCAGGTCCCTGTGTTTGCTGTGGGGACTAATGAACGTAATGGATATGAAGCACATAGCATAGTGCTGGCACATATTAGGTACTCAATGAACATTTGCTGCTATTTTTTAAAGAGTGAAGGGTTTAGAAGACTTGCCTTTGAATTGTGTGGCTCCACCACTTACTGATTTTGTGTCACTGAGTAGGCCACTATGTCAGTCTCAGCCTTAATGTCCTAAGTATCTCACTGACGTAACACGGTTATTTTGAGACTCAGGTGACAAAGATGCAGTGTTGTAATGAGAACATACCTAAATTACACCTAAATATACCGTAATTCCCACGGCAGCAGCAGCTATAAGCCTCTAAATGCAAACCAGGTAAAGTGCCTTCTTCAGTGCTGTAATACAGAGCTGCTGAACTAAACAGATTAAACACATGTTATCCCGAGAAAGGGCTCTGAAGTCTGTACAAGGCTGCCAGGGCTGCCAGAACAACGTACCACAGACTGGGCGGCCTCAGCCACAGAAATTTATTCTCTCACAGTTCTGGCAGCTAGAAGTCCAAGGTCAAGGTGTCAGCAGGGTTGGTTCTTCTGAGGACTTCTTTCTCTCTTTTTTGAATTTGTGAAACAAACTGGTGCATAGGCTGATGATGAATTACTATAGAGGTCCAACTTCTGTCTTATAATTCAAATTTCAGTTTTTCTACAGAGACAAATTTGCAGCAACCTTACTGAGAGCCTAAACAAGCTTGTCCACATGGAAAAAATATAACATTCCCTAGAGTCTGATGTCTCTAGGATGGAGCAGAATTATCAATTTTCTATTTATTTATTTTTTAAAGGATTTCTCATGGTTGCCTGGAAATTGCTTATTACGTGTGTGTACATGTGTAGTGTGTATGTGTGTGTGTGTGTTCTTGTTCAGAGAGGCAGTGGGATGCAGGATGAAAGAATCACTCATGTGTATGTGACCAAACTATTTCTTTTCCCCCCAGTTTATTGACATATAACATTGTAGTTTTAGGTATGCCTCAGAGGGATCTGATATATGTGTGTATTGTGAAATGATTATCACAATAAGTCTAGTTAACATCTATCACCATACTTAGTTACAATTTTCTTTCTTGTGGTGAGAACTTTTAGATTTGCTCTCTTAACAAAGTTCAAATACACAACATAGTAAAGAAAAGTAGAGTCACCATGCTGTACATTACATCCCCAGAACTTCTTTATCTTATAATTGGAACTTTGTGCCTTTTCACCGTCTTCTCCCATTCTGCCCCTCCCCCCCCCCGCCAATCTGGGACCTCTCTTGTTGGCTTGGGTACCTATTATGTTCCCAGCACCAGGCCAATTTCAGGGAATATAGTCAAGGATGAGGCACATTCTCTTCACTCAAGGCATTTGCTAGTCTAACGAGGGAGACAAACAAGTAAAAAGCATGTATACTCTCTCCATTCCTTCTTCTACATGAAAGTTCTTCAAGTATTTGAGAAAGGCTGACATTTCCCACTTTTCCTCTCCTGACTTCTTATTTCTACATTAAATATACTCTAATGTCTTTAACTGCTCGTCAGATAACACAGTCTCCAGATTCTACATTTTTTTAAATTAATGCTTTGTGAAATTTTCTAGGTTTTTCTTTTTTTAACGAATCAGAAATAAATAACAGCTATATGAAGATACTTTATTGCCACATGGTTAGGAAGCAGACAACAACCAGACTTTACCCATGCTGGGGCCTCACACTGATTTACTTTGGATGGGATGTTGCAAATTCCGCTGGCATCTCAGATTACATTTTATTCCCATTTTCTCCGGTTGTGCCACTCAGCCACTTTTCTGAGCTCTCATATATCATACAGCTGTATTGGGCAAGGTTAGCATATACCTTTCAGTCAAATGCAGACATTGTAATATTGACACAAGGGCGACGATATTAAAAAAAAAAAGAAAACCTATTAGTCATGTGACAGGCACTTTCTAAATTATACCTCACTTAATCATTATAACAACTCTGTGAAATAGTCGCCATTTCATAATTGGAACTACCAGGTCTTGGAGGTTAAATGACTTGCTCAAGGTCACACAGGCTGGTGAGAGGAGCCAGGATTTATCCTCTGATCTCTTTGATTCTAAAGACTTGGCTCATAACCCTTCTGCTTAAGCACCTCTCTAAGAGCCCTCTGTATTATTAAAGGTCAGGGGACTGCTTGGTGGGTTTTCTGTGGCTGCTCAGATGTTAGAATTCCCACGAAGGGGGAAATTAGCTGGCAGATTTAGGCCCGGTGTCATGGGGATTACACCTTGATGGAGATGTGGTTCTGGATCTGAGCCTCAGCTTCTCCCTTTTGCTATCTCACTTTTATTATTTTGTCAGGGTGATCAGGCCTTGCAGGATAGACTCTCTCTAATAAAATACAAGAGAATGATTTATAAGCCACAGTGCCCATTTACCATGGGAAATAGAACTGATTTTTAAAATCAGGAACATTTCTTTAACAAGGCACTCCCTTTCTGTGGGGTCAGTCACTCGGAAAGACAAATAATAATTCAGAAGGTTGCTTGGTGAGCCTACGATTTACAGCAAAGAGATTAGGTTTTGCCCAAGGGAAGTCTCCTCAAGCTAATATAACTTGGAGTTAATCCTTCTCTGCCCTACGGTTATTTCTGCCTAAATTACTGGAATCCATCTTCTAGAATCACAGCATAATTTTCTTTGGTCACTGCTAGACTCAGACACACTGACAGTCTAACCTCCCAATCCTCCTTAGGCAATATTTCTCTTTTGGAAATATCTATTATCAAAAATATCCCTTGTGACATTCTTCATGTTGTAACATTCTAAATTATTGTTGGTCTTTATTAGTTTACACTGTAGGTTGTCTATTCCTTAATGAGGTTTGGGTTGGACCTTGTATTGGACATAGGGGTTGAGTCATCTATTTCACAGCAGGCAGGAGGTTTGGGGCATTGACCTCAGCTTGAAGGAAGTGCCCTCATTAGTCTAAGAAAATCGCAGTAAAGCCTTACTACGATGCCAGCATCAGCATCTGTTTTAGAATGCCAGGCCTAAACTGGCGTGCCATTTCCTTAGCTGGAGCAATTGGTCCAAGAATTTGTCCATATTCCAATTTGGGCAAATGTGATATGGAGGGAGATTTGAGGGAAGGATACTTCTGGGGGGAAAAAAAAGCTTGCCTGCTTTTAAGAGGGAGTCATGGAAAGGGTAAAGATGTGAAACTAGAATGGTAGGAATTATTTTTCTGTCAATCTAAGGGTGAGGATTTCACCGAAGGCAGAGGGAAGAACCTAGAGCAATGTAGGGCAATGGGCTGGAGTCATTGTATTAAGTCCAGGCCCAAGCCCAGCTTACCTGTAGCATTCAAGTATGCGAGCAAATACATTGCCTTTTTGTGGGATCCAATTTGATTTAGATTTTCAGATACATGCAGGTAGAGGTATACTAAATTCAAGGAATTTCTCAGATCCATTTTATGTTCAGAAACCACCGGGAATAATTCTGCAGATAGCCAAACCTATCCATTATATGTGATTTTTTGATAGTCTTGGTTCACAGAGTAAGATCTTTTAAACAGCCATTAGATTATGGGGTCCAATTTGCCTTTTGTACAATTACTATAGTTATTAATCCAGCCATAGCTTGCAGAAATATCAGCATAGCCATTTTTCTGAGCTCAAGGCAGGAGCTATTCTGCAGGCATACCTATATATTTGTCAAATGCATCGTTCCTCAGAACCATCCGTCACTAGCTCCAAAAGTCTGCCCTTGACCTCACCTTGGCACTAAGAGCTTCTTTGTTTAGCACTGGTCCCACAGAAAGTGTCAGGAGACTTTACCACTCTGGATCCCCAGATGAATCAAATTTACTAGCATATTGTTCAGGATCCAAACAGAATCATGTATACTAAAAAAGTGCTGTTTTTTTTTTTTAATTTAATATTATTTTATTTTAATTTCAGGTGTACAGCTTAGTGGTTAGACATTTATATAATTTAAGAAATGATCCCTTTGACTAGTCTAATACTCACCTATCACGATACATAGTTATTACTATGTCATTGACTATATTCCCTATGCTTTACTTTACATCCCCATGACTATTTTGTAACGACCAATTTGTACTTCCTCGTCCTTCACTTTTTTCACCCTGCCCCCAACCCCGCCCATCTATCACCACGATGAATCTAGTACCCATCTTACACCATACATGGTTATTACAATATTATTGACTATATCCCTTATGCTATACCCTACATTCCCATAAGTACTTTGTAACAACCAATTTGCATTTCTTAATTCCTTCCCCTTTTTCCACATCCACATCCCATCTGGCAACCATCAAAATATTTTCTGTATTTATGAGTTTGTTTCTGTTTTTTGTTTGTTTGTTTATTTTGTTCTTTAGATTCCACATGTAAGTGAAATCACATTGCATCTGTCTTTCACTGTCTGACATAGTCCTCAGCACAATACCCTTCAGGTCCATCCATGCCGCCACAGATGGCAAGAACCCATTCCCTTCCAGGGCCAAGCAATATTTCATCGTATATATGTACCACCTCCTCTTTATCCATTCTTCCATTGATGGACACCAGGCTGCCTCCACATCTTGGCCATTGTAAACAATGCTGCAATGAATATATGGATGCCCATGTCCCCTCAGAGTAACATTTTTGGTTTCTTCGGATGAATACTCAGAAGTGGGATAATTGGGTCCTTCTTTATCTCTTTTTATAGCCTTTGTTTTAAAGACTATTTTGTCTGGGATAAGTGGTACTATCCCAACTTTCTATGTTTTTGTTTCCATTTTCATGAAATATCTTTTTCCATTGCTGTACTTTCACTCTGTGTGTGTCTGTCAATCTGAAGTGATTCTCTTGTAGGCAGCATATGAAAGGGTCTTGTTTGTTTATACATTCAGCCCTCCTATGTCTTTTGATTGGAGCACTTAAACCATTTACATTTAAAGTAATTATTTTTTTAAAGTAATTATTGATAGACACGTAGCTATTGCCATTTTATTATTTATAATTTTGATCTTTTATTTTTTCCATCTCAAAGAAGGGTGTCTAATATTCCTTGTAATACTGGTTTGGTGGTGATAAATTCCTGTAGTTTTTCTTGTCTGGAAAGCTCTTAATCTCTCCTTCAACGTTAAATGATAGCCTTGCTGGGTAGAGTAGTCTCGGTTATAGGTCCTTGCTTTTCATCACGTTGAGTATTTTGTGCCAATTTCTCCTGGCCTGCAAATTTTCTGTTGAGAAGTCAGCTGACAATCTTATGGGAGCTCCCTTATAAGTTACTAGTTACCTTTCTCTTGCTGCTTTTAGGATTCTTTCTTTGTCTTTAAACTTTGCCATTTTAATTATAATGTCTTGGTGTGAGCCTGTTTGGGTTTATCTTGTATGGGACTCTCTGCACTTCCTGGGCTTTTATGTCTATTTCCTTCACCGGGTTCGGGAAGTTTTCCATCATTATTTCTTCAAGTAGGTTTTCAATTTTTTGCTCTCTCTCTTCTCCTTCTTGTACCCCTATGATGCAAATATTTTTATGCTTGATGTTGTCCAGGAGGTCTCTTAAATGATCCTCATATTTTTTTAAATTCTTTTTTCCTGTTGCTGTTCCAATTGGGTATTTTCTGCTACCTTGTCTTCCAAATTGTTGAGTCAATCCTCTGCTTCATCTAATCTGGTGATTTCTTGCAGTGCATTCTTTATTTCAGTTATTTTATTCTTCACTTCTGACTGGTTCTTTTTTATGGTTTCTATGTTCTTTTTTATGCTTGCAAGCTCTTTGTGGAAGTTTTCACAAAGTTCCTTGAACATCCTTATAACCACTGTTTTGAACTCTATAGAGGTTTCTTGCCTCCATTTTTTTTAGTTGTTTTTCTGGAGTTTTCTCCTGTTCTTTCATTTGGGACATATTTCTTTTTTTCTTCATTTTGGCTGCCTCTCTATGTTTCTGTTTGCTGTGTCTCCCAGTCTTTGCCTCATGGCCTTATGTAGTGGGTGCCCTGTGGGACCCTGGTACAGTCTCCTTGGTCACCTGCTATGGGTGTCTCTTGTGTGAATTCTGTGTGCCCTCCTGTTATAGATGAGCCTTGATTACTATTGGCATGTCAGTGGGTGAGACTGACCCTCAGGCTGATTGGCTATGGGGTTTGGCCACATCCACAGCTTACAGGTTGCTGTGCTTGTGGCTTACCCACTAAGTGGGAGTCCCCCGCAGTGGGCTCTGGTGCTTGATGAGGCTGCTTTTTCAGTGTGCTGCTTGTGGGGCTAATTAGGTGGTGTTTTGCTGTGGTCTGAAGCTAACTGCAAGTATTTTACTCTTGGGGCCTCTTGGGGGGGGGGCTCTGGGCAGACCCAGGTCACCCACTGAAAGTTCCAAACAAGATAAAACCAAAGAGGCTCACACCAAGACACATTATAATTAGAATGGAAAAGATTAAAATCCTAAAAGCAGCAATCCTAAAAGAGCTACAAAGTGATCTGTGGTTGTTCTCTGCCCGTGCTAAACCTGGAGGCAAATGGGAGAGGCCATACTGCGAACTGAGGACTTGTGTCACCAGTACAGAGACTGGGGTAGTTCCACAAAAAGCCAGGACACCCTGCCAGCTCCCTTAAAGTTCAGCCACTGATAAAGCCTCCTGCAGTAAACAAGTTGAGTGAGGCATGGTCTTAGGGAGTCACTAGAGTGGCAAGCGTTGTGGTCAAAAGGTTAATGTAGATTCTGGTTTGGTGCCAGTGCTGAGCGTGGACCTACTCAGTGAGAGCCCCAGAGTACACCAAGGCCAGTCACCACCCACCTGGTGTCCCTGGACTCCGATAATTTTCCTAGAAAGAGCAATTCGGGTGGGGCTGGCTGCTCGCAGAGAAAGTGCCTCCGGCATTGTGGGAGTTGGGGAGGGTGAGTTCCCAGTGAGTCAGCAGGGCAGAGTAGCTGAACTCACCAGCCAATCAGATTAAAATTTGGCCGATGGGGGAGGGATCAACTCAATAAGATGGCGCTCACCTAGCGGCTGCAGGGAAGGAGGCTCCTCTCACAGGAAAATTGCCGACTGTCCTCCAGCCCTTGTCTAGAATCCTGGCACCTCTGAAGCCCCCTGAGTCACAGTCCCTCATCCAGAGTCCCTCTGCCTGGTGTGAATGTCTGCAAGTGAGTGAGTCTGTGCGTGGGCCCCTTAAGAGGATGTCTGGGTTTCCCGCAGCCTTCTGTCCCACCTGGCTCGTCAGAATACCCACTGTTTTTCACAGCCAAATGTTTTGGGAGCTCCTCTTCCCAGCACTAGTACTTGGGGCGGGGGAGCTTGGTGTGGGGTTAGGGAAAAGTGCTGGTTTTTAGTGAAATTAAGAGGTTATACCAGAATGTGAATCAATCTTCTGTTTCCTTCATAGAAATCAAAATGTCTGCACTAAACAATGTGGTTCATGACCTTACCTTCTAAAGTGAATTCTAAGGGTACTTACCTTCTAAAGTGAATTCCTATCTTGTTATGAATCAGTAATAACAATTAATAGTTTGGCAGCTGGTCTGCAGCTCATGCGTTGAATAGCAATAAATACAGTTCTAACAAAACCATTCACTCATTTAATGAATTAGTATGTGGAAGCAACCCAAGAATAATCTTTGGTTAGTCATCTAAGAAATCTTTTGCTTTACTCTTCATATTCAACTATTAGGTTGGTGTAAAAGTAATTGTGGTTTTTGGAATTATTTTTAACCTTTTGAACCACAATTACTTTTGCACTAACCTATAGATATTGTGCCTTCGTCTACATTCCTGCTGCTATTTACTTGATTTAGGCTTCTATTACTTTCTGAAATGCTGCCATTTCCCTGCTGCCAGTCTTGCCCTCTCCAAGCTACAATATACTGTTTAAATATATATTTCTTAGCTAGCTTTTGTGTCAATGAAACCTACTATGGTGGGCTCTTTGCTGAATACACTACAAATGCCTCATACTGCAAATGTTCTTGCTTAATGAGCCTTCGACCATGGTATCTGGAGATGAATGTGTCTGCAACTTGTGTAATTCCTTGTATGGCCTCTATTTATGCCGTTTGTGTTCTGGAGAAAAATTTTGACTTATGGTGGCAAAAAGCAAAGGAAGTGTGTGTTGTTGGAAGTTATAATATAAGTTCTGTGGTAGTACAGCCATCTTCAGGAAGTGACTCAGGAAAGAGAGGCTCTAAAAGGGTGGGTGGGTGTTCTTTGAAATTAGGAAAGACATCATAATTATTGCAACCTGGGGGAACTAACCAACAATTGTATACATGAGAGTGGAGAGAAAATATAGTCAGAAGAATATAATGACTTCAGATGATTGGATGAGAAGGAAGTGCAGTATTCCTTGGGGATTCTGGGATCTCATCTCTCAGGAAATACTTTAATGACCCCTAAGTGAGAATTATGTTTTGGCCCAATTTCCACCAATGCATCTCTGTGCCTAAAAGGTTATTTTTTTTTTATTGTAGATGTTCAACATTAATATTTTCTCTGTCTCTTAGGTTTGCAAGAGCTGAAAATATATTTCATTATATTATACTATTATTTTACATAAATTCCACTAAAATGCATCACATTCTTCTCTGCTTTATTTCTGGCAATGCTGTTAAGCAGATTTTAAAGTTTTGTGATAATTTTTGGTGTCATCATTATGAACATTAAATATATTGTATTATTCTATAATGTGGTGATATCTTTGGTAGGCAATGAAGTTTGTGGTGCTACTTTACCCTTGTATAAAACTCATTTGTGAGAATAGCCTAGAATATTTTAGATAAACAAGAGTAATGAAGGGAGCCTGACCCTACGAGGTATTTTAATGCCTTATAAAGCTACATTAATCAATAATGTTTTTATGGTATAGAAATAGAATATATAGTTCAGAAATTTATTCCAATATACTATATAGGTATTTAACACATAATAAATATGGAACTTCAGACTAGTTGAGAAATTATAAAATGTCATTATAAAATGACATTGGAATAATGACCTAATCATTAAGACAAAATAATTAATGTTTAGTCTCTACTTCACATGCTTAATCCCAGATGGATTAAAGAAGTACTAGAAAACGTAGCAGAAATGAATATTTATATAATCTTGGGCTTGGGAAGGGTTTTTGAAGCAAGATATCAAAACCTTAAAGATAAAATTAATAATTTATCTACATAAAAATTTTAAAACTTTTATATTTTAAATGTACCCCACACACATAAATTAAAAAGGAAAGGTATCACGTCTGTTAGGATGGCTACTGTTAAAAAACAAATAACAATAACAACAACAACAAAAACCTTCAGAAAATAAAAAGTATTGGTGAGGATGTGGAGAAATTGGAACATTTGTGGATTGTTGATGGGAATGTAAAATGTTGCAGCTGCTGTGAAAAGCAGTATGGCAGTTCCTCAAAAAAATTAAAAATAGAAATACCATATGATCCAGCAATTACACTTCTGGTATATATCCAAAAGAATTGAAAGCAAGGAATTAAAGAGATATTTGTACATCCGTGTTTATTGCAGCATTATTCACAATAGTCAATGGGGGGAGCAACCCAAGTGTCTGTTGACAGATGAATGAATAGATAAAATGTGGTCTATACGTACAATGAATATTATTTACCTTTAAAAAGGAAATTCTGACACATGCTACCACATGGATGAACACTGAGAACATTATGTTAAGGGAAATAAGCCAGTCACAGAAGTACACATACTGTATGATTCTACTTGTATGAGATATCTGGATATCACAGAGACAGAAAATAAAAGGGGGCTGGGGCTGGGCGATGGGGAGTTAGTGTTTAATGGGCACAGAGTTTCAGTTTTATAAGATGAAAAGCGTTCTGGAGATGGATGGTGGTGATGATTGCACAACAGTGTGAATGTACTTAATATCACTGAACTGTACACTTAAAAATGGTTAAGGTGGTAAATTTTATGTTATGTGTATTTTACCACAATCAAAGAAAAGTAATAATAGTAAGAGGAATGGTGATGATTAGAGCTTAAAAATATATTCCAGAGTCAGACACACATGGCTGTTATCCCTATTCTTCTTTCCTTTCATTACCTCAATGACTTCAGGCATATTTGTTAAACACTCAATGCCAAACTTTTTTCATCATATGGTTATTTTGAAGACTCAATGAAATAATTCTATTAAATGGTTTTTACAGTTCATGGAACATAGCTTCTCAATATCTGCTGCCTACCATTACATTAAAAATCAAATGATGAACATTTATAAATTTATAGACTTGATACATAAAGAACTCTAATAAATCAATGAGAAAATGATAAAAACCCCAGAGTTTATGGACAATGAGCATTTTAGGCATTTCTGGTGCTTAAATGAAAACATTTCCAGGCTATCTTAAGTAATTAGGGACTTTTTGAAGACTAAATTAAAGAGAGTCTTGGAGTATTCCAAGAAAAGGAAATTAACACAAGATTAGAAAGAGATGTAAGGTAATTCTAGGCGTTCTTACAGTAAAATCGGTATTTATCTCCTCTTGTTTAATTTGTGTCTTATTTATTCTCATCTATAAATCATTGCCTCATTCTATTTTGTCAACATCATAGCTCCTGCGTACTCTTGGTTTGTATATGTTTGGTTTCTTCATGACTTCGGTTTGCTCTTAGCACCCCCTGGATCTTATTTGGAGCATCTTTTCAGCTTCAGTGCTCACTGCTAACAGCCTGGTTTTTCCCCATTTATCCAAATCAAATTATTAGAGCTGGAATATGATTGGAACTTTTCTCCTCTTCCTTTCTTTCTTTCTTTCTTTCTTTCTTTCTTTCTTTCTTTCTTTCTTTCTTTCTTTCTTTCTTTCTTTCTTTCTTTCTTTCTTTCTTTCTTTCTTTCTTTCTCTCTTTCTCTCTCTCTCTCTCTCTCTCTCTCTCTCTCTCTCTCTCTCTCTCTCTTTCTTTTCTTTTGGCTGTTTCTTTCTTTTGGCTGTTTCTTTGTTTCTAGCAAATCTTTTCATACCAGGTTGTCTTGAAGCTCACTGTTCAGCTAACTTTGAGTTGTATTTGTATCATGTGACCAGCCCTAGTCCAATCTACTGTGGTTTGGGTGGCAAATTTATGTGTGGAACAAAACTGGATCATCTAAGGCTTCCTCTACTGAAGGCACCATTTGTTTTTTCCAAATTTTCTTTTCATTTATCATTTTTGTAATGAACAGATTGTTAGATATTTCTAGTGGAAGAGACTCCTCCTTTAGTTTTTATGACTGCTTTCAATATTTCATCTCTAACTAGTTCCATCACCTTATTAACAAGCTGCTAACCTATATTCAGCCTTCTCTCTATAAATCAGAACAGGACAGAAGTGCAGCGGAGACATAAGATAATGAAATTGGTAAGCTTTATTTACCATGATTTTACAAAGAGAGTAAGTCAATGAACCCTTCTTTGAGGGTTATTATTATTATTATTATTATTATTATTATTGAAATAAATGCATGATTTTGGTGCAGAGGCTTTTTGGGTTGCTTTAGTTTGTTGTGGTTTCTGGGAAGGTGAGGTTGCTAAAGTCTGTCAGGTGCCGTGTAAGTTTCTTGTATACTGGAGCAGATGTGACATCTTTATTCACAGTATGTCATATTCCTTTATGTACTTGTGTTACTTTTTTCCCCACAGTGCCTTTGCTACAAAATGTTTCCTTTTCAGTGAAAAAACAGGCCAAATGTTCTTGTTATCTTTTGGTTAAGAGAGGGGTGCTCTTTTCAGGGAAAACAATTAAAAGTAATGTAAACTCTACAGCGTCAAAATAAGATGGTTTTTTTATGCAAATACTACCTTGCAGTTTTTAACCATCTGTTCTTAATTGCACTTGCAGAAAATTATCCTCATATTGTAAGAGACATACTGTGAATGTTTAGGTACACATCAGGGAGCCCAAGAAAGTAGGGATCCACATCTTGTATGTTAAAAACAATTTGTCAAAGGAAAAAACTTTTACCTGTGTGCATGAAAGATGGAACTGAATTGAAAAGAAGGAGATAAAATTTCTGTTTGACTGGTGGAAACAGTCAAAGGTAAACTACGGTGATTCTGTTTGGGAACCCACATATACGCATATCACGTAGTAAGACCCAATTGCTTCCATAGCAATACATTATTTCTATTTCTTCTTGTTTGTTGTTAATTAGGCCTTTTTTGTTCTCCTGGACCCCTAGATATTTTGAAGGAAGGTAATACAAAGATGGCTAAAGCATATCCTCTGTCCCATTTGTACCTGGGGGAGTCAATATATTTTTAAAGTAAAAAAAAATTGGTTGTAGCTTGGTGATGGCTGCAAAGAAAGAGACTTCCTGAAAAATCACAGATGAGTCTTGTATCTTGGAGTGCTGATACAAGGCGGTAAGACACTGGAACAGTAGTTAGTCAACAGAATTTCTGGAGCACACATCAAGTACAGTGTACTGAAAGGATGTAGTACTAGTTCCAATTGGGGGGCATGTGACTTATGTCTAGTCTGACAGATTTATAGATTGACAGAGAAATATTAAGATTGTTGGTTTATCTGCAGAGAAGCATAAATGAACTTCTGTCCAAGGTTTTTGTTTTTTGTTTTTTTCTCTGCTGCTTTTTCTCTCTTTTAACTAAGTTAAATCACAGGAAAACCATAGAGCTGGAAAGGACCTTGGAGATCCAACATCTGCATTTTAGAAATTAAGAAACACGGGCTCAGAGAAGTTAAATGAGTTGCTCTAGGTAACCCAGATAGAGAGTGCTTGATTTAGGATGGGAAACCAGATCTGTGGTACAATTGTCATTTTAACATACTACACAGAACTCACACTGTATTGTGCTTGCAAAAAGATCAATTCATTTTACACCACATTACTAAAATAACTCTTTCTCTTGAGACTTAGAATGGTTGTTTTGTATTGGGTAGCCCTGATGGTTCTTTTCACACATAGACAGAGAACTTATGACTGAGTCTTCTTCCTGTATGTTTTATAAGGTGATCAGAGATTATGAATGGGCATATTGTGGGACTAGTAGCTTGCTTTGTGTCAGGGTTAGAAGATAAAATGTGATTGTGTAATTTCTGTGTTGGTAATGACTTCAGACTGTGAGCTGAAATATCTGGATTGTGGTCCCACCTCTGCATTAACTCTGTATTCTGAATCTTAATTTCCTTTCCTCATCTGACCAAAGAAGTCCTCAGTTAAATAATCTCTAAGGTCCCCACAAGCTGAAAAATTATAATATTCTAAATCAGGAAAAAGAGAAACTTTAGCCTATACTTATTACAGGGCAGCTATGGGCTAAAGATTTGAAAACGTCTAAGTCTACTTTGTCGCAAGTCATTAGACCATTGCTCAACTCTTAATTTCATACTGGCTTTTGGATTTTCTTACTCACAAAATTATTGTTTAACTTGAGCTGTCAAGAAGTAAGAAGTGAGTATACCTACCTTTATATATGCGTTATAATCCCACTGAACTCCAGATTTCACTAATGAAAGTGTTGGATCTCTCAAACTTTTCTGCCTTTGCCTGTGTCATTTCCCCTGCCTCCCCTCCCTTCCCCCCATCTTGGCCTTGGCCTCGGCCTCGCAAACTCCTACTAATTCTTTAAGATCCAATTCAAATGTCACCTTCTCAGGAAGCCTTCCATAGCCACCTTGGTTGCCAGTCAAACCAATATTTATTGTTTACCTAATATGTGCAAAGCATTCTGTCAGTAGCTGAGGATGTCAGGGATGTCACAGCTCCAGCTCTCATAGCTTAGTAAGAGAGATTGACAACAAGTAAATAATTATAAATAAATAATAATCATAAGAATGCACAGTGACATGAGGGAAAAGCACTGAGTGCTCTTGGAGCGTTTTCTGGAAGAAACTAAACTGAGGCGGAATTAGTGGCTCTTCTTTGGGCCCCCACAGCACTTTATTGCATGTCTCTACCATGATGTGCATTACAGTACATTCTTACAGTATTATGGGTTTGAATATCTATCTCTGTTTCCATACCTGTGTTGTCAAATATGATAACCACGAGCCTTTTAAATTTAAAGTTATAAAAATTAAATAAAAAGTCCAGGTCCTCAGTTGCACTAACCATATTTCAAGTGCTCGGATGTTGCTTGTGGTTGCCATATGGGACAGCGTAGATAGGGAGCATTTTCATCAATGCAGAAAGTTCTATTGAATAGTGCTGCTCTAGATGGTGAATTCCTCAATATCAAAAATTGTGTTTTATTCATTTTTGTATTTTTAAGACCTGGAATGGGTATTTATGTAGCACGGGCACAATAGTGATTGATGGATTCATTCATTTATTCAAAATGTATTTGTGTGTGTGCCTGTTATATGTCAGGTATAATTCTAGGTTCTGGGGTTACAGCAGTGCACAAAAAAATAGTTCCTGCTTTCATGGAGCTTACATTTTAGTGTGGTTGAGGGGAACTGAACCATCAACAAATCAACAAGTAAATATATGTATCAGATGGCGATGAGTACTCTGAGAAAAAATAAACCAGGTTAAGTTAGGTAGGAAGTCGTAGGAGAAGGGGTGAGGGCAAGACAGGTTTCTTTTTTTATGTAAGGTGAGCAGGAAAGGTCTCACTGAGTGACAGTCACACAGAGGGCGCATCCAGCACAGTGACCCTGAGACAGGAATGGATTTGTCTTGTTCCAGGAACAACAGGGGGCTGTTCCTGGAGCTGAACCAGTACCACAGAGAGTCACAGAAATGAAGACAGTGGACAGCAGTGGAGGGAGCAGGGCCCTTGGCTTTTACTGAGTGAGATGGGAAAGATGGGACTTGCTGAGTAGAGGAATGAGGGTGTCGGACTTGTGTTCTAAATGTGATCAGTCTGGCTGCTGCACCGTGAATAGACTGAAGGCAGCAAAACCAGAGACCAGTTACAGGCTCTTAGGGAAGGCAAAATAGTGGCTTGAATGGGGTGGTGACCATGAAGGCAGTGAGAATTGTATGTATCTTGAATGCAGAGCAGACGGGATATGCTGATGGATTGGATGGGAAGTGTGAGGGAAAGAGAGGAGTCAAGGATGACTGCATGCATTTTGTCCTGAGAAAATGGAAGAAAGGACTTTGCATCAACTGAAGTGAAGAAGACTCTGAAAATTGCAGATTGGGTTGTATCATCAGGAATTTGGTTTTGGACATACTAAGTTGAAACACCTGTTGGGCATGAGTTAGATATTTGTTCTGAAGCCTAGGGGAGAGGTCTGGCTAGAGGTATAAATACTCATTGACTGAATGACTAATTGAATGAGTGAATGAGACATTATCTTAAAACTGCAATTCTGGTTGTGAAGCTGTAGGACATAGCCCTGTGGAGCAGTTTGCATTTGGGCAAGAGAAAAATAAAAAGCAGATGGCTTAGAATCGGAGCAGGCAATGAATGTGAAGCCCAATACGTAAGATTAATTTATTCACTCTGACAATTATTATATGAACAGGGGTTTTAGAATTTTAAATCCAAAATTTCCTCATTTTCAGGTGATGGGGCAGGATGTATTAGTTTCCTATGGTTGCTATAACAAATTCCTACAAAGTAAGTAGCTTACAAAAGCACACATTTATCATCTTATAGTTCTGAAGTCAGAAGACTGAAACGAGTGTCGGGCTAAAATTAGGGTGTAGGCTGTGTTCTTCCTTTCTAGAGGCTCCAGGAGAGAATTTGTCTTTCCCATATTGCATCACTTTGACTTGCCTGCCTCTCTCTTTCGTTTATAAGGACGCTTATAATTACATTGCGCCCATTCAGATAATCCAGGATAATCTCCTCATCTTAAGGTAGTTGATTAGCAACCTGAATTCGATCTGGAACCTTACTCCTGCCTTCCCATGTAACTAACATATTCACAAATTCTGAGATTAAGACGTTGATACCTTTGGGAGAGGTGATATCTTGAGTTTGGTTGTTCCTTTGGTACCAAGAAATCAATATTCATTAATAAAAGCAATTGAGAAAGTGTCTAGAGTATAAACAAGCCCCAATTAGACATCCTCTCAATCACTTTTGTTATTGTATACTGATCTTTTGGCACTAAAAGCCAAAAGTGCTGAGAAAAGCTAAGCAAAAGAGGAACTTGAACAGGAGTCCTCATTTATACAAAGATATGCACATGTTCTGCTTTCAGTTAACCTGAAGAATATTTGTGCTGTGTGTTAGAACAAACTGAGACCTAAGAATATTGTGCTGGAGGGTGTATCTCTGTGTGTGTGTGTGTATGTGCATTTGTGTAATTATTCCATATTGACTTTTTTATTGGTTCTAAATCTTATATGAAATCATATAAATGGATCCTGGAGTTTGTTGTGTGCTACTCTCAGAATTTATTTTTTGACTTTTATGTGTACTTTAGATTTGCAAGGACCATATTTTCTGAACTTACAGTTTGTAAAATGCAAATCTCTTTATGGGTCATAGGATAGAAATTTGTTGTTGAGATTATACTGGGGTAACTATTATATTTAATTGACCCAAGAATTGTCAAATTTTATTCTGCAATGTCTCTCCCAGCTATTCTCACTAACACTCTCATGGCTGCCTTTTCATCCCAGACCACAGTTACCATAACAGGTTACTAACTGGCCTTACTCAGGTGAATGTGGAAGCAGGGAGTGCAGTGGTTAAGAGAGAGTATTCTGGAATCAAATTATTGGAACAGTTTTATTTTGACTATTTACTAGATGAATAGGTGTAGACAAGTTACTAGATATAGATAGACATATATTTCCACATAGACATAGATAGATAGAGATAAACAGATAAATGATATATATAGAGAAAGAGAATCCGTATTAGACATATGTTGGATCACACTAATTCAGTTGCATCTATTGTATTGCAGTCTATTGTTTTTCCTTTTTAATGTTTCACATCTTATCTCTTTGATGCCCATTTGAAAATGGGCAATTCCATCAAGGCTGTCTTTAAAGTCATCAATTCTCTCTTAAGCAGATGTTTGATCCACCAATTTAAGCCTTAATTAATGACTACATTTTGTAATTTCTAAATGTTTTATTTAATTATTTTTCAATATACATATTATATTCTTTTTTCATAAAGCTCTACTATTTATGGTTTTTGTTTTAATACTTTAAGTGTACTTATTTTATAGTTACTTTCAGATTATATATATATATATATATATACATATGTATATATGTGTATATATATATATATATATATATATATTTCCACATAGAGAAAATAGAAAGAATGGGAGAATAGGCAATATTTGAGTAGAGACCAGATGAGAACTTTTCAGAACTGAATACATACCAGCAGAGTTTATTCTGTGATTACAGAGATGATGTAACTTTATAAAATCTAATGTAATTTGCCATATCAATCGAGGAAAAACATGTGCTCATCTCAGGTTAACAAATTTTAGAAAATTATGACTATAAGGGAACTTCCTTAAAATAAATGGATGTCTACCTAAAACTTAATGTGAACCTCATATTTATTAATTTTTTTATTTAAGTATTGTTGGTATACAATATGATATTGGTTATATTAATTTCAGGTGTACAATATAGTGATGCAACATTTTTATACCTGACAATGTGATCACCTCACTAATTCTAGTAATCATCTGTCACTGTGCAAACTTATCATAATGTTATTCACTATATTCCTTTTCCCCTTTTCACCTACCTTCTTACCCTTTCTTTTCTAGTAACCATCCCTTTGGTCTCTATTTCAATGAGTCTGTTTTTGTTTTGTTTGCTTATTTGTTTGTGTTTTTAGATTCCATATATAAGTGAAACAATATGTGAACCTCATATTTAATGGAGAAACATTAGAAGCATCGTTTTAAAGTGAGGACTAATTTAGGATGCCTTCTATCAACACTTCTATTTAGCATTGTACAGGAGGTCCTGGCCAGCTCAGTATCACATGGAAAATAAACAAGA
Source organism: Rhinolophus hipposideros (assembly GCF_964194185.1). Taxonomy (NCBI): domain Eukaryota; kingdom Metazoa; phylum Chordata; class Mammalia; order Chiroptera; family Rhinolophidae; genus Rhinolophus; species Rhinolophus hipposideros. The sequence goes on along the minus strand of NC_138049.1, from coordinate 61,619,505 downwards.
GGTACGGGCAATGGGAAAATAAGCAACAAAATTGTAAGAATCATAGATAGTATGATGATATACATGTGAAGTTCAAGAGAATCTACTTCTAAATTAGTAGAAGTAATCAGTGCGTTTAAGTTTACTAGCTACAAACACTGCATACAAAAATTAGTAGCACTTGTATATACCACATACAATTGGTTTAAAAATGATTTTAAAATATTGCATTCTTCTAGCCACAAAATACAAAATATGAGAGTTTAAATGTAACATGATATATATATGATGTTTACAGGAAAATTTAAAAAAATATTGAAGGATACATAAGAATATCTAAATAAATGAAGAGTTATACCATATGTTTGGATGGAAAATCTCAGTATTTTAAAATTTTGATCTCCCCCAAATAATCTACAAAATTAAAACTAGTTCAATCTAGCTTAAATTTAATATTTCTGAGAATATTAATTTAGAATCTATTTAACAACATTAATTTAATATTTTTGGGAACTCTTAAATTTTCTCAGAACTTGGCAAGGTGTTTCAAACATTTTTATGATTGAATAAAGGGCCAAGAATAGCCAAAGGAAAAAAAATTGAAAATGATTAAAGAGAATGAATTTACACTGTCATTTATCAAGAGCTGTTACAAAGGTATAGTAATTAAAATGTGTTGTATTGGCAGAAGCATGTACAAATACATCACTGTAAAAAACAAGTAACCTAGCAACAGCTATGTATGTATGTGAGAAATTCACACATGAGAGAAGTAGCTTTCAAGTCAGTGGAGAAAGATCAAATAATAGATGATGGTGAGATAATTAATCATATGGGTAAAATAAATGTGTAAGGCTACCTTACACCATACCAAAAAAAAAAAATCCTAAATGTATTAAGAATGTAAAGATGAATAGAAAAATAGTTTTAAAATTAAGGAAAATAACTTTATCATGTTGGAAGCTAGGAAAAGAGCTCTTACATAAGACTTAAGCAGCCCAAAGGTTGAAAAGATTGATAACTTCCGCTATTTAAAATAAAAAAGATATGTACAAAAAAAGGTCACAAAATGAAAAGAAAAGCCTCATACTGGAAGAAAATATTTGTAATCCAAGCAACCAATAAAAGATTAGTAATAAAATACATGTTAAATGAAACCCTAAAAGCAATAAAAAAGAAAACATTTTAATAGGGGATGGAGAAAGGATATGAAGAGTCAATTAATAGAAGAAGGAATCCCTAGGGCCAATAAATATATAAAAAGTTATAAAACCTCACTGATCATTAGAGGAGATATAATTTAAAACAAAATAGGACATTTTGCAATCAGCAAATTGGCAAAACTTAAAAACTGATCATCTGAGGTGTTGGGAACATATGGGACCATACGAACTTTCAAAAAGTGGTGTTGTTGAAATACATTGGTGCATCTATGTTAAAGAGGAATTTAACATCTGTGGAGTTGAAAAATGTGTGTACCCTACCAGACAGCAATTCTACTTCTAAGTTATATATCCTGGTTGAACCCTCACATGAGGAGGCATCCTCAGAAATGTCAGGGCAGCACAAATCAGAAGGAATATAATTGTTGAATAAGGAAATGGATAAATTAAACAGAATTTAACAGAATACTAAAAAATATGGATTGGAAGGGTACATATCAGTGTCTGTGGTGATTCTCCTAGGGAGGGAAGGAACAGTATCTCTTAACACTTTATTTGTGTTGGCTACATTTTATTTTACAAATATCTGAGGCAAATATTGCCAAAGGTCAACATTTATTGAACGGAGGGGAAGAGTGCTTTGTGTTTAGTTATAGTCTGTATTTTCTTATATGTTTGAAATAGTTCATAGTTAAAATTGAAATGTGTATTTAAATGAAGGCAATAGTAAAAACATGTTAGGGTCTTTTATCTCATCCTTATTGTTACCCACTGCAATGTGGCTATGATTTTTAGATGGAGTTATATATAAGTCTTAGAACTAAGAGAAGATGTCTGGCTAATAATATTAGGTTGGTGCAAAAGTAATTGCGGTTTGAAAGGTTTAGAAATAAATGCAGTTTAAGGTTTAAAAAAAACTACAGTTACTTTTGACTTTTGCACCAACTTAATAATAAACAAAGGATTCCTTAAACTTGGTTTCATTAAGTGCATCCTCTAATCAACCAAGCTAACTGTCACAGTGACAGCATGTATAAACAAAGAGTATTGCTTGTTTGATGAGTTTGGACATACTCACATGATTATGATAAGGAATAGATGCATTGCTTGTGGGGTTAGAGCAACAAGATATGGTTAATATTTCTAATCAAGTATAAAACATTTGCGCTATTAACATCTTGATATCAAATTCAATTGAATTAATTTCTGAGATGCAGTATTTGTTGAGAGAAAAGTAGTAAACAATGGTTTATTTTCATTTAATTTTTATAAAACAAGTATGTGTGTAGCGTTTTAAAAAGCAGTAGCCTTGAACAGAATTTGAGGACTTTGAAAAGAAGAAAAAAAGTCTCTTTCCTGCACTTGACAGATATTCTGAGTTCAGAGATCCCATTTTATCTGCAAGCGTTAGGTTTCTAAAATCCTCATGGTAGGAGAGTTTCTTAAAGTTTTATTTATTTTTTGGCTAAGGACCTAGAAGAAAAATAAGATAGGAAGAACAGGATTTAGAGAGTCAATGTGTCAAAGCTTAGATATACATATGTATGTATTTGTGCACATAAATGTACATATGTATAATTTAAATAGATACTAAAATATAAAATAGTAATTATGCTAGATAACAAGAATATCAGTGATATTATTCATATTTTCTTTGAGTAATAGTAACAATTCTCATGTATTCTCATTTATTTTTGATTTCCAGGCAACTTTTGAGAATGCAGATAACATATTGTCTGTGATGAAGGGAATGGTTGGGAAAGGGAGTTGGCTGACTCAATACTCAAACCCATGGTTCCTTACTCTCATCATTCAAGTTAAAGTTTGAGTTTAGTTGTACATTTGTAGCTTTGGGAGACTCTGCAGACTACACATGGTTAAATGCCGATGTTCAATGACTCAAGAGCCTTTAGAAAGTACTTTCTGCAATCAAAATATGCTTGCAGAAAGTACATTCTAAGTACAAAGAAATGTACTTTCTGCATCTTTTAATTGCAGAAAGTATGATCTTTAGGGAAGAGTGTGTTGGATTCTTTTTACAGTATGCCAGTCCTTCAACTTCTCCCATTCTTCTTCTCCAAAACAGCAACGGAAAGGAGGCGAGAGGCAAGAGGGATGTGTCCTTCCTCAGAGCCAGTGCTATGGTTCTTGATCATCTGATGGAGGCTGGTTACAGGAGTGGCCCAGCAATCCCTATATATTGTGTTTCCCTGACCGTAAAACCGGGTCTTATATTAAGTTTTGCTCCAAAAGACACATTAGGGCTTATGTTCAGGGGATGTCATCCTGAAAAATCATGGTAGGGCTTATTTTCTGGTTAGGTCTTATTTTCGGGGAAACACGGTATGAAAATTGGAATCATCGTGGTTGCTGAACATGTTTAGAGAAGGAAATTCCATTGTACTTACTCGGATTTTATGTAAAGGGAACTCATGGTGGTGGGGGAGAACTCCAAACATATCTGACTGGATTAAACCATAGAATTATAGAATACTGTTATTAAAGCTGGAAGAAACCTTAGAAGTTTTCTAGTTTAATCTTTTCATTTTTCATCTATTGCAGGGGTATTTAAAGCTGTGTCTAAAGGCACAATTGGTTCAACTTTTCCTAATTTATCTCGACAGTCATAACAGTCAAACCAATTGTGTGCAGAAAGAGACATAGAGACAATTCAAGTGGGGTATTAACCTCTTGATACATTATTTTAAATATCGGTCATAAAAAAGCCAAAGTTGAGAAGTCCAGCTTACGGCTTATGTCATCTTGCATATTTTAAATGCACCACAGTTGAAATGTAAGTGCCAAATTGTCTAGATACCACATACTGCCAAATATGCCTTAAACAGTCAAGGACTATGCTATTTATAACCTGCAGAACACCACAAAGAACCTCATTTTCCTAAGTGTAAAGTGTGGCAGGTAGGATGGAAGAGAATGTTTCACTTGATTTGTAAGCTTTAAAATATTAAAAATAAGACACCCCAAACCAAGAACTGGCTTCCAACATTTGATGAGTATTTGTTTGACTGCATGGTCGGTCTCTGCATTATGATTAGAATGCTTTTTCGAAGTTTTCTCAAAAATTGTCTTCCAAGTTGGTGTGAGTAGTACACACCAGTGGGTAAATTCACCAAGGTGAATTTTTAAAAGTCTATGCAGTTTTTCTGGACAAAAATGGAGAGGAACCTCTGGAAGTTGTGTGTGTGTGTGTGTGTGTGTGTGTGTGTATGGCAAAATAGGGCAGGAAACACAGAAACCTTTTCAGGCTTCTAGGTCACTTGTGCACTTCAGATAGTAAGACAAAAGTGAATGTGCAAGGGTTTTATTAGGGCAGATGCCTGTGAAAGGAAATACAGAGGGAGTTAGATAAGGCTGGGAGAATGGTCAGCCGGAGGCAAGAGAGTAAAAGAGGGAGGGAGAAAAGGTCAGGTGAAAGCGTCCTAGAATGCCCTATGATCTAAGGAAGGTGTGTCAAGGCCCTGAGCCCAAGTTGGACAATGAAGGAGTCTCCTGTCTCCCAGGAACCAAGAACACGCCCCCCTGAGTAGCCCTGACTCACAGGGTCATTGTCGGGCAGCTGCCTGTGGGAGGAACAGCCTGGGGGCAAAGGCTCAGTAGGATTTCACAGAACAGCAGCTGGGGACCTGGATCAATTTCACTCCCTATAATAGGAGGTCTGCAATATGAGTTCTCATGGCTGCTACGTGGAACCATGGGCAAAATTATGAAGTGGGCAGTTTTATCTTCATTCTGTCCACCACATCTCTTTCTTTTTTGCTCCACCACATCTCTTTTCCTTCAGGGAATGATGCTCGTTAACCTACTCCTCTTAGGCATTCAGTCAGAGCCTTTGAAATACCTTCTACTCCTGGAAAATGGTTTGCTCCTGGAAAAAGAGCTGATATTCACAGATTTGATATTCCATGTCTTCAAATATGTTGTTTCTCTATTTCCTAAAACAATTTAAACAATGATGTGTGCATTCATAAATTCTTGGTTTGGAGTGCCTTATTTTTAATATTTTAACGCTTATAACCAAGTGAAACATTCTCTTGCATCCTAGCTTTCACACTTTACACTTAGAAAAATGAGGTTTTTCATGGTGTTCTGTAGGTTATACATTTCACAGTCCTTTTCTATTTAAGACATATTTGGCAGTATTATGATATCTAGACAATGGGGCATCTAAATTTCAACTATGGTGCATTTAAAATATGCAAGGTAACATAATTTTAAAAACATGATGTACATATTCACAAATTTTGATATAGACACCTAGAAATTTTCTCCCATAATGCCTCTGGGTGTCATGGTGGTGACACCCTTTCCTAAGGTCCCATAACGAGGCACACTTGCATTGCTCACTGTATTATACCAGAGATCCAGGAGGCTGCAAGACTGAAGGAGGATCCAGATTGTAGGGCTGCAGTGAATCAAGGTCCAAGATAAGTTGGGGGGTACCTTTTAGTGGAGGTCCACCATCTTCTGCTATCCTCCTTACCCCACGTCTTGTAGGAGGCCCCCTGAGGACAGTGGCATTGAGAGAACTAAGGTTTAATGTAATTGATGCTGTGGCCCTGACAGGCGCTCCCTGGCTAGCCCCTCTCAACGTTTGGGTACATAATGGCACAACAAAGTTTGTTGAGTATCAATTAACACAGAACTTTATCAATTGCTCTTCTTTAGATAAGATTCCATCTTAATTCTTGAACTTTACTCGTATCTCAAGAACTTTATTTGCTGCAGATTAGCTGCCCCCTTTAAATGTAGGCTCACTTCCCTTCCGCCTCCCCCAACAGACTGTTGCACTTTGCACTGGCTTGTGTTATTTGTCTACCCTTAACTGTGGCCCAGGGAAATGTGGATTGTTTATAATGTGCTCAAAGTATTCCTAATTTTCTCAACGTGAGTGTTCACGTGCAACTTCCTAGTTGAATCCTGATGGGGAGATACATTACTAACCATGGTGGAAATCTGAAATATGGAGCAAATTGTGGACTTAAAACAGGGAGAAATGCAATGCAGAGGTTATACAGCATTTCTTCTCAGACACCCTTATTGAAATCTTCATTCAAGTTGTTCCTTCTTTCTATCCAATGTTGGTTGTGGTTTATACAGAATCCAGTCGTTTTCATTCCGTCTGTGGCCCAAGGACATCTTGGCATTTCCTTCTATTTTTGACTAATAAAGCATATTGCTACTGCTAAGTTTATGGACTGTGCTTTTGTTAGTGAAAATTATCTGATTTTTCAATAGAGTAGGATTCAGTGCCACTAACATACTTTAAAATAACATTTTAAAAATTGCCTTTCTCCCCCTACTTAAACATTTAGTTGCTTTTCCAACATACAATTTTTTATGGATGAGATTTCCATTTAACACTACAATTTAGATTAAATTACTTTCTTAAAATCATTTCACTCCCATAGTCTACTTAGCTTTCTAATTCCCATATGCTCCACTATTGCCGTAGCAACTTCATCTATTGAATGTGACTGAAGAGGCAGCCTTCATTCACAACATAGCACAGTCTGTTAAAGTGGTAAATATTACCCATTTCTATTATTAGAGCTGAAATGGAATTTTCTCTTGCTGAATTTTCAAGATGTGACATAATTAGATAGCAAGCATGGAAAAGTCAGAAACAGTGGAAGCTAACGGTTGTCATCAGTCCCAGGGACGCTTGAATTCAGTCTGTCTTTGTCTTGCCTGGCTCCTGACTCCACACAGCACCCCCAGGCCATCTCATTCTCTGTTTGAATTATAGGGTGCTATGCGAGTTTTGCAGGTACTGGCGTAAGGAAGCATGAAGCAAGGTTTCTAATTCTATATTGGTTTTCAGACTGAACGAGAACAGAGAAATTCTTGCTTGATGTTTCAATTCTCGTCAGCCTTTTACAGACACACCTGCCCAACTCTGAAAAGTCACTGAGTAGCTTTTCACTCTACCTAGAGAGGCTTCTGACTTCTTCCTTCTTTATTACAAATCAGAATTGTGAAAAAACAAACAAACAAAAACAAACAAACAAAAACAGCTGTCCTGGTTGCAGAAATTTTATTGAAATTAGTGCAGTGTACAATTCCTGACAGAAATGAGGGAGGGATGGGAGAATGTGTGTGTGTGTGTGTCTGTGTGTGTCTGTGTGTCTGTGTGTGTGATTGACCTCACAAAAGTGATTGAGGAAGGACCTGGACTAGCTGGAGAAAACCTCTAAGGTTTTTTTCTTTCATTTTCTTTCTTTTTTTTTTTTTAACAAAAAATGTTATCATAAGAGCTTTAGAGTTAAAAATCATATTCATGGTCTGGCTTATCTCATTGTTTAAATAGTTTTCTACTCTTTTGAGGATTCTAGGCAAAGTTAATAGGGCAGCATGGCTTGATTTGTTTAATAAACACTGGATAAAATTGCTGGTTTCCTCAGAGTGGTCTGATTTGCCACTCCCCGTGAAACTCTTTCTTTTGACTCATGTACTTGGGTTTCAGGAGAGATGCAAACATCTCATCTTCCTTATAAGTCATATGTGGGTAGTGGAAAGAGGCCTGGATGGATTTTCAGGATCCATGCCTTCTAATATAGCTTTGCCCATAATGAGCCTTCTGACTTCTTTGGTGTCTCTTTTTTAATATGTACAGTTATAGAGGATGATCTTTCTTTATGACGTAGACATGTCCTGAAATCTGTAAGATCTGAACAACAAACATTAGCTGAGTTCTGTATGTTTAGCATTGTTCTTTGACTTACTTAGTGAATGAATAACAGGGAGAGCAAAGATTATTCATATCTTTGTCGTCACTCAACAAATCATGTTAGAGATTGTCTCTTTGACAGATGGAAAATGATTTTGGTGGGATGAGGAATGACTGAATCAGTGATATTCTTGTTCAGATGTTCCCAGCATGCTAGGTGGAAATCAGGGGTGTAGCCACACATGGTAGTGCCATTTTCAAATGCTCTGTGTCCCTCTCAGTGACAAACTGAGTTCAGTTCACAGGTAGTTCACAGGTATCTGAGAGGCCTGTGAAGCAACCATTAGTAAAGGGACTTGATGATTCCTTTCTAGATGGCTGCTAAGGGTACATATCCCTACCTCTTTTCCAGGGCTTAGAGAAATGACCCATTCAAATATTTTATGTACTACAACAAAAACTTGCCTATAAAAGTATACAGTAGCACCTGAGAATGCTTGTTTTGTTTCTATGTAAATGATTCCCTACCTTAAACCTACCTCACTGCAATAAAATATTTTGACCAAAAATGTTCACATCGTGAGTTTGATGTAGATGTTGGCTAAGATTAAAATTTCTAGGGAGAATAATGATGTGACAGGCTGCTGTCATTTATTGGACACTTATTGCATGCCAGGTACTATGCATTGTATGTGCATTACCACGTATAGACATTGTCTCATTTTAATGTTTAATAACAATTTTATAAAGGAGGGACTGCTATTGCTCCCATTTTGCAAATAATGTAACTGAGGCTGAGAGGAATTAAGTGACTTCTCCAGCCTTAACACGGGAAACATTAGAATTAGAACTCATGTCCATGTCGGTCTGACCAGAAAGCTTTGTCTTCTCCAACACTGCGCAATTCTGTCTTACCAGGTCATCTTCCTCTGCCCCGGAACAAACTTCCTCACCACCAGCAGCTATATCTTTCACACAAGTATAATTGGAAGGGCGTGTGTTACCGCCTTATTAATTGATTATTCTTAAAATTTTCTTCCAGTGGAGAGCCACTGGAAAATACCTGGGAAGACACCTATTCTTATTTACACAGAGACATTGCTATTTTCTAAATTTAAGAAGATTTTTCCAAATTTAAATAAACATCTTTCTTCCCATTGAAAACAAAAGTACCTCTCAGCCAGCAAATAAGCTGAATATCTCCCCAACAGGTCTTTCAATTTGCAGATGCTTGAAAATGAATGAAAATCAAAAGCTTTTTTGCAGACCACTTCTCCCTCTGGGAGACATTTGAGCATGTTAAGAATAAGCATCATTTAAAAAAATTAATAAAACAAATTGGATTTTAAATATGTTTGAAAAATAGGTTTGCACAAATACCATGCCATCTTGTGCTGTTCATTTTGTCCTTACAGGCACCCGATGAATCATTCTTTCCTACATCTAACTCATGTTTTTTGTGCATATAGGCTTTTGTAGTATAGGACATTTTAATTTAACCAGAAAGATCATTACCACACGACACATTTGTATATTGCAGAAAGCTTCATAAAAAGTTATCTGTGTCCTTGCAGATAAGAATGGTCCTATTTAGATTAACTGAAAGAAAAACAAGCCTAACAATGGATGTTGCCTTTAAAAAATAAATAATCTGATTTTCAAATAGCATTCCAAAGCTACTGTGGGAATAGCTGTCATTCTGTCAAATAGAGTTGGCCTAGTTTGCAGTGAATCATCTTAAATGGCAAGGGCCAAAAGTGTGTTTCAAATTCCCGGCTGAGTTTTTTCTTCTGGAGGCATATCGACTGTTGGACCATCTCTTTTGTTGCAATTAGTATTTTCTGTCTTGTTTGTTGGATTTACTTAGACTTAAATAGGACCAATTCTAGACAAAACTATAAGGGAGATCAGGCTGATTTAATGTATCTCTTAATCTTTTAAAGCACCCTCCTCCAGGAAGCATACTGTTCACCCTACTTCTGAGAAGGGCAGTACTGGTTTAGCGCCTGCCACTCTAGCTGCTGACCCCCGTACACTGTTCAACCTCCACCACTCACATGTCTGCTCCCTGTACTTGTTCTGGAACATCCCTTTCACCTTGCTTTTCATTAGTGTTTACCAGACCAAGTTCCATTTTCCCAGGGTGACTGAGGCTAATGTGATAAGCTAATGACTGATATTGGGTGAGCAAAACATTAGCATTTAAATAGGGACCTTTTGGAGGAGATGCACTTAACAGGGAAGAGGTCTTCAGAGGGAGCAATTTCAGACATGACAGGACCAGGTCAAAGATAATTTTGTCAGATGGGGCCTTGAGGTTATGAGTTGGGGCAGCGCTGGTTTCTAGCCTTTCTCTGAGTCAGGATTTCAAACATTTATGGCAGGATCCCAACAGCTTTCACAGGACTTTTGACATAAGTACTTTGACTCAAGAACATGTCTTCCTGCTCCATGCCCGGTTCCACCTTTCCTCCTTCAGAGGAGTATATGTGGTTCTTGAAACAATTGAATATAGAACCTCTCTAGCAGTTGGGAAGGAAACACGACTAATAATGTGGCAAATGGACATTTTTCAAAGGGTCCTCAACTCGGAGCCTCTACATTGCATAGCTCCAGGGCGCCATCTACACAGAATCACAATGATTGCTGCTTCCGGGAGGTCTCAACACAAAAAGTCTGCAGAAATCTGGATTTGTGTGTGAGGATCGTGAACAAAAATGGGCTCCATTCAACCCAATCAGGCCTATAGATAAATTTTTCCTCTCCTGTAGGTACAACATAAGTATCCTGATTTAGAGTTCAGGGCTCACCATCATCCTTTCACTCCCTGCATTACTGAGAAAATAAGAGGTTGCTACATGAAGCAAAAACTCACGGGGTGTTTCAGGACCATTTAACAAATCTGCCTAAAGAATACCTGTATGAAAGTGGCACTGATTTAAGGCTACTTGTTTTATTATCTTTATTAATATATTCAATGTCCTTTCCCTAGTTCTTTGGATAAAGATGATGGGAGAGACATCTGTTCCAAAGTTTTTTCACTGAATGGTGATTTTGATGACTTAATGCCTTTTCAGACTTCTGCTGCCACCGCTGTTCTTTGGTTTTGATTGTAAAGCAGCTGGATGGAATCTCTGTCTTCCATTCTGTCTGTCTTATTTTTAATTCTGAAGACATAATTCAGAACATGTCAAGGACAAATGCTTGAGTTACAGAAACTTTTTTTTTTTTACTGTTATTATTACAAAGCAACCCAAAGGATCTCTTAATTTCTTTGATTGTTTAAAGTAGCTCTGTAGAAACATGACATGTTAGATGTGGAGAGCGTTTATAATTGAGCACAAAAGTCTGAGTGCCAGGACAATGCCGTTGGTTGGTGGGATTTCCAGGGACTCCAGAAAGTGAAAGGGGTCAGTAAAAGTTTATTGGAATTTGATAGCCGCGCCATACAAATATGCAGATAAAACTACTGCCAATTACTATGTACAGCTTAGCTTATTATGCCCCCCCCACCACTCCAGACTCCCCAAATTCTGTGGAGATTTAAATCTTTCATCTAGAATAAAGATTTGTAGTCTAATGACCTGATTTAGCTACAAAGAAGAAATAAATCTGACAGTTGGGACCAGAAGAGGTATTAATCTCCTAAGTTCATGTGAGCCTTTGTTTCCCCGTTCAGTTTTTATGCAATAGTGGCAAAAAAAAGAGTGAGCAACTCTATTTGTATTTCAGCTTGAATTACATGCTTAGAAGAAAAAGAGCAGGGAGTGGGTGTTAGAGTTGAAAGAAAGATTTTCCATTCTTTAGAGACAGCGTGGAGAGATGGAGCTGAGCTAGTTCATTCCATGGTCTGCGTAGGGCTTGGGAGAGAGGCAGGCGGACAGGGAGGGCATTCAGCAGAAGCAGCTGGGAGCACGTGGATATGGTTTCTGATCACCCAGGCATAATTGAGTGGGGTGTTTCGTGATGTGGAGTCAAGACTTGAATGGATAACTATTCTACTTTTCAGTGTTCGGTTTGACCCCTGGCACACACTGACCCCAGGTGAAGATAGAGCGTGCTCTGTAGTCAACAAAGGATGGGTTCTGATCTAAGCCCTCTGAAGCTACCTTGGCTTCTGGATATATGACTTCTTCAATTAGGCTTCCTAACATGTCATCTGGATGGAGAGCTTTTGGCTCATTTCCCCACTTCTGCCTTTGCTCAATGTGCAAACATTATAAAATGTAATTGTCTGAGGGTGATGCTAACAGTTCTAACTGACTTGCGGTTCAGTAAGAGGAAAATAATATGGTTTTAAAGAACTTTAACTTTTGAAAGTGAAGTGAGTACTGCCTGCTGCAAAGGAGAATACTGATTTAATGGTCACACACAATCCTGTCAAATTAGTCACGAAACAGACACTAATTAAAGAATAGTGCTGCTATTAAACTATGTGTCTGCACAGCTTTAGGACAAACAGATATGATTCCCCTGGGGGGTACTGAGAGGGCTGTGCCGTCTGGCCAGTCCGTGAATTTGCTGTGTGTATTCGTGACAGGTTGAGTGCTCCAGGCCAAAGGACTGAGGTTCCTGAGCAAATTTTCCAGGCTCCCACAGAAATAAGTGATAAAAATTGCCCTTCTGCGTTTTTAGTTAACTTCCTTTAGATTTCATTGAGCCAGGAGTCAAATTTACCACGAGTAAATGTGCTGAGCATTGTCAGAGAGCTGTATTAATGGACAGAGGCCCACTTTAAAGGTCATAAAGTATTTTTCTCACATGGGTGATGAATAGCAGTTTGGAATTTCCTGGGCTGTGTTATACTGCTGCTGAGGTGGCTGGAACTTTCATCAGGGACAGCCTGTCTTGGCTCATCAGACTAAATGAGAGGCTAATCATTGAATTCTCTGCCATGGCCAGAGCTTACAGATAAGTCATGAGATTTTCTGTAATGAGATTTGCAAAGGACCAGTTTTAACATTAGAAGAATTAGAACAATTAGAAGCTACAGCTACTAGTTATAACTAGTGTTCAAAATGAGCTGGGCTTGAACCCAGTGAAACTGTTAAGAGTTTCATCCAAGGCATGTGTAACTGGAATAGAAAAATCTAACCCATAAGGCTATAAGACGTCCACAGGAAAGTAGGCAACACTTTGAGTGTATAGGATTAGGATGTAAAATCTCCTTGGTAAACTGTAGAAGAAGAATAAAGCACAAGAAATCTGGTAAAGAGAAGATCATAGTATGAAATCTACAGAGGACACAAGTTGTACAAAGATCAGACAGGACATAATAGCTGGTATACAACAGCAGTGGAAAACATAATTTGCTCACTTGTCTAATTATTTTCTGTTCTGTGTTCCATCATTTCACAATTCAGCCTACTGTGTGGTAAGTCTTCTTCCAATGTAATTAGAGCCAGAGGGGAGCCCAAACTTATAAGGAGTTTGGTTATTTCCCCACCTCTACCTTCGAAGCAAAGGAGGTTTTGAGGTAGGGCTGTGAGAGTCCAAACACTGAAAATGACAGCTCACAGTAAAAGATCGAGACATCTGCGGCAGTAACATCCCCATTATAAAGCAGCCTGGGGCCATTTAGTGTAGGGGCAAATGGCCCGCACATCTAATAGTCATGAGGTTACTACTATTTTAAAGCATAGCCCAATAATTAATTATTTTTACAATGCTAACAATAAATCATCATGAAAATGTGAAATGATGTTCAGTAAAAATTTGGGCTCTTAAAGAAGTAAATGTATTTACGTGGAACTTGTTATTCTCTAATGATGTGGGTAAATTTACTGACTTTGCAATCTATTATTACTGTTATTTTTTCACAGATAGCACTAAAGTAAAAATTTTAGGATAGCTCTTGCACAAATTCTCATACAATTTGAAATAGTAAGGACTAAACTGACAGGTTTTCAAGGACATAATATTGAAAGCAAAAGTAGTTAGATGGCTTTAGATATGTTAACTGTTTCTTACCTTCATTTACTTCCATTTTTACATTTTTCCATAGCCAATTTCTTATAAGAATTTAAAGCATACATAGAAAATGAAAGAAAAACATCTTCCTGTATATTGTACTTACATATTGAAACCGAAAATGATTCTCCTAGCTGGTTAAATGGTTTCTAACTTGTGTCATCTTCTTCAAATGTAACATTTTCCGTGCCTTTTGAGGCTAGGATAAATAATCATGGAATCTCATTTTAAAACAAGGATTCCAAGAAAAACAGAAAGGAAAAAAACCCACCTTAGCATAACTGTTTTAAAGATCCTGGCCTATATAATTTGCTGTTGAAAGCAGTTCTTCTCTGCAGGGAAAACCAATCAGTCATACACATCCATGAATGAGCTGTAGCACCATGGTGTCATGTTGAATGTTGCAAATTTCAGTGACTACTCACAGTGGCCGATCCAAATAGTTCTTAGCAACTCTGGTGCCATCTGTGCAAACAGTTTGTTAGATTAGGACAAAGTATGTTGGCGACATGGGTGAAGGAAAATGGCGTGTGCTTTTCAGTACAAAGGAGCCTCATCTAGGCCATTGCAGACAGAGTGCACTATTTTTCCTTGGCTTCAACACAAACTTTTCTGTGACAAAATAACCGAAAGAACATTAAATCCCAACTCAGTCAAAGCCAAAGAAATAACACCTCACAATGGCCGCCAGATTTTGGCTGTTTTCTTGGTCCATCTTATAGTGTGTACTCTAGTTATCAGAATGAAGACTTACGCTTTGTTCAAAAACCAAGGACTTCTTGGAATTGTGCACTGGACCAAAAGTGTAAGCCAATTCCATCTGCTCTTTTTCATCCTGTTGAGAAATTACTAATGAGTATTCTCTAAATATTGAATGATCTTTTTCTTGTCAAGTGCAAAATGCACTTTCAAAGTGGTAGGCTGTGAAATACTGCTAATGGGGTCCTTATTAAACAAACACTGGAGTAACAGAGCTAGTTGTGTTTGCTTTATGTTCTCTTCAGGAACTAGCTCTTTATGAGTATTCAATAAATATTAAATAATTAGGGTTAGCTATGGAAGTACAGCCAAAGGCTAAGTGGCATTTTCAAGGTTGTAAAACGTGTTAGCAAGGAAACCTGGGATTGAAATTAAGAGTTCTTAACCTCTTCCTGGGATTTGGGTCACTATGTCCCTGTATTTCCTTAATCACATGTAACCACGGAATTCCTTAGCAACTCCTAATCCCGTACTCAGTGAGGCAAAATTTGGAAACCTCCAGGCAATGACCTGTTTTTCAGTGGGAGAACATATTTACTTCCAGCTGGAACACATCAAGATAGGCCATTTCTCTTATAGCCCCATTCTTGCCAAAAGACTGGAAAATAACTTATTAGTGAGTCTGACATCTCAAGAGTCACAACAACAGCTGCACTGAATATAGAACAGACAGAATGACTGGACGCTGTGAAACTGGGATGACTGAAACCAATGCAATGATAATTCCAGGAGTCACTTTGATGTTTTCAACTAGAGGGCAAGTCAGAAGGAAACTTGAATGCTTACATGATCAGATTGACTTAGCTCGTCTGTTCATTTGTACATTATCCTTGTAAACTTTGTGTATGTGCTACTGGAGATCGTAGTTAAATTAATAATAGAGGTTTAGACTGTATCTTATTTTTAGAACCTCTCCGTGGTTCACATTTTAAGACTTTTAATTAGGTCAAACAGCATATTGCAAAGGTAAGCTTAGTTTAAAAATATATGTATAATAGTCATAAAATTCAAATATTCTATAAGATCAAGGAAACTAGGTTCAAATAACACATTATTTGTAATATGCACGCCCATTACACTACTGAATGTTTGGTAATTTAATGAATTGAGTAACTTAGAAATTATATAATTTACCAAATATATGGATTTAATTGGTACTGTTTCCATACAGTGATATTTGCTTTTTGGTCAGTTCAATAGTATTTATAGAAAATCTCCTGTGTCCTGGACATGTGTAAAAAATGAAAAGGAAAAAATTTCAATCCTCTAGTATTTCATTTCTTTAAAAACTTTACTCTTTTTAATTTAACAAAAAAATTTAAAATTTGAAAGTAAATGCTATCACCCAACCATTTAAGTGCTGCTGAAATACAGATAGTTTCAAATTTTGATATTTAGAATAGGAAAAATCTATAATCTTTTTTAAAATTTGAATTTATTTCTAAGTTGGTCCAATTATAGCAACTGGTGTTTCAGTGGCATAAACATGATCTGAATGTGGAACAGACATTTAAAAATATTTATTGAAATATAATGATTTATATTTGTGTGGCATATAAGCACTAGTCCTAGATGTATTATATAACTAAATTAATTATAATATAAATTAAAAAAATGAAAATTCCTAAATAATTTTTATGGCCTTTTTTTAAAAAATAAACTTTTACTTTTCTATTACAGTTGACATACAATATTATATTAGTTTTAGATGTACAACATAGTGATTAGCTATTTATATAACTTACAATGATCACCCGATAAGTCTAGTACCCATCTGACAACATACATAATTATTTCAATATTATTGACTATATTTCCTATGTTGTACTTTGTATCCCTGTGACTGTTTTTATAACTGGCAATCTGTGTATCTTAATCCCCTCCCCTTTTTTACTCCATCCCTCAAGTCTCCTCCCATCTGGCAACCATCAAAATGTTCTCTGTATCTATGTACAGAGTTTGTTTCTGTTGTGTTTGTTCATTTATTATTATTATTATTTTAGATTTCACATACAAGTGAAATCATTTGGTATTTGTCTTTCTCTGACTTATTTCACTTAGCCTAATACCTTCTAGATTCGTCCATCTTGCAAATGGCAAGATTTTATTTATCTTTTTTATGGCTGAGTGATATTCCATTGTATATATGTACCACCTCTTCTTTATTCATTTGTTTATCAATAGACACTTAGGCTGCGTCCGTATCTTGGCTATTGTAAATATTACTGCAGTGAACATAGGGGTGCACATGTGTTTTCAAATTAGTGTTGGGGATTTCTTCAGATAAATATCCAGAAGTGTATTTGGGTATTTATCTGAAGAAATCCAAAATGAATTGCTCGGTCTTTCTTTGTCTTTTGTTATAGCCTGTCTTTGTTTCGAAGTCTGTTTTGTTTGACACAAGTATTGCTACCCCAGGATTTTTCTTTGTTTCTATTTGCATGAAATACCTTTTTCCATCCTTTTACTTTCAGTCTGTGTATGTCTTTCGATCTGAAGTGTGTGTCTCTTATAGAAAGCATATTTATGGGTTTTGTTTTCTTATCCATTCAGCCACTCTATGTCTTTTGATTGGAGCATCTAATTCATTTACATTTAAAGTAATTATTATTATTATATATTTTTACTTTTCTTCCTATTTTTTTAATTAAAGTTTATTGGAGTGACAATTGTTAGTAAAGTTACATAGATTTCAGGTGTACAATTCTGTAATACATCATCTATATATCACATTGTGTGTTCACCACCCAGAGTCAGTTCTTTTTCTGTTACCTTTAAGTAATTATTGATAGGCATGTAGTTTTGCCATTTTATTATTCATAGTTTTTATCGTTTTATTTTAATTTTCTTTTTCTTTTTAAAGAAGTCCCTCTAACATTCCTTGTAATACAGGTTTGGTGGTGATGAACTGCTTTAGCTTTCTCTTGTCTGGGGAACTCTTTATCTGTCCTTCAATTCTGTGTGATAGCCTTGTTGGGTAGAGTTATCTTGGTTGTAGGCCCTTGATTTTCATCACTTTGACTATTTCATGCCTATCCCTGGCCTGCAAAGTGTCTGTTGAAAAATCAGTTGACAGTCTTATAGGAGCTCCCTTGTAGGTAACTAACTGCTTTTCTCTTGCTGCTTTTGAGATTCTTTCTTTGTCTTTAACCTTTGTATTTTAATTATGATGTGTCTTGCTGTGAGCCTCTTTGGGTTTATCTTGTTTGAGACTCTCTGTGCTTCTTGAACTTGCATGTCTATTTCCTTCACCAAGTTAGGGAATTTTTCCATCATTATTTCTTCAAATGGGTTTTCAATTCTTTGCTGTCTCTCTTTTCCTTCCAGTACCCCTATGATATGAATGTTGGTGGGCTTGATGTAGTTCCAGAGGCCCCTTAAACTATCCTCATTGTTTTGGATTTGTTTCCTCTTTGCAGTTCTGATTGGGTGTTTTTATACTACCTTGTCTTCCAAATTGCTGATTCATCTAATCTACAG
Source organism: Rhinolophus hipposideros (assembly GCF_964194185.1). Lineage (NCBI taxonomy): Eukaryota > Metazoa > Chordata > Mammalia > Chiroptera > Rhinolophidae > Rhinolophus > Rhinolophus hipposideros. The sequence goes on along the minus strand of NC_138049.1, from coordinate 61,601,466 downwards.
TTGATTCCCTCTAATGTATTCTTCATTTCAGTTATTGTAGTCTTCATTTGTGACTAGTTCTTTTTCACGTTTTCTATCTCCACTTTGTGTTTTCTATCACTTTGTTAAAGTTCTCACTGAGTTCATCTACTCTTCCCCTAAGTTCATTGAGCATCTTTATAACCAGTGTTTTGAACTCTGCATCTGGTAGATTAGTTGGCTCCATTTTCTTTAGTTCTTTTTCTGGAGTTTTGTTCTGTTCTTTCATTTGGGACATGTTTCCCTGTCTTCTTATTTTGGCTTGTTCCCCATGCATTAGGTAGAACTTCTACATCTCCTGGTCTTGGTTGAGTGGCTTTATTAAGTAGGTGTCCTGTGGGGCCCAGTGGCATAGTCTGCCTAGTTACCTAGGCCAGGCTTCAGGTGTGTCCTTAGTGTAGATTGTATGTGCTTTCCTGTTGTAGTTGAGCCTATATTGTTGTTGACATGTCAATAGGAGGGATCGACCCTCATGTTGATTGGTTGTGAGAACTGGCTGTGACTACAGTGGAGGAGCTGTTGTGCAGGGGCTGACACCATGAAGCAGGATTTGCTTTAGTGGGATTGTGTTGCCTGCTGAGTCTATCCTTTAGGTATGTCATTTATAGAGGTGGGTGTGTGGTTTTCTGGTATTTTCTGAAGCTGGCCATCAGGTGTTTTTTTTCTGGGGCCTCTTGGGAAGGGCTCTAGTACAGGCCAAGGTCAGTTGCTGTCTGTGCCTGGTGCCACCTGGTATGAGCTACAAAGTGATCTGCAGATAGTTGCAGCTTGTGCTGGGCTTGGAGGTGGCTGGGAGAGGCTAACTTGTGAACTGAGGCTGGCTTCCGTTAATGCCAGGCTTGGGGCTGCTTAACAAGAAGTATGGGGCACACAGAGGCCAGACGCTTCTTATTTGTGTTTTGTCAACCTTTGGGAGATTTTAGGAAAGTCTGCAGCATGAGCCGAGGTAGGCTGTTTGTATGGAAAAACTGCTGAAAACAGCTTGGGTGGGCCTGCAGTTTTGGTGGGGCAGAGTCTCAGGGTATCACCAGGGTAGGGTAGAAGGTATTAACCAGTTTGATGGACACTCAGGCTTGGCGCCTGCCTGCACCTGAAGGCTGGGTGGTGGGGAGGGCTCAGCAAAGGAATAATGGCTTTTGCCAGCACTTCTGGTTGGGAGAAAGCTGCTCCTCCAGCCCTTGCCTTGAAGCCAGACAATTCAGTTCCTCCCTATATGTCTCTGGCCCTTTTTGAGTGCCTGCCTTAGCTCTGGAGCTCATAGCAAGTGAGTCCCTCAGGGAGTAAATCCATGCATGGGTCCTTTAAGAGGAATGCCTGGGACTCCCTCTGTCTCACTCAGCCACAATCCCCACTATTTTTCACAGACAGAAGTTATGGGAACTTCTCTTCCTGGCACTGTAATCCTAGGGTGGGGAGCTTGATATGAGTCTGGGAACCCTCAGGAACCTTCACTATGCAGCGGGGGATGCCTCCACAGCTGAGATCTCCCTCCTGTTTCTTAATTGCCACACCTTGGGTCCTGCTCCTTCTGTGGCTCCACCCCTTTTATCAGTCTCAACGTGACTTTTGTTTATCCTTAGTTATAAGATTTCTGTTCAGTTAGTCTTCAGGCAATTCTCAATGATGGCTGTTCTGTAGTTTAGTTGTAATTTTTATGTGGTCATGGTAGGAGGTGAACTCAGCTTTTACCTATTCTGTTATCTTGACCAAAAGTGGCTGATGGCCTCTTAATGTAAGTAGGTTTTGAGTTCAGTTATTACTGGAAAACAACAAAACAAAACAAAACAAAACATACTGCAGTAGTAACATGACAAAATAAGTGAGTGCTATTGTACTTGTACTTTGTACAAGTATAATATTCTCCTTGAATACTACAGTAGTAAGTATTCAATATTATAGTAGTAAGTATTCAACTTCCTGACTCACTGGGTTACTACTATAGTATTCAAGGAGAATACTCCTAGTATTCTATAGAATACTATAGTACATCTCAGTATTCTATTGAATACTATAGTATTCAAGGAGAATTAGCCTAATGATTTTGTAGGTAAAGAAACCGAGTCCCAGGGAGAGTAATATCACATAGCTAGAAACTGGCAGGGCCAGGTTTTGAACTCAATTCAGAATGACTCTAATACTTTTTATACTCTTGTGTTAAATGTTGAAAGATGTTTCAGAGGTGTATTCCAGTCTGGAGTGCTATAGATATATCAGAATGAAAGCCTTCACTGTTATTATTATAACACTAAGTATAAGTGTACTTAGTAAGACTATAGTACATGCTATTTGTCCACTCATTTGCCTGAAAGATGGGTAGAAGGAAGGGCAAGTACAGAAACAATGTATATGTGAGCCTGTGTGTAGTTTTATTCGTAAAAGTACACATATGCTGGGGGGGGTGCTTATTTGTAAATTTGTTTTATGAAGCATGTACTATGAAATTCTGTCACCACTTTCACTGAAAAAAATAATTTACTACTGTATGTATGTATTTTATAGAAATACCTTGCAGTTTAAAGGACATCTCCAAAAGTGTTGTGATTTTAAGATTGACAATAAATGGCTAAACTAATCTTGGGATATGCTGTACAATATTGAGAATACCTTGAAAAAGAAATGCAAAACCATGCAGAGCAACTCTTAATAATTATGTTTATTTTACCAGTCAACATAGCATGGTCTGGAAATAGGAGCTTTCTTTTTAAGCTTCTCTATTAAACTGAAAAAACCTGAAAAATTCTTTGGCGTGATAGAAGAATGCAAGGATAGCAGATGAGTTTCAATTCTGTTGCCAACTCCAGTTCATTAATAGTTGCTGTCTGGAAAAGCATTGTGTTGAGAAGGATTCTGAGGCGATGTAAATAGGCAATGACCTATTTACCATAGATGAAACATTTGGCCACAGTCACACATGTGCCATGCATTACGTTGCCTGGATAGTGTTCCTCCCTTCCCCCCGCCACACTAATTTATCATATTGTCGCTGGACATAAGATCACTGAACACAGAGACAATACCGACTTCATTTTATAGTGTGGCTAACTGTCCTGGTTTTCCAGGGTTTGAGGGACTTTCCAGGGTATGAGAATTTCAGTGCTAAATGAGTAGAGTCCTAGACAGTTGGTCACCCTATTAAAAAACAAACAAAAAACAACAAAAAAACTTTTAATTTTATAATAATTATAGATTTATAGGAAGTTGCAAAAAATAGTACAGAGTCCCACATACCCTTCTTCCAGCTTCTTTCAATGGTGACGTCTAAATGTGGCTATATTGCTATATGCAGTCTACTTTTGTATCCCCATCATTGTCAAGTGTTCACATAGATACTCAGCAAAGGCGTATTGAATGGATGAATATGTGGATGAATGACTACTGATGTTAGGTGAGATGCACTTGATCTGTATTTTTATAAGCATTTTTACCTCCTTCCCATAAGGAAACAGGGTAAGTGTTCCCAAAACTTAAAAATTATGCAGAGATTACAATAAGAAGCACTTCATTTAAACACAGGAAAAGCAGGAAAAGCATAACACTCTCTTTAAACTAGCCTGTATAGAAAGAAAGTTGGGATTATAAAATGAACATGAAATTGCAAACTGTGAAAGAACGGTCTGGCACCATGGTTCAAATCTCAGTTCAATAAAATCAAACTATGAGTTATCTTCAATTTCTAGACAGTTGAAAGGGTAAATTCTAGTAGATTTGAAAGTATGTTCATTATGCTCTCTCATACTGTTCAGTGTAGATCATACAGGTAGAGAGAAGCTAAAAGCTGTAAGTAAGCAGGTGAATCATTGAGCATCAGTGTGGGATGGAGCAGAGTGAAATTTTCTTATCTTGGTAGGAGTCAAGGAGCCTTGGTAGGAGGCTGAAAGCGATCTGGATCTGGGATCTTTTTTTGCAGAGTGCAGTCATAGATTTGTTTTTGTCTTTAGAAACTGCTTAGTTTGGAAAGTATCCATGTTGCAACAATTCAAACTCATGGGAAAATCAGAGTTTTAACTTTCTGGAACCATCATGTATGGGCAGGCATGTGCATGTGCATGCATATGTGCGCACACACACATTAATAATTCAGCAGACATAAATACTAAGCAAAGTTTACTTAAAATTTAGAGCATCTAAAAAATAATCTGAGAAAATTGATCACTTTTTTCCTTTTTCTGTTGGTATTTAATTTTGAGCTCCTTTATTTAACTTCAAAGTTCATTCTGGTTCTAATGCAAAACTAAAATCTAGGTAATGCAGATCTTGAGACTCTATCTTGTCTTTGACTTCATAGTTACCTTTTATCTCCAGTACTATTCATCCTCACCATGACTTTCCCCTTTAATTTGTTTCCCAGCTTTTTTTATCTTTTCACCTCCCTATAGTTGCAGCAGGGAGGAGTCATGCAAATCATTTTATTATAAGTCTTTCTCTTCATTGTGTGATTAAACTCCCTTTAAAGTCTGTGAAATTGGACACTAAATGACCTGTAAGAAATTACAGGGTACTGGATTTCATTACACCGGTGCCCCAAAGATCTTCTTTAAACTGATGAGGGGAAATTTTGCCTTCCATTAGCAGACTGAAATCAAAGTTGTCTGTGTGTTCCTAACAAATAAGTTAACATCAAATATTTCTCCTTAGAACTTGACTTACGTTTTATTTTTCCATGTGTTTTTCTTGGAACAAGGGGGAGGGTGGGGGAAGACAAATGAGGGGCATCCAGCCTTCTCATCAGTTCTATTGAATGGGGCACTGGTCCTGCCCACTGGGTATCTAGTTCCAGATGAGGAAGCCACAGCACCTCACCCCAGCTAGGACAAATCTCCAGTGAAGGAGCAAAGTTACACTAAAGGGGAAACTATATGTTTGCTCACATTGTGTCCACACAGGCAACGGTGTGATTGAAATTAATTGAAAGTAAAACCAAACACAGAAAGACCATGCTTTGAGGCCAAACAACTGTTTTTCACTAATGGCTTCACTTGTGTGATTCCATTCTCCGTTCTGGCTCGTTGTGCTGCAGAAGTTCAGGCAGTTGCAGTGTTTAGCCTGGCATTTTTTTCACCTCCCAGGACCCCACTGGCATAACTGTCCGTAGTGATTGATGGGACTCCATGGCCTCATGGGGGTGGGGTGGGGTGGCCGGCAGTTAGGGGCATTCCCGGATCAGGGGCACACACAAACGGCTGGTCTGCCTCTACATTCCTGGGACAGTTGGGGTTCCCAACTTCCTTTGTGTGAAGTGAAAGAATAAAGCTGATTTACAGGGTAAAATATCAGAGGAAGTAGGGGTTAGCTGTTACTTACGACTAAGTGAGATTTATGAGATTACGTAGTAACTGAACCTATACTTTAAGCTGTAGTCATTATGGTCTGCATGGTTCCATACCTCATTAGAGGGGGAATGTGGAGAATGGAGAACACTAAGTCCTTCTTCTGTTAAAAAAAAAATGTTTCTGGTCTTGGTGCAGACGTGATCCAAGAACACTCTACATTTTTTTTTCTTCCCTAGCATCTTTCCACAGCAGGTTTCACTAGAGACTGTAAATCCTCCTCTAACACAGTCGAGTGGAAAATCCTCTATTTTATGTTTGGAGAAACTGAGGCTCACAGCCAGTCAGCACTTTAAAGTACACACAAAAAGCAAGTAGCTGAGACAAAAGCACCTGGAAATTTTATTTTATTTCTAGTCTGTTTCTACATCTCAAAAAAAAAAAAAAAAATCAGTGAATTAACAAAGGAAGGGAAAAAAATCCCTTACTGAATTCATTGATATACCCAACAGCACCCCATGTTCAATTCCATTTCAAAAGCTTTTTTCCCCTATAGCTTTTGAAGCTAGACTCCACAAGTCATGGAGCAAGTTAAGGGACTGAAGGGTGTTTTCAGGTATGGTGAGCTAATTTGAGTGTGCTTTTTTAAAACTGAAATTACTGGAGCAAAATCTGTAAAGGCATAATGTTATGCTTGTTATATAAGGGGACCGATTCATGGAAATCCAGTGATATGTGGCTTAAGAAGTGGACAAAGTGCTAGGTGGTCTGGTCTCCATGCCAACATCTTGGATGCTAAATCTTATATTTGCTACTCATTGTGGTTCCTGAACCACAAGGCAACATCAGCATCACCTGGCTGCTAATTAGAAATGCACCTCAGGCTCCATCTCAGATACAGTGTCAGAATATAGAGCCTTTTAACAAGATCCTAGGAATTGTTATGCACATTAAAATTGGGAAACACTGCGCTAATTGACATGAAGGAGGGGGCCACACCTGGCCCAGGACAGGTGAGACTGTAGTGCTGAGCCAGTGATATGAATGTAGATTTCGGATGGTGTGGTGAAGAGGACTGACGCTAAGCAGGATGAGCAAGGTGAGTGCTTGTGAGAGTTCTTAGACTCAAGACAGGGTAAGGGAAGGTAAGAAGAGCCAACCAGTGAGGCATAGAAATGTGGAAATGGATAAGTTTGAGAGCACTTTCAGGGAGCCAGCCAGTGAGCAGTGGGGGTGGGGAAGGAGACAGATGAGGAGAGGGCCAGGGCAGGCCGGAGGGGAAGTGCAGCTTCCCGAAGACAGCAAAGAGAAATGATGATTCTGTTGTCTGGAAGAAAACCGTGCTTGGCAACTAGGAGAGCTGAAGAGGTTAGGGGGTGGTGCATGGTTAGGATCTCTCTCCGGGAGGTGGGGTTTTGTGGATAAGGCCTGTAGACTGATGCAGTGGAACAGGCAGCACTCGCCGTCTCCAGGGTGGTCCCATCTGTTGTTAGAAAGAATTTTCCTTAAGGCAGATGGATTCTTGATTTGGCCTCCAACACTGGCATTTTTGAGTCACATCTACCTCATTGTTTCCGTTCATTTAACCCAGAAGTGAAGCTAATAGTAATTTTCTTGGGCATACTACCACAGGATCTGAAGATAATTAACATTTTAGATGTTCATTGGGAAAATACACGAATAAATAGGAAGTTTTAAAAAAGTATAGCATTATAGGCCAAATTATAGTGTAGCTTCTGACACTGTGCCTACTAAAATTATAAATGTTAATTTGTAAAGAAGATTTTGTTCTAGAGGCAATTAAAAAATTTGATCCTAAGCTTACTTAACTCCCGCCTCTTTACCCTCAGAATAAAATTGGTCATATTTGAAATTAGTAACTGAAAATTTAATCTTAACCCTACATCTGGCACTTCATTTCCTATGGTTGATTTTATTTTACACATTATTTTGTAAGCTTTCTTTATCTGGAAATGAAAGACCAGTTTGGTCCTTGGGCAGTTTTAATTATAAACCAGACTAAGGCACCATGGCTGTCTTTGTAGGAAGAGGAGACGCAGAAAGTTTTTTTGGAGGATAGATTCTTTTAATGAGATAAGTACAGGGCCGTGTTTCTATTTGTAGCTAGGTTGTTTTAAGGATAAACAAAGCCTTTGAATTCTGCAGATGAGCCCCAGGCTAGAAACCACAGGACCAGCATTGTCTTCTGTGAGCTCCGGATCCTGATTAGCAGTCTTTTTAGGTGAAGAACAGCTCAACGTTTTGTAAGAGTAAACATGATGAATACACATAATACAAATCCATGATGGCTTTTCATAGTACTCCACCTCATTTGCTAAAAGGAACTTCCAAGTGATGGATTGAGGAGGAGCGTATAGAGTCATGTAGCTGTAGCTGGAGATTGATGGCACCTCTGCAAATTGTTCAAGCATGTGTGGGAACAGGTCTCAGCAAATGCAAGTGCTAATTAAGCATAACACCCAATGAAAAGAATGGGTATATTTTGTAGGAGGTGAGGGAAAGTTGGAGAGGAGCAGAGAGTTTCTATTAACATGAAGTCCCTAATTTGTACTTAAATGATCTTTTCTGGGTTCATGACTGGCTTTCAATATGAGAAGAGTCAACAGTGTCCATAGCCATTGCTTCTTGCTCTTCAGCCATTGAGTTAGTTCAGTGGTAGAGTTAGTAGTAGAGTAAGTATATGCATGCATCCAGCGTTGGCCATAAATACACATCTTATAATTATGTAATTAATTTAACTACTTTATTGCTTTTTATTTCCGTTAAGAGGAAGGAAAATTGTCAAAGATGTAGGGAGAACTGATGAAACTCAAGAGACTCCCTTTATTGACCATGAGATTCTTATTTAGGTAAGGCTATAGTCTAGTCATTCTTTCCCAAGGCTCTTTTAGAAAAGATGACAATGCCCAAACATTTGTATTTACTGTGTAACAATTGCTGCCATTTATTGAACATTTATTAATATGCACCAAACACTGCATGTAATTCTCACAGTTCATGTACGTAATCCTTATAGTAGTAGCCTTATGGCATTGGTTCCATTACAGTATGAGATGAGAACACTGATAAGTTTTACAGAAGAGAAAGCTGAGTCTTAAGGACATGTAACTTTTCTGAAGTCAGACAAATTGTTAGTGGCACAGTTAGAACTCAAACCCTGATTCCTTTAGGGACGAAAAAAAGACCATTTTCTAAATACCTGTGCTAGTCTGTGTGCCATTGAACAAAGGCTTTGAGCTTTGCATTTGAAACATACCGTAAAAAAATAAGAATGATTACACTTTTCAGTATAATCAAATTATTCCTCATTGACCTCCATCTACAAATTAAAGTATTTCCTGTCATGTAGCAGGTTTCCCAGCACAATAGCTCTACTTATGTTCCCTTGTGGTCTCTAAATTCTTTTTCCCATGTGCTCTCGTAAAGCAAACCTCTCCTGGGTACCTTAAGTTTCTTCTCTTTTATTCTTTCTACTCTCACCTCCCTTCCTTTTCTCACATCAAACTGGACACTAAACAAGAGGAGAGATGTGGAAGTATTTTAAAAAGTTTGAAGAAATCAAACATAAAGTATTATGATTATGTCTGAAACAGCTTTCTACATCTGCTCAATGAAACTACCCCTCTCCTTCCAAGCAAAATTCTTTCTGGAAATTCCAGAAGGCAGAAAGGCTATAAATCAGGCACACGAGTTGCCAAGTCGGTCAAAAATGTCAAACCAGGTTATGTGTGTAAGTATATCTTAAACCTAATAAAGGCCAGTTTCTAGGTAAAGATCATAAAGAAATTTCAGAGGCGAGTAGGTATTGTATTGCCTGAAAGCTGTTCCATAACCAAGAGGTTAAATAGCCTTCTTTAGCCAAGAAAAATGAGTAGACTGAGCTCGACAACATGTAGACTGGTTAAAATGAGGTGAATGAGAACATAAAAAAAAGTGACACAGAAAAGAGGAAAAAGGTCAAGAACTCTATTTCAAGAAGGAGCGATACACAGTTTTTAAAGAAAAATTGGTTGCTAAAACCAAGACTTTCTCTTAGTTTGTATACCTGATACCACAACTAGTTTGGGAATAATACAGAGTTATAAATCAGTGAAGATTAACTAAATGCTTACAGTGAGTGGCTGTGAAATCTCAAATTGGATGCAATTTTTGATTTATCTTTTTTAAATGTTATGCCCACATGGCTGCTTTGTGAGTCATGCCAAGTGAATCACCATCTACATGTTCTCAAATTTCTACCATGCCACCTTGCCATAACCTTGTTATTATTTATGGTGCTTAAAATTTGGTTCTATTCATATGATGATTTATAGACTGCCCAGCAGCAAAGGTATTTAATAATTGTTCACAGTACCAGTGACTCCTCCAGAAGGTTCTCTTTCTCCTTGCTCTAGAAACGCTCTCTAGTCCTTTTCTCCTGCCCTGCCTTTCAGCTGGTAGAGACCAAGAAGGTCTTGGCCAGTGCAATATTACAAACGGCAGTGAGGACTTATCAAACCAATTCATTTTTAGAAATCTTTATGTATTTGTAATGAACTTGTTTTAAAAATAGTTTACAGAAGTCTGAAATAAAGTAATTATTGAGAATGAAGAAATGAAACTTACTTATTATTTTGAAAATGTAAGTCTTGTTCTCAGATAAAATTTGAAGCGTGTGTTATTATTACCTCTCTAATTTACTCATCTCATCTTTTTGCATCCCTTTCCTGTTTCCTGATGGCTCAGCTTTCCGGGTACTTATGTTGGATGCAGAAGAACTTTACCCAGGCATACATACTGTCTTACTGACTGCAATGTAATTATTAGATCAAGTCTAATAAATCAATCAGATAATTTACATGAACTGCGTTGAATAATGTAATGTTTTACATTTTTAAGGATATTTAAATTTTTAAAGAGAAAACCTGAAACAGTAAGTGCTTATACAAAGGAACGAATCTAAATGTGAAGGCCAGTAGAATTGTTTTTGCTTAAATGTGTTGTAATAAAATTTTCACTCCAAAATTCATCTTTGGATTGGGAGTACCCACAGAGACTCTGAAGAAAGAGTTGTTGAAAAACAATTATGTTTGAGATGCACTAATGTTCTGGGAAAATATTTTTTGAGAAGAGATACTGATTCAGAGAGAACTAACTGCACAGAACTTTGGGAAAGTATATAACTGTATTAGCACAGGTTTCCTAAAAACCTATCTGAGGCAAAACTGCAAATATATGGCTCCATGAAGCTGAGGGTCCTGCTGGTGATACCAGGTAGTGGCGAGATGCTGACAGCCGTAGATAGAAACAATGGTGGTGGTGAGAAAATAAAACCACAGAAACAGCCCCAAACAATATGAAAATTACCCAAACTGAGAAGATGGAAGATAAATGTATATTGAATAGTCATGGAGAGCATTTGCAGGAGAGGTACGCTGGTGCTGGATATGCAGAAGAGAGGAAGGGAGAGGACAGGTTCAGGAACACAGAGACGCTGCTTCCTTGTAGTTCCAGTAGAGAGGATGACTTACTGACGAGATTCTAAGGCCCTTGAGGACAGGCTCACATCCTGTTCAATTGTGTCACCCCTTCACCTAGCCCATGGCCTAGGTAGGCTGTAGGTATTCTGTTTTGTTTTTTTTAATTAAAGTTTATTGGGGTGACAATTGTTAGTAAAATTACTTAGGTTTCAGGTGTACAATTCTGTATTACATCTTCTATGTATCACATTGTGTGTTCACCACCCAGAGTCAGTTCTCTTTCCGTCACCATATGTTGGATCCCTTTTACCCTCATCTACCAGTCTCCTCCCTCGCTTACCCTCTGGTAACCACTAAATTATTATCTGTGTCTATGAGTTGTGTTTCTTCATTTGTTTTTCTTGTTGTTTTGTTGTTTTAAGTTTTATATACTACTTGTCAGTGAAATCATATGGTTCTCAACTTTTTCTGTCTGACATTTGGCTTAGCATTATAATCTCAAGATCCATCCATGTCGCAATGGCACTATTTCATCTTTTCTTATGGCAGGGCTGTAGGTATTCTAATAAGCATTTATTTAATTAGGAATCAAATGCTTTAAGTTGAACCAAGTCTTTGTTTATAAATCAGTTTTGCCTTGGTAAATACACTTAAGGCTTTTGTGTATGGGGGCCAGAGGTGTGTAAGAAACGTGATCTTCCTTAGGGCAAGAAGAAGCCTGTAGTGCTCTGGAAAGCATATAGCATAAGAGTTAGAGTCAAACAAAATCTGGGTTGAATCCTGGCTCTGTTAACTTACTTGGAATGTGACCATGGGCGAGTTAGTTAATATCTCCAAGCCTCACTTTTCCTCATCTATAACATGTGTATAATACTATTTATCTGTGGGATTGTTGGTACAAGGCCAATGGGTACATATTAAATGGGAAATTACTATTAGTTATTAACACCATTGCTATTGTATGCCCTTGATGCTGTGGGTGCTTACAAAAGGTAGATTAAACCTGGCCTGATAAAGAATTTCTTTTAAATTTATCTTATGTCAGTATTTACACACCTCTTTAGAGGAAAGTGAAATAGTGAAAAAACATTTGGTTGGTAAGTCCTACACAATTATTTTTAAAGCTGTTTCAAGCTTTAGTGCTATGTAAAATAAGAAATTCTAATGAGTCAGATAGTTTCTATGTTGTATGTATAACTTATTCCAGTTAAACTGAAAGGAGATTTAAGTGGCTTTAGTGTCTCATGCTGTGAATGTGAACATAATTTGAACTGAAACTTCCTTTTTTCTGTCATTACTGTTCTCCACTAACAAACAGAAAAATACTGTCCATAAATAATTGCTACTTTATCCTGTCCTAGGTGGATTTTGTACTCATCTATTTGATATACAGATGGTAAAGATTACTTTCTTATTAGCAGCAGTCTTCGCTCTAATTTAACAAGTAAAAATGTCACACAATAATCATTCCAAATCAAAACAGATGTGCCAGCCTCTACACAGTTGTTTGAATATTGTCAAAAACTCAGAGCCAACCAACATCTGTGGGACGCAGAAAAGTAAGCAGATTATTAATGTGCTTTGCTGTCCACAGTTACTCTTGAAGAAAAGTATTTATTTTTACTTAATTAATATTTGTGACCTTATCAGAAATGTAACCATAAAGATAAACTTCTGACTCTAGCTTCTTACTACAAAGTAGAAATCTCATGGAAGCACAAATTGAGAGGAGGGAAAAGCAAAAACATGCAACAAAACAACCCTTCCCCCCAAATCAAACAACAACAACATAGCAATTTAAATTTATCAGAGGATTTATAATAAAGGCATAATCTGTTGCGTAAATAAATGAACACAGTTTTGAAAATAATATTTTAAATAGTATCGGAGTTTGTAAATGTGTCCATGAAGTAGTGGGTTCAAACACTGGCTTCAGCACTTACCAGCTATATGAACTGGGGCTAGTTAACACACTTTTGAATTAAAATAATGTTAATAAAAAATGCAAACTCTAATAACTATTTTACCTGCTGTTCTAGGGTTTGAATTAATGAACAAAGTACAGTGTGAAGTGTGTGTCAGACAATAGGAATTTAATAAATACAAGCTATTATGTTCTTACCTGCAGTGAATATTGTTATCATACAAAGCACCTCATCTATGAAACCCCTGCCTTCATTGTGTTTATTCACTGAGACAGACTGCATATATTTGATCAGACACAGTTTTCATTATTAATTGCATTTTGATTGAGGGCAGCATGGAAAGATCTAGATAATCCCTCAGACTGACACTCTCATCAGTTATCCTAAATATAGCCTGGGGACTTGATTCTGATGTATATTTCTAGGAAAATTGTAGCATTAAGAAAAATCTTATTCAGACTATTAAACTCAATACATAGCGTGATATATTAATGTAAAAAGAATATACACTGGGATTTTCTTTTACATTGATTAGTAATTTGTACCTTGCAGTGAGGTAAAGGAAAAGTGATCTAGTTTGTGGCCCCGAGTCTGCAGATTCAGTAGCAGAAGAAAACTCTCTAAATAGATGCTCTGTTATGTTGCTGACCTTCTGAAATTAAGAAATAAGTTATGGGATTTAAAATACATAGCAAAGATTGCATTACAACAGCCTGCTAAATAACTACAAAAAGTTTATTAGCCTTATTAAAAGAAAACTTCCCTCCACCATGTATATTACACTTGTGATAAAAATGAACAAAATCAGCATCCATTTTTAGTCCCTTGAATAAATTGTTTCTCACCTTGGATGAAAAGATGAGTGGTTATTTCCACTGCTGTTTTACAGTGTAGTTATTTTATGTTTTCCAGGCTTTTGGAATTCCAATCATCACATTCTGATATGTCTACACCCTTTCTAGTTGGTGATGATAGTAGCAGGATTCCTTTACCCCTTGGAAATTACACTCTAATAATGATTTGAGCAGGTCAGATCTCTCCCTTGTTTTCGGGTGGATGTTTTTTGAAAATTCCTGGTCCTGATGGAATTTTATAAAGTTGTAGAATGTTTGCTTGGGGAGCACATATACAGAGCTTCTGTTGACTGGAAAATTAAAAAAAAAAAAACACCTAAAAACCTCAATACAATAAAAAATAAGATATGCTTCAAATCAATACATTTCCTTCTTGATAACTTAGAGAGTAAGGTCTTGAGGTCAAATTATCTGAGTGTTTTTTTTTTTTATATCAAGCTGGCTGATATTTGTAGGGTAAGTTTTCGAGGTATGAATAAGTCTTGGGAAAGGTTTTTGGCTGTATTTTCTAATCTAGACTGGTATCTTAAAGAAGACTGTTCTTGCAAGACATACTGGGAAAGAAAAAAAAAGTTTGGATAGGTTTCATGGCTCCATTGGGAGGTCCTGTATTATCATCCAGAAGTTCTGGAGGGTCTTACAATCACAACATCCATAGTGCTCAAAAATCAAATGAAAATGAATGCTGCTCTCTTTCTTAGCTTACCTTTTGACATAATCCTGACAATTCAAACCATGGGGAGAGGAGGAAGGGGTATTTGAATGACTATTGCTGACTTAGTGGCAGGCAACCAAAACTGCTAACAAAGTTCTGTGAAGATTTTAATGATTCCAAACATGGTGCACATGCACTTTTGATCTAGGCTTATATCTTTCCCCGTGAATGAATATGTTGAAGGACGTTACAAGAGCACACAATAAACTTTTTAAAGCAATAACATTAACCAAAAAGGAAGCTACTTTACCTTTTGATGTTTTACTACTTCCCTGTGTGAATTGCTTTTGGCAGCTCAGAGACAACTTTAAAAACCTAAATGCTAAAAAGTAATCCTTGACTTTCTAGGCATAATTCAATCAGGGGCAAGATCTGAAAATCTCTGGCTCTCTGATTGGCCGCCCCTGACCTTTGTTCTAGATCAAAACTTGGTTTTCCGAGACCTTCCTTGATCAGCTGACAATGACAAGTAAAGAGCAAACAACTTGTGCACAAAATATATGACCTAGTGATGCCATTCTTAGGGATTCTGTAAACTACTTATTCGCTGAATCCTGCTTACTTGCATTTCCATTGCAGAATGTTAGCCTACAGACCTTCCCTTTTGGAACTGAGGCGTTAAGGATGTACCAGAAACTATATGATATTAATTATGTGAGGTAAAAATATTCCCGTCCATAACATTTAAAAGTAACAAGCACTTTCTAGTTATAAAACAAATATAAGTGTAATGTCCTAAGTGCTTTATATGCATAATTTATTTAATTTTTACTCTATGACTGTTATTTTAACCACTTTAAATATCAAAAACTGCAATCAGAGATTATATAGCCAGTAAAGGAGGCAGTACTGAATCTGATCTGGCTCCAGAAACCATGCTCTTAATTTAACCTCTGTGAACGACTGCCTCCCATACGGTTGAAATTAGATGAGTCAAGATGTGAAAATTTAAATAAACTCAGATTCAAATAGCTATTGGAAATAGTAGAAAAGATGTCAATTAACAGTGTTATAGTTAATTACTAAATAAATTATATGGGCCATGTATATTATTGGAGTATAAAAAGAGCAGGAATTAGATAAGGTTGGGGATGCATTGTGAGGCCCTGATCTTGGCATCGATAGGGGAGTGCGGTGTGTAGCTTAGCCTTGAAGAGTGAAGTTTGCAACACCAGAGAGCACAGTGTCTTGGGAATGAAGGGGGTCCTGGCCAGTTTCCTTCAGCTGCCAGGCTAATTAATCCAGGAGCAAGGGTCCTAGGCCTAGAATTACATCTCTTTGCTAGTGTAGGACAGGAACCGGGTTGCTGACTCAAGTGTAGATGCTGACATGCTGTTCAATCTGACAATCATGAGGCTGTTTTCAAGGGGCAAAATTACTGGCAAATACTTGACTTTGGAAGATACATTATGAAATAGCGAGACATCTCAATATACAGATGAGATATGGCCACGGGGGTCAGGGAGAAGTTGTAATAGAACTCCACTCCCTGAGGGATAGGGGAGGAGTGTGGGTGGGTGGAACCTGAAGAGCCCCAAGAGGGTAGAAATTTGGAACAGAAAACAAACAAAAGCCCAGTTATAACCGTGTTTCTCTGAAAATAAAATCTAGCCGGACAATCAGCTCTAATGAGTATTTTGGAGCAAAAATTAGTGTAAGACCCGGTCCTATTTTACTATAATATAGAGCTGGTATATAACATAACGTAATATAACACAACACAACACAACATAACATAACATAACATAACATAACATAACATAACATAACATAACATAACATAACATAACATAACGCTGGGTCTTGTATCATTTTTGCTACAAAAGATGCATTAGAGCGGATTGTCTGGCTAGGTCTTATTTTTGGAGAAACACCGAAGAACGGCATAAAAGCTGCAATTGCATTTAGAAATGATGTGGGACCCCAGGTTTGAAAGTGTGGTTGGGCATTTTTCTGTTTGGAGAAGTAGCAAGGGAGTCTTGAAGGTGGGCTCCAGAATATGGGGGAGAGAGAAGGTTTGGTGAAATTACTTTGGCCTGCCATCATAAGCAGGCCAGTAACAGGGATGATAATTGAGTGTGGCGGTGGGGACTAATTTGCTCCAACTGTGTAGTAGAAATTGTGGGGAGGTAATGAATTAGGGTACGTTTGAGAGGAAGGAAGGGATAAGGTATTCCAGATTGGAAGGACAGTGTGAACAAAGTCATGCAGCTGTATGCAGAAAAGTTAGGAAACCACTATGACTGAAGAGGAGTTTATACAGGTCAACAGCAGGAACTAGGACTAAAAAGCAGCACTGAAGTCAGATTATCGAGAACTTTGCTGTCCAGGCTAAAACAATTACTTTTCATCTTGTTGGCAATCGAAAGACTTGGAACACTGTGGAGCAGAGTGGTTGATATCATCAAAGCAATTGTGCAGAAATATAATTTAACAACAGTGTGCAGGTAGATTGGCAGAGAGTGGAGCACGAGATCAGTGAGGAGGGTTCTACAATAGCTCAGCGTAAAGCGAGAAGAACCTGAAACAGATGGTGGCAGTGGGGCTTGGAATTGAGTAAAAAAGATGCAAGAGAGATTGCAAAACAAAACGTGACAGGACTGGGTAACTACTGGGACAAGTGACTGAAGTAGAGAGTGGAGTCAAAGCTGGTGCCACAGTCTGGGTGATTCCAAATTTTTAAGAGGAAATATGCCAGTTGAAAATGGGAGATGGTCTTGGAAAAATGAAAGGTTTGATTTTATCAATGTTTACCCTGAACCAACAGGGAGCTAGATATTCAAGAAGGTATGTCTAATAGACTATTGGAAGCATGGTACCAGACTTGGGAAGAGAAGTGATGCTGGTGATATATATTTGTAAACCTTTCACCTAAAGGTACTATTTGAGATCATGAAAGTCAATGAGACATCTGAGAGGGACAGATAGAATGTAATAGGGAATGCAGAGCCACAGTAACAAAGAGAGGAGAGAATTTCACTGAGAAATGGATAAGTAGTCAATCATTTCAAGGGCTTCAGAGAAGTCAAGGAGAATAAGACACAGGGCCATTGATTTAACAGTTAGATAGTCATTAATTATATTTAAGAATTATTTTTAGCATAATGATTACTACATGGAAGCTATATGTTTTTTGTGGTTTAAAAAGCTAATGTGGGGAAGGCTAGTTAGCTCAGTTGGTAAAAGCATGGTGCTGATAACACCAAGGTTGCTGGTTTTATCCCTGCATGGGCGACCGTGAGCTGAGCCTTCCTTAAAAAAAAATAAATAAAATTAAATAAAATAATAAAATGTCACTAAAAAAAGAAGCTAATGTGTAGTAGCCATCTTCTCAGTAGTTCAGATATGACTGGACAATGTGTGCATATACAAGTATGTCTTGTATATTATCTGTCTAGTGTTTGGGAAAACTTCTCCTTTTCCTACTTAGTCCACTAAATTGATTGGATAGTGAGTATTCTTATTATGCTTATATTCTCTGCCTGTTTCATCCTATATTTCCATTTCCCTTGGGACAACCAACTGGAAATATTTCATCTCAATTACTATTTATACGAGGTCAGGGTTTGTTCATCTTGTCACTATTGAAGTTTGGGCTGGGTAAGTCTTTGTTGTGGGGGGCTGGCCTGTGATTGCAGAAAGTTTAGCAACATCCCTGGGCTCTGTCCCCTAGAAGCCAGTGGCATTCTGTCCCCCCACACCTGGGTGTGACAACTAAAAATGTCTTCAGATGTTGACAAGTGTCTCCTGAGGAGCCAAATAGCCCCCAGTTGAGAACCACTGCTGTCGGGGCTATCTGCAGTGTTGGCCTTCCCTGACTTAGTTGCTGCCCTGCCATCCTGGTAACTACACTCCAATTTTCCTTGGGGAAACAAAAAATTCCAGGGTAAGATATTTCTTACCTTTGAGTCTATCTTGGAGTCTGCCCTGGACTTTATAGTTATGTGAGCCATTAAAATATATTTTGTTTGCTTGTGTAAGTCATATTTTCTCTTACTCGCAGCAGAAAACCTTCTAACTGATTCAAAAGTGAGTTCTAGAATTTGGAGTTAACAAATAAATTATCCTACCATGTGGAGTGGGCTGATGTGGGGTTGGTGGAAGAGAGTGAAAACACTTCAAGCACACTTGTTTAAAAAAGTTGCTCTTTAACATATTATCTCAGGTGGTGGAATGGAAAGTTGTGTTATGCAACAGTGAAACAGATGATCAAAGTGTCATCTGTTGTATCTTGGTGCTTAGGCTATGTGCTTACTCAGGCTGCAGCATGAATTCGGGGCTTGGTAACAAAGTGGCAGGATGCTGGATTTTTATGGACTCTATTTTGAAGCCTCAATAATGTCCTAGCAAAAAGAGACAAGCTTAGATGGGAGCTGTCCTGTCTGAACACAGAGAGGGAAAAAAAACATGTGTCCCTACTAAGAGAGGCCTTTTTGGCCCAGAACCCAGAATCCAAGACTGTTTAAGAGTCTGATTCTATAGGTTTGAAAAATCCCAGTCCTAATTCTGCAATTAAAGACATTCATACAAAGTCAGGATAGTGTATTCAGGCAGGAATTTGGGAAACAGCAGGAAGTATGATTGAGGTCTGAGGAAAGTCTTATTCTCCAGGCTTCTTCTGGCTACTTCTGTTATGCCCAAAAGAGTTGCCAGTGGTCCCTATAATAGCTGGGATGCAATTAGCACCCTGGTGTCAAATTGCTCTCAGATAGAAACCAAGATAGAGCCCAGAGAGGATGGCTTGAGAAAGTAAACCTGTTGCTGGAGGACAAAATTACCAGGTTAGGTTCTAGATTTGAAAACTATGACCTAACCAGATCCATGGCTATTGAATACTAAGTCGTTGAATTGACAGAGATTCAAAAAATAAAGACACACAAAACCTACCAAGTATTTAAGAGAATTATAATGCCAGAGAAGTGCCAAGTCTGACACACTGGCTCCACATCAGTTACCTCAGACCCCTAAACCAAGTACATTTAAAGGAAATATACTGAACCAATATTTATTCATACAGTCAACAGCATTGAATGGGTGCCAAAGGTCAGATACAGGGCTCCAAGTGGTCATATGATTTTAAATGAAACAGATTCCTCTCCCCGAACCCCAGCTGAAATTCCAGTGAAGGGAGCCGGACAACAAAGAAGTAAACAAATAAATGAATAGATGAAGTCAGATTGTATTAGTGCTACGAGAAAAAAGGGAGAGCTGTAATAGAGGTTGACTGAAAAATGAAGGTGGTAATATGAACATCTGGAAAGTCTCCCTTTTCTTCTATAAAGTATTAACAGGCTATTTTGGCCCTTTTTCTAAAACGCACTGAAGTAGTAAATTAGCTTTGGCTTTGACACTGTACTTATCTCTTTGAAAGGTCCAGATCTTTAGTATTCATCAATTGTCAGTGCACAGGTAGGCAGGTGGGGGTGAACTTAATGATTGGTATATTTGAGCAGAATTGTCGAGGGCTGTCTTCCTTGTGCAGAAATGGTAACCCGAAACACAGACTGGATGGCATATTACAACCACCTAATGAATTGGCTCCCTCCCAGTTGGGATCTCGGGCGCATTTACTCATCTTCAACCAGTGTAATTAAAGATGAAAAGTATAACACTGATGCGTACTTCTCTGGGGAGGGAGTTGTTTTAATTGTAGACCCATCACTGGAAAATGAACTGTGCTGGAGAAAGATCAGGTTTAATTACACACCTGTTGGTGGTATCCAGCAAAGCTGTTGCTCTCTGCTGTAACAAGGGAGCTACTTAGAAAAACCCTGCGATTTGGCAAAGCTCAAAACATCACCTCATTAGAGCTTGTAATTTCTGCCTTTTAAATCATTGAATCATCAAATTTTAGGTGAAAGGACCTTGAGGTTGTTTAGTCTAATTCACGTAATTTACAGATGAGAAAACTAACGTCTGCAGTTGTTAACGGACTTGTCCAAATTCACACAAATAATTTGAGAGGCATTTATTAAACTTCTTGGCTAAATGCTTATGTCTTCTAAATGCTTTCTGCTTAGATTTGAAAGTGGATGGTAGAGGCCAGAACCTCCATTCAGAACTTCAGAAAAAGTTTTAAAATTAAAACCAGACAGACTTCATTTTCAGACAGCTTTTCTCAAAATGTGAGCTGCAGATCATTAGTCAGAGGGAAATGACTCTGATCCTAGATACTTTAGGCAGCCACCCACCCACTGGAGCTATAACCAGTTCTTCTAAATTCCTGAAGGATATAAAGGATAGAGAACTCTCTGGGAAAAACCATATTTTACAATGTCATCTCAGGATTTAACATCAAATTCATATTTATTTATTTTTTTCTTGGTGACTGTTCTAAAGTGTGTGATCCTGAAAGTCTCCTACCACTTTGCTTAATCCTAGACTGCATGTGGGTCTGAGTGGTGGGGCCCACACCTCCTTCTCCCTGGGCCATCCTCTGGGATCTGCTTGGCTTTCCTAAGGCAAGGTCTTCCAAAGCAAGAAGTACACTTAGGCACAACTAAGAGAGAACTCTAAGATGCAAGATAGTAGGCATGTGTCTTCCCACACACATGGATATATGGCAGGGGTGGGTGGGTGGGGAGAGATTCATTTATTAATTCAACTACTGCTTAACTGAGAGCTTCTTATGTGCCAAGCACTTTAATGGTTTCTAGGTACAGAGACATAAACCAAAGAGATATGATTACTCTCCATGTGGAATTTATAGTTCTGGAGGAATTTGAGCACTGTTGATATCTTGGCCTAGATAACTCTGTTGTGGGGGCTGCCATGTGTACTGTAGTGCATTTGGTAGGATTTTTTGTTTCTACCCACTAAATGCCAATGCTAGCACACCCCCAGCTATGGCAATCAGAAACAGCTTCAGATGTTGCCAAGTGTCCTCTGGATTGTGCCCAGTTGAGAACCACTGAGCTAGAGAGTAAGCAAGTGTTCACACGTAATTAAATAATCATAATGGTATCTAATTCCATTTTGTTATATTTTTTGGTTGGTTACTTTAGCAAATCAGTACAGAAGAGAAATACTATTTTTTGGAGGTAAACCTTTTATTGAAATAGAGTATACATACAGGAAAATGCAAGAATCTTAAGTGCACAGCTTGAAGAGTTTTTTATAAAGTGAACACACCATTTGAATACATAGATGAGGAAATAAAATATGACCAGTTCCCTAGAAGCTACTCTCATGCACCATCCCAGTCACTATTATAACTTCTAACACCACAGTATGTACTCTTTTATGATGGGCTTCCTCTACTTGTTGGATCTTTTATGAGAGTCATTCATGCTGTTGTATGTGGAACAGTTTGGTTTTTGCTCATTGCAGTATAATATCATATTTATCTATTCTCTTTTGGTGGACATTTGGGTTGTCTCCAGCTTTGGCCCATTAACACTAATGTTGTTCTGAGTGATGTCGTCGAGATGGCAGAGGAAGAGTTTTCTACTATCTTGCTCTCAAAGAACAGCAATTTTGACACGCACCTGTGGATGAGAGTAGCTTTGTGGAAGTCTGGGAGTCCAGCGGAGAAGTACCAGGACACTGTTGGAGCAAAAATATCTGAGATTTGGACACATTGAAGGAGGCAAGAGGAGTAACTTCACTTTACCTGCATCACCCCTCCTCCAAGGTGGCGTTGCTCAGTGTCGGGAGATACCTTCTCAGCCTGTGGTGTCTCCCCCTGGGGTAAGTGAGAGCATGAGAGTGAGAACCCGATTTCCCCAGCTGCCAAAGAGGCTCACTTCTTTCTTGTCCCATCCAGAATACTGAGGTGAGCTGTGTGACTGAGGGGCACAGAGGGGCTGGAAGAACAACATCTAGGGCTCAGAACATATAAAGGGACATTGAACCTACTAGCCCTTTGTGGACGCCATCAGGAAGCCCATCCATGGTTACTGGGGATGCCTGGCCTGTGGATCCTCTGAGTGGGCATAACCAATACTCATCATGCCCCACCCACACACCCCTCTCCCTCACCTGTGGCTGGCTCCCTGGGTGTGCCTTCAAGGGCCGTGATTGTGAGCTTTTGCAGATGTTTCGTGAGCATGTACAGAAACCCAAGTTGACTCTGGGATTGGGAGAACACACATGAAGTTCAGCATTTGGCACCACCCCGGGGCAAGCAAACAGGAGGCTGTCAACATTTCACCTGGCTTTGTGGGATTGAAAGAAGGCATACAATATTAACAATTCCCTCCTAAGAGGGAACAAGAAGTGCAGAGCAGGTGTATTCGTAGAAATGTTTGAGAACAAATGTCAAGATCCCTGGCATCACTGACAGGTGGTACTTCTTTTTAACCCAGTCAGTAAAGACTGGAGGAGGTGACTGCTATTTCATATGCAAAGATGGCAAAACTTAAAGAAACTTGAAACATCAAGGAAACATACTGGCAAAGGAACACAATAATTTTCTGGTAACTGACCATAAAGATAAAGAGATCAGTGATTTGATTCCAATCAAAAGACATCCAGTGGCTAAAACAAAATCAAAATAGTTGTTTAAGGAAGCTCAGTGAGCTACAAGAAAATACAGAAGGACAATTCAAAGAAACAGGAAGACAATACACGAACAAAACAAGTTTAACAGACAGATACAAATCATAAAATGAGACGAAATAAATTCTGGAGCTGAAGAATGCAATGAATGAAATGAAAGGTGCATCAGAGAGGATCAACAACTGACTTGGTCGAGCAAAATAAAAAAATCTGTGAACTTGAATACAGGCTATTTAGAATTATTCAGTCAGAGGAGAACAAAGGAAAAAGAATGAAAAATAGTGAGGATAGCCTGTGTGAATTATTGAATACTATCAAAGACAACAATTTACACATTATTGGAATCTCAGAAGGAGAAAAGGGCAGAAAGTTTATTTAGAGAAATAATAGTAATATAATTTCAATAAAGCTGGGGGGGGGGGGAGGAATAATGGCTAAGAACTTCCCATATCTGAAGAGAAATTTGGACATTCAAATTCATGAAGCTCATAGGTTCCCAAACCAATTCAACGCAAAGAGATCTTCTCCAAGACACATTGTAATAAAACTGTCTAAAGTCAATGACAAAGAGAATTTTAAAAACAGCAAGAGTTAAAACAAACAAACAAACAAACAAACACCTTACATACAAAGGAATCCCCTTGGCGCTATCAGCAATTTCTAAGCAGAAAACTTGCAGGCCAGGAGAAAATGAAATGATATATTCAAAGTCCTGAAAGAAAAAGAAAACAAACAAAAAACTGCCAACCAATAAAGCTGGCAAAACTTTCCTTAAGAAATGAAGGAGAGACAAAGGCTTTCATACACAAAGAAAACTGAGGGAGTTTATTACCGCTATATCTGCCTTACAAGAAATACGAAAGGGAGTTCTTCAAGCTGAAAAAAAAGGATGCTAATTAGTAACATTAAAACACATGAAAATATAAAACACACTGGAAAGGTAAATATATAGTCAAATTCAGAATACTCTAATATTGTAAAATGGTGGTATTAATCACTTCTAGTATAAAGGTTAAAAGATACAAGAATAAAACTAACTACAGCTACAATAATTTGTTAATAGATACACAATATAAAAAGATGTAATTTGTGATGGATGTCAAAAACAAAAGTGGGGGAGGAGTAAAAGGGTAGAGTTTTGTATAAAATCAAAGTTATCAGCATAAAACAGACTGTTATAACCATAAGATGTTTTATGTAACCCTCATGGTAACCACAAAGTCAATACACAAAAGATGTAGAGAAGAGAATCAAAGTGTAGCACTTATGAAAAAATTATCAATTCACAAAGGAATATAGTAAGAAGAAGAAAGGGAGGAAGAAATTACAAAACAGCCAGAAAACAAATAATGAGAGAACATTAGTCAGTCCTTACAAATCAATAATTACTTTAATGTAAATTGATTAAATTCTCCAATCAAAAGACATCCAGTGGCTAAATAGATTATAAAACAAGACCTAACTATGTATTTCTTATTCTTGCCCAACTGCCCTGGTTGAGAACATTCCATATAATGTTGAACAGAAGTGGCAAGAGCAGATATCTTTGTCTTGTTACTAATTTTAGAGGAAGGGCATCCAGTGTTTCCTGATTAAGTATGTTGTTAGCTGTGGATTTTTTGTAGATGCCTTTTATCAGGGTGAGGAAGTTCCTTTCTATTCTTTGTTGATATATATATATATATATATATATATATATATATATATATATATATATATATATATGGTCAAAAAGATGTTGTCAAATGTTTTTTCTTTGTGTATTCAGATGATCATGCATTTTTCCTTTATTCTCATAATAGGGTATATTATATTGAGTGATTTTTGGATGTTAAACCAAGCTTGTTTCCTAGGACAAATCCCACTTTTTCATAGTGTATAATTCCTTTTATATTTCGTAGATTTCATTTGTTTTTGTATTTTGTTGATGATTTTGAATCTACATTCAGAAAGGATGTTGGTCTGTAGTTTTCTTTCCTTGTGATATCTTTGTCTGGTTTTGGTACCAGAGTAAGACTGCCCTCATAAAATTGGGCAGTGTTCTCTCTCCTATTATATGGAAGAGTTTTAGAAGGATTGACATGAACACTTTTATCACTTGGTAGAATTTTCCAGTGAAGGCTTCTGGGCCTGGATTTCTTCTTGGGAAGTTTTAAAATTACTAATTCCATCTTTTTACTTGTTACAGGTGTATTCAAATTTTCTATTTCTTCTTGATTCAGCTTTATAGTTTGTATCTTCTAAGAAATATGTCCATTTCATCTAATTTATCTAAAATGTTGACATATGGTTATTCATAGTAATCCTTTGTAATTCTTTATTTCTGTAAGATTTATAGTGTTGTCCTGTCTTTCATTGCAGATTTTAGTAATTTGAGCCTCCTCTCTCTTTTTCTCTTGGTCACTCTTATGGACTGAATTGTGTCTTTCCAAAATTCATATGTTGAACTCCTAACCCCCAATGTGACTGTATTTGGAGATAGGCCTTTTAAGAAGGCAATTAAAATTAAATGAGGTCATAAGGGCGGATTTCTAATCTAATAGGACTGGTGTCCTTATAAGAGGAGGAAGAGACACCAGTAGTGTGCATGCCCAGAAAGAAGGCCAAATGAGGGCACAACCAGCAAGGAGATGATCTCACCAGAGACCAATCCTGCCAGTGCCTTGACCTTGGACTTCCAGCTTCCGGAACTGAGAAAAAATAAATTTTGTAGTTCAAGCCACCCAATGGGTAGTATTATGTTAGCAATACACTCAAAAAGGACAGTAATTTTATGATGTCTATTTTTACCTTCTGACAACTTTCAAAGATTTTTATCTACATATTTGGCTTTCAGTAGATTTATTATGATGTGTCTAGTTGTGATTTTCTTTGTACTTATCCTGCTTGATATTCATGACTACATATCTGTCAATTTTGAAAATATTTGACCATCATTTCTTTAGATATTGCTTTTGTTCCATTCTCTTTCCCCTCTCTTTCTGAGATAGCAATCTCACATGTTGACCTTTTCATTGTCTTCTAAATGTTATTTATGCTCTTTTCTATATATTGTATCCACTAATTCTCTCCTTGCCTCAGTCTCATATTTTTTTCCAACATTTTGCAGTTAATTAATCTTTCCTTCATCTGTAATTAATCTGCTTTACAGCCGACTATGGAATTCTTATTTTCTGGTTTATTTTTTTTATTCCTAGGTTGTCCATTGATAATATTTTCAATCAAATTTATATATCATAATTTGTAATTCTCTGGTGGAACTTTTGTCTTGTCATCAAATTACTAGAACATGTGAATTAGAGTTATTTTAAAGTCCAGATCTGATAATGTGAATATGTGGACCCCCTCAGGATCTGTTTCTATTCTCTGTTTTTTCCTTGGTGCTTTGGTCATGGGGTCTTGTTTCTCTGTATAGCTGGTGATTTTTTTTAAATGGCATTCCAGACATTGTGTGTAAAGTGTTGTATGGGTAATTTCAACCTCTGTATGGTATTATCTTCCTCCAGAGAGGGTTTATTTTTTTTTCTGATTAAGGACAAGAGTACCTAATACATTCAGAGATTGAGCAGAGTTAAATAATTCCCCTAAGAGTGTTTTCAAAGTGTGTTTGTATGTCAGACTTTTGAGAATGTCTTTATTTAAATTATTTTCTAACTGTATTAAAAACTCTCAGGTCAAATTTTTTTCTCTTTAAGTCTTTTACAAACATTGTTTTATTATTTTCTTTTGTATGTTTTTGTCCTATATAATTCTGCTCTTTTTATTTGTAAGCTTATATATTTTCTCTTGTTCTCTTAAATTTTAAAATTTTATTATACTCTGCCCAGGTGGAGACTTTATTTATCCTGTTAATGTTTGACCATTTCTTAAATTGAAGTTTTTAAATCTTCCTTTAATTCTTGGAAATATGTCACCATTGTTTTGGAAATATTTCCTTTCTTCCATGAAAAGGAGCATATTGTAGTGGATAAGATCATAGGTTTCTAGAGTCAGAGAGATTTAGATTTGATTCTTGTACCACTTATTAACTGTGTGAATTACTCAATTTCTATTCTTTTTTTTTTTTTTTTTACTTCATTTGTGAAATGAGGACAGTAATGTTCCCTTCTTCTTAGGGTTCTCATAAAGATTAAATAAATTTATGCGTATCATAAAGATTAAATAAAACAATGCCTGGCACAGAATAAGAATTATATAATTATTTACTTGTTTTTCTTTTTTTCTACTCCTCGGCTTTCTATATTCCCAAGGAATACTCTTCTACTTCTATAGTCAACAACTCATTTTTACTTTTTATATTTCAATCTACTTTTGCTTTCCTGCTGCCTTCTGTCAGTGTTTCACTTGATCTTTCAGCACACTGACCTGTTAGCTGTAATCATATACTTTTTATGTCATGTAAAATATGTTTTAAAATTTCAACCATTTTATTATTGATCTCTAATATCTCCTCATAGTCATCTTTATGATTTCCTGTTCGTAATTCAAATTATTGGTAGCCTCCTTGTTCATGTTTTTTAAATTTTTAATCTTAAAGATAATTTATTTAATATAGTATTTCAATGTTAGGAGTATAATAAGTAAATATTTTACCTTAAGTGATAGAGTTCTGTCTCTTAAGGAAGGTAGAAAATCTGGAATGATATCATATTGGATGTTTAAAAATAGTTAGGGGCAGGGGAAGTGACTGGGGATATGAAGGAAATGAAACTGGCTGTGAATTGATGATTATTTAAACTAAATGATGGCTTATAGAGATTTTTCATACTTTTATGTTTAATATGTATTTGAAATAGTCCGTAATGAAATGTTTTTGGAAATAAAAATTCAGGAAAAAATCAAACTATAACTCAAGCGATTATTTTATGTCATAGGTGCTGATAATCTAGGCTTCTTCTATAACCTTAAACATTTCCCATTGATTATTATCTTTGGGAATCAATTTGCACAAATTTGAATCATTTATTAAAACACCAATCATTTCCTTACTCATGCAAAGAAATAATATTTTCTTATAATAGATTTTCTAGAGATTTAAACCTAAAGTTTTTTCTGAAACATTTGAAATTTCTCTGAAAAAATAATTTCAAATTTATACTAAAATAAAAAATGGTTACTCCCCAAATCTATCCTCAAAAACTGCTGCTGTTCACGGGAGAGATTTAGACCAGTGTTAATCATGTTTTTCTCTAGCTTGTGGAAATGTGGGTGACCAAACTAGTCTATTTAAAGTATTTTTATAGTCTTTAAGTGTGTTATTTTCATTAAAAAATATCATCTCCATGTAGGTGAATAAAACCTCACTACAATAATTCAAAATCTGAATATACACTGTTGGGAGGGAGGGATGGGTGACAAAGTTTTGTTTTTTTTTCAACTTTCAAAATGGAATTAGATTTATAATTTTTCTTTAGTCTCAAAAGAAACATGCTTATTGTAACAGATTTTAGGCTACATGTATAGAAACATATAAAATATGAATTAAAAATGTACTGTTCCTGTCAGAATTTTTTATGTACACTCACACATTTCTTCTTAATGGTATCACAAAACATAGATGTAGTGATTATGACATTTCCTAAGCCCTATACAACAAATATACCTTTAGTTCTTTTAGAAAACATTTTTTTAGTAGTTTCAGGTGTATAAGACAATGTAATAGTTAGACGTTTATACCCCTCATAAAATGATAATGCCCCAGTCTACTATGCCTCTGACATTGTATTTAGCTATTACAATACCACTGACTATACTCCCTGTGCTGTTCTCTACATCCCCTGGAAATATATATATATATATATTTGACATTCAATACTATTCAGCTTCAGCTTCAGGTGTACAGCACAGTGATCAGGTATCTACACAATCTATGGAGTGATCTCCCTGATAAGTTCAGTGCCCATCTGGTACACTACATAAGCTTTACAACATTATTGATTATATTCCCCAGACTGTCTTTTATATTCCCGTGACTATATTGTGACTACTAATTTGGACTTTTTAATCCCTTCACCTTCTCCCTCATCCCCACCCTTTTCAGCTAGCAACCATCAGTTTTGTTTTTCTCTCTCTGTGTCTCTGGGGCTATTTCTGTTTTGTTTGTTCATTTATTCTGTTCTTTAGATTCCACATATAAGTGAGATCATATACAAATATACCTTTATTTGTTTATCACTAACTTTATTTCTATTCCAAGCCCTACTGTTCCTAATGTTGAAACTATGGCGTCACTTCCAGGTATATGTGACTTTTTGAAGTACTTTCTCAATCAATTCACCCCTTTCCCACTCTCCTCAGGATAACATCTCAGGTAACGCCTGTGCTTCTGCTTAGGGTAACATCTCAATTTCAGCTGGTGTTATGCTGTGTTTAGTGCTCTAATGATGGGAAAAAACATTTGCTGAGGTGTAAATCTTCCATTGTCTTTGATCATTGGTCTCTGCTTTGCTGCATCTGATAATATGTCAGATTTTGCCTTGGCCATGAGTTTTGTCCACACAGATCACTTTATGTTTTCCTGGTCCTAACTAACTATAAGGCTCTACCTACCCTATTTTGTACCCCCTTTGGGAATACAAGGGAAATGAGTTATTTCAAGTATAGTCAGTCTCTTTGTTGACTATGATTACAATCTATTATTAATTGCATAAATTTTAAATGTAGTTGGCTTCAGTGAGTTCTAAAATACTCAGTTCTGGCAAATCAATAGCCTTGGCTTTCAAACCTTTTTCTCTGTTAGGGGTGCCCACAGTCTATTTTGAAACTCAAAGCCAATGATGTTTTTTTTTCTCTCTTTCTCTTTTTTAGAATGACCTTTGAGACAATAAATGATATTGAATTGATGGGACTATTGGGAGAAGGGACAAAAAGGAAATGCAGGAGAAAAATCTCAGAAGTAGAATATATCCAAATTCACATGGGCCTACCTCATTTTATCTCTAAAATGAGAGATTTGTAATTTTCTTTTGTTATATGAAAATTATGCATAATCATACAGAAGATTCAATCTTTTCATTCAAATATAAGTCATCCTATATCATTTTTCTAGACCACTGAAAAGTGATTCACTGTCTACTTCTTATATTATCATTTACACTAATATACGCTTACTTTATATGGATAGTATATACTATATTTACTATTCTGTGACCTGCTTTTTTAAAAAGTAATTTTATTAAATATTGAATAATAAAAATTATATTTATAAAATGTAAGTGAGATATAAAGATAATACAATGAGTACTCTAACCACCTAGTTAAATAAATGAAAACTCGCGTTTACTTGTAAAGCTCATGTCCTCCTTCCAATATCCTTTTCTTTACTCTCCCCAAAGGGAATTATTCTGAATTTTTCACTCATCTTTTACTTGTTTTTTATTATAGCTTTTGACATGAGTATATCCCTAACCAATAAGTTAACCAATAATTAACAATAAATTTAATTGTGCATTAAAAATTCTATAAATGAAACTATATATACTTTTCTGTGACTTGGTTTATCCATTTAACATTTAAATCCCAGATTCCTCTATGTTGTGTGAACAGTGTACTTCATTCATTTCCACTGCTGTATAGCATTCCATTGCAGAATATACCATAATTTATTGATCTATTTTGCATAATTTATTGATGGACACTTGGCTTATTCTAGTATTTTACTTATACAAAAATGTGCTTCTCTGAACCTTCTTGTACATATCTCCTAGTGCAATTCCAAGCTCTCTAGGCTAGACAGATTCCGGAGAGAAAAATTTCTGGATCATGTTATAGGAAATCATCATTTGCTTTTCACTTTTTCAGTTTTGCTGACTAGATGAGGGTAAATGATAGCATATTTTGATTTTAATTGCATTTTTCTGAACACTAATGAAGTTGAGCGTCTTTCAGTGTCTATTGACCATTTATATTTTTTCATCTTTGGAATGAAAAATTCCATTTTATGCCAGTCCAAATACTTTTCTGCTGGTTTCTTTGTCTTATTAATTTATAAAATTTATAAAAACCTCTTTTGATATGATTTCTTATTGGTTATGTGGGTTGCAAATATCCCAATTTATGTTTATGTATATTAAGACACAGTTGAGCAATTAGATGGTTTTCAGTAGTTTACAATAATAACACTCCATTGAATATTTTGTAGCATTTTGCTCCATTTAAAAAACTTGTATTGAGTAGGTTAAATCCCAAAAGTACAATTATTGGGCCAAAAGGTATGAATATCTTCATGGATTCTAAATAAATATTGCCAAATTACTTTCCAAAATGCTGTATCAATTTGCAATGCCAGAAAACAGTCAAAGAAGTAACAATTTCACTCTAATCAACTTTAGGTTTTGCCATTAAATATTTTTCGCTGGCCTAATGTGCAAAATGTTTCTCAACATTGCTTTAATTTGCATTTCTTGATTGCTACGTAGCACAGATGAACATTTTTCACAGTGTTTGTCTACTAATCTTATTTTCTCTCATGTAAATTGTGTATTTTTAATTTTTAGGTCTTTATTTTATGTTAGGCTAAGAATAATAAATACAGCTCTTGCAAACTAGAAGTAGAAAGTGATCTTCTGTTTTCAAAATGATTATAGAAGATTTTAAATGTCTGAGTATCTTGCATATAACTCCTTGTGGTAATTTTAACAAATATTTAAAAAAATAATCATTGGGGATACAAAAGTAAAAAAGCTGGTTCTTGCTTTCCAGGAATTTATTCTTTCAGGTTAAAGCAGAGAACTATGACAGAGAGGTGCTCCGGTGTTATGGGGGCTCTGAGGAGGGATCTCTAACTCAGATGAGGGTTCTAAAAGGCTTCCCGGTGTGGTTACAGTAGACCAGGAGGATGAGTGAGTGTTATGTAACTGCAGTGAGTGCTGCAGACTGAGCTGACTGCACGTGCAAAGAAACAGAGGTGGGTAAGAGCTGGCCTTTCTCTGTGATGAACTGAAGCTGGCATTGGGCAGCAGGCTGGAGACCCGTGTTGACTCTTAGGAGTCTGAAGTCTATTCATAAAATGCTCGATAGCCTTCAAGGATTTTTAAGCAGATCTGGAAAACTTCTCACAATGGCAGAATAAGATAGAGGATAGGTGGGTCATGGAGAGATCAATGTAGAGACATTGAGAAATATTCTAGGGAGAAAAGATGGGACAGTAGTAATGGGAATAAAGAAGAGGTGATGAACTTGAGAGCTATTTGGAAGTATATGAATAGCTTTAAGAAAACCCAAGACTTAAGTCAAATTTGCTGCGAGAAGAGAAGACAAGGAAAGGCCACTATACCATCAGGGACAACTTCAGGCCAGCGTCAGAGAGGAAAAAGGAGGCCCGAGCCCTTTCTCTGCCCACCTGCAGCAACATCCTTTACTAAGAAAAGGATGCAATTGTGTGAGCCTCCTAACACAACTGTGGCCTCATTTGTCCACAATAAACAGCTGCCTCTGAGCCCGAGGATGTGCGTAGTGCCTCCATCTGCCCTTGGAAGGACAGAGTCTTAGGAAGAGGCTTGTGCAGGCCCTTAAAGCAGGTGCAAGGCTGTTGGGACTGGGTGTTCCAGGCTTCTGGGTACCTAGAGTGTGCCCTAAGAAGGGGAGCACTGGGCTGCAGGTAGACGCCTTGCTCTATGAAGCAGGGCCTGACCTGAGAAGAGAGCCCCCTTTGCAGGAACTGAGGGCAAGACGGGTGGAAAGTCCTGTCTCTGTGGGCGGGATCTCCCAGAAGACACACAGCTTTGAGGCTGCGGCTGAGCCTGTGTCACGTGGATTCAGTGGGCAGCTTTAGTGGATACTCTGCCCCTAACTGAGATTTAAGCAGTTAGAACAACCTCATAGGAACAGAGAAACTAAGGGACCTTTGCAAACTTGACGATGACCATATTTTTTGGAGCTACTCGCAACAGGGGATAACATTTATCCACTTTTATCCAACTCCGCTTCAGATTGGGTTACCTGAGGAAATATATTCTATAGAAAATTAATGTTTATGCCAAAACAAACTCATTTTCAAATTATTAATACTTCTTTTGGTTCTGAATGGTCATAAATGGCTTTTCTATACTCGTTGAGTATCAGTTTTCTCATTCTTAGTAAAGACAACCTATTTAAAAATTAGCAAGTTTGAAATATCCCACAATACTCAATAAATACATTTATTGAATAACTACTATGTATGTGTTTGGGGATAGAGTGGTGAACCAAAAAAATTGGCCTTTCGGGAGCTTAGATTCTCGTGGGGGACAGAAAATAAACATGTAAAAACTGAGTATGTAAGATAATTTTGAAAAAATGATGAATGCTGTATGAAAAATAAAACTGGAAATGTGCTTGACAGTAACAGTAGAGTGGGGGACGCCTTTTCTAAGGACTAAACTTTTAGTACATGTGTCACTTAGATGTAAGTTCTGTTGAGCTACTGTAATGCCTACTTTTAGCCATAATAGTCATTTCCTCCTAAAAGCCATCCCTGACTTTGTTAAATTCTTCTTTTGCTCTAAAAGTTCCATGCACTATTTTTTACAACACTGATCATGTTTACATTTCACGTTTATTTGGGTGATTGTTTGATGAATGTCTTCTTCCCGGAGAGACTATGTTCTGAGAATACGGATAAGGTCAGCCTTTACTCTGACCCTCCATCCAGGTACCAGCAATGAGCTTGCTTATTGTAGGTGCTCAATGTATACTATATATTGGAGTTAATGGACAAATAACAGTTTTTAAATGCTCACTGAATCTGTAATTGTGCATGTATTCCTGATATGTTTCAAGGTCAGTGTGTGTTGAAACATGGGCACACACTAGATGTCTCATTGTATAGAAGTGAATTTTTCCGGATTGTAATTTGTTGATCTGGATGGATAACACTTGATGTTGCAAATTGGATCATTCCGACTCAGAAACGGTGGTGGAAATACAGGCAAAAGAGGAAGGAGGCCCTTTTGGAAATGGAAACTATTTCTGAGCTGCCAGAGTAAACTCTGTGTGTCATAAGAGGAAAGGGAGCAAAATGCTGGATGGTGAGGCTGAAATCTAAGCGGAATTTAGACAGACGAAAATAAATGTAGGATTACTATGTCATCAGGACACAGATTTATGCATTATTTTCATAATATTTTTGGGTGAAGCTCAGGAAAAGGAGAAAATGTATAGAAAAGAAACAGTATGAAAAAAAGTATAACTTCTACAACTTACCTTTGCCAAATGATTGAGTATTGTTAGGATTCAAAGACTGATTTATGAGTCTTTTCCTTTTAGAGGCTATCAAAACTCGGAGGGAATAAGAACTAGGGGATTATTAGGCTTGAATCAAAAAAAGAAAATGAATGGATGAAACAGAAGGGAAAGAACAAGGGGGAGACTGACTGCTTAGGAAGAAGGTCAGCCCTGGCCAGATCCGCCTTACACAAGACAAGCAAATTCAAGTCTCTAACGGTTGTTGGCTAACTTTTCTGATCAACTCTGTGCTTTGCAACAAATGGATTAGAAAGAAAGGGTCAGATAGAAAGACGGGACCATTTGTGGCTTCTTCCTTCTAGGCCTGGAAGATTCTCAGTGAGGGGGAATTCACTGCTTTCCAAAAAGCTTACGTTACCTCTAGACACTGCTATTAGAAAGTTCTTGTTCATGTTGATCGTATGTCTGTCTTCTTATAGCATCTGTCTGTTCTTCATTCTAACTAAGTTCTTGGTGCCTTCAGAATAAGTCTAATTTGTGTTCTGCATAAGAGCCCTCACACACTTGTAGTTATGTCTCTCTGCTCCTCCTTTTGTCCCTATTTCTTCCTCTGTAGACCACCTCCTTTGCCACTCTCTGTGAAAGCATGTTCTTATCTATTTTCTTCTTTATCTGTGATGCCCCTGATTTCAGTACAGAGTAGGGTAACCATCTCCTTCATGCTAAGTATTATTATTATTTCCATTATTGCCATTAATGGAAAACAATATTCTTGCTACCCACATCACACTATAGGCACCTATTGAGTTCAAAGCCAAATAAAACCCTTCAGTCTTTTTCAAATTATTATGCTGCTGACCTTTGTCATGCCATTCTGCCTTTATGCAATCACTTATTGAATACAATTCCCATGACTCCAGGCTGGTGAATATTTTAGACTCTAATTCTGTCCTCTAAGGTATTTGCTGTTTGTCACAGTTTTACAGAATGGAAAACACTGTTGGGCATGCGTCTCTACTTTCATCCAAGTCACTGGTAAACCTTGATCATGAAAAGACCAAGCTCAATGTCTGTAGCTTCCATTGGAAGGAACTTCCTCACAGGTTGGCATCAATCTTTTAGCTGGCGTCCTCTTCAGCATGGTTAGTCAATCTATTACAAATCTGTTATTATGCTGTCATTGGGCCTAGTGGTTTTCAACTTTTGCTGCACATTAGAGTCCACTGAAGAACTTTGAGAAATCCTGACGTTCAGTCCCAACCCCAGACCAATTAAATCAGAATCTCTGGGAGTGATATTGAGATATTAGTATTTTTCAAGCTCTCCAGATGATTTTAATGTGAAGCCAAGGTTGGGAACAACTGACCTAGCCCAATATCCCCCAAATTTCTCTGATGACAGTAGTTATCTGGGGGTACATTTTATAAATACAAATCCCTGGTTTCATTCCCTACTCACAGAGTCAGAATTTCCTGGGAAGCTTCAGAAACTTGGGAACACTGATAGCTCATAGTTACGACTTTTTTCCTCCAAAAGGATCTGATCAGAGAAGTAGTTAAATCCCTGTTGAAATTCAGATTTACTGTTTAACCACATTTCTCTGTAAAAGAAGGAAAAGGGTCAGTATGACTTACACACATATAATAACTTGTACTTTTTGTGGTAAAATATTTATGATAGCCCCTCAGATGAAGTTCAATTTATATTTATATATATTTTTTGCATGTGTGAATCTTCAAGGACATTTATTTATTCAGCAAAAATGTATTTAGTGTCTCTTCTGGGCCTGATGACAGGCAGGGGTATACCACTGTGAGAAGAAGGTAGGCATGGTCTTTGAGCTCATTCATTTGTTCACAGTCTGGGGTTGGGTGGAGGAGACATAAGCATCAAACAAGTGCCCTGAATAAATACAAATTATGATAAATGGAATGGAGGAACAAGAGTGCTGAGATAGGAATGATAAGCATGGTAGTATGAAGGTGTTGATTTGAGAGAAAAGGAAATGATGTTTAAGTGACACCAGAAGCCGGAGGAGACAGCTCTAAAACGCAAGACAAGAGAACAGCATATGAAAAGCTCTGGAACACAAAGAGCCTGGAATGCTTGTGGGACAGAAAAAAACCCAAAACCAAGCTCCGTGTGTGTGGAAAATAAAGTATGAGGTAATATAGGGACAGATATTACATTATGGTAATGGCTTTGGATCTTATTCTAAGTGAAGTGAGAAAGCATTGAATATTTTAAAGTTGGGGGTAGGTGAAGTACTTGTGAGGGGGAATGACTGAAGGGGGACTGAGGGAAAGTGGAAGAAGATGGACCAGTTGGGTCTATCTTTTTGCAATAATCTAGGTAAGAGATGATAATGGCCTGGGCTGAGATGATGAAAGTGGAGAGAGTGAAAAGCGGTTGGATCTTGGAGATAAAATAAAATATTCTTGGATATCTTGGATATGAAATTTAATGGAAAAGGAGGAGTGAAGGTTGAATGTGTGCTATAAAATATTACTGTTCTGATAAATCTTGTCTACACATGTCATGTATATGAATAACATTTTATTTGGACTGGAAGTGTTCGGGATAAATAAATAAATCATAATCAAAGAATGAGTTAATAAGTGCCTGCCGTGATAGGCTCTGGGCTGGCTGCTGTAGGATATGCTCATCTGATTAACATGGACTGGGTTCCAAGGCAGAGTCAGGGTAGTTGTGTTCCAAGAGCAGCTGTCATAAGTTATTTTATTGCCAGGTTTTGGCTAGTGACATAATAAATGTATAGCTGGTAATTAATATAGAGTTAGAGTATCTAGAATAGTAAATTAAAGTAGTAATTGTCTGAATGAACATCATCAGTATTTGGTCTCTCCACTGTGTGTGACCCTGGGTTCACTTTCCTTTTCTGTAATGTGAGGGCTTTGGACCAGATAATCCCTCAATTGACATCCATCTATGACATTCTGTATTGCTGTCGCCAATCTGGTAGAGACCAGACACGCTTGTCACATAAAGTACAGTTCAAGGCAATTCTAAAGCACAGCTGACCCTCAAACAACGTGAGGCTTAGAGGCGCCACCACCCGCGCAGTCGAAAATCCGCCGGTAACTTAAATTGGCTTTCTGTGTAAGCGGATTCCCAACCTCACATCAAAAATACATAAATGCCAAATGAGGCCATGTGGGAGATTTCTAGGAAAATTCCGATAAAGGAAAGGCTAATCTGAAATGGGTTGGTCAAGTGAAAGTTTGCTAGGGGAGAGTGAGCAGATCGGTTTACAAGAAATAGAAGTTGTAGTCAGTTAGGAAACAGCAGCAGATCAACTTTCAAAGATGTATTCAGATGGGATTGTAGAGAGTTCTTGGAAAACTGGTGAGATGTTTCAGACTCTCCTACGGTGAGTTGTGAGCAATAAAACTCAAACTTTATGGCTTTGCCTGTACAAATCAATTTTACACGTACATAGCATGGTGGGATCTGGGAGTAAGTCCAGGCAGCAGAACATCAGTGGTCCACGTGAAAAGGGCTCGTCTCGTAACTCTGGGGCTCCCATTCGTTCCCTCTTTACCCTAGGAGTAAAAGCAGTCTTTGGAATACGGTCTGGCAGATGGAGAGTTGGAATCCTCACTTTGCCACTTTCTAGTTCTGAGATCTCTGGACTGCTCTGCACCTTACCTTTATGATCTTTTAATTGGGGCCAATAATACCTTCCATATGTGGTCATTGTGAAAAGCATGTGTGAGAATTATAAAGCCTTATGAACACTGAAATCTGCATGTGCTCCAATACCTGTGTGTATGCATGTGTGTGTGTGTGTGTGTGTGTGTGTGTGTGTGTGTGTGTGTGGAGGAGATGGCAGGGATGCGGGTGCTCATGTTGAGTATACTGCGGGAGGATTAGAGGTAAGACAGGGACACACTCTACCTTGAAAGAAGGACGGTTTGCCACAGCTCACCCTCTGTCAACAGAGATGTCTGACGCTCTCTTTCAGCAGACGCTCCATTTCATTGAGCCTCACAGGCTGACAGTACAAACCTGATTAGTCAGGACATTTTACTGCAAAGGTTGTAGCCCTGCTCAGCCACTGATGGTCATGGTGGGGGAATAGAAACAAAAGTTGACGGGGTGAGCCCCCTGAGGCATTGACGCATCCTTTTGGTTTGCTGCATCCTTTTGGTTTGCGTCTCTTACTTCCTATGCGTGACAACCTTTGGTGAAGTGCTTCCATTCTTTCTGTAGGAATGTTGCATTGCTTTGGTGGATTGAGGAAGCAGGGAAGTTGAAAGCCACTGCTGTGGTGAATAAAAAGTGGTGTTCTATCAGCTTTGCCAGCAAGATTCATAAGGTAACCTAAGACCCACAGCTTTGTGGTGGTTTTCTAGTACGTATTCGGAAATAGTGAGCTCATGGCTAAGCGTCATTGTGGATTAAGAAATGCTCAGATGGCCAAGGTTACGACTACCAAAAGTCAAATAGGTTGTTTCAGTTGAGGGACTTGGACAGGTCTTGGCCCCTGTCTCTGAATTCTTCCATCTACTGTTTCATTCTAACTCTTTGAGCTACTGCACGCAAGTCTTAGCCTCTGGTCTTTCATCATGAGTTTGGTCAGATACAGTGACAGTTTGCAGTGATTACAGATTTATTTTTAATAGACAACCTACTGACCTTTTTATGAATACCAGCTTTAAAAAGAAGACTAGCAAAAGTCTCTAAGTCAAGTATATATGCTTGGTATTAGGTTTAACTTAGATGTGATGCAATGAATAAGGGTAACCCCATTTCCCATGTGTTTTTAGTTATTATACTGTGTAGTACACTGTAATTTATACAAGTTTAATCAAATTTATTGTCTTTGACAAAAAGGCAAATGCTTAGAATATTAAATTGTTTTTTTAAAAGATGAAGAACGTAATTAATTTTTTCTAAACTTGTTTAAAAATGCTTACTGGTCAGTTCTGCCATTTAGCTTTATTTAAACATATGTAAATTTGGCATTTTGAGCAGCAATTAATAAAGTTGCTGTAATTTTAATCTCGTATTTTTCCCTTCCTCTCTGGCTTTTTGAAAAGGTACTGGGTTAAGCATTTAAATTACTATTCCAGCTTTCAAAGCTTTTGGCTAATGCTTTATGGGACAATAAAATGGATGGTATAAAAACAGTTTCATTATGGATTTTTTTAAAGGCACAGGTTTCATTAAAGTAGCATTTACTTGTACCGATTTTAAAATGTAAATGTGTTTGTTTAACCAGTATGGCAATTTAAAACCTTTTTCTAACTGTAAATAGAATTGTGATTTTTAATTATTCAATTCCTAAATATTTCTTGTCTTAGTACTCCTTAAACTTCTGGATGCATTCTTTGTTTGCGTTTGTTTCCCCTGTAGTATTCATTTATAACAAGTACGTTTTACTCATTGAACAACTCATTGAACAAATCTATCTAACTGTGAAAGATTTTGGAGATGTTATTTTGAAACTTTTTGGGCCTCATTTTCTTCTCCTGTAAAGACGTTGGACCCTGAAACATATAAGGTTCTCTCCAGTTTTCAAATTGTTACTCAAAGATCTCGGACCTTTGGACACACATGACAAGTTTCTTGACCCCTTTTGGGGTAACTATCTGTTAAGCATCCTGTTTGATTTATTTATGTCAGCATCTTATCTGACCTATTTTCTAGCTCCGTGGAGGTAGATGCCTGATTTCTTAATATTTTTTTAAGTTGCTTTTAGCATTTAGAAGAAAGTTTCACACAAACAGAAACTCAATAAATATTTGTGAAACGAATAAGTGAATTTTCTCCTCGAAGCAATTCATTTCCATATAAAAGATTATAAAATTACTAAGCTTTTGCTTTTCTTTTGTTTATATAGTAAGCTTAAAAATGGAAATATCTGAATTTATTAACTTTTTAGACCCATCGTCTAGTGTTAGA
The DNA here is from genome assembly GCF_964194185.1 of Rhinolophus hipposideros. Classification (NCBI taxonomy): domain Eukaryota; kingdom Metazoa; phylum Chordata; class Mammalia; order Chiroptera; family Rhinolophidae; genus Rhinolophus; species Rhinolophus hipposideros. The sequence continues at coordinate 61,561,617 of NC_138049.1, read as the reverse complement.
CCCAAGGTAGTGTAACATAATATGGGCTTTTAAAAAATTGATGAAAATAAAAATGTCTGCAAGGTATCACTTGTGCTTTCCAATATTCTAGTTCTCTTCTCCTTTAGGCATAGCCTACATTGAAGGTGGACATGACCACGTGAATTATTTTGATAATGAAGTGCCGCTCCTCAGTAGTATGACATATCAAAGAGCAGATGTGTGACTCCTTATGCTCTCTTTCCCAGTTCCATGAACCTAGAATCTTAGTTGAGATGATGGAGTCAAATGATTTAATCTTTATGACAGTGAATCCTTGGATGACAAAAGGATCCACTCATCAGCGTCTGATGTAGGTACAGTTAGACAGGTAACATAAGGCAGAAACAAGCCTTTATTATTTTTTTTGTCACTGTTTTTTGTTTTGTTTTGTTTTGCTACACAGCATAACACTAACCTATTCTGACTATTTCAGGTTGTAAATAGAATGAAAATGACTTTATACTTTATTAAAGTTTAAAACTTTAAACTTAAAAACACTTGGTAAATTGAATGTTTCATATTTTATTATGAGCCTCCAATATGCTTTGTGAAAAGCTTAATCCAAACACTTGAGTAATATTTAGCTCAACTTTCACATACTGTTTTCATAGAGTGAAAAGTAATACTGCTTTGATACAGCTGCAAAGTTAATTATAAAAGAAACATTTTTAGAATTGTGTTACAATAGAGATAATGGAAATTCTCTGGTAGTGTGAGTATTTGTTGGATATTTTTTTAATTCATACTCACTTTTCCCAGGTAAGAGCCAGGCTCAATCACTTCCTCAATTCATTATCATATTTATTTAAAATCATAGTGATTTTCAAGTAAGTTATTATTATTATTTTTTCACAATAAAAACTAGGGTTTAACATGTGTAAACAGACTGCATTTGAATCATCCTTAGTTTTAATTTCAGATTTTTTCAGGATATTTCCCTCGCAAAGAAAAATATACAGAGGGTGCCAAAAAAAATGGATATACATTTTAAGAAAGGAAAACTGTATTAAAATTGTAATACTCAATATATACCAATAACAAAAGATGAATACAAGTCACATTTGACTTTTGCAGTTACAAGAGGTGCTCAAACTACTGCTTGAGCAATGTTGACCCAAGTTCCACTTGTATACATTTTTTTGGCAACCCCACTATTATGGAATCAAACAATTAAAAAAACCCCAAAACTGTCTAAAAGCCTTTTTCATGCCACTGCTACTTTGTGTAAGAAACACCATAAGGCACAGTAGTTACCAGCATAGATCTCAGGGCTGAATGCCTTGGTTTCAATTCCAGCTCTGCTGGGATTTAAATGAGCCTAATGATCTTGGGCAAATTACTTATTCTCTTTGTGCTTCAGTTTTCTCATCTGATAAATGGGGATAGTGATCCTAAATCAGAAGGCCTATGTGACTATTACTACATGTAAAACACTTAAAACAATTTCAGCCATGCATTGAGTACTCAGTAATTGTTCACTCTGTCTATAGGATACTCTGTCTCAGTAATTGTCGTTCACTCTGTTAGGAGGATTCTTCTATTATTGGAGAAGTTGATCAACAAATTTTCATTTATTTTACTGTATGCTATTTGGATTTTTTAGTATAGAGTTTATACTTTTACCCTGTTTTCCTTTGTCACATTTTATTATCATGCTGGTTTTTAATCATGTATGCATATTATAAATTATATTTTCAATTTATTTTTATTGATATCCAGTGGCCTATGAGGTTAGTTACCTCTCAATGATTATTAGTATGACTAATTCCTTTAATAATACTACAAATCTATAATACTAAAACATGTTTGTAGAATCACAAAATTTATTTCTCATCCAAAATATACAACACAGATGAAACATTAGTTAAGATAAAAAGCTAGGTCAACAAACATTTATTAATGTACTCTGTAGTGGGTAGATGCTGTGGAAAATGAAATAGATAGAAAGACAAGACGTCTGCCCACCAGGAATTTGTAATATAGCTAAAGAATTATGAGTAAGAATAACGAGGCAAACAGAGACCCATACAAGATAGGTTAGAAACAAATCGTCGTTCTTACGTAAATGATATAGAAATTTTGAGAAAGGAAGGATCACTTTAGGCTGAAGAATTCAAAGAAGCTACAAGAAGGAGCTGCAATGTAGATATTCCAGATAATCTATTCAAATTTAGCTTAACTCATATACATTGTTTCTATGGCACAAAAGGCAATGCAGCTTAAGGTACAGCTGCGTGGCATAGCCCAGATTATATACATCTTTAGATGTCTTCAGTGTTGTTATAACATAGAGCTAATAAGAATTGATGGTGCAAAATGAGAACAGTGTTTGGAAGTGGAAATATTCCAGGAAAATGGATTGCATGAGAAAAGAAATGGGAGAGCCTGGGTTCGGGGGCCAGATCACTTTAGGGAGCATGTGGGGGGTTGGATAGTCACTATGCGGGTTGGATAGTCACTATGCGGCTTGGATGGAAGAGACTAAAGCTCTTAGATGAGTCATATTGTGGGATGGCTCAGCTTTAGGACACTGGGTGACTTTTCGGAATATCATCTGTGGCTTCTGGATTATAAGTGGAGAAGACTGCATTATGGGTCACGTTGATAATGTTATTTGGAGTATAGTGATTGTGCCTTAGATTGTAAAATGGCATTGTAATGTAGAAACATGGGGTTCTTTTACATATATTTTAAAATACGTATTAATATTGGAGAAATACGGTAGCCTTCTATTAGTAGCTGGTGAATTCTGGCTCACTCTGGTTGGGTGGCTACTATGGTCAGTAATGAGGCTTCAAGATTTGTGTTCTGGAAACATTCATCTGACAACGTTTTCAAAAGGGTCATAAGGGAGAGAGAGGAGTGTCAAGGAAAGAGGCATCCAGGCTGGTGGTGATGCCGGGGTGATGCAGGGGGCAGTTGGGTGCATCGGGAGGGGGTGGCAAATGAAAGACTTGAAATGGTGAATCAGCAAAGCTGTTTTGTCAAACATCTCTATTTCTCTGCTTGCTTTTACAAGAAAAACAACTTTTTTTCTGAAAATAAGACTTGAAAAGGAAATTGGCATTTGCATTAGGCATGTAATAGGCTTCACTGGGGAGGAAAGGGACAGAACGCTTAGGGAGAATAAGAAAAGTAAAAGTGAAGGAATTTAACCATCCCTGTCCTCAGGTTGGAGGTCTCTTAAGAGTCAGCCCCAGAATGACTGTCACCACCCCCTCTGCCTCTCCCACATCCTAACTGTGCAAAACTCACTGGATTTTTAAACAGAGGACGCCAAATAGTCACTATTACAACAAGTTGTGAGAGCAGATGTGAAATTTCTTCCTTATCTGACAGAAATGAACGCCTTGGACATATTTCCCAATCAATAAAGCTTGAGCAAATATAAGAATGACTTCACAGATTAGTAGGACATTTATAAGACAGTCTGTTTTTTAAAGTTTTTGTCATATAAAGGTGTAACTCGTGTAATTTGATGGTCAGGATGATATTCGTACATATCTGTTCAAATACATCAAAGAAATTAAATAACTGGTGTTGTTTTTTTTTTTTAATCTTTATTTCCCAATAACCTCATAGTAATAGTTTTAGATGTGATAAATAAGGGAAAGTGGCTTTCTTTTCTAGTTTGCTATATACCTTGACCCTTAGCATGTAGGCAAATGGCAAATTTTAAGACTGAATTACCCCATCAGCATGGGTTCTGATTTTTGCAGCACTCTGCATGAGAAAAGTGCTAAGTGGAGGTTGATGGGAAGCCGGGTGATTTGTAACTTTTTAAATAGGCTCATTAAGCACAACATCAACTCAAGTCTGCACACTTTGTTCCTGTGTGGCAGAGCTGCTAATTATTCCCCGCTGATTGAATCAGTTATGAGAGCAATACCACAAGTCAAAAGTTGTGAAGTTTCTGAGAAAAGCTGTAGGTGAATATCAATTTGTACCTGTTCACGGTTCACAGTTAACTTTCTTGTTAGCCAATTCTAAGCTTGCAACATTACATCACTTGATCAAAAGTGGTCAAATGTCCTCATGATAGGATTTAGCACTCCAATGAATGAGATCAAAGCTACCGAGACGCTCAGATAGTTTGATTGGAATGAAGGTGAGTCCCAAGATATCTATTTTCTGGCTCACGCAGCCTTGTTCACTTTCACCTTCAGCCACTCTATGTACTCATGAATGTCTCAACTTTCTCTTCTAAGTCAGTTCCTCACTGTCCACTTCCTTAGTACCATCATGGCTTGAATTCAAGCTACAAAAGTACTATCTTAGTCTGTTTGTAGAACGGGAGGAGATCTTTATGGTGAAGTCATTCACCCTGTAGGTCTTGATACTTCCCTGATCAGGTGCTCTGAATCAATGAGTGAGAAAATTCCTCTCTGAGTTGGCTGACTGGTTTAGTGCTGACAATGACAAGGCTGTCATCGACTGCCCTTCACCCATACCAGGCACCGAGGTAGAATTTATCATGCATTCCCGTTTAATCTTCACCATAACACTTTCAGGCAGGTATTACTGTTTTTCTCAATTCACAGATGAAGGCACCAATGACTGTAGAATTCACACAGCTGGTGCTCACTGGTGGTTCTGTGATTAGAACGTTTGCCTCTCTGAAGCTAAACTTCTGCTCTTCATGTAGAATGATGTTAGTTGGAAACAACATTTTTCAACAAGTAGTCTGCTGGGGGAGGAGTTTCTACGGGGTTTAAAACTGTTGCTTTCCATTAGTTCTAGTCAAGTCTGAAAAGTCTAGAATGTAGACATAGCAGGATAAAGTCATCGAGAGAACCTGGCTGGTAGGTTTATTCCCAAGGATGGGTGGTATCTGCTCTCCTTCCCCATCTCTAGAGGGCAGCCTTGTGGGACCTGGGTTTGTCTTGCACTAGGGGATTCAAATTTATAAAAGGTTTGTTCACTGTAGAAATAGTAGGAGTGTGAGCACTTCATGTGTGAGTGTTTGGCAGGTAGGGGGAGAGGGGAAAAGAATAGGGAGAAACCTTTACTCTGGCTCCCTGAAACCCCTGGAAGAGGTAGGGTCAAGAGCATCTCAATGGCAGCCATGATGGACTGAAAACCAGGGTCCCTCTGCAACTTGGGAGCACTGTCCCAGGCTTAGTGTGGGTGTGCCCCAAAGTGAGTAAGACTGGATTTCTGCCTAATGTTTTCATTTGATTGCTAGTCTAGATTTCATTTGATTTAGAAAAATAAATGGGGCCTCTCCTACATCTAGTGTATCAGAACCAAACTATCTATATCTCTAAAGAGTGAGCTCTGAACAGGGGTGATATCATCCCCAAGGGGATGCAAATTAGTTATTTGGGGGTGGGTACAAAGTCTTATTCCTTTTATGTATAAATCCCAAGTCTACACATAATACATAAACAGCTATACAATATTTTTGTGGTATTTCATAAAAAGATTAGAAAAAATATTTTAAAAATGTCTCTTTAAAAAGAGATGTGAAAATGAAAATAAAGTGAGAAATACTGCTCTAAAATCTCAGATTTCTTAGAGAAATACCCAAAGTTACAGGGTCAGAAAGGAAGACATGAATAGCCACTTAGGAGGAAAGATAGATGTGCCATATGTGCAGGAACAGAAGGAAGTGAGGAGAAGGACAAGTACATAAGCATTATAAAAAAGATGTTTTTTTTCCTTTTCAGATGGGCAAAAGCTCGCATACATGAAACAGCAAATTAGTTAAGTTCATTCCTTTAACCAAGATGGTATTGTTGTAAGCTCTCCAAAATGTCTCTGCAAATGTCAGGAAACAAGTTCCCCAGTTACTCGTGTTCAGGGCATTCTCTCTCGTGTGCAGGATTTGCCTCTTGCTGGCCATGAGATCTAAGCATCTTGGGCAGTGTGGCTTTAGGTGGCCTCTCTTTGCTGTCATATTTAGTTCAGTTCTACACTCTGTTTGCTCCCTCCATAAATAATTACTGTGAGAATCCCTAAAGTGAAATTAGTTGCTTCTACCTTTCCTCCAAATTGCAACAGGACCAGATAAGGATGAAATCCTTTGGTTCTTGTTGGCCAAGGCTTAATTTAAATTCCATACATCGGTGGTTCTCAAAAGTTAGCTACATCTGCATCACCTGGAGGCCTTGGTAAAGCTCAGGTGGCTTCCTGGACCCTATCCCCAGGAGGCTTGTGTAGGGGCCCAGCAATTTGCATTTCTAATGCTGCTGCTGCTGCCTGGCTGCCCCCCTTTGAGGACCACTGCCCTAGATGAATGAGTTCCCTAACTGGTGGGTCAGTAGTATCAATGAGCAGCTATCACAAAGGATGTATTCCTGGGCTAACCTCTCGAGAATCTGGGTCAGTAGGTCTAGAGAAGCACTCCGATTTTATACATTTTTATAGTTCCCCAGAAAATTCTGATAACCATTTGGATTGTGAATTCTACTTTTGCATGGCTTTCATCAGAACTATCCTCTGGTGTTGGAGACTGACTGCCCTTTGTAAAACAATTTTTCTGGGCAGTGTACTGCTCCCAGTGGGTGATGCAATTTTGTAGTTTCATTTATTAATATCCTCATATTATAAAGTGGATGTTGATTTCACGCTCAAGATTTGAGGGAAAAGAGCAGAGCTCTCTCTTTGGGGGTTGGTTTATGAAATTTTACTGCTCAGAGACACAACATTAATTAGACCGTTTATGAGTAAAAATATAAAACGCAAAACCCTGGATTCTGTGTTCAACTGTTCAAATAAATCAAACAGTGGGCCTCTGAGAAATGTGTGATGTTTTTCTTACCATTTGGGAATTGTTTTCATACAAACCTTCTTGCTGAACTGGGGACAGGAGAATGCCAAGCACTGGAAAAATTCTACTAGTATTTGGGAAATTGATTGGGGATGCTTGGGATAGCAGTGTTGGTACTTGTGTTCGAAGAAAATAGTTTTTTTGAAGTTAGTGAAAATTTTCTTGGATTTATTTTGAAACCGATTTCTAAGATTGCATTGGATGATTAAAGCTCAGATCTCTTTACCCTGAGGAAGGGGCAAGAACAGTATCAGCCAGTCAATTGATCAATCTAATCTTTATCTCTTTCCATTGAAAATTTATAGTAGCCCCCAGATAGACCTTTAAAAAAAATTTCTGGGGAATTTTCTGATTTTCTGAGTTCAGGGTGTTTTAGCAAACCCAGCCTGGGGAGAAGCAATGATTTGTGATGTGTAAGGACAAGGGAATTCTGAGAAATCGTGTTAGGCAAGGATGGTGATACTGGGTCAGCTAAACCTTTCTTGTTAGAAACTTGAGGACTGGAGAGTGCCTATGACTCAGGGACTACACGCTAATGGTTCTGGAATTGGTTACAGATCCTTAAGGTACTGGCCCAGCGGCTCGAAAGGATGTTAATCAGAGAATCCTGGATATATAATCACTTAATTATTATATTTCCAGATGTGTGCTATCGATTACCTTCATGTTTCATTTCTGGGGTCAAAGATGTAAGCAATTCCCTTCACCTCAATGGGTAAACAATCCCATGGCAGTTTGAGGCATGGAGGCTCTGTGAAGAATCTTTGGTGTCCTAAGAAGTTTTGAATTGTTTTGTAGACTATTGTCCATACCAATTCTGTTATATATCATTGCTGATATTTTTCTACATTATCCCACCTATTCATTCTTCCCAATATTTGGGAAGTAGAAATGCCTGCTCATAAATACCTTTGAACTTAAACCTAGCCACTGATGTATAACCCTTTATCCTTCAGAAAAGTGACACCTTGGAAGCAACAATGCATGAAACTTGACTCATATATATATATACGATACCCATTTCTTTCATGTTGTTGAGAAATATTTATTTCATGGTCAAAAGCAGTGATTCATAAAAATGGAACTCATTCCATTGTTTTAGATTCCAGGATTCCTGATGTCCCACTGCTGAGCTGTGACAGCTCTGTCAGTCCCCTGTTCTGAGTGAGAGTGTGGTCTCCTTTACTTTAAACCCTGTAGGAGAAGGGGGTCCGAGAATGTGGAGCTAGAGGGGAAGGGGCAATACAAAGAAATGCACTATGACGAAAACTGACTTACAGGGGAGAAAGTGAGGACATATGAGATCGAGAGAGGAGTGTGTATCAACCAAACCGTATTTTCTCCAAGAATGGTCAAAGCTTTTCTCTCTGCTCCAGAATGGGTGCAACTTGAAGAGCTGGGGGAGATTCTGCTCTTGCACAGCTTCAACGGTGAAACATCAACCCTGAAAAGTTTATCAGTCACGTGGAACCCAATCTCATCACGCTGAATGAGTGCATTTTCTCTCTAGTGTATGAAAACCAGATAAACACTGCTGTGGAGTGTGGGCTTGGAGTGGAAGTTAACACAAGCTTAGCCATACCTTTGCATGTCTGTCGGTGTTAATACTGTCCTTAAAGCAGAGACTGTCAGGGACCCAGACAAGTATCACTTCGTCACACACTTATCCTGGTGCTTTGTCACCAGTGAATGCTCCTGGGTGGTGTTCTCATCACAAATGGTTATTTCAAAGAGATATGTGATAGAAATGGTCACTGGTTTTAAGCATGGAACTATTTGCAGTAATTACATCTTCTTATTAAATATGTGATAGGCATCAGAGACACAAATTTCCTGTGCTTAATAACTACTAAGGGTCTTTGATAATAAATCCCAGCCTTTACTTTCAAACGTTTTGATTTTAGTGGGAAAAAGGGAGCAGAGGCAAATCACTATCCTGAGAGATTTAAAAAATGGCTGAGTTGACTCATTGTTTAAATGTGACAGGATCTTAGATCTCTTATCTTTTGATGACAGGCAGAGGATGGAGGATTAGAGAAAAGGGTGGAAAATGAAACTTTAATTTTCTTGATGAGGTTATACCAATAATAACAGTAGACTTTATAATGAAAGTCAGAAATGTCAACCCAAGTGGATACAAGGAAGGCCAGGATTTTTTCAGAAGGACCCTTGGGTTCCATAATGCTATTTCTTCCACACTATGGCATATCTTTCCTGTTCAAATAGCTCTCTTTGGAGTTAATGAAATACTCATTTAACTGTACCGTAACTCATGTTTCCCAAACATGAGAAAGCATGGCTGAACAGACAGTTAGATAGCTAAGCAGAGTAAGACAATATCTTGGAGTTGAATTGCAATTGTAAATATTGTTTGTTATGATCAAAACTGCCATAAAACAGCAATTAATTTTAGATAATTACTACTTGGAAACTACATAATTGCATGTTTCCCTCTAGAGTTATCTTGCCTTTGTGCAGAATATTTAATTGGCCATGCAGTTAACGTGAGAGGGAAGGGCACACATGGTAGAATTCAGAACTGAAGCCATATGACATTCTAAATTGCAATATGTGAGGTTACTGAGATATTTAATCACATTAGTTGTTTTATCCTTGGAATTAAATCCAAAAGAAGAAACAGTTTTCGTTCTGGGGTTAGTTACATATGAGCCTCCCTTTTCAGAACATAAAAACTGCATGTGCTCAAGATCAGAGGACCATTTTTGGAGGTGAAATAGTTTTCCATCTACCTTGGAACTGTGCAGAGACAAGCTCCCTTTACATAGGAAGCTTGCCCAACAAGAATGCCCAGTGTTCTCAATAGCATAGTGGTCAATACAGAGGCTCTCGGCTCAGATCCTTTGGGTCTGAACTTTATTTTATCCTGCCACTTATTTGCTAAACAGGCTACGTCCTTTTTGAACTTAAGTGTCATCACCTATAAAATGAGAATAATAAAATACCTATTTGGGAGGGTTGTAGGGACTTTTATGAACTAAGATGTGTAAAATGCTTAGCATAACATTTGGGAAATGTTTAATAAATGTTTATTTTTATTACATTTAGTTTTACATCGGCAATTTCTTCCCAGGACATATACTGTAAGATACAAATTGACTCTCAAACTGTGCTTCAGTTGTGCCGTCTCATTCTCCATTCAAAGAGATTTCGATTGAATTAGCCAAATATGTATTATCATGAGCCTTAATTAGGATGACATATATTTTAAAAGCAGTTCTATCTTTGCATTTTTGGGTAATATTAAAATGTAACCAGTGCACCTATTATGTCTACCATAAAAGTATGCATTATTAAAAAGCTCCATTTAAATAGTAGAAGGTGAATTTTTCTTTCTTTCTTTCTTTTTTTTGATCATCAAAATTTTTGAACATCTTTTCAAGGACTTCTGTGTCAAATTCATGTGCAAGATCCCATCTCAGTGGTTCATATTTAAATTTCTCACATCTTTTAAAAGGCAATATTCTACATCCCTTAAACTACATATTATATTGGACATTTCCATCCAAATTTAATGACAATTTCTTCTTTAAATAATTTTTGGTATTTTCAAGTCTATAGTTCATTTGTGGGACAAACAGGTTGTAAGCTAATCTCCTGAATGTCAGTGTAAAATCTTTATTGTGTTTTAAGACAATCTGAAGTAATAACAGGACTGTGAACAAGTCCTTGACTCTGTAGTCTAGACCAAGTTAAATGTCACGAACTTAATATGCACCTGCAGTTACTTATGCCTCGCACAAATCCCGTGTCTTAACATTACATTAAGAATCTATGTAGGTGTGAATGGTCTGCAGATTAGAGAAAAACTCACAGGGGTAAAGAGCAAGTCTGTAGTCTGCTTTCCCTTTATTATTTTCTAAAGTTACTTATAAATTTTGGATGGTATGGAAGCATGAATCTCCATCATAAGAAATTTTCTTTTTTATGCAGATGGAATGATTTAATTGTCATGTCCAAGAGAGGCTTCAATACATGACTAGTCCTATTAACTCACTGTTTCCAAAGGAATGACAGGAAAACACTATCATATTTCCTGGGATCTAAGATGACATCAGTTATAAATTTCACTAAAAATTTAATAACAGGCTTTAACATACATATTATATTCAGTGTTCCAACAAATAAAAGACCTTCTCAGTTCAGAAACATTAACATGTGAGAAATTAGGCAAGTGTATTTTACAACTGGGCAATGAGCAGATGGGGCATGAGGAGTTCTTAAAGGACCCCGGGAAAGCTGCTGGGTGGGCCCATGCCAAGATAGATCTCTGCCCTGGCAAGTACCTACATGGGTACTTCTCTACTGAAATGATCTCCAGGGACAAAATCTCTTGAAGGGGTGGGCTGGATACAAAATTACACTAAATGTTGGAGTTATCTACAGGGTTGGGGGCACTCTAAGTTTCCCAGGGAAACAGAGGGGAGACATAATAATGCTACATATTAATCCAAATTATAAAAATCTTACATTCAAGCTTGGATACGCACCAAATTAACAAATCACAAACAGTGGACAAAAATATAATGAACTTTGAAAAAATATATTTATTTTGTATGAGTCTCAGTTGGGGAATATCAACTTTCCCCAGAGAAGAATGGTAGAAATATGTAAGTGGAAGATAAAATGTTTAGAAAGATATGTTAAAAGTTGAAAAATGTTGAGTGATACTTGTAAGAAAGTAAATCTATTGTACTGGAGGAGAGAAATATATAAGGTTTAGTACATAAAAATAAAATATAAGACAGTGCTTTTAGAAGAGCACAAACCATTTTAAGACAAGATTCCAAAGGGAAACGCTCATATTCTAGAGATCACAAAAGTAAGATAAATTAGAATCAGCTTAATAAATCAAAGCCTGCCTCAGACTGTCTTGTACAGCCATGAAGACCCCTGTTCCTATTATTGATATTATAATGAGAGAAATGACATAGAAATGAAGTAAACAGTCATTAGAGATGGAACTACATTTGGTCAAGTTAGCTCTACCTTCAGGGAAGATTTGACAAGTGGTCTGGGACAGACGGTCACCACGCTGTGGAGACTATAGGATTTATTCTCCCAGAGGCTTCTGTACATTGCTGGGGTTATAAGGATTTGTGTCCAGTTGTTGCCTTGATGAATTTTCTTGTCATGAGTAACCATTAAGGCTTGCTGAATCCATTCAAAAAGATTAGTGTAGGCATAAGAGAGAGTAGCCAGGCCTGCTTTAATTCCAATCCACAACTCCCTTCCCCACACACATGCTCTGCAAAGTTATTTTCACTAAGCCATGGCTTGACGTTCTGTCCTTGGTTTACACTAAAGGATACTATACAAAAGAAAAAAAAATCTTAAAAAATCTCATTAATGCATATACTCTAGGGATGTTCCCGAAAACATAGTCTTCTGTATCCCTTATTGTCCTGTTTTAGGATCTGTGAAAAAATCATTCTTTGAATTCTTCTTGTTACATGACTAAAAAAGGTCACACATTGTTTCCCCATTCATTAGAAGCTACCGAGGTGCTTGGAGACAAAAATTTTAGTTCTATTTTGATAATAGCATAGGACATATATGCAAGCCTACACTTTTCCTTTTGGTCTTGATATTCTATTTTTTTATTATACATAATTGACACACGACATTATATTACTTTCAGGTGTACAACATAATGATTAAATATTTGTGTATGTTGTAAAATGATCACAGTTTGAGAAATTATGCAAGTGTATTTTACAACGGGGCAATGAGCAGATGGGTCACGAGGAGTTCCATCACCACACATAGTTACAAATTATTTTTCTTGCGATGACAACTTTTAAGATCTACTCTCTTAGCAACTTTCCAATATACAATGGAATATTATTAACTATAGTCACCATGCTGTACATTACATCCCCAGGGCTTATTTATTTTATAACTGGAAGTTTGTATCTTTTGATCAACTTCACCCATTTACCCACTTTCCAGTCCCCCACCTCTGCTAACTACCAATCTATTCTTTCTGTCTATCAGTTGATAATATTCCATCTTAATATATATTTTCTCAGGTCTTATTTATTTATTTATTTATTTATTTATTTATTTATTTATTTATATTTTAGTGTAAGAAATCTTGTGAGCAGTTTCAAATTATCTGTGTAACAAAGTTTGTTATAAATAAATAGGCACAACATAAAATTTATAAAAAATTAAATATATCTTGTTTTTGCCTTTAATCTCATTTTTGTTTGGTAGTGTGATCTGATATGGTAAATTTTCAATGTTATAAAACATGCTCGTGTGTCGGAAAAGAGGAAAGTGGGATTTGTTAGAAAGACAGAAATGCTCATGACAAATAATGTCTGGTTGTTGGGCTGAGTAAAATTTTGGTAATGTAGTACAATTTCAAAGTTATTTATGGTATTATATAGTCACATACTTTTGTATCTTGATTCTCTTGGACTTTAAAAGTGTTTTTTTCTGGCTGTCGAGCATGCTATTCCTTGTTAATATAATCATCTCTGTAAATTAATCTCTCTGTCCTATGGAAAATGAAACTTCTAGTTAAGATCTCCAGGGAAAACCTTGATGGATCATGAGAGAAGGATGAATCATGAGGAAGGAAACGTACATATTTCTGACCATCTCAGAGGAAAGTAGTATTGCAATAAATATGAAAGTCCTGTGTAAGAAGAAAGCACACATATCACATGAGCAAGTCTCAGTTAAATGCTTTATGGGATCTTTTATGATTAAATGGGCCTTTTGAAACCAGACAGACAAAATTTGAATCCTGATTCCTCCACTTAGTAGTCATGTGACCTTGGTCAATTTCCTTAATATCTTTGTACATCAGTTTCCTTATCTGTATAATGGAGATCATATGAGGAACTACCTCATTTTTGTGAGAGTTAAATGAGTTAATGTATAAGTACTTCGAATAGTGCCTGGCACAAAATAAGCAGTCAATATATTTAGTGTTCAAATATTTTTTCTCATTCCATAGGTTGTCTTTTCACTTTACTGATGGTTTTATTTGCTGTGCAGAGCTTTTTTGTGTGATATAGTCCCACTTGTTTATTTTTGATTTTGTTGCTTGTACTCTAAGTGTCATTTCCAAAAAATCATTACCAAGACCCCTATCAAGGAGATTTGTTTCTGTGTTTACTTCTTGGAATTTCATGGTTTCAGGTCTTTAATCCATTTTGAGTTAATGTCTGCGAGTGGCTTAAGATATGGGTCCAGTTTCATTCTTTTACATGTGACTATTCAATTATCCCAGCACCATTACTGAAGAGACTGTTTTCTCCATTGAGTATTCTCGGCTCCTTTGTCAAATATTTGTTGAGCATATATACTTGGGTTTATTTCTAGGCTCTTGATTCTGTTCCATTGGACTATTTGTCTCTTTTATGCCAATACTATACTGTTTCAATGACTACAGCTTTATAATATAGTTTGAAATCAGGAAGTGTGATGCCTCCTTCTTTATTCTTCTTTCTCAGGATTTCTTTGGCCATTCAGGGTTTTTTGTGGTTCTGTATAAATTTTAGGAGTATTTTTTTTACTATCAAAAATTTAAATGGGCCAGTAAAGATGGAGATGGTGTAGGTAAACACTATGCTCACCTCCTCTCATGACCAGATCAATTACAACTAAACTCAGAAGAAGCCACCTTGAGACTGATAGGAGGGGCAGAGACACGGAACGGGCTCGTCCTGCACCTACGTGTGACCATTAAATATCAGGAGGGATATCTTGGCTGCGGAGGACCACACATGAGGAACGAGGAGTCCCAGCCTCTCCTCAGCCCAGAGTTTCAGTGCTGAGGAGAGAAGTCCCCATAATTTCTGGCTGTGAAAACCAGCAGAGATTGTGGCTGAGTGAGCCAGAGGGTGGGTGCACTCCCAGGCACTCCTCTTAAAGGGGCTGTGTGTGGGCTTTCTTGCTGGTGGACACACTAGCCCTTTCTCTGAGCTTCCGTGCTGGGGCAGCAGCATAAAAGGCACCAGGGACATATGGGCAGGAAGTGAATTGTCTGACTTCAGACAGAAAGTTGGAGAGAAGCAACTTTCTCCAGGATAGAGGAATTGGCAGAAGCCATTGTATCTTTGTTAAGCCCTCCCGCTCCCTGCATGCAGATGCACGCAGATGCCAGTCTGTCTTCATAAAACTTGCTATCACCTTTTGTCAGTCCCACCCTACTGAAGTTTAGCAGAGACCATGCCCCACCCAACTTTCAGGCACACCCAATTCGCTTCCAGTGGCTTTTCCGTATAAATGGCCTGCCTTGGCTCATGCTGCAGACTTTCCTAAAATCTCTCAGAAGTTTGCAAAAACCAAAAAAGCAGCGTCTGGCTTTGGTGTGTTTTGTACCTCTGGCTGAGCAGCCTAAGCCTGGCACTAGCGACAGCCAGCTTTGGTTTGTGACTTGGCCTCTCAAGACAGCTCCAAGCACAGCATGGGTGTTGGCTATCTCTGGATTGCTCTGTGACTCATTGGTCACAAGACTTCAGCTGAACTTCACCTGTGTTGGGGCCTCTCCCAGGAGGCCCCGGGGCTGGCAGTTCTAGTGGCCAGCTTCAGACAGGGACAGAGCATCACTCGGCCACCTCCAAGAACTACACACTAAAAGGACGGACTGGGCAGACAAGAGAGCCCTGTTAAAGTTAACTCTGCTTTGTAGGGTCAGCCCCTGCACAACAGCTCAGTCACTATAGTCATAGGCAGTCCCCACAACCAATTGGCCTGAGGGTCAATCCTTCCCACTGATGTGCAAATAACAATCAAATCTCAACTATAATACAAGGGCACACAAAACCCACTCCAGGGACACACATAGAGCGCCTGGCTCTGATGATCAGGGAGAATGCACCACTGGGTCTCACAAGATACCTACTATATAAGGCCACTCTACTAAAACCCGGAGACATAGCAGCCCTACATAGAAACAAACACAGTGAGGCAGTCAAAATGGGAGACAGGGAAACATTTCCTAAATAAAAGAACAGAGCAAAGTCCCCCCCAAAAAAAACCCTAAACAAAATGGATACAAACAATCTACCAGACGCAGAGTTTCAAACACTAGTTTTAAGGATGCTCAATGATCTTAGGGAGAACTTCAACAAAGTGATAGGAAACATAAAAATGGAGATAGAAAACATAAAACAAAGCACCAGTCAGAGATAAAGACTACAATAGCTGAAATGTAGAATACATTAGAGGGAATCAACGATAGATTAGATGAAACAGAGAATTGAATCAGCAATTTAGAAGATAATGTAGCAGAAAACACCCAATCAGAACAACAACAACAAAAAGAATCCAAAAAATAAATGAGGAGAGTTTAAGGGGCCTCTGGGATAACATCAAGCATACCAACATTCACATTATAGTGTAGCAAAAGGAGAAAAGAGAAAGCAAGGAATTGAAAATATATTTGAAGAAATAATTACTGAAAACTTTTCTAACCTGGCAAAGGAAGTGGTTATTCAAACTCAGGAAGGGCAGAGAGTTCCAAACAAGATGAACCTAAAAGGGTCCTCACCAAGACACATTATAACACAGATGTTGAGCATCTTTTCATGGTCTGTTGGCCACCTTATGTCAACTTTGGAGAAATATCTACTCAGCTACACTGCCTATTTTTTAATTGGACTGTATTTTCTTTCTTTTTCCTTTTTTTTTTTGATGTTGAGTCATATGAGTTTTTTAAAATAAATTTTGGATATTAAGTCCTTATCAGATGTATCATTGCTGAATATCTTCTCCCATTCAGTAGGATTTCTTTTCTTGTTGTTGATGGTTTCCTTTGCTGTGCAAAAACTTTTAGTTTAATGTAATCCCATTTGTTTATTTTTTTCTTTTGTTTCCCTTGCCTTAGGAGATATATCAGAAAAAAATACCACAAGGGTAATGTCGGAGAGTTTACTGCTGATGTTTTCTTCTAGGAGTTTTATGGTTTTGGGTCTTACATCTAAGTTTTTAATCCATTTTGAATTTATTCTTGCATATGGCATAAGAAGGTTTTATTTATTTATTTATTTTTTTGCATGTATTTGTCCAGTTTTCCCAGCACTATTTATTGAATAGACTGTCTTTGCCCCTTTGTATCTACTTGGCTATTTGTGTTTCTTTATCTGTGAACCTGCCAGATGAATTCATTGTTCAATATTCTATTGGATTGCTGGGCTTTTTCTTATTGATTTAAGCATCAATAATATATTTAGGTCTCTGTTGCAAAATTTGTTTCTTAGTTTGTTGTTTAGAGGGAGGTCAGCCTGTTAATGATTATTTGATTATTTGAAGCAACATGCTATCATAGAAAGAGTGCTAGACTCTAGGGTGAGAATATGTAAGTTTTAGCTCTGGCTCCTTCTCTTACTGGTTCCATGATTTTGTTTTTTTTCATCTGAAAAATGGGAATACTAACACCTGACCCTGAGAGTGTTGCAAAGACTAAAAGTGATAATGCACCTGAAAGCATTTCATGGACTCGAAAGTGCTTTGCAGATATAACGTCTTGTTATTTTTACGATGTCCATGGAATGATTCATCTAAGGAAAGTTTTTTCCCCCTCAGTCTTTAAACTCTGGTTTCTTGCTTCATAGATCCAAAGCCAACAGGGAACACCCTTGTTTTTCATTGTCCTACAGAAATGATCTAGTGTGTATAGTCATCAACTTGGAATCTCTATAAGGAAGACCTTTCAAGAAATTCCAGCTCTTTGACTAGAGAGAGGACTGAAGTTGAAATTAGAAGATTCCAAAAGCTGGGGCGATGCTTCCATGACATCCATTAACATCTTCACTATTGTCCTGGAGCCTTCTTTGTTGGTTTTCTTTTCTTCTTTTTTATTTCTCTCTTCTCTTCCTTTCTTTTCGTTTTCCTTCTTATCTGGATAATTCTGAATATTCTTTTTGGTTTTTTTTAAGTTTATTTCTATATTTATTTGTTAACAAAATAATGAACACTTATGAAACCATGATGTAACTCAAGGAATAGACCATTGAAAGTAACTTGCAATATATACCTATGTGTTTTCCTATCCCAGGCTTCTGTATCCCCATAAAATATGAACACTGTCTCTGTCTCTCCATCAGATATGACTAATAAGCTAAATTTTGTATTTGTCTTTCTCTCTTTTAAAAAAATAGTTTTATCATACATATATAGATGTATATGTATGTGTATGTATACACACAAACATATATATTTTACTTGTTTGGGGGTTTTATAAAATGCTGATTTTATGTGAAGGCTTTTGATTTTGCTTTAACTCCATGTTGCTAAGATTAATCTGTGTTGCTGAGTATAGCTGCATTTCATTCATTTTTCACTAGTGTATAAAATTTCATTATGTGAATACACTACAATTTATTTTTTCATTCTCCTGTTGGAAAGCATTTAATTCTGTTTTTAGCATTTTGTTATTATGAAAAAATATTGCTCTATATACCTGCCGATACTCATGTTCAAGGGCTTCTCTAGGATTTATACTGTAAGTGGAAATGCTGAATTACAGATATGCGAATGTTTGCCTTTATAGGTTGATGCCAAATCGTTTTACAAGGTGTTTGTATCTATGCACATATTTGAAGTAGCCTCCTCTTGTAGTAGTTCACTTTGCTAACATATATTTTCTTAAATTACATTATCCACATGTCCCAGGACCCATTATGGTTTTCTGATCAAATCACTCTCAATAGGGCATTGAAAAATCTCCAGTGACTGGATATCTTATGTCCATTCAGAGTCATTATGTACTTTTTCCCTTACAGCTCACTTCACTGCAACCAGCCCTTTGATCACCTCGTAGTCTCCCGCCTTTCCTACTTTTCCTGTCTCATTTTACCTTCTACCTCCTTCTTATCAATCTAGTTTACTTATACAGAGGCTTAAGAACATAGACTCTGGAAGTTGAATCTGTGTTTCACCACCACTAGTGGAGAGACCTAAGAAAATGCTATACAAGTGCTTGCTATTTTTATTATTATTCTGTCACAGGTTCTTATCTTGTTCTAGAAGTATTTTCTGACTAAAATAATTTTACATTGTGTTGCGTTTCATAAATAATGTGCCATTAGTATCTTATCTCAGAGCAGAAACCATATAGATACAATTTTCTTTCCAAATATTTAGTTCAAGTTGGGCTTGTTGATGAATAAAGTGCAATAAAATAGTGTATGGAAATAAGATTTCAGAGTTTTCATACTCCAGATATTGGCTTCTACTTGGCTACTAATTTCATGGTGTGACACTAACTTAATGACCTAGAACTCTGTACTAAGCCTAAATAATTCACCTAAAACCTAAATCCAAAAGATGTAACTTGGGACATTGGATAGGACAGAATCTCCAAAATACAGAAGGCTGGGAGTTGCCCATTATCCTAACCTTGTTTAGGGTTCCCTCTTCTGCACACTGATTTGATTGAAGGAAGCTGTGTTTTCATAGAGAATTAGTCTGGTGCAAAGGTGAAACAACACAGGATTCAGAAGCAGACCGGAGGCAGGTACTTTGCTGTGTTCCCAAAGGCTGACACAGCACTACGAATGCCCATGCCCTAGTTTCATGCTCCAGCCGGGTGCCCCATTCATTTGATGGGGTGTCCTCCCAGTGGCGTTGCTATTTTTGAGCTTATTGACCACCATTAGCTGTCATGGCTACGGGTTACTGGACAGCCCAGTTAATTTTTGTAACATGTCTTCTTGATTGTACGCTATAACATTATTCTTGCAAGTGTCATTTTTCTGGAGGACTTCTGGAGCAACAGAAAAAGCCATAAATTGCTTTCCAATGCTGGAAAAAACGTGTCTCTTTAAGTATACAAGCATCTGCAGAGGGCCATTTGTGATTGCAGCACTTTGGTATTTAATAGAACCACATAACAAAGCAAACTCTCTAAGCATTTGAGTGTCCTCTGTCTGTAATTTGAATCACACAGATGAAGATAAGGATACAATGGAGAGGAAACTCTATTTCTCCCAGAGAAGCAGAATGGGCAATGTGATTGAAGAACCCAGAAAAGGGATAATAGTTAGAATTTCAGGTATTCTTGAGCTATTGGATCAATTCAAAATGCATGAGTTTTTCAATTTTTAGAAAAAAATTAAACGATGAAAGAGTGTCACGCCAGTCTACATTTAAATATTGTTGACTCAGAGTTTTAACAGTCATTTATATTGCTGTGATTTGGAGATGGCAATGGGCTGCATTATCACTGAATTTGTCCATCCGTTGAGTTTTTAAATTCAGTTCTTGAGTCTCTGATCTTAAAATAGTAACATTCGTATTAGTACATTAGTACTAATTAGTACATTCGTATTGGGTAGACATATTTGTGATTTAAAAAGTTAACGAGAAAAAGAAAGCACTATGAAAATAGAGATAATATTTATAAGTAAGTATTTTAAAAGTGTAGCTAACCTGCTTCTCTCTAATTAGGTTGTGAACTGGGTGTTACAAAACTGGGAAAAGGAGAGGAACATTATTTTTTCTCATAAAAGTGATAGTTGAAATTTTCTCTCTTTATTACAAAGATGGCTTAAACCTAAGAAATGTGGTATTATCCTTTACCTTTTTTTTTTTTTTTTTTTTGCTAACCTTTTGGCCCATTTAAGAATGAAAATAGTGCATAGCCTTCTCAAGTCAGTAAGAGGATTCTCAGATAATATGCTTAGAATGAAGAGATCAGAATGACCATTGTTTAATCTGAACAAGTAATGCATGGGATTATGAAAAATCCAGGTTCTTGACTATCCTCATAATTAAATTACAAGAGAGAAAAAAGAACCATGAATCTGCTATATCCTATAATCACTCAATAAGTTTCAATGATTATTGAAAGCAGCTTAAGGCAAAACTCAGCTATTTGTCTTTGATATACCTGAAATTCATGGCACATTTCATTTAAATCATTTCCGAACACCTAGGAGCTTGGTACTATAATGCAAACAGACCCATTTTTATAAATCAGGTAGTGGTACCCATTCTTTAAAAAGTACACTACATTACTCTCGGCCAAAGGCTCTTTCATTTTAGTATATGACAATGACAGTGACTCAATTTAAGGGTATAATGACCTAAGCCAGATACCCATAGCAGCAACAATATAATGGCATCCTTATCTGGAATGCTAAGGAGGAGTACTTCCCAAGAAACCGTTACAGCCTCTTCAGTTTACAAAACAATTGGCTTTAATCTTTAATACTGTTAAGCAGTAGGGAGCAGATAGGCACATTAGCACAGCTTTGCTTTTTATAAATAGCATTTACTACACCGTATTCAGATACTGTTGGCCTAAGTATCTTATGTCAAACAGTTTTAGACTTGAGCAAATAGTACAAGGATTTCTTGTTTCTTGAAAGCCGTGCCACAATGCTTGCATTCATTCCCCACGATGAGACTTAGGAAGGTTTATGTATCAATGGAGTTTGAAAGCAAAAACCTTGAACATGTTTCCTTAGGGGACTGTAAGGCTCCTTGACACAAATTTAAGTTACAATAAGAAGAAACTATTAAGAAGTTTTCTCAGTTCAACGTAGAAACATTCGCTTCATTAAGTTCATGTACTCTGATCAGAGCACGAAATCACACTATAGCCGCGCTTATGATACTTCATCTGCTCTATGGTTTCTCATGTTAAAACATTTTTTTTCTTTTATTATTGCATGAGAAGAACCCATGTTTGAATTTCAGATACTCTCTTTCTCAAGGAAGCAAATCTATTTTTCTTTTTTATTGTGGTTGTAGGTCTTTGGATAACATGGAAGGAAGGGCTTAATGAGGTCAGTAAAAGGGAAGACAGACTGTGATCCTTACAAGCATGCTCTTATTCAGAACATGCCTGGCTGTACTGCAGAGCCTACCATGGACACAGGGCACACCTTCCCGGGGCATCAGGTTTCCTTGATAAGAAATATAATTATTAACTTTATATGAAAACAGACACAAATGTATTATGAATATATGGAACACTTTCCCTGCATTTTAAGATAATAAAATATAAGACTTTAAAGAAAGCCCATGTTTGTGCAGGGCTGCCTCAGCAGTGGGCTCTCAGATTCCCAGGGATAAGCACACTGGCCTTTCAGTTAGGGAGTTTTGGAAGAAAGGTTGGAGGAGGACTGGCTTAAACAATAGGGAACACGACCTACTTCTGTAGAAGCATGTGTTAGATTATAACTTAAGCTGAAGAAATTCCAATATAGTTTTGCCTCCATACAGTCTGATGGTCCTTTTTCTCTAACCACAAATAGAATTGGGAAAACACAGATTTTGACTTCTTGGCCTTGTATTGAAAATGTAAGAAAGTGCTTGCGGCATGAACTTAGGCATCGTTTATTTAGAGAGAGTAGATTTATCAATTTGCTTCACACTTTCTACTTCTGATCTCTTGATTTGCCCCTTGGGTTTGGGGGAGTATTTCTTTTTGATAATCATTGTTATCAACTATCTCAATCATAACGCTTTCCTACTTTCCATGCTGTATCGATAGGTTAGATGATTTGACCATTTTGACTGAATTCCTGCTCAAATATATGTGTATATAAATATCATCCTAGTAGAAGCAGTTGTAGATGTTAGTCTTCCGTCTTCTGACTTTGAATATGTACTGGGACATCTGCATCAATGGACATACTGTCTATGGGAGGACTTCAACATACTGATGCTCTTTTTCATCTGAAAGTAATACCATCAAACATCTCTTAGTCAAGGGAAATATCAGACTCCAGCCTTCAAGGAATTTCCAGTCTGTTAGGGAGATAAGGACACAGAACACATTTTGAGAGAAAAACTTACTTTGAGAGTAAGGTGTCAAAATAATTAAACAAGGAGGCCATCGGACCGAGATGGCTCTAGGGCTGTGGCAGACTACCCATGCAAGTGAAAATCTATGCCTGTAAATGCCTCAAGGTTACAAAATTAAAATGCTAAAAACTGACCAATCACAAACAGCCAACTAGGCTTTCTGCTATAGCCAATCAAATAATTTCTTTTCCTTGCCACCTCACTTTATGTAAGTCTTTCCCCTGGCTCCCATTAGCAGAATGCTCCTAACTTCTGCTTTCGCGCTGCCATTTCAAAAGTCTGTTTGAATAGGTAGTTCAAACTCTTAAAATTTTTAGTATGCCTTAGTTTATCTTTTAATGAAGGTACAGAAATAGATGTTCAGAAAGAAAGGTGCTTAACAAGACAGAGCCTTTTTTTATAGCTCATTTGAAAACATTTAACAAAAAGCATGCATTTTACTGTTAAAGCAGGTACTAGTCACAATTGCAGTAGCTCCCCAACCTTTTATGCAATCTCTATTTTCTGAAGAGCTTTCAGTTGATCCTCGTAATAGTCCTATGAGATAGGAAAGACTCTTGTTTCCATTTCACAGAGGAAGAAACTAAGAGTCACAAAGGTTGAATAATTTTTCCAATGTCTTAAACCTAAAAACCGATAGCACAGCCTATACCAGTAATTTTAAGTTCAGAAATATGTTCGCAAATACTATGCTGCAAAGTTTCATGCTATCAAAATGCTTTATAATTAAGAATTGTATTTATAAGTATGATCTTTATATTCACATTAAAAGAAATCAACTCTGCTGTTTCTGGGTACTTAGAAATATACAAAGTAATTATTTCTCAAAATGAGTTCTGTGGAAATCAGAGAAGGAGAAAAATGGAAATATAAGTTTGGGGGAATATTGTATATTACAGGCCTCTCTGTCTTGCAATATATGTGGCATAGAAAAAACCCAGAGAAATACTACAAAAACAAATTTGTTTACTGGCTTATTTCTTTTTATCCCACTTAGAAACAGTTCCCATATTAATACTGAATTAGAACTTATTTCAGAAATTTCTTTTAGTTGAGTGGGATTAAAAAAATAAGTCTAGTTTGAAATTCCCAGTGCCAAATTGGATAGTAAGTGCCTGGAATATGAATGTTATTCCCCTTTAACTTTGAAGGTCCCTGTAAAGAAAGAAGAGGATCTTTCAGTTTCATTTTTCCTTCTGCTTCCATCCTTTGGCCGTTCCAGAGCTGTTAACCACCATGCTGTGATGGTTTGAAATAAACCAGCCTCACTATGAAAAACTTTGATAGATTCAACATCTCTTTATTTTCCTCCCTGTAGTGATCATTGTGGCCCAAAATGATTTTTGAGGTTATGGGATAAGAAAAAAAAGTTCTATGAAAGCAGGTCTTATTGATCCTATTGCAGGAGGTCTTATCACCGAGGACGGAAGATGTGGGTACTGAACTGCTTTTTACCAGCCTGTGGAAGAGTCAGTCGATGCATTAAGTTGAAAAGAATGGGCTTAGATCATAAATCTGTTCTTTGGGGAAATTACAGATTTCAGCTCTTTGAAGATATTTATTCCTTGAAAGTTCTTAATTTATGTTTATTCATTTCTCCCAGTTGATTTCAGGCACAAAGATAAGAAGAAAAGCTTAATTCCTTATTGTGGCCTTGCCTGGTCAGTGATTAGTATGAAATGCTTTCTAAGTGTTCCAAAATTGCTTTAAAATAACCCTATCTTACTGCCTTCATTGGCATGCCTCTGGGTGTCTGACACTAGTTTAAATCCTGTTATTTTGTGACTATTATAAAATTAAATATCAAAGAAAAAAAGCTGAAAGAAAACTCACCGAAAATATAAATAATGATGGTTGTCTTAGGAAAGTGTAATGGTGAGTGATTACATTAATTTTTCGAATATCTTATGTGTTATTCACTTTTCTATAATATTCTCATAATATCACTATGAAAATCAGAAAAAAATGTACTATAATTATATAAAATTTGAAATCAGGGCCATATTTCTCTCTAAACTCTAGGGTCCTATTTCTCTCTGAACTCCAGACATGATTTAAAGCTTTTTGTTTATCCCTTCATTACCGCCTTTAAAAAAGAGGAGGGGAGAAAGTTAATGTATAATATTTCCAATAGTAATGCTTTGTTAAAATTAAATGTTCACATAATGATGATTAAATATCTAGGTCTGCCTCCAATAAAGAAATGAGGAATGGCCTAATTACTGTAGTTTGCCAGTGACAACCTATTCATTTATCATTTTACCAAACACCACAATCAGAGTTTTACAAAAGGAGCATTTTTCAATCTATAATTTCCCTCCCTCATAAACTGGGGTTTCTGTTGAGCAGACATGAGGGATTTAGCTGAGGAGAGCCCACTATCTTTCCCCCTAGAGTACTTGGGGAGACTAATACTGATTTACATGCCTCAGGTCTTAGGAGCTATTCCCTTGAAAAATCTGAGACAAGGCATCTATCAGTCTTGCTCCCCTCCTGTTTCTTTTGTGGATTTATTTCCCGTATAAATTCGCTTTCCTATTGGTTTTGACATAGGTAAGACCAGAAAGACTTTACAGAAAAGATCTGGGTAGTCAGTCAAGATTGCTTTTCCCTCCTGAGAGAAACAGGAAATAAGTTGATATGAAGAAGTAAGATTTTTCTTTGAAGACACAGGAGGAAATATTGTACGTATATAGTACATCTCTAGGATCATTCCCTAAACTCCATCCTCAGGGGCTACCTTTAGCCTGTCTAGTTTGACATGTTTTAGTGATGCTTCCTTAACTTTTCTGTGTCTGACTATTCATAAGGCTAATAATCTTGAGGACAAAAAATGTTTCCCAGTTAAGTCAATATTGAATTATCCTGAAATTATATGGACATCCTAGACCCCTAGTTTCTCTTCTGTTTCTCTTTACCACTTTAATTAATGATATTTCATAAACTGCCATAGAAAATGAGACAATTGTGAAGTCCATTTTACTTATCAAACTTGCTCAAAGGGTAAAGATTTTTCTCTGGATATGTACCAGTTAGTGGAAAATAAAAGAAGACTCGAGGAAGAAATCATATTACTAATGCCTTGGCAGTGATTAAATCTTTAGATTATCGAATTGTCATGTTGCAGTCTACTTCTCTAATCTTTCTCTGCAATTTATCTCTCATGAGTCCCTCCCCTGCATCCTGGATTCTAGCCATGGGCTTTTTGATGGGGCATATAGTTTGACAGGTGATTTTGGTACTACTGCCTCTTCCTGCTGATTTCCTCCTGATTGGAAATCACTGCTCTAGCCATGCCACGTTTCTTTTTCCTTTTTTTCGTTTTGAATACTCTGAGCACTGGCCTCCTTATAAATCTGTTTCTGACCCTGCTGTGTTTCCATTTATAATGTTCCTTCCACCACTTCTCTGCTCCACTTCCTCCTAGATGCCGCTCATCTTTCAAGAACTAGTTCAAGCACTGTAACGTTTAGAAGATGACACCGCCTTCCTCTGTACTCCCACTGCTCCTTGAAGCGTCTTCCTTTGAGCACATGGGATATGTTGTGTTGTTATTATTTATTTACACACCTGTCTTTTCCATTAGGATGTGAGTGCCTCCGTATCAGGTGGTGGCTTACTCACCTTGGTAATCCCATCACCTAGCAGAGCCCAGGAAGACCTGGGTTCACAGTCAATGTTGGCCAAATGATTCTTTGAATGAATTGTGGATCTGAAGGCTATCTATTAAAAATGCTGGCAGGTGTGGTTTTAGAGAAGGGTTTTAAAAGGATTATGGACATGAGATGTGGGCTCTCAAGGGAGGGCTGACTGGTTCACATGGCTCATCCTGGGCAGGAGAAGCTTATTGGGCAGAAGTAGAGAACAATGAGAGAAGGAATAGGTTTTCTGATAACAAATATCAATTCTTATGAAATTTTTTTTTTTCTTACAGTCATCTCGAACATGCCCCCTATCCCTTTCTTGGGCATTTATCTACTAGATAAATGAATTAATATAAAATGGGTCACTGCTTCTAACCATCAGTTTTTTTGTTTGCTTAGTGCTATCTTCCATAGAATGATGATATTCCAAGAAATTCACTACGTTCCTGATCTTTTCCAACTTGTATTTAATATTAAACTCCTATAAGCAATCCAGATGGCCTGATGCGAGAGCCTCCTTGCTTGCCTTCATGTACTTTGGATGCTAAGTCTCTTATAGTGAGGAAAATGACTTTGGAAGCTATTCAGTTAGAGCCACAGATGGATGATTCATTAAATGGGACAAAACTCAGACTAAGTCAGTGGAATAATATGCATTTTAGAACATCACTGGGGAAATGTTTCGTGAGGGCAGGGGGTGAGGTGTGGTATGATTTAATCACCTATATACTGGTTGCATCTCCCATATTTTGGATTTAACCTCTCCAAAGATCTGAGTCACCACACTGTTTCTTTAAAGTTTGTGTGTGTATGTGTGTGTGTGTGTGTGTGTGTGTGCACACACGCACGCCTGCAGAATTGAGTGCTCTGCTGGGTGCTGCACTCTACATTCCTGATTTCCTTCCTAATTGCACAAGTGGCTGAGCTCTTACAATGCCATTTCTGTTCATTTGCATTTACACAATATACTTCACCATGGAAGTATGCACCATTTGAATGTTGAGTCCTGTCTCCATCTTTAGGTTCTTATAATGGCCAGGCCCACGAACAGGGCAAGTGTGAGGAGAGCTGCTATAATCTCAATATGAGACTGTCGTCTTACAATTGGCCAATATTCAGCTGGCTTCTGAGGTGATGCTGAGCAGTTATTCAAATGGAAGAACACAGCACTAAGTAGAGGGAAAGAACACCCAAGGTGATCATTTAGAAATCATTTTTAGGTCAGAATAAAATAACATGGGATTTGTTTTATTTTATTCCAACCACCATATAATCAAAAGGGTCTCAGGCTCCCAGGGAGTTCACTATATGGGGTTTCTTTATAAAACTATCGAACAAAGACTGAAAGAATTCTTGCCTTATAGTCCCTTCTTAACCATATACTTGTTTTCAAATAAAATGGAAGGGTCTCTCCGGTCACATAATATAATTTCACCAAACGCTGTAACATCAGTTTCTCCAGAAGACCTGTGGATCAAATATAGAGCACACTTGAATAGCAAAGCATATTCATAATGTGATCTATCATATTTACTACACTATGAATTTTGAATATATTCTCTTTTTGGACGAACTAAAGGAAAAAGCTACATTGTCCTGAATGGCAACATCAGTGGAGCCAGAGATGGAGGGGACCTGATGCAGTCATCCTGCACTGGCTTGTGCTAAATATTTTTCTAGGGCAGGATTTCTCAACAGGGACACTATGGTCATTTTAATCAGACATTTCTTTGTTGTAGGTGGGTCTTCAGTGCACTGTGGAATGTTTAGCCGCGTCCCTGGCCTCTATCCACTAGATGCCAGCAGCACTCCCCCCGTTATGACAACACACAATGTCTCCCTATACTGTCAAATACCCCTGGGGGACAAACCTGCCCTGGTAGAGAATCATTGAACCTTGGCAGCTGTGATCAGCCTATGTGGACAGTATTTTTACTCAGGAAGTCCAACATCTATTGAGATCCTATAGATACGATGTTGAGGTTTGGCTTGTGTTGTGAAGAGTGAACATTTGTTAAATATCTCCAGTTCACAGCCAAAGTGACCTGGGGTTTCAGGGTTTCAGAGTTAATGTAGTGATTTTCTCATGAGGCCATGCCCAGGTATGGTCTCACACTTCCTCAGCTCTTTCGGTGCAGGCCAGACAGAAGCATAGGCCACTTTCCCTGTAGGTTTTCCAGCAATGACCTATTGGTTCCATATATCAACTCCTAATCTGAATAGATTATTACCATTACTTTGAAGTATTTAACTTATCAATAAGGTATAAAAAGTGATGCTACTCTGTAATATTTCAAATTAAAATCAAAATCTTGTATTTTTTTTTTTTTGTGATTCACAAGTTGGATTTATAAATCTGTACTCACCTGAAGTTACAAATGCAGGATTTAATTTATGGAACCTGCCAGCAAATCTTTGCAACCTGCTTTTGATTTATAAATCTCTCTTCTTTCTAATGGTATTGTAGCCAAACTGTTTTTAGTGTTTTGTAAGTCCAAAAATTAATTTCAATATCCTTAAATGGGTTTACAAATCCTAATATAGATTTACAAGTCCTGAAACAGATTTTCAAATAATGGCAATAAATCCTAAATAAAAAGACTTGATTTACAGACCTGGATTTTGCACCTGGTTTTCCAGGAAGTGATCATAAATCAGGAGTTGAGAACACCCCTCTCCTGGCAGAGGGAGCCTGCACTCTCTCTGGGAAGTCCTGCCCTCCATATTGAATCACACAGGCCTGATTTACAAGCAGAAGTCCAGAGCTGGCCAAGCTCCTCCGGTTCTGACAAGCCAGTACCTGTGAGGGAAACAGGGTCACATCCCACAGGTTGGCTAAAACGGCCACTAATCAGACTGAAGACAGAAACCCATTCATCTTCTTTGTCAGAAATGGGAAGTGGCATCCAGATAGTCGAGACTCCCATTTCTACCTGAGTAAAACATGCAAGGCATTTGGCACGAGTCTAGTCAACATTAGCACTACCGTTATGCCTCATAGCCCAGAGCCAAGGCCAGGGTGAAGAATGAGTGTTCTTTCTCAGATAAGGCTGAGCACAGGCATCTGTGCTTTGTCCCCTTCCTGTCATCGTGCTGCTGAAGATGTCTGGCTTACGTAAGCGCAGACACCAAGCTGGGGACAATGATAATTCTGGGGAACAGAGAAGGGGGGAATCGCATTTCTATTTTATTCACTTCTGAGCTACTTGAATGACATTCACAGCGAACATATATTAATTTCATAATCGAGGATAGATTTCTGAAAGAGATTTTATCAGGAATATAAGAAAAACAAGTGTTTTTGTTTACATTCGTTCTTTCGCAAGTTCCTAAAGTAGACAGCCATCACACAGGGCTCCTTAACTAGTATTCTGCTCCACTTTTCACAGGTACCCCCTCACATTTATATAGCAGATTAGGGTCCTTCCACCGAATGTCTTCTTATTTACTCATCCAGTTTCCCTTTAACCAGGCACGGCCACGGTCATGTTCTGGAGGTGGAAAACGAAGCTCCCAGACAATAAATGGCTTAGTTTCCCTAAAAGAATCCTAAGTGAGAGATAATGTGGATGCCTGACCATGGCATTGTACACCAGAAGCTAAACATTAATGAATGCCAACTATAATTTTATATATATAATGTGATGGCTCGGTGTGAGGTTGGAGGGATAATGGATGGGGGGAGGGGGGTTCACAGTGTGAGGGATATAAATGATGAACGTCTAAGTATTACCTTGTCTTGTACACCTGAAACTAACAAAAACAAAAAAAAAAAAAGAAAGAATCCTAAGTGGAAGAGACAATATTTGGAGCAGCTTTGGACTTACGGTTTTAAGACAAGTGCCCTTTCCACGACACCATGTGTCACGGCACACACGTAGGTGTGAAGTGCAGCCTGTGTCCTGTCTCTTTGGGTCTAGTGATCCTAGCTGCTGTTTACCACTGTGTTATGCTACAATCTCTGATCCCGTCAAAGCTTTGTCAATGATGGTCTTTTTTGAAAAACTGTGACCTGTTAAATTCTCTCTCTCTCTCTCTCCTGTCTCTCTCACCATTCCCCTGAGCCAAGTTTTTCCCAATTCCCTCAAAAATCAGCTCAAACACTTTTTTTTCTTTTTCTTTTTCTGAGGTAAAGTGGCCTTCCTGACCACTATACCTCAGAGTGCTGTTTCAAATGATCATAGCAGTGACTGTTCATCTGACAGATAATTATCCTTACCTGATGTCTTTCAGTTTTGGTGAGAAAGGTCTCTGGATTTAAAATCAGGAACTCTGGATTTGTGTTCTGGCTCCATACTTGCTGGAAATGAAGCCTGATGAACCCCAATTTGTTCAAATGAGAATATATTTTTAATTTTCCTATCTACTGAACACTGAATTATAAAGCCCAAATGAGATACGATAGGAAAAAATGTTTTGCAAACCTTAAATGTTATGTAAGTTATGTAAGCTACTAATGTAGTCTAACAGGTGAGGATCTGAAAAGTTTAAAAGTAGTCAGGGCAATGATGTTTAAAAGTGCCATTAATGGTGATTTGGGCACAGTAAGTGCAATTTAGTTACATAACATACAAAACTGAATTAGGTAAATTTGAAGTAGTGTAATATAAAATATTAATAACTTATGTGCAAGTTTTGAGATAAAGGGAGTCTTCAAATTGAAAAATAGTTGCCAAAATTATACAATTTCAAAGCCTTTGGGAGGAGTATGTTATAAATTGTGTATATAATATTGTTATTTGGCAGTGCCACTTTAACTGATAAAGAGAAATAGCACTCATTCTTTGTCAGAATAATGTGACATGTCTTTATTTCATGTGCTGCAATGTGCTAGTTTAAATTCACTTATAATGAAACAATATAAAGAGCCAATAGAAACGTCATTCAGGCTTTTATCAAGTCGTGGTGTCAGCGACAGGGTTGTGAATCCCACTCTTTCCCTTTCCACCTTCCAAAGTAGTTAGTAACCTTGCACCATAGTTTAAGGGTGATAAAGTACCATTTTACCGTGTTATTATTTAGCAGAGAGAACTCTAGGGAATATTAGAAATAATCCTGAGTGAACTAAGAAGGAATAGCTAAGCAGGCTTCCTTTCAAATTCTTCAAAGTTGTCACATACCTAGTTAAGGATAATGCAAAGAAATTAATAAGATTCTGGGGACATGGCTGTATGATAAACATCACTATAATGTGGCCTAGACTATAATGAGTATAGCAGAATTCATTCTAAGAATGAAAACCTCTCTTTAAATTTATTCCTATGAGAAAATTAGTCTTGAATTTTGCAACTTTTGAAATATCTCTTTAGGAAAATCTCTGTTGCATAAAATCTGATTTCCCTGCAATTAATGTGGTGGAGGTATGGCTCCTAAAAATTGACAGCTGGGTACTGTTATACAGTGTAGGTGAAACTGTAACCTTTAAAATGTTGAGTCTAATTTCCAAGATTTTTCTCTTTCTAAGTCTAGATTATCAATTTATTGAAAGGAGGAAGTAGTCCATTTAATATTGTTTGGACTTTCTAAATATCTAGTAAAAAACAGGTACTCAATAGATATTTTGGAATAATTGATTGAAAATACATACCTCTGTTGTGCGCAGACTCTGGTTTAGATCTAATAAGAATTTTACCTCATGGATGATTTTAAAAGATTATTTCAATAAATGGAGTGCTTTGTTCACAATAAGCCCACTGATTTGTACCTGGGCTTAGAGCTAAGATGTGATTTGAGGAGGCCTGCTGATTACTAAATGATTGTTGAAATCTTTGCTTGTTGTCAGAAGCCCTTTACTGAACACCACAGAGTGCTAAAGAGATGCTTTCCAGTCTAAACAAATAAATCAGATAATCCTAATGTTATATAAGAATCTATAGACTTAATGAAAACCTTAAAAGGGAAGATGTGCAATAAAAATATTTATGTGCATCACTTAATCTTTGGAACAGAAAACATAGCTACAGACCTGCAGTCTGCACATACAAGCAATTCCATCCATCCCCACCCTCCCCCCATGATGCCTGAGTCAGTCCCGTTGAATTGACAAACATATACCGTGTTTCCCCGAAAATAAGACCGAGCCGGACAATCAGTTCTAATGCGTCTTTTGGAGCAAAAATTAATATAAGAAGTCTGAGTAGATCCTGCTGAGTAGATCCTGCCAATATAAGAAGTCTTATATTAATTTTTGCTCCAAAAGACGCATTAGAACTGATTGTCCGGCTAGGTCTTATTTTCTGGGAAACACGGTACCATGTGTTAATTCAAGGTAGGTATAAAGTTTCTAACAATATTGAGGATTTAAAATAATCAACAGAAGTAATTAAAAGGATATGCATTTTTTCCTTATGAGAACAAAGTTCAAAGTATTGTGAACTTGGATTGAAAAACCCCCCTTACATCTGTAATTTCACTAACGTTTAACTAAAATTTCACATTTCTGTCAGTTGTGCATGTAGGCAACGAACGACTATAGTAAGGAATAGCATTTGTGACCTCAGCACAAGTATTTTGCATCTATAACTGTTGAGGCAGATATTTTTCAATACCACATATGCTCATTTCTACTTTGAAATTATGGTAGTTATTAGACAAATCCACTAGACCTTTTTATTAACGGCATTAATAAAGAAACACACAGATCACTATATTGCAAATTTTAAAAATGGCATCTTGCTTATTATTTGTTTTCTTTGTAATCCCAATTATTTTATGTTTTGCATTTAAGAACATTTCTGGGAAGAAATGCAGAACACTCATCAGGCTCTCACAGGGGAAATGACCCAGGAAGGATTCAGAAATCTTTTTAATGGCAGTCAAAACAATAGTTGGATTGTCTTTATTTGAGAATTAACTGTTTACAATCTTTGAAGCCCAGGAGCCTACCTCATAGTTGACAAAGAAAAGGCACCTTTACCGACCAGGTCTATTATGACAGAGACTAGAGAGGCCACATTTTGTTATTACTATGTGACAGAAATGTCTGCATGAGAAAAGAGGTCATAATCATTTGCTGTTTGTGTTTTTTCCCCCCATACATTGTACTTTTAAAAAGTACTTTTAGGACCAGCCCAGTGGCTCAGGCAGTTAGAGCTCCATGCTCCTAACTCCGAAGGTTGCCGGTTCGATTCCCACATGGGCCAGTGGGTTCTCAACCACAAGGTTGCCAGTTCAATTCCTCGAGTCCCGCAATGGATGGTGGGCTCGGCCCTCTGCAACTAAGATTAAACATGGCACCTTGAGCCGAGCTGCCGCTGAGTTCCTGGACGGCTCAGTTGGTTGGAATGTGTCCTCTCAACCACAAGGTTGCTGGTTCAATTCCTCGACTCCTGCAAGGGATGATGGGCTGCACCCTCTGCAACTAGCTACCACAACTGGACCTGGAGCTGAGCTGCGCCCTCCACAACTAAGACTGAAAGGACAACAACTTGACTTGGAAAAAAGTCCTGGAAGTACACACTGTTCCCCAATAAAGTTCCCCTTCCCCAATAATAATAATAATAATAATAATAATAATAATAATAAAGTATATTTAGAAAAAAGTACTTTTAACTATATCTCTTTGGATCTTCTCAACCATAGGTAAATTATCTTTTAAAAAGCCACATTAAAAAAAACCCAAAAAACAAAAACAGAACCGTGACCTTAATTCTTTCTGCCTTATGTACAGGCATGAGATTTGCCATGTAGCAATATTATGTACTGTAATTGTGCTCTACAAAGAGTAATGACAGTGACAATAATTCCCAAAGTTGCTTTTGTTCATTGAAATGAGTGATATTTGTTGCTTTAAAAAATATTTCCTAATTATATGGGACTATTTCCTTGCCAAGTGCTGACCAGACCTGGCCTTCCTTTTCCAAGCTGACAGAAGGTTTCAGGTTGAAAGGCATTTGGACTAGAAACTGAATTGCTAATCTGACCAGCTCCCCAAATGGATCTCCTGCACTTGGCAAAAATGCTCTCCATATTTCCAGAAAGTCATCAATTATTCAGAGGTACCTTTCAAATGCCAACAGCTTAAATAAGAAAATGTGCCATGACAGAAGGAAGCAAGAATGGAGAGTAACAGGCTGAGTAGATCCTGCTAAAAGGAAACTAGGCTTTTAGTACCAGGGTTTTAGTCCCAGGAAGTCTTTCCATCCAGTGACTCCTTAGACCAGCTGGGTCAAGAGGGGTTCTGAGCATCATGGAGATTTTGTCCCATTCACCCTGAGGTGGGTGGTCTGCAATACTGATTCATCTTGTGTCTCACATTGTATTCCCTAAGAAACACTAATGAACATCATTTAAATCTCTATTGAAATTGCATTCCTTCAATTGCATACATGATGCTCTGGTGTTGGTAAATTCTTTCAAATTCAAAGTCTTAGGAAAAAGCTGGACATAAAACATTGACTCCCCTCCATTTCATTTGAATAAGTATTGAATGTCTACTGTGTGCTTGGCATTGTGCTCAGTGTTAAAGCCGTTGCAATGCTTGCTCTAAGAAAATTCAATCTAGAATAATTGGCTAGACAAGGACACGATGAGTGTAGGTTTTGGAGTTGAGGGATTCCTGCCTTAACAGAAGGAGAGCAGACAGGGGAGAGATGGTTGGCATGATTTCTGGCAGGGGGAACATTATAAGGAAAAACAGAGTTGGGTAACTATGATACACACGCAAGAAACAGTGACTAGCCTAATTTATGATGCTTGTATTACAGAGTATTGAGGAGAGAGATATAGGAGAATAGACTGGGCCATGTTGTGGAAATCTCTTCATTGAGTTGGAAATCAGAGGTAAAAATGGAATGTGCTTCAACTGGGTCAGAGCTGTGCTCTGGACAATTAGTTTGGCAATAGCATGTAGAAAGAATTGGATCGTGCAAGTAGCATTGAAGGAAAAAGAGACTGCAGTGATCCAGGAGGGAATAGAACAGGAGTGGAGCAGTTAGTTCAGGGCGTGGCTCAGTAGAGCCAGTGAAGTTATGATGATACGAAGTTGGCCTGTTGCCGTGGAAGGGGGAGACATTCAGGAGGTGTACCTTATCACCTTAGCACCAGCTTTATAGGAAACATGGGAGAAGATGTCAAGATGATTTGGAGGTTTGAGGCTTAGGTTACTGAGAGGAAGAGAAAAATAATGGACATAAAGAATGTGAAAGAAGCTGGCCTGTGGGGTGAAGAAGCTAGAGTAACTCAGGAGATCAATTTGGGGTATGCTGAATTTAAGTTGTAAGTGAAGCTTCCGAGTGGAGGTGACGAGCAGGCTGTTAGCAATTTGTGTATGGAGCTAGAAGAGAGATACGGATACAAGAGTACACTCAGGCATCACTTCAGAGGAAGGGAGTTTGAAACTGTAGAAAGTGATAGGATTCTTGAAAAGCTAAGGAGAAGAAAGCTGAGATTAGAACAAGAACAAGTCAACTGTTTAGGGGTATAGATGAAGGCACTGTGGGAAAAAAGGTTAGAAGAACCTGCCAGGGTCTGGAAGGTAACTAAAAGAGGGAGAAGAGCCTGGGGTCGGAACATACTTGCCCGCTGAGTGTAAGGTGGGGAATGTGAGGCACCGAGGAGGTGGGCCTGCCTTAACGAGGACACTGGGACTCTGTTTTAATGAGTGGATCCTGTGTTGCCAGATCTTTTTCAAGAGAAGTCATAATAAAAGTCATGGAATTGTAACACATTAAGTCTGACTTTTAAAAACCCTGTGCAGAACAAATAGAACATATTTGTAGTCCTCAACTAGACCAAGGGTCGTGGAACTCGCCTTCTGAAACACATAGAAATAGAACAGTCAGAGAAGTAGAATTGGAGCCAAATTCCCATAATTCTTAGGGTTTCACCAATCTCTGCAATGCAATGGGAAGTAAGAATTTCAAGTTGAGGGGTTACATCCCTCTGGGAAGCTAAGGAGGACAAGAAGTGAGAATGGTGCATTGAATCTGATGAATAGGAGGCAGTTGGTAACACTCTAGAGAGTAGTTTCAGCCACAAGGTTAAGTTAGAAGTCAAATGAAGAGAGGGACATATCCAAGGAGGGAAGAATCATGAGAAATTCTGCTGTGTCGATAATCTTGCATTGCTATTGACGGGATGGCAGATGGGAAGTCCTTAGTTGCTAGGACCACTGATTAAGAACATTTCAGGAGGAAAATAAAAAAGACTTTCCAAATGACTACATTATTATGAGTGAATTAGGATAGCAATTTGATCACTTGGAAAGTGCTCTTCTTTCAATAAATGTAAAATATGGATTCTTGCTGAGATTGCTAAGCCGCTTCATCTAAATTATATGCTAAAGTAGAGAAACAGATGTTAAATATGATTAAGACCAATTACAAATTCCACAATACAATACTGTGTTTTACTTACATTCGTCTCCCTGCTAGCTTAGGTGCCATCCGTTTTGCCTTTATTTCCTGTTCATAACTCCAGGGTAAGCGACATGAGGGATTTAAGCAGTTCAGACAGGGATATGCAGATTCAAATAGAATTGCCCTAGCAAATCTAAGCATCTAACATAAGGCTTGTTGGAGAGGACGGTGGGGGGTGTCCTGATTTTGCATATAAAGTAGATTATCAAGATGCTGGCTGACATATCAGTGCTTGCATCAAAACTGAATTTTGACTCAATATTGGGGTGAGGTTTCTGGATCTTCTTGTTTGTTTGTTTTTAATCTTTTCAATGGGTTATTGCTGTCTTGAGCATATGATTATCTGAAGCCTACATTTGTCATTCAGGGCCTGGGAACAAAGACACACTCAGATACCTCAAGAAAAAGGGGTTTAGCTATCAAAGTTGTTGGCCCGGGATAGAAAGCAATCAGGAATGAGGCAGCACCAGGGACTTGCTGCTCTCAAGGCCTCGTGGTCTCCTGTGTGTGTCTCTGCAGGGTCCGTGTGCATGCCCTCTCTGGATGGATTCCTCTGTTGACTCACAGAACAATCTCCTCAGAGCTTCATCTTTCATAGGGCCCTCGTGGCTATTCTGATGCCTCTTATTTTGTGTACTTCAGCTCCCACTATCAACTACTTCTGTCTCCTACAATTCGTTCCTTAAATGTCTCGAGAGGGAAATCTCATGGTTTCTGCTTATCTTTCTGGGGGACCAGACTGCTGGCCAGCTTTAGGATTGGCTGGCCTGGTGTCAAGTGACCATCTCTGGCCAATCACTTTTGGTGGGGATTTGTGAGCCACCTGATAGAGTATGTCTGTCCCTTGAGCAAGGACTCTAGACCTGGAGGTTGAGTGAGACGGTAACAGTACACCAAATATGAATTTATCTTGTTATTCTCAGTGTCTAACACAGGAGAGGCCCTCAATACACACCTGTTGAGTAAATGACTGATGAACGGGGTAGCTTTGTCTTATAATTAGATGTGTGTGCATGTGTTTGTGTGAGAAAAATGTTCTCACATTTGAGACTATAGCAAGTCCACTTATATATTTTTTTGATTATTGCAATTGGAAAACTGAATGAGGAAAAAACTCTTGTGCTGGAGCAGAATCTGATTTTAAAAATAGCTATATTTCTTTCTAGGGTTTAAATGGTAAAACATATCGTAAGTTTTTCTTAATGTCTAATCAGTCACAGGTAGCATGCTCAATAGCCCATTCCCTCATTCTTTTTTCTTTTTGTGTAAAATAGGGCCAATAGAGAGATCCAAGTTGATTTAAGTATATATATATATATATATATATATATATATATATATATATATATATATATATATATATATATATATATACCTTACAAAATGAGTCAATTGATAGTTTAAAATTCTTGATTTCCTGAGACTCAAGTCTTGTAAGAAACTGATTACCATAATTCATTTTTCAGAGTCAATTCTCTCAATTCTAATTAGAATTACATATTTCTGAGGAATCCTGAGTACTTGTCATTTATACATAATATGAGCCAGGCCAGAGTTATTCACTGGCTTATCTTTGGGCAGGTTCCTTGTTTATCATTTTCTGTTTTTAATTTTTATTTATTTATTTTTTAATGACCTCTCTCAATTTCTGAATGGATGGAGACTTCAGCCTCTTATCTTCTTACCTTTCTTCATCTTATTCCAATTTTACATTGTTATTCATTCCAAAGTGATTGAAGTGGTTACAGTGATAGTGTCTTGTTTATTTTATTTTGCTGAAGTCTTAGTTAAATTATTTAGCATACTACATTATAGAGTGTTACTGTATTTATTTGATGCAGAATGTATTCTGGGCTAATCCAAAAATATTGTCATCATTTTCTTGATACCTTGGCCCCTCTCTTCAGGGGTAGTTTGTAGATATCGAGAAATCAAATGCAAAAAAAGGAAATACTGGTCTATATCCTGAAGCTATGCTTAGTGGTATTTAATGATTTCAGTTTCATAGAGATAGGCTCCAGTGGTGATACATGTATTGCAGATTGCATGCTGACCCTTTAATGTTAAAGCAGAGGGTAATATTCAGGATAAGAACACAGATAGACAGAGGAGAAACTACAGGAAGCCCGGAGAGGGCAGTAGAACTAGCAGAGAGGCCGGCCTTGGGTCAGGCTAATTTTGATTTCTGGAGCTGAGTTTTGAATGGAGTGTTTAGTAAATTAACGACAAATAGGTAAATAATTAAAAGCATCAAAATGAGTGGTTGTAAGAAGGCATAGGACAAACCAGCTAGCCAGCAGAGATCATATTCTCCCTGACAGAGCTGACTAACTGGAGATGTGGAAGAGTCAGGCATTGATGGACATTGATGATTAGGGGCTGAACTCAAGGGTAAGGCTGACTACTCAGGAGGGAGGTATAGTGAACAAGTCGGCCAGATGTCTCACGGGAAACTGTCTCTATGGCAGACACTCCTCCCCTTTAGACTCACTTCTGCCTCAATAGGTGCTATAAGACTCCTACACTTCAGATTATCTGTTCTCAGTTGGGAGTGTTATTGCTCTCCAGGCGACATTTAGCAGTGTTTGGAGACATATTTTCTTGTCACAACTGTCAGGTGTTACCGGCATTAGTGGATTGAGACCAGGGATGCTGCTAAACATTGCACAATACATAGGACAGCCCCACATAATAAGGAATTATCTGATCCAACATGTCAACAGTCGCGATTTTGAGGAAGTTAATGGAAGAAGTCATTCTTAGGCCACATGTCGTGCATGGTGGCCTCACATTGCACGTTGACCATGCTGATTGCTACCTTTTCCCAACCTTCCCACACTTACGTCGTCTTTTTTCTCTTCCTAGGCTCTCATCCATACTTTGGTTGACTTTTGAAAACTACATCTGGAATCATTCCGGAGTTTCTGAATGTTTTGAAAATGTTCTCATCAGTAATTTAATTCAACAAAATATTTGTTGAGTTTTGCTTATAAGTATTTTGCTGTATTTCCTGTATAAGGGAATTCAGAGGTGAATAAGCCTAAATCCCTGTCCTATAAGATATCTTAGTTTAGTGTGGGATCCAGACATATACATAATTAATTATAGTAAAGACAGACTAGGGTAGAGCCCATAATTGAAGAGTAACTTAGATGTCAGCCTGGGTCTTCTTGGCTCTAGAAATATAGGTAGCAAGGCCTCATATCTCTGAGTCTATGGCAGGAGTACATGTTAGCCTTCTAAAATTTTTGCAGATTCACAGAAGTTTACTATTATGGTCTGGTTCCTGTATTAATGCCTACTTTCTCCACCTGCTTCCTCCAAGACACAGAGGTTTAGTTCTATATAATTTCCAAGTGTAAATCCACCCACTCCAAGATTTTTACAGAATATGCCAATAATTTCAGGTTATTCATGGAGGGATCACATTCAATATTAATTAATTAATTTTCTCTTAATTAATACACTGATGTATTAATTAGTAGAGTGTCCTGCCCTCTATCTCTTTCTTGCTTACTCTCACTTCTCTATCCTTCTGCAGAACAACACATTTCTGCCATTGTCTCCTACCTATCAGTTCTCCCCACACCTAGACCACTTGTGATCTCACCTTCTACCCTAGTCATTTGCAGGATATATTTTTTCCAAAGAAATACAATTTCCTTCCTGAGAGAATTTCTGGTGCCAGAAATAAGATTTTCTCCACATCTTTACAAAAACATAATCCCATTCCTTCAGTAGGAGAAATAAACTGAGATATGAGGTCAGGAATAGCTGTCGAGGGGCTGTAAACCTGGAGATAGGAGCAGGAATTAACAGACAGAAGAAAGGAGTATGCAGAAATCCTAGGCAAAATGAACAGTAAGGCACAGAGGCTCCAAGTTTGGGAAACAAGTATGTCAAAGGTGCAAGGAGTAGTCATGCCAAAGAATTTAGGCTTTGATCTGTGTTCAATGAGATATCATTAAAGCACCTTAAGTGTGTGTGTGTATGCACCGAATGTTTGTTTCTCCCCACAATCCATATGTTATCGCAGTCCGATCAGACTAAAACACATGGGAGTGGGAAAGGAAAGTGGAAAATATTTAATTTTTCTTTATAATACTTTGTAGTTTTACGTGCATGCCTTTTTTTCTTCTATGATATAGAGGGGAACATTATATAATTTAGTGTCATAAGATCTAAGTTTGAGTCCCAGACTTGTGAATTCTTTAGTCACTATGCCCATAGAGCTGCTGTTTTCTGGTGTCTCAAGTGGCCATTTGGGCTGAGTATGTCATCATTAACCACAGAGAGACCTCCTCTTTGTAGGTCAGCCAAATAATGTGGAGTTTTCTGAAATAGCTCCCTTGAGTGGATTTCCTCCTCCTCCCCCTCCTTCCGTCTGCTCTATAAGGGTATCTTTGCTTTTTAGAGATATCCGCAGTTCCCTTACTTTGGTTTTCCCTTGCAGAGTTCAAGGTTGGGTAAAACAAAAACCCTGAATGTTCCATCCCCAACCAGCACCTTTAATTTTCCCCTCAAAAAGTTCCTGCATAGTATTAACTTTTGGAAACCCAAATATCCGATATTTATTTGCTTGGCCATGGAAACGATTTCTTCTGTAGGTATTTGGAATGTTCTCCTTGAAGATTTTCCTGATAGTTTCCATTTCTAAATATCTGCACCTTGCCTCCCTTTCTCTGCATGGTGACTTTACAAATGTCATTCCTAAGTTCTTGTCCTTTACTGTTCCTCCAATGGTGGCACTTGTGGGCCCCTGGTGACTTTGTGTTCCTGCAGTTTATCGGAAGGACTTTCAGAGCATTTCCTGGAAGGATCCAGACACTCTCACTTCTTCCAGGAACATCATCGCTGGCCTCTGAATTGGAGTAAATCTTTCCGCCCCAGTCAGAGAAAATCCTGTAGATGCCCAGGATTTGTCAGTTCAAATCTTCATTAGATCAGAACTTTGTTAAACAGATAGGAAATAAAGAATCATTGGCTGCCTAATAACTGTGCAAACTTGGGAAAGTTACAGTGTTTCTCTAAAGCTGAAAGTCCTCGTCTTTTAAACTAACATAACTCATTGCAGGGTTATTGGTAGAGTTAAACGAGATCATGCATTTGAAAGCACTTTCTGAGTGTTGCAATCGTATGTAAATTTTGGTGTCATAATGATTTAACATCACTTGTTGCATGTTGTGTAATACTTCATTAATAGTAGGCAGATGAAAAAACCCAATAAATGATGTCAGTGTAAATATCAATCTAATAACTCTTATTATGAGGTGAATGGAAGAAGGAAAGGAGGAAGCACCAGTTCATTGGAGATGTAACTATTTTGTATTTAACAACAGGGAAGAAAGGCCTCCTGGACATTTTGGTCGTGAGTTTATAACTTAAATTTATGCCACTAATCTGAGCCTCTATTTCAGTCTAGTAAATAACAAAAAACACTGTAATGACACAAGTAAGACCACCTCTTATAGAATTTTTAGTTTACAAGTGTTGAATTCTGAGTAAACATTATAAGAAACTACTACTTAGAGATTTCAGTTATAAGGACTCAAGAGATAAGCATCTCAACTTTTAAAAGACTAAGTATATCCTGAACTTCCGCCGTCTCAATTAAACCTGCTTTTCCAGGCCTTCATTTGGGACAGTTAACCCAGAGACATCTATCATTAAGAAAGAGCAAGCATTAGTGTTTGAAAACAAAGAAACTATTCTGTGTATTTTGGATGATCCACAATCATTTGGACAAGAAGCTTCCTGCACAATCCCAGACTTTCCCAAGAATGCGCCAATGGTTGTTTCAGTGTCTCATCTCATGCCATTTAAGGTGATTTCATTTTGTCCCCTGGCAGTTGTTCACTTTTTCTTTTTAAAGGTACTTCTAGATTATACATTTGGAGAGCAGACATTAAGGCAATTTTATCCTAGAGAAATCAGCATAATCCCAAACTGAAATTCATTACATGACTGGCATCATGTATAGTTTTGCAAATGGGGAGGTTTGCTGAAATAGGGTGTTTGAGTAACTGGGAGAAAAGATGAAAGAAAAGCCCCAGGAAAGCATGTTAGAAATTTGAAATATGTGGATACAGGCTTGGGTATTTGACATCTATTCAACTGAATTTATAATTTTGGAGGAGTCAGAGAAGAGATGAATAGAAAGAATTATTAGTTGTCATAGAATTTAGGAAGACGCTTAAAAAAGTACTTTGGTAGACAAAGATGAACTGAATGAGTCCGTGAATATTTACTGAAATTTTTTGTTTTCGGATGATTTCTCCAAGTGTTTGGTGGCTTTCTTATTTAAAGGCTTAGGGATAGTATCTTCTGAGCTGGTTTATTGATGGGGAAGAACTCACTTCTACCAAGGTGACTTATAAAAGCACCCAAAAGCCTTTGTCCTCCAAACCCTTCTCCTGAGAAACTGTTCTCATTTTGCCAAATGAGATGAGAAGGTGAATGTGTATGAAACTGAAACCAGGTTTGCCTGGCAGCAAATTATGTTTCTTCTTGTT
Source organism: Rhinolophus hipposideros (assembly GCF_964194185.1). Classification (NCBI taxonomy): domain Eukaryota; kingdom Metazoa; phylum Chordata; class Mammalia; order Chiroptera; family Rhinolophidae; genus Rhinolophus; species Rhinolophus hipposideros. Next base: position 61,518,515 of record NC_138049.1, on the reverse strand, counting down.
AGGAATGTCTGAAGATAAAAATACTACCCCTTAGCCATCTGTTAAGTATATGTTTCAAGAATATGTCAGAACAATACCTTGTGTACTGCGTGTATCTTCCAGAGATGAGGTGGCCTCATGAGTGTCCAGTGTCTCAGCACAGCCAGGATCCCCGTGAGTAATGAAGCCACCCTTACTGTGTGCAGATGAATTCAATTTCCTCTCTATTGGAATGTCATATTTGATTCCCTTACTTTTATTTTTGTTTTTAAAGATTGCCTACTGCTCCAAGCCTTTCTTTTGGTTACCACTAATATGAAACATTTCTCAGAATTATCCAGCTCTGGGTCTATTTGCCTTACCAACTTTGATATCTACCTCAAATACTAAAGTGGAGTACATAGATTAAGACATAATTTCAGTCTATGATGTCAGGCAACTATATGATGACATCTGAAATTCATCTGGTAAATGTGTCATCACAGAAATAGTCTATTTAATTTTTTGTTTATCTTACGTATGCTAAAGTAACATATAGTATCCTGTATCATGTGGCCAGCATTCTATACACTGAATGAGGAATAGGTCACAACACAACCTGAATTTGAACCCAATTAAAATAGCAAAAGATTCTGTGAGAATAAATTTCCTGTCTTTGCTGGTTTCCTCTTTAGAGAAACAACACGATGTTTCCACATTATATTTACCTAATGGATGAGACTCAGTCTATTAGAGGAGTTATAAAATAAATTAAATTCTATGGCAGGTGAACACCCTGAGGGCACTGCGGTTTGTAACACTGTGTTAATATTCTCCAAGACCCCTGTACGAGTTTAGCAGAACTATCTTCAAAATTAGCTTTACAGGCCACCTGCAGACTTCTCTTTTGCTTTCCTAATCAAAATTGCAATCCTAGGTAATTTAGCAAAATATTAAGTAAATAATTGCTTCAGAATATTTTAGGTTTAGGGACATAAATCTTGTTCTTTTTACATGCCTACGGATGTTCAGAAGCAGAGAGGTTCCAACCTTGCAATTTCAGTTTTGGGTGCGCTGTATTTCTTTCCATTCTGAAAAATTAAATTCCTGCTGCAGATGGATGTAAGAGAACCCTTAGCTAAATTATAGTGTGAAGAGGATCTGACTTCAGGGTTCTGTACAATACCTACTCAGGATCAGAGAAAAAAAGAGTGTAACGAGCTCTAGGGCTTTGGAGTGTATGCATGTGTACTTATAAATGTGAGCTCATTTTTTGAGGATGGTTTTTGTTATGCTCTTCCAAACCGATGCTTTCTAAAATGGAGCACCAACACGGATAATAAGGACCTGGGGTGGGTGAGCCTCATGACTGCAGTTGTGGATGGAGGGGGCTTCCTAATTAGACCCTGGCAGCAGAAATCTGGCAATCTCTGTAACAAAAAGTGGTTGTCATGATAATGACAGCAACAGGGTATGTGGTGTGAGAACAGAAAGCATTTGCATTTTGAAATACACAATCTGGTTTTGGATGAAGCTCTTCCATAGCAGCAAGGTTTGATTTAGATTCTGCTTTGGTTCTGTTGGTGGTTTCCCTTATCCTTCTTTTACTGTCTTCTGTCTTCTATAAGATGATGGGTTTTGTTTATTCCCTCCCACATGTATTCACTGCCCCTCCCTCGTTGGAAGACTACTCATTTCCTTTTTCATTTCTCAATGGTTACTTTTATCTTTAACACATTTTTGATTTAATAATGCCAAATATTAGTCATTGTCCTGCCTTCCCTCCAAATCATATAAAGACCTTAGGACTCAATAGCTCTCTTCACCTCTGTAATAGCTTGGAAATTATTGTCCCATATCTTAGTTTCATATTATTAAAAAAAAAACACCCTCAAAATTAGTCATTAAATGACCTTTAAAGCCAGTGCTTCCAATTCTTTGCTCATCATTCCTCCTTGTATATTTCTTTTTTTTTCCATTCATTCTTCCATTCTAAGTATAATTTCATCTTCCTGAAGTGCATATTTTAAAAGACATTTTTGTAGGTTTCTGTTAATGGTAATTTTGCTCAGTTTTGTATCTGAAAATGTCTTTATTTTGTCCTCACTCTTCAATAATAGTTGGGATGGGCATATACAGTTAGTTGACAGCTATTTTCTCTCAGCACTTTGTATTATTATTTTTTTTCTGGTTTCTAGTATAGTTATTAGGAAGTCCTCTTGGACTGCCTTTGCTTTCTAGATTATCTTTTTATTTAAAAAAAACACTATTTTTGTCTTTATTGTACTCCAGTTTCACTATGTACCTGGGTAGAATTCATTTTTGTTTATCCTGTTCAGTACCAGGGAAAAGAATTGCCTGAGGCCTTAGAAAGGCATTCTTGTGGTGTCTTTTCCAAATTTCCATCATTTATCAATTACCTTCACAATGTTTGCTCTGTCTGCTTACCATTTGTACCATCATTTACTTAATATCTTTCTTTAAATTGACTTAAAGAACGCTCAAGTATAGTATAAATAAATGTAGATGAAAAAGTCTGTGAAATCATGGGTTTAATATACCAGCTAGATTTGTTTCTATTGAAAATGTAACTACCTAACATTTTATTTAAATAATTATATCACACACATTATATAAAGTACATAATTATATATTATGTACTTTATTTAAATAAGTACATCACAATAGAAAAGTTCACTTGTGTGCCACCTAAAATACCTGGGCACCCGAAGTTGTGTGCGTCCTATGGAATGAGAAGTGCTACTTGGGTGTGTTACCGTTTGAGTCCCTCCTCAGATTTATGTGGTGGATTTATTCCATGACCGGCTGAAATTATTTCTGGAAGATTCTGCATTTGGGTAAGGGATTATCTGATTCTGGTAATGCCCTATCATGAAAGGAAAGGAAGGAGTACTCTGCTCCTTGGTGGTGACTAGAAGTGGTGAAAGTAGAGGGTAAGAATTTGGGCTCCCCTAGAATCCAGTTACTCTAAATTCTCAACCTCTGCTTCACGAGATGGACACAGAGATTTTCATTTCAACACTGTATTTGGGTCAGCCTCTTTCACCAAGGGAACTGATGAGTAAAACAAAACTTAAGTTTGCACCTCATAGGAGGTTACCAAAAGCAACAAAACATCATAACAGCTTACCACTGCTCTAGTGAGCCATGGCTGAAAGAAATTTATGGGCAGATTTAAAATGCTTTGCTTGATCAGACTATTCATACAAGTATGCTAATTGAGGAAGCGATGATTTCTTAGTCAAATTCCCACTCCAACTAGGATATTATCACTGTTTGAAACACTGAAGAGACTATGATATGCTAATAGCTTTAAATTGGTTCACATTCAAATTTCTAGGTGTTTGGGGAAACTAAACATGCTTTCCATAATTGGTCTCTTTTGTAAATGTGGCCTTAGGTACCACTTCTTGTGTTGAACAGCCACTTTTACTTCCAGGAATGATGGGTTCCAGGCCTACTTATCTCAGTCTTCCTTAAATAGATATGGCTCTGCGCCATCTCACTGGGCGTGGGGTGGGGTGTGTGTGTGGGGTGTTTCCTAGTGTCATACCTAGCTGCTTAGCTGGTTTTAATTTGGTCTGTTGTGAGAAGTTTTATTTAAAAACAATTATGAAAAGCATCATTAATGCCCAAGAAAGTGAAAAGTGAAATTTGGGCCAGGAGAAAAAGGATGTAAAGATACTTAAAGAGAAACTCTAGAGAAGGAATGGAATCAAGTAAGTCTGCTTGCACCACGATGAGTTATTCTTGGTTTTAGATAAATATGCATCTCATGTAGGGGATTAAAGAATAGCAAACAGATTCAGAATAGTTTCTACTCTCTATATAAGAAAATGCGTGAACTCAGTGGTGATTCAAGAGGACACACTTTCATATAAAAGAAAAATCTTTGAAGAACAACAGTCCCTGCTCTTAAACAAGGAAAACAGGAAAGGAATAAAAACAAATTTAAAGATAAGAAACAAACACAAATGCCTAAGAGCTATTCACTTTGATGTTTTAAGTTAAGAGAGAGAAAGCAGTTAAGAATCCCTTGCTTTTCACTCACCTGGTGGCTTCTCCACTGCCTGGAACACAGAGATGAAGGATAATAATCTGCTTCCACTTGAGAAGGTAATTTGGCCATAGCGGCTTGCATTTTGAAATGGTACTAAATGATAGGGAAGACGCGGATAGAATAGACAGATCCCAAAGTTCCTGATGGAACAGTGTCAGCAGACAGATGTCTGATGGTCACTAGTCAATGACCGTAACTGCACCGGCTATAGACTAGTAAGTGGACTTTACTTAGGGTGCCAAACGAACCTTCTGTTGAAGAGTTGGGTAACACTTGGAGGTTGTTGAGGAAGAGTGTGTGTATTATAATAGTATTTTAGAGCTGCCATGACAAAGCACCACAGATTGGGTGGGTTACACAATACAAATTTATTTCCTCACAGTTCTGGAGGCTAGAAGTCCAAGATCAAGGTATGTACAGGATTGGTTTGATTCTGAGACTTCTCTTCTTAGCTTCTAGATGACTGTCTTCTCCCTTTGTCTTTACATGGTCTTCCCTCTGTGCATGTCTGTGTCTTAATGTCTTCTTCTTATAAGGACACTGTCATGTTGGCTTAGGAACCATCCCAAACACCCCATTTTACCTTAATTACTTCTTTAAATACTCTGTCCCCAAATACAGTCACAATCTGAGACACTGGGGGTTAGGATCGCAACATTTGAATTTTGGGGAAAAAACCATTTAGCTTCCTCAAAGAGAGTGATTTGGGAAAATATCCATGAGTATCTGAGAAGAAGTGAATGATACCCACTAAAAATCGTTGACTACCTTTAAACATTATTTAAGCCAAACTGGCTTTATGTGATTTTTCTAAAATTAATAATTGAATACTATGATACTAATTACTTAGAAGAATTTTGTAGTTTTGAAATACTCTTGTATTCGCAGCACTTTCAAAATAGCATTCAGGAATCCTGACTGAATTATCAAGTGCTGGTGAGTATTCAGGAATGATGGTATTAGTTAATACTGGTAAAACAATTCTGAACACAATTTTAAAAACCTTACAATAATGTGAGATTCTTTGTAATCTAAAAGAAAACTCCTCACTTTTCTATATCTATATGAATAAAAATTGTGTTAAAATGGTATAAGTCAGGGTCAAGGAACTTGACTATTTCTTGATCTGCAACTACAACAACCTCAAGAAATATTTCCCCACAATTTCTTCACCTTCAGCCATGTATCTGATATTTTGGGAAAGGGTTCTGTTTATAGTTGGCCAATTATGGATGATAAATAAATGATAAATGCAGTCACAGACTGAAGTCCAAAACTTCGAAAAGCTCTGAAAGATAAATTTTAAATGAGAACGAAAATGACACCTCACATACCTGTACCTGTATTATTATTATTATTATTTTTAATGTTATCTTTTGTTGGCTTCTTTGAGGGCAAAGTTTGGGTCTAAACTTCATGGTAGAGTTGAACATTTTAATCTACATCTAAATACTTTCAAGTTTTTTTGTTTCAGGCCTAGAGACTCAATCAGAAACTAAGGAGAAAATATATATTGTTAATTAGGCTATACCTCTGCAGACTCCAAAAGATAAAAGGAAACTACTTCGTAAAGGCCAGTGTTTACATTCTCTCTGTGATTCAGAGGACTAGGAATAGTTTCAGTTAGCAGAGAATGAGGTTCACCAGGGATGAGGTATTCGTCTCATTTTATCTTTTGTAAGATAATAGAAAGTAAAAACAAAGTATATAGTTAATATGGGAGGCATGATCCTAATATTTTCAAGAAAATACAATATTCTAGACAAAGTTTTATCTCAATAAAAATTGCTGACATAAAAACCATAAAAGTAAGATATTTGTTGGAATCCTTTGAATACAGATACATAATTATTAACTTCATCAATAAGTATTGGGACTCCCCCTTTTCCCCCAAGTACTTATGGACTTTATTTTGTTTATTTCTTATTAAACTGATTTTATAACTAGATACATTGAAAAACATCTCCTAAGTAGCAGTAATTACAATTTGGTATGGCAACTCATGACAATGCTTGATATCAAATAAAAATTTGCCTTGAAAATGATATGCATATGTCTCCCAAACACCTCATTTCTTGTTTTTATGAGTGTTATGGAGGACTACATCTGTGGTGAAAGTATTCATAAATCTAATAACAATGCTATTATTTCTGATTTTTATGTAGAGCTTTTCATCTAATGATCACAATATGCATTACAATGTAGCTTCATCTGTTTACCCATTACTAGCCACTTCCAACTTTCTTGCTTACAAATGGGGAAGGGAAGCAAGAAAATTACCGTGTTTCCCTGAAAATAAGACCTACCCAGACAATAAGCTCTAATGCATCTTTTGGAACAAAAATTAATATAAGATCTGGTCTTATTTAACTATAGTATTAGACCGGGAATGATATGAGATATGAGATATGATATGATATGATATGATATACAGGGTATATTATAATATAATATAATATAATATTGGGTCTTACATTAATTTTTGCTCCAAAAGACTCATTAGAGCTGATTGTTCGGCTAGGTCTTATTTTGGGGGAAACATGGTAGGTATGATTTTATACAACTGTCCCCAATATTTGGAAAGACTGTCCAGGAGAGAGGATTCTTTTCTGACCCTGGGGTTGCTATTCTAGCACTCATACCAGGCTTTTTCTCATGGGAGAAAATGAACTATCTTACATGACATGTTTACAGTACAATTTGTAAGACAAAATGGCAAAACACAGTTATGTCAATACCATTTATGAAGAACAAATTAAAAAAAAGATCTTTTCCATAAAATCAATAGCCCAGGAGAGAAAATCAAGATGAATGGGCAAGGGAGAGAAGGTAACTAGAATAACAAATGGGAGAAATCTTCTCACACGCCTGCCTGAGTGAGCAAAGGTAAACAATTATTTGCTGAATGTGTGTTTTCACCGAGTAAGTTGGGTCAACAGAGTCTGATAAGAGGAAGAGAGGATAAATTGTTGAGGCATAAAATAAAAATGTTTATCTGAGCGTTTATCACCCCTTGATCTAATGTGGAATTCATGGATGGAGCTCAGCACTTGGCAGTCTCGGCTCTTGGTTTATACATAGGTTCAGAATCGTTCAGCAAACCATAAAACGTGCTTTCTCACTTTTCTGCTTGGATGATTTCAGAGCTGCTCTCTAGGGACCAATTTCTCTAATGGCAAGATCTAATTCAATTGTGTGCTCACTCAGTTCAGAGGGAAGGCCACGGAAGGAGGGGGTGCCACAGACCAGCGTGTTTCGGAGCTGGAGGGATGGAGAGTCTGTTCTGGAAAATGAGGGGAGCAAGTGTATTGCTTCTCACTGAATACATTGGCCATGCACCTCTTCACATCTTTCTTACTCATCTAATTCAGGCAAAAACCCCACTGTGCAAGGATTACATACATTTTGCCTGATTTTTGAAATGATAGTGGCAGTTTCTCTTTTTCCTGAATTCTATTTTTAATCCCTGTTATTTAGCACTTCAGGGAATGGACTATGTCAGTTCACTGAGTTTTTTTCAACTTACTATAGCCAGTTACCATGGAATTGATTTGATGGCTTATATCCATTCTGAATTTGTCATTAAGGTCCCCAAATATAATAGCACATTAATCTCATGCTGCCATTTACTAAGACGTGCATTGTAAACTCTTTTAGGCCAAGGTTAAGCTTATGCTGCTCATTTTGTAATGTTCATATATAATATTGTGCTCATATTTTGTCAAGTTTGAATGCCTTCTGGTGGTAATGAATTTGTACACTACCACATTTCCCCACAAAGAACTTTGACTTCCAGTAGCATCTGTGCTTCAAGTTATTTATATGTAGTGATAATAGGTGTGATCCTTATTCAAATATCCTCTTCTAGCCATTTCCCTAAGAAATGATAATTTAATTTGTGCTGGGAAAGGTGTACAGGCTGTCTTGTACATGAGGCCTTTTTCATCAATTAAGCCTTCCAAATCTTATCATTAGTAGGCTTAGGCTGAAAACAGCAGTGACCCATGGATTTTTAATTTTCTCCTAGGTACCTGGTTTCCAGTGAGAATAAGAGAACTATCAAATTTTGGAAACTAAAAGGAGCTTAGAGACTCTCGAACACCTTGATTTTACAGATGGTGACCGTGAGGTGTAGGGCAGTGAAGTTACAAGATTATTTTGTTATTTTATTGCAAAGTCAGGACTTGAACTTGACTCTTTATTTATTTATTTATATATTTATTTATTTATTTATCTATGTATCTATGTATCTATCTATCATATGGTTCTCCTCTCCGGCAGGCACTGTGCTAGTGCTGTGGGTGTAGAAGCAGACAAAACAGATGTGGACCCTGAGGGATGACAACTTACTGAGTCTGTCTCCTTTCTACTGGACCTATCGGCTAGATCAGCTGGATGTTCACTTCCTGATGAAGCACATTCATGGTTGAAAGTCATGTTTAACTAACATAAATTCCTAGGTAACTGTTTTTAATCCTAGTCTGCTCTTCCACTTTTAACATGGTTTTCTAGGAAAATTATCTTGAACTAGTGTCACTAATGTGGCCCTCTTCCCATTCTTTCAGTTTGCTTGAAGCTCTCTGACATTAGAAGTTACTGTCCCAGTTTCTTTGTTTTCCACTGTTCTCCAGTGCTGGTAGCACAAAAGGACACCCCAAAGGGGAAAAAAAAAAGCAAAACAAAAAAATCTACCAGAGATAATGAAAGAGAAGGCAGAGCTTTCTCCAGCACTCCACAGACTGCTCATCTTAAGGATAATTCCCATGAAGTTTCCCCCATAGGCACTTTCTAAAGAGATTTCTTAGCAGTGATTTATTCTCTCCTCTCCATGTCTTCTTTTTCTGCCTTGATAGATGCTAGAATAAAGACCTAGGTCCTATGTTTGAAGCCTTATTATTGGCTTTTTCTTGTTAGCAAGAAATCATTTTCCATTTTCTTAATCTTGTCATTTTGTTTTTAATAAGAACTTATGTTTACATGAAGCTTTACTCTTTATACAATGCTTTCATATGTGCGATTTTATTGAGCCTCAAAGCAAATAGACAAAGTAGGCAGAATTTTCCTTATCATCTCCCTTTTACAGCGTGGAACCAGAGGCTCAAAGTGTGTGGTGATTAATAAGATCGTATTTTTGGCACTTGCTAGAAGAATCATATTGATTTGTTCCATTAAGCCACGCTACCACCATGCTGACATTTAAACCATTTCTCTTAATTATATATTCATAAATTATATTGAAGTATTCCTGAAAAACAGCATTTTGTCAGAGCATTGAACATGCTTTAAAACATGTTTGAATAGAACAGCAAAATTTTAAATAGCAGTCCAAAGTTGTCCCCTTAATGGTGTATTAGTTTATGCAGGATTTGTTAAATAATCTGTATTAAGTGATGGCATTTAATCTTCTACAATCTTCTACAAGTAAGATCAACTGCCTTAAGAAGGCAGTTTGGGTCCCAGCATAGAGGTTAAGAGTGCAGACTCTGGCACCAGACTGTCTGGTTTCAAATCTTGGCTCTGCCATTCCTAGCTGAGTAACTAGGCAAGTGATTTAATATCTCTGCAACTCAGTTTCTTAATCTATAAAATGAGCATAAAAATAGTCCCTGGCTCATAGGCTTGTTGTGAAGATTGAAAAACGTGTGCACACCCAGTACAGAACAATGCCTGGCATGTAGTAAGCCCAATGGCAGTGTTAGCTGTTTTTCCTACGATAGTGTGTCAGGAAAGCAATCCGGATCTGGAGTGGTAGGAAGAGTGATTTCAAGGACGCAGGAGACCAGAGCACAACAGAAAGGCTGGAGTGTGTGCCAGAGGTGGTGCTGGTGGGCACAGTGGGTCAGCAAGGTCTTGGGAGCCCTGAAAGAGTCAGCATATCCTTGTACAGGTGGCTCGCTGCTTCCCCTGCTGAGCTTGGCTCAAGAGAGCAGAGTGGGCACCGCTGGGCCTCCCTGAGCTGAATCTTTATCACGAGGCAGACGATCAGAAGGTCTTTGGAAAAAGGCTATGTGAACGCTCCCAATCAAGGGAACTGGGCTGCACAGGGACACACTCAAGCCTCCAACACTCTGGCAGGAGCACACCCAGGTCCAAGTGACATCACACATATGCTCAGTGCTCTCCCTTTGGCAGTTGTCAAGGGGCATCATGTGGTTCTGGCTGCCAGAGGAGGCATCTTAGGGAAGCACTTAACTCTGCTTTCTGGTTCTGATCTTCAGGGACAGAGATGTGCTCCTACATAGACTGGTAGGGGGTCAGGAGTGGGCAGAGGGGAAAGGCCAAAGCTGCCTAAGAATTTGCTCTTTCTAATCAGGGTTGCTCTGTGAACTAGCTTCATACTGGGTCTGTCCATGGTGGGACGTTTCCCTTCCTAGGTTCCCTTTTAAATGCATGCTGTTGGAGGACGAGGTCTGAGCATATGCACTGTTGCTCCCTAGCACCTACCTGGCCTACTCAGGTAATCGATGAATAATTGATGAATGAATTGGGAAAGCTGGAGAGCAGAGTGAGAGGTGAGGTAAGAGCTGACTTAGCCAGATGCTGAAAAGAAATGCTTTCTCTGTCCTGGTGCCTGGTCAATTGACGGACCCACCACATCAGCACTTTTTAAGTTACTGCAAGCTATTACAGACTTCTGGTGATACTTGAATGCAATGGAGCAGGAGGAAATGAAAATTGATCCCAATTTCTGTGGGAGAAACGCATAAAGAGACATTTCAGGAGCTGAGAGAGCCAATGCATGTGGTTTTAAAAATGCACACCAGTGTTCCTTATAAATTGACATCAATAGTTATTATTGCCATTTGCTAACAAGGGAAACTGAGGTAAAGAAAAGCACATGGCTCAAACCCTTCCAGCAGTAGACGGCAATAGGAGAGGGCAGGAACCCATCTGTCTTACACGCTCCATTCTGTCTTTCTGTTTTAAAATTATAAAATCCAAACAGCAAAGGAAACTGCATTTAATTCTAGGGATGAGACCTACACTGATTTAGTTCACAGCAAGTGCAATCTCCTGACGGGGAGGAGGGAGACCCAGGGCTTCCTGTGAAGCAGGGAAGCAGCACAGAGGTGAGAAGCCATCTTCAAAATGACTGTGTGGATTTCCAGATCAGTACAGGAAGCTTCAGGCTGTGGTCTGCCTCCTTCCAGAAAGAAGGTAGTGCCGGGCTCATTTTGAGCTGAATCCTCAAGCAGGTAGCTTGAGGTGGAGGGTGTTTACAACAAGGCATGACTTTAATTCAAGCAGAATCAGTCTGTGACTATGAAAAGACAGCCTCAAGTTGTTCTCCCAAGACAATTGTCCTTACTCCTTAGTTCAGGCCATTTCAGTTATTTTCCACATGCAGCCTGCAAATGGTTTCTGAAGAGCCTGGATAGCTACACAATTTTCGTTTGCAAAGAGCTATATTACTAGAAAGCTGGGGCACTGGGTCACAGATTTTAGTGATTTCACTCAAGTGGGGCTGGGCCTGATGGAGTGGTTAGACTTCTTTGCGGGGTTTCAAACACTTGCACTGTCTGAGCTGCTAACATCACCAAACTTTGCTGTTAATGGAGAAGTTTTAAAGTCAACTTTGACACTGGATTTAGAATATCAAAGAGACTATAAAAACTATCAAGGTAATATTGGAATTCTAACTCAATACTAAGAAAAGTGTTTTAGTAAAGCTGCTAGCAACGTCAGGCTTTTTGAGATGGTAACAGTGAGGAGTGGGGCATAGGAAGGCTGTAGTTCAATTTTTAAGAAGAGATCAGCGAAGAAAAATTTCTTTTATTTTCTACCCCACCCCTTTAAATTAAAGTTTATTGGGGTGACAATGGTTAGTAAAATTACATAGGTTTCAAGTATATAGTTCTATAATACATCATCTATACGAGTATATCACATTGTGGGTTCACTACCCAGAGTTAGTTCTCCTTCCATCACCATAGGGGTCTCCTTCCAGACCCTGTTTACCCTCATCTACCACTTTCCTCCCGTCTTACCGTCTGGTAACCATTAAACCATTGTCTGTGTCTATGAGTTTTTGTTTCTGTGCCTTGTTCCTTTGTTGTTTTCAGTCTTATATTCCACATATCAGTGAAATCATATGGTTCTCAGCTTTTCCTGTCTGACTTATTTTGCTTAGCATTATAATCTCAGGATCCATCCATGTTGTCGCAAATGGCACTATTTCATCTTTTCTTATGGCCGAGTAGTATTCCATTGTGTATATATACCACATCTTCTTTATTCAACTATCGATTGAAGGACACTTTGGTTGTTTGCATAAGGCTAGAATATGTTTTGTCAATATAGTTCTAGCACTGGTCATGTAAGTATTTAATTTCATAGCACCCTGCTTCCCCTGTCTCTCTCTCTCTCTCTCTCTCTCTCTCTCTCTCTCTCTCTCTCTCTCTCCCCTTTATCTTTTAATTTTTGTCTCTTTCCTGTGAGCGTCTTGAGCATTTTAATATTACTCTTTTCTTTCTCTCTATCCCCATGTCTTAGGATAGTGCCGGGTGCAAGGCAGATCCTCCATAAATATGTGTTGAATGAAAAAATGAATCTATCATATGTGGAGGGACCAAAAGACAATGAAAAGATTATTTAATTCTTGTTTTGGGTTAAAAGTTTGGGGTTGCATTTTGATTAATACCTAACGCAGTGCTGTACCACAGTAGGTCAGAGTGAAAATTACGGACTTCAGAGCCAGATTTTCTGAGTTTGACTCTGAGCTCTCCTACTTACTGTCTATGTAAACTTGGACAAAAATAACCTCTTGTGCCTCAGTTTCCTCATTTGTAAAATGAGGATGTTAGTAGAATAGATCTCAAAGAGTTATGAGAACCAAATGCTTTAATACATGTAAAGTACTTAGCCCAACTCCTGGTACGCAGTAAGTGCTGTGTCAGTGTTGGTTATTATTTTATAACTCATGCCCGAGGAGGGATCCTCAGAAATCAAATCTACTGAAATGGTTCTATCTTCTTACCAAAGAATTCAAATGAGTTTTCCAGTCTCTTTATATTGTTTTAATAAGTATTCAATGTGACATATGGTTTCCTCTCAGTCCTTTTCTGGGATTTATTTTTAGTAGTCAGGGAAGCTGATATCTTTAATGATCCCAGTTCTTGATGCCCACAGACTTGGCCAAGACTAGCTTTCTAAAGAAATGCAATCTGAGGATCCCTTGGTAACCACTAAATCACCTTTCCAAGAAAAAAAGCCTTGTGTGGTGTAAGTAGATCACATTCTAATTATCAATTTACAATACAACAAAAATACATTCCCCCCAATACTCTTAGTCTTTGATGTTTGATTCTTGGTAGGGGTCACTTCTGATTCATATGACTTGAGTTAGGCCAGCAGAAAACCTGATGAATTGAGCATGAGCACCTAAACTGACTGATAAACCCACTCTCTCTGGGTGGCTGCTGTTCTGAGAGAGGTGAGGTTATGAAAAAGCAGTCCATTGGCCATGGCAGGGTGCTTGGTGTAATTTTAAGGCTTGTTTAAATCTCTACAATCTGAGAAGACACACTCCTATGTTTTACCCCAAATGGGCTCTTAATACGTTATCCTTTTGTTGCTCTTCCTTTCTGTTTGATTCACTTGTTGTATGTATGGGGCTTTTCAAAGCCTTAACTTTGTGGGATTATATTGTGTAGTACTAGTAACCAAGCTGAACACCAATAAACAGGGAATGGTTCGTTATGGGGCAGGAATAAGGAAATGGAAAGTGCTAGTAGTTAAATAGGAGTTGATGTATCTACTAAAAAGGTTCTGTTTTTTCAAGCTACCTTTTGTGGCATATTAGATGTGCTTTCTTGGGTTGAAAATCTTGGCATCTCTTTCACAGTAAATATTTCAAGATCATTTAGATATTTATCCTTCAAGCACAATGAGTAAAGCTATTTGAAAGGGAGGAAAATGGCAAATTGCTGAGATTACAACTGTTTTTACTTTTCTCTAATGGAAGTAGTTTTAAAATCCATGGGGGGAAAATCCAATTTGAAGGAAAACGGTATTAGAAAGCATGCAATTTTATATAGTGAATATTTCCTCAATGATGGAAAAATTCAAACTACATGAAGAGAAGCCTCTGTGACCATTTTCTCAATAAAGTGAGCTGACACTGTACATTGCTTTTGGGTACTCCCGTTGATAAGGCGGCAGAGTACAAATGCTTTTATTTTTGTACTCAGTACTGCGGTAAGGGCACAATATCATTGATGGAGATGGGATCGTGTTTCAGAAACCACGTAGGCATTAAAATATGCAGTATGATTTTTCCATTCTGGTTTTGCTCCTGAAAATAATTAATAGTGACGATAATAGCAACTATTAATAACATTTAATTTAATAATATAATTTTGTACATGGTAAGTGAGATTTTTCCCTTAAGTTATCAAGTTCTAACATGTAATAGCCACTTAACCAAGTTTTAGTCCTATGGTAAAACAGACACTGAGCTTTACTTCTTTGCTCCCTTGATGATGGAGGCCCTTAAAGATTGTATAGTAATTAATTATATTTACATTACTATAGAAGTTGGTGTAACTAATTTTGTAAATTCCTGTTGGGCACCCGTTTAGTGTCCTTTTCCACTTCCCTATGTCAGTGTGACTTTTTACATAAAAGTTGCATTCAGACGAGTGTGAAACTATTGAGTAAAGAAAATGCGAAAATGGTTCCTGATTGTTAGCACGTGGGAAGATAGATAAAGTACTATGATGCAAACATAACTCACCCAAGATGCGTTTGTCAAACTCTGGAAATATGGGCTGGAATTTCTACAGCCTCATGTATGGGCACCCAACGGTGAAGCATTTATTTCGTCATATCCAGGCCCTACCTCTCTAAACATAAATTTTATATGGCTTATGGGAATGAGGCAATTCAGGAAACTAGATGAGGAAAAATAAATCAGGCACAAACTCTCAAAACATTAGGAAGGGAGTTAAAAGTTAATGAAATATATATATATTTTCCTCTCCCTTTCTCATGTCTACTTTAAGGTTTTATGGAATTATTTTCCCAGGACGTGGCAATAGGGTGTTTCGACTACCCTTCCCAATCCATGTATTATACAGTCTGACATTCATGAGCGTTGGATATTGTGCATTTTTACACATGTTTTGCCCACCACTAGAGCATGTGCTGCAATAGCTCGGGATACGTAATGTCAGGCACAGGGAATTTTACAAGGTATGATCAAAAAAATGTCAATGGTTCTTTTAAATCTTTTTTAGAAGTTACGCTAAATGTTAAAACAGAAAAAGCTCTAAAGAGTAATACAATAAGCAACAGTGTATTGCTCAGCAACACCGCTTAGTTTAAGAAACAAATATTAGCAATAAGTATAAACTCCGCCTTCTTTCTCCTCTTCTCCCCTCCCCACCTCCACCAGAGGGGCTCCTATCTTGAGTTTGGTAGTTGTTATGCCCATTTCATTCTTATTCTTTACTAAAGAAAGTAGTATATAGAATACAACAATAAATGTGTATGAGAAAATGGGTGTACAGCTTTTCATATTTTAATGTTTTATGTAAATTGAATAATGAAACCTGCCATTTTTGTTTCTGCTCAGCATTGTGTTTGTGAAATTCATCCCTGTGAATATGTGTGACTTGTTTATTCATTTTCACAGCTATGTAGTCCTCCGTGCATGAATATACTACACATAACTCAGTCACTGTTCTCTTGATGATTGTCTAGGTTGTTTCTAGTTTCTGACTTCGCCAGCACAGTTGCTGTGAGCACCGCTGTACACACCTTTTATGTACATGCACAAGAATTTCTCGAGGACACAGGCCTAGGAAAGGAATTGCTGGGCCCTGTGAGACGTGCTTCAACTTCACTAGATATGGCTGAATTACTCTCGAAGGTGGTGAATACTAATTTCCATTCCCACTAGCAGTGTACCAACATTTCTGTTGCTCTACATGCTCTCCAGCACTTGTGATTGTCTGACTGTTTAATGTTTTCTAACCTGAGCAAGAAGTGGTATCTTATTATAGTTTTAATTTTTATACCTCTTATGACTCATGATACTGAACATCTAATTATGTTTATTGGTTCCTTGGGCTTCATGAAGTCTCTGAATTTCTGTTTATGTTTTGCCCATTTATCAATTGATTTAATTATCTTTTTTCCCTGCCATTCATTTTATTGTGGTAAAATATACACAAGATAAAATTGGCCACTTTAGCCATTTTTACATGTATAAGTCAGTGGTATTAAATTCATTCACAGCATTGTGCAACCATCGCCACTATTTCCAGGACTTTTTCATCCTCCCAAATAAAAGCTCTGTACCCATGAAGCAGTACCTTCCTTCTCTTTCCCCTCCCCTACCAGTCCCTGGTAACCTCTAATCTACTTTCTGTCTATAAATTTGCCATTGTAGGCATTTGAGATAAAATCACACAATATTTGTCCCTTTGCACTTAGCTTATTTCACTTAGCATAGTGTTTTGCAGTTCATCCATGTTGTAGCATGTATCAGAACTGCGTTTCTTTTTTATGGCTGAATAATATTCCATTGTATGTCTATACCACGTTTTGTTTCTTTTCATATGTTAACGAACACTTAGGTTGTTTCTACCTTTTGGCTATTGAGACAATGCTGACCTGAACATTGACATGCAGGCATCTGTCTGTGTCTCTGTTTTCCATTCTTTTGGGTATATGTTTTGTTTTGGGGTGGAATTTTTGGGTCAGATTATAATTCTATGTTTAGGATTCTATGTTTGTAAGATACTGCCAAACTGTTTTCCACAGAGGCTGAATCATTGTATATTCTCATCATCAATGTCCAAATGTTTCAATTTTACTACATCCTCTCCAACACTTATTTTCCATTTTAAAATAATTATAGCCATCCTAATATGTATGCAGTATACCTCACTGCGGTTTTGATTTGTATTTCCCTAATGACTAATGATATTGAGCACTTTTCATGTGTCATTTCTGTATTTTCTTTGGAGAAATGTCTATTCAAGTCCTTTAGCCATTTTTTAGGTTGGGTTGTTTATCTTTTTGTTGTGGAGTTATAGGAGTTCTTTATGTATTCTGGATATTAAACCATTATTAGATGTGTGGTTTGCAAACATTTTTTTCTATACTGCAGGTTGTCTTTTTGCTTTCTTGAGAATGTACTTTGATGCACAATCGTTTTTAATTTTAATGAAATCTACTTTTAAAAATTTTTTGTTGCTTGGGGATTTATTATCTTTTTTTTATTGATTTGTAGCAATTATATGTGGATTCTGGGTATGAATCTTTTATTGATTATATTCATTACAAATATCTTCCCCAAGTATGTGACTTGGCATTTCTCCTTTTAAATGATGCTTTTCGATGAGCAGAAGTATACATTTTAAATGAGTCACATTTATCAATATTTTAATTATGATTTATGCTTTTGTCTTTCCTTTAAGAATTCACATTTTTCAAAGGTCCAAAACGTATTAGTCTCTATTTTTTTCTAAAAGTTTTACATTTTTCTTTCAAATTTAGACCTTCAATCCAGTTCCCCTCTGGGTGTGGCTGGCAACATTAAGAGCATCTTTTTTTTAAATGCATATTTTGTTTTACTGGGGGTCAGGGACAGGGCAGAGGCATTCAGGGGTTGGCTGTCATGGTAGGAGCATCTCTTAATGCCACTGTTGGACCCCAAATGTCACTGCAAATGTCCCACAGGCAGCCCTTTACCTCCAGCTCCAGCTTCTTCTCTGGTCCTTTCAGGTTCCCCAGCTGACTTTCCCTGACTTCTGCTTTTCCCAAAAGGAGAATCATGGATTGGCCTTGTATGCTTCCTTCAATCCAGGTCTGTTCATGTTTGACAGATTTGGGTTAAACCTTCTGGCTTGTGCCCAGTATAAATATAGACTTGTCTATATTTTGTTTTCTATATAATTTCATTAGGAATCTAGGAGGTGGGAAAGTAGGCATCTCTATGGGTGCTATCCCAAAGACTCTCTGGAGCCTTACTTTCTTGCCTTTGCCAGGTGTAGTGTTGCCTGGAAAGGGAGGCCAGGTACCACTCTTGTCCTTTCTGACCTTCACATTTCAGGTATAGAATAGCCTTTATTGGTTGCATGGCAAGTACACCTTATTTTATGAAATGAACTTTTTTCTTCTTCTGTTCTAGTCAGAAGTCAGCTGGAATCCTGTATCTTCATAAATTACACATTTTATTTGGTAAAGGCTAATCAATACTATTTCAGAATCCTAATATCTATCTGTACCTGCATCTTGTATTGAAAGATGAAAATAACTGATAGCTCTGAACCTTTTAATCAGGATGACAAATGATCACTACTCATCTTCCCTATGGCTGGCAAGGTATCATGCGAACAGAGAAATAGGATGGGTAAAAACATTGATTTTGGAGTTTGAAATATCTAGCTTTGGAAAATAATATAAGAGAACTTATCAATTGCAAGAACTATAAATGAAAGAAGCATGACAGCCTGCCATTCTCTTTGATAAACTTCAAAACATCCATGACTCAGAAGTCATAGGAAAAGGCAAAGGGATTCGTCTGGGACTTTGGAGCTCTAGGCTTTCATCATGGTTCTTCTCCTTACCAGATGACTATGTTTTCTAGGACACCGTCTCTGGGTCCTTCTGTCCACGTGGCATAGTGATGCCTGCACTGCTGTGATGCCAGCAGTTATGAGGGGATCACATAAGGCAATGCACGGGAGAGCAGTTCGTGAGCCATAAGCACCAGACATGAGTCAGGTAGCATTATCCAGCTCGGGAGATGGGAGCCACTGGTCCTGGCTGAGTTGGAATGCACCTGAAGGTCATAACTAACTGAAGTGTTGTTCTTAAATTCTCAAATTTTCCATATTTATTTATTTACATATTTAGTTAGGACTTCATATACATGCCATCTTTTTAATTTCATTATATACATATATACACATATATATGTATATATGTGTGTATATATATATTTAGGACTTTGCCTTTCTAGTCATGAGGAAAACACATAGCTGATATTTTAGATGAAAGTGGCAATGGACAGTTTACTCTATGGATATATGGAGAGGAAATGTGAACCCTGAAGTCATCCCAGGAGTGAGTGAGAGCCCAGCATCTGGAATAAGATCCATCCTGGGCTGGACATCATGCCACTGTGTTTCCCACATTCTGTGTTCCTGCCCATCTTTTGAAGGAGGTCCTTGCTGGTACAACTTGCTGTGGATTTGGGATTACAAAAATATGATCACTTTTGGCAAAGTGTTCCAGATGCTGGGAGAACTACTACAGAATAAGCCTGCTCTGCAGAATGATTTGATTCAAAATGTGTCCAATTCCTAGCCAGCAGAAGGCTCCTAGAAGTGTTTGTAGCAATCTGTGGGCTCTGAACTACTCCAGTCCAGGGCTCCAGATGCTGGCAGATATTTCCCTCTATTAAATCAGTCTTAAAGGATTGCCATATGCACTTCAATCAAACCTTTCCCCCCACACACGTTCCCATAAAATTGCTGCTCTGCAGAAAAGCTTTTCAGCCACACTCATGTAAATGTGGCTTTTTCTATGAATAGAATAGAAAGAGTACATATAAAATCTGGTTCAACAATAGCACCTTTATATTCCCCACCAAGCTTTATGCTGTGTGATGGGTCACTGCTGCTTGATACTTCAGAGATTGTCAGGGAATGTCTGGCCAGGATTTTCTTGCTGTATGTATAGTGGATTCCTATTATGCTGTAGGGTTGGGGCTCAAGAATATCACTTGTTTTATGGATTTCCTACCTGAGTTTCATTTCTCCAAACTTTATAGCTTTCAAAGTGTTTTCCTTATACACTGTTGAGGTAGACAGAGCAGGTGTTATTATCCACATTTTACAGATAAAGAAACTAAGGCTTAGTTATGACTTGAAAATGTTAAATACAGTTCATTATACTACATTTAATGAGATTTTTTACTATGTTATTTTATGTTACTTATTTATATAGCTTAATTTTTGAACGATGTCTGACCAAAATAATAGGAGTCAAATCTGTATCCTTTTGAATTCTCTGAAAGTATAGTGAAGTAGATACAGGTTTTTGGAAATATAAGCCAATGTATTTTTCATTCCTCTCCAATCCTTAAGCTCCACAAAAGGCAAAGGGAGATACCTCCTGGAACAAATATATCCACAGGATAGAGAAAGGGGTTATGACATTCAGAATGTCTTCACCAAGTGGGGAGCAGAAGTGGAAGTGGGGCAGACAATGTCCTACTATCTTTATAGCAGCCCGGGGAGGCAGCCAACCTGTCTGAGTAGCAATACGTTGACCTTGATGCTGATGGTGGCAGGATGTGATTTAGCCATTGGTTAGGAATGAATCTGGCATTTCTCAATCTCTGAAGCCAGTGGAGGGGGTGCAGTGGATGCCAAAGCTCTTTTTGGCCCTGTTGGGGAACATAATGATATAGAATGGGCAATCAGGAAGCAGGGTGCCCTTCTCAACCAGAGGCAGGTAAACATGATCATGGACACCAGCGGCTGTTCCCGAACAGTGCTGCCCCCTAGCGGTCGTGGGATAGGACCTCAGGCCCCAGGGTTGCCCTAGTGGGGGTCTCTGCTGATCAAGCCCCACCCTCATCAGCTCCATTACACTGAGAACTTGCAAGCTACTCTTTATACTCACATGCCATGTTCTCTTAACAAATGTGGGACTGTCATTAAGAAAAGTTGAGAGTGAGTATTTTTCCAAATGAGACTTTAAGAAATTCTTTTAAACCAGCTTAGACACAGAAATCTTTAATTTATTAGTTTAAAATTCCTTCTTCAATTGTCTCCATTTCTACCTTCCCCATTGTTTCAATTCCCAGTGAGATGGAGGTGCTCATGGGAAGTTTAGTTTGGTTATAGGGATACAAAAGAAGTTGCCTCTTTTTTGGAGTATATCTGAGTTTCAGGATGTGAATTACCTACCTTGCTAAAATAGGAAAGGGAAATATTTCAGTAGAGCTGAAGGCTATGCTAGAGGTCAGTGTATATGAGAACCTTGGAAACAATAGGAAATCATAGGCATTTTTCCTTTCTTGTATTTGCTTTCATTCTTGCTTGCCTAAGGCTCTTTTATATAATGGACGTCAGCAAAAGTGCCTTCCTCCAGGAGATCAGTCCCCCTGCCTACTGTGCAGGCCTCCAGGGGTCCCTTGGCTTCTCAATTTAATTACCATAAGACCTTTTGCAGTTGCCCCATGGTGTTTCTAGGCTTTCCCAGAAACGGTGCTGTAAATCTTTCACCCACTGAAATCTTTTGTATACCCTTCAGCCAGAATAATTGGGAAGAAAATTATGTTCATGTTATTTCAGTTGGAGAAAGTGCTAATAATTCAGGGATCTGTGCAGTGGGACATAGAAATCCATTACTTTTAGGGTTAGCTCCATATTCCATTGACCTTGGGCAACTCTGTCGGCCACTATTAAATGGATTGGGCTATGTGATTTTAAATGTCACCATTTAAAGTTTACTTGATTTGCCTATTCATTTAACACATTTATTAAGAGCCTACTATGCACTATCCGAGGTGCTGGGGTGTGATAATAAACCAGAGAGCCAGGGTCTGTGCCTTGTGGTGCTTTTATATGGCTAGCACAATTGAGAAACTCTATAATAAATTACAAGGTGACATTTACCATAAAACCATGACACAAACACTAATCCCTTTATAATCTAATTAACTTTTTGCAGCAACACTTTTGTTCAAGATCTTCCTGGGCATTCTTGACTAGGTCTCTTAATAAGCCTGGTTCAGGCAGGTGTCCAGAAAGGGCAGTGGAGAGAACACCGAGTTCTCAGCCCTGACACTGATGGCAAACGGCTCTCTCCTGATTGGGGCAAAATAATGGCAGTGACTTTGTGAGCACCTATGATATGCTAAGTGCAGCAGTGTGGACTTAACACAGGTTATCTTACCTTGGGAAAATCAGTCTCAATTACTCTTGGCCTTGAACTCCCAAGGAAACTGTAAATGGCTTTCCACCAGAGCTTTCCATCTTCTTTGCCATGACCTCTTATAATTTAGTAAAATGTAGCACAAGAGGCTGCCAAATGAACTAAGTAAAAGAGAAGAGAAAACAGGTCAGGGAACTTCTTGGTGAAGAAAGGGTATGTACGAAGGAAAAACAACTGAAGAAGAGTAATACCAGTAAGTTCACCTCTTAATTTTGTAAGAAAAGGGCATTTTATGGCCATCTATATTATTTTGAAGTCATGAGACATTTTCCTAAGTTGGGGAGTCACATCATCTGCTGTGCCTGAGTGGGCTTAACCTAAAAAGAAGCAAATTATATCATATGTTTTTATAAAGGAACTTTGAAAAAAACAATGACTAACCATCTGGTATATTTTAAAAATCTGCTCTGGAATGTATCTTTTACATATTTTCTGGATTGTCATATTTTACTGCTAATACCCTGCAGATACCTCTATTTAGAGCTACAGGTCCAGATGATTGATAAAGGAGGAGAAAAGAGCCCCCTTGGCCAACCCCAAAACGAATATTCTAACCATCCTTTATTCAGAATGCATAACAAAATAGTCTGAAACTAGGGCATTGTGGGGACAGAGTCCCAGAGAGCAGTTTCTAGGCTCTCAGCCTCATGTGGAAAGGTGCTGGCTCGGGTAGTAGATGGCCATCAGCTGTAACCAGTTAGCTGCTAGTGACTAATATAACTGCAGTGGCTACACTGGCAAGGGGGTTGGTTTGTTGGTTGGCAGAGAAACAGACTGCGGATTGTGGCTGGCAAGTGCTGTTAGCCAGTGGATTGCGGATAACAGATCCTGTTGACCCTACTTCCTGTGTCTCCAACCCAGCCGCCAGTGAGCATATAGTGGTATGAACCCCCTATCCATGCTGCGTTGGTGTTCTTTTTTGGCCTCACCATATCCTGCGTTCTTGTGCGGGGAGCGGGACCGGAGACCCTGTATGACAGGCATATATGCCAAAAATGTTTGTAGCTCTTGTGTAAGAAGGCAAGCTATTGAAACAGAAATAGTTCATTTTCTGAGTGGATACTTCTATTCTTCTCTAGAGGAGTCAAAATTTACGTAAGATAATTTAGATGAAGACAAAAATAAGGAACATTTCATTTTCTATAACTGTTCCTTTGCTTTTGAATGCTATACCTGAAAATGGTGGCAAACACTTAAATTTGTAATGTAAAGATATCTTGGTTTCAGATTTTGGGTGAATATTCTATTAGTTTAAATTTCAAATTCTTTATTACTGTTGTTTCTCCCGTAATGAAGTTTCACTCACCTTTTCATAGTGCGCTCCTGGTGTAGGGAAAGGTCTGAGTGGCCTTAGGGCCATGGGGCAGAAGTTCTGGCCCATCTGGTGTCTTACGGAGGTCGCCTGGAAATTTCTTTTGACCTGACTAGCTAGCTACTGATACTGTGCTTCCCCAAAAATAAGACCTAGGGGGATAATCAGCTCTGATGCGTCTTTTGGAGCAAAAATTAATATAAGATCCGGCCTTATTTTAATTTTTGCTCCAAAAAACGCATTAGAGCTGATTGTCTGGCTAGGTCTTATTTTCTGGGAAACATGGTATTCGTTGAGTGTGCGTTATCCTGCCTCACTGTTTGTATGTTGTGTGCTAATTGCTGCTGCTGCTCATAGACTTTTTTCCTATCCCCTGCAATCAAGGCCAGCTACATAATTTGTGAGACCCCATGTAAAATGAAAATGTGGGCATACCTGGTTTAAAAGTTATGAAGAATTTGCCGTTGGCAACAACAGCGCGTTAAACCTAGCATGGGGCCCTTCTGAGCACAGGGTTCTTCTTAAATTCTCTGCTATGCCCGCTCTACAGAGGAACTCCAGAGTGACAGGTCTGGCAGAGACAACTCCAAGTTCTTAAGAGATCAGGGAGGAGAGAAGCTGAATGGGAGAAGATAAGGTTTTTGTTGTTGTTAATTGGGGTGGGCAAAAAACAGGATGCACATTAATCAGTTTTGTTCTTGACACATGCTTCGTTGCTGAATTCTTACTTGTTAGGCTTGTCAATGGTGTTGCATCTCTTTGTTTTTAAGCCAAACTCCTTGTAATTTGCTTTCTCTTTTTGCAAACGTTAGCATCCCCTTCTCGAGGTGGCTACTTTCTCCATGTTGTGGACTTTCGTCCTTTTTGCATTCCAACTGGACATGGATTCTTCTTTTTTTGAGTGTCCCGGTCCTTTCATGCATAGATTTTTTGTTTTGATTTTTCATATTAACACCATCAAAACTCCTTCCTCTGCAGCCATGCCCACATGCTCTCAACTTACAACAGTGCTTTGAAATTCTAAGCTTTAATATTTTCATTATTTTGGTACTATATCTTCAATGTTGAGTGGAAAGTATTTTCTTGGGGAAGAAACCATATTTTGTTTGTAGGAGAACTAGTGCATTAAAGATAATTTATTAAGTATTCAGAATCCAAGTCAATGCTGATGGGTGGGCCCCATCTTGTTTTTGTTTTGTTTTTTAAAGAAATATACTTATGACTTAAATCCATTAGAACATAATGAAATCAGATTAGAAATTAGAATAACATTGTTCAATTCTAATTCTAGTGTCTTCTATATATGTAGACATATACTTAAGGAATTGAAATAAAATTAAAAATATTTTGTCTGAAAATTAGGTGGCAATTTAACATAACAGAGGCTGCCACTTTTAAAAAAAAAATTCAGATGGCTATAGCAATTACCTATTGCTATACTAACAACATCTTATCCAATGCCTGAAAATCAAGTTGAGGTCTTAGTATTAAGGGACAACATTTCTGTGTTACATTAAGAAAACATCTTTATTTTGTAGTTCACTCTTTACTTGGAACAGGGAGAAATGGGAAGAAGTCTGTGGAGCACCACAGCAACAGTCATACCTACAAAGAGGTGAAACAAGGTGGTCATCTACCTTATTGGATTTGTCAGCAGCTAACAGCAACATTTTAATACCATAATTTAGACTCATGCATCCCCTACAGGGACAGCTAATTGAAATGTTTCTGGGGGTAGGGGAAAAGTGTTCTAGCCAATAGAGGTGTTTGAGAAGATGTGCTAATATATGAGTATAGTCAAAAGAAAAGCCAGGGGTTGGGTTTATAGATTTTAAAAAGACACTCATCATCAGTATTGTTACAATTAGAAATATGACTGCTAATTTCCAGATTTTCCCTGTACTCTCCCTTCCTATTACTCCATTTTGTTTACATCTTAGTGAAATAGTAGCACATTTCCATTCATTAATCCAATCCCCTGAGTCCTTTATAATGCTTTTTGAATCTGAGCCTATCTTTACCTCTCCCCACCATGAGTGTTTAGGTTCCTGTTTCCACAATTATAAAAGCCTCTTTGTCTTTTCATCTTCACTCTTATCCTTATCTAATTTATTCCATACACAGCAGTCGTATTAATCTTCTGAGAGTGACACTGGATTACACTGTTTTTATACTCAAAACCTTAAAGATGTCCCAGAACTTAGAGAATAAAGTCCAACTTTTTTTTTTTTTTTTTTGGCATTTAGTCCCTGCATAGTTGGGCCACAGTCACCTCTTCAACTTGTACTCCCACTGGTCCTCCCAATAAATAGGTCATTTCATGGCAAATCAGTCAGTTGACAACTACCTGAGTATGTTTCTGTCCTCATGTGTGTTTGCTCACTGTGTTTTCATCATTTGAGATGATCCCCTACCATCTCACCATTAATGCACGTTATTGCCAGTGTTCAAAGTCAGCCTAAGTGCTGTCTGCTCTGTGGAACTCTTCTCTACCTGGGATTTCAAGATGGTGACATTCTGAGTGTGGGGTTTTGTGTGACTGTACTATTGATATGGGATATTTTCTTTTGTTCTAGGGATAAAGTGTAGACATGGCACAAATGCATGTGATGCCAAATCAATGGGTATTCGGGTCATTTCAGAGAGTCAGATTTTTTTGTTTGTTTGTTGGTTGGTTTTTAAACAACTAAGAACATGAAGCAGGAAATAGGTGAGTAAATAAGCAGGGAAAAGATATGGAAGGTTTTAAAGCAGTTTTAAGTGGTTTCTTTCATCTGAGTCTGATTATTGTGTAATTAACATTTTCTCTTCACTTACCTACTCGTATACTTCATAGTGGTTTTAAACTAAACATGTATTGATTTTATAACAAGAAAAATAAAGTATAATAATTTCTATAAAAAAAATTCTGAAAGAGTTTTTCTCAAGTACCCTGCAGATAAGGGAAGTCTCCAAAAGATGTATGCTTATAGCTGAAATTGGTGTATTGAATCACACCATTCTGTTATTTCCAGAGTAAACCCAGTTTGGCAATGACTAAACCACAAACAAACAAACAAACAAACAAACAGACAAAAAACCCTAATATATTTGGATCTGTTTGCTAATACTTTATTTTTGATTTCTGTTTCAAGGTTTATAACTGAGATGAGAAAATTACACACTTATTTTATATTAGAAAAATATTTTGAGAAGAGTAACATCAGCAAGATGACAGAATAGTTTCCTACCATCATCACCCAACAGAATTTACCCATTTTAGCTGTATAGTTTGAAGAGTTTTGACAAATATATACAGTGATGAATCCATTACTAAATTTGAATATAGATTATTTTTATCACCTCACAAAATTCCCTCAGGCCCCTTTTTGATCAAATCTTCTATTCTATCCTGCAGCCTTCAGTAACCACTGATCTGATTTCTGTCTCTATAGTTTTGCCTTGTTATTGATTTTAATTTAGTTGCACTGTGGCCAAGGAACAGACTTTATTACAGCAGTTCTTTGATATTTGATGAGATTTGCTTTTGGACCTTTACGTGGCTAATTATCATAAAGTATCTTTAATGTTGAATTGCTATGTGCAGAGTTCTACATATACCAGTTAAACCAAACTTGTTTATAGTTTTTTTTTTCAATCTCCTATCATCTTATTCATTTTCTGTCTGTTAGAGCTATCAATTTCTGTGAAAGGTATATTAAAATTTCTCTCTATTGTGGGGGATTTGTCAATTTTTCCTACAGTTTTGTCAATTTTTTGCCTTGTGCGTGTTGAGATTAGGTGCTTACAAGTTTAGAATTGATAAATCTTCCTCATGAATCAAAACTTGTATTATTATATAGTAGCTTTCCTTTATCCCTAAAAGTGACTATTTTTCTTAAATTATTTTTTTCTGGTATTAATCCAACTTTATTCTGACTAATATTTGAGTGATTTATTATTTTTCTAGCCTTTTATTTTAATTATTTCTGAGTCCTTATGCTTTTTGTGATTTTATTTTTGTACAAAGCCCAAAGCTGCTTTAATTTTTAAGCTAATGTAACAATTTCTGCCTATTAACTGAATAGTTTAGACCATTTACATTTATTATTACTTATAATTTTAATTTGCCTCATCTTTTTGCTTCATATTTTATTTTTTATTTTTTTGCCACTTTTGAATTCTTTGTGTTTTTTATTTCATTCCTTACCTCCACTTTGTTATTCTCCAAGTATTCATAACATTTTAATATGCCTACTTAGTTTACCAAAGCTTAAACTCAATATCCTGCTTTCTTCATGAACAGTAAAATAATTTAAGAATTCTTGAAACATGATTATACCCTTCCCATCTTCTATGTAATTGTCATCCATTATTTTAGTTCTCACCTGTTTTTATATCACATTAATCAATTGTTTTATGTCATCTGTTTAGATCTAACCACATTATTTGCCAGATCCTTTGTTTACTATTTCTAACATTTCAAACTTTTGTTCTGAGATCATGTTTCTCTTTCCTGAAATGTATCTTTTCTAAGTTCTTTTAATAATACTCTGTTGCTGGTCAGTTCTCCTAATTTACTCTTGTTCTTTATAGCTACTCATATATACACAATTTGGGGGCAGAGTTATTTTCTCTGGATGCTTGGAGCTATTACATCACTGTCTTAGTTTGGACAGTTATAACAGAATACCACACACTGGGTGGGTTATGAAGAACAGAAATGTATTCTCACAGTTCTGGAAACTGGGAATCTGAGTGAGATAGAGTGCCAGTCTGGCTGGGTTCTGGGGAGGGCCCTCTTCCAGTTTGCAGACTACTATTAGGTTTGGTGCAAAAGTTATTGCAGTTTTTGCAATTGTTTTTAACCTTCTAAACCGCAATTACTTTTGCACTAACCGAATATCTTCTTGTTATATACTCCCATGATAAAAGGGATGAGACCTAATGACCTAATCACCTCCAAAGGTGTCACCTCTAAATACTATCACATTGGGGGTAAGATTTCAACATATGAATCTTGGGGGGACACAAATTTTTAGTCTACAGCAATCAGCACCTTTTGTCTTCCATTGTTGCCATCAAGTCTTAGGATTCTTTTATCTACAAAATAAATTTTAGAGAATTCTCAGTCATAATTTCTACAGATATTTCCTCTTTTGTATTCTCATTTTTCTCTTTTTGACATCCAATTTGTTGGAGCCTCTCATTCTGTCCTCTAGGTCTCTTAATTTCTCTTTCATAATGTCCATTTCTTCTTGTTGCATTTGGAGCAGTTTCTTTAGCCTTCTCTTCCGGAGCATGCCTTTTTTTCACTGGGAATGTAGCTCTTCAAGGATCCAGCATTTATGCAGGAGTCTTAGTTCCCAATTTAAAGGCCAGTGCTTAGGTCCTGTTTCCTTAGAGGTTGTTGTTAAAATCAGATCTAACCATAAAATTATGTTGCAGATAAGAGAAAACGCCCAAGGTAAGCCAAATCTTACATAAGGTTACTATTTTTGTTTTCAGTTTATTTTTCTTTCTGTTTTTTTTTTCCAGTTCCTAGGTATTTCCTTTATATTTTATGATCTAAGCTATACTTTTCAAAGGGTGTTCATTATATTTTATTCAGTATATCTAGATGTTTCATGCAAAAAGAATTTTCAGTATACTTACCTGCCACATTGCTAGAATTGGAAGTTCAGAGTTCATTTTTTACCTGAATTTTCTTTATACTTGGTCAGGTTTTAGTAAATATGTATCTTGGCTTCTCATACTTTTATGATTTGCAAGAATCCAAAGTATTCCATAATCCTGCTGTCTTGTATTCACTGTTTCATTCATTTATCCATAAAGCCTTTTTGATCTACATTCCTTCTTAATGTAGCAACTTAAATTTCTTTCTAATGACACTTTCTACTAACTAGTTCAATGTGGGGATGTGGGTTTTCTTAGATGCCAAATAGCTGGAGGCAGAGCAGGGGAATGTATACCCTGATCATTATCACCGCAGCTGAGGTGTTATTTTTACTAATATTGAGATTGACATGAGAAGTAGGAAAGTTATGATGTGTTTACATGTTCCCTTAAATTGAAATGCGTAGATTGACAAACTATTTCTGCATAGGTATATATGCCTCCAAGTATAAAAGGACCATGGTATAAGGCAAAATGAATCTTTTTGGAACTGACAAGACCTTATCTTTCTTGGACAGCTGTGCACAATTTTTGGGGACTAGGAGAGGCCTTGGGAAACGAAGGAGATATCCTGAATCTGCAGCTGCACCGTGTGTGATCCCTTTATTTCAGGTTAGTTTCTGTGTCCTTTGTTCCTTAAAGTCTTTGTGGTCATTTTCCTCCAAGCCAAGCTCACTTCAGATGATACATTAACCTTCTTTGATATCATAGGCTCCTTTCCAACAATGCTGCCCATTTACAATATAGATTTATAATTATTATACTATGATCTGGTTAGATAAAACTTCAATTAGATTATAAGTTTTTTAAGGACAGCATTCTTTTCTTGCACCTTTCATAACTTGTATCACATTGCTATGGCGGGTGCTCAATACATATGTGTGAGTAAATGAATGGACACACATCTGGAGTGATCTATCATAGAAATTCATATCTAGAGACTAGTTTAAAAGTGAGTTTTATGTCCATTAATGAAACTCTCTTAGCCCTAATGGCCTATCATTTCAAAGAGTTTTAGTACTTAGCGACCATTTAATGTATGGATTATTGACCTATTCACTCATATCGCAGATGCTTTGAGCTGTCTAAATCTGCCAACAGAAATCTGTTTTAGAGACTTCAAGATAAATGACTTAGTAGTCTTTAATGGTTGTTGTTATGGATGGCTGTGCCCTTAATTGATAGCTTAGAAGATTAACAACTCACCGGATGGATTATTTCACTCTTCTATGCATTTTAGAGAGTGAATGTATCTCTGATGGCTCAAGTCAAATCAAATAAACATTTGCTGAACTCCTACTGTAGGGAAAACACTGTCTAGGTGCTAGAGTGTGTGTGTGTGTGGGGGGGTTAGGGGGTGGGAATCAACTTCAAAAACAACAACAACAACAAAATGTATGCAATAAAAATGTCAAAATCAAATGCTAATCATCTATAATGGATGCTTTCTATGAAGGTGGGCCAATTTTAGATCAATGGAGCATTAATGGAAATGATATTAAAGTCATTATTCTTAAGAATTTCTAAAACTGATATTCACTGTGTGTTTGCACAGACACATTTGATTGTGCTAAAGAGTGTCTTGTTGTATATTATTGTTTATAAAACATGAAATTAACAAAAACATTAATAGCATCTGAATAATTAAGAGATGTGTTAGCAGCAGTAACAGTAGCAGTAATACTTATGGCCATGATTAAAAACAAAAACAAAAAACTTGTCTAACATTCTGTGTATGCTTTCTTCCTGGCTAATCATGTCAAGTCTAAGAAAGGATTTGTTGGAAATAAGGAGGACTCCTGTTTATTCATGAGATTGTGTGTAATGGTGAAAAATATGAGCATTGTTACCAAACAGCCCTTATTTTGAAACTCTAAATCTTCCGGCTCCTGGCAATATGCAGCTGGACAAGTCATTGAACCTTTCTGCAGTTTCATCCTTTAGGAAATGGGTATAATACCTATTTTGCCGTGTTGTTACTTTACCAGGTAGTTATAAGTACCTGGCACATAGCTTGTCCAAAGTGTTCAATAGATAGTAATACTTGTTCTAGTTCTTTTGTGAGTCCCAAATTGACATCTCTGCCATAGCTGTAAATGTCTAGCAGTGCTGTTTCCTATTGTGGAGCAAGTGTTTGAAAAGTCAGTGTGAACATTGGCAGTGAGGTGGACTTAGGGTGCAGCTGGGCAGTTGCACGGGGAGAAAACCGGCTGTCTGTAGGGCACGTCGGTGAATGCAGGAGCTGCAAAAACGTGGTTGTAGGAACTCAGTGTTGGCAGTTGTAGAAAGAAAGAGAGGATTATCACTGTGGTTTCCTTCTTTGAGCCCATGAAGACTGCTTGTTAACTCTAATTTGAAAGAGAGAAACATTTCCAGAAAGTACACACCAGAGTTTGCTCTTTTCTGTCTGACATTTCCTATAGAAATAATTACAGTTGCATTTTAATATCTGAAAAATATTTCAGGGAAGACAGGATGATGTTTGCACTGAGAAAGATAATAGATATAAAGTTGCTCTGAAAAAAATTAAGAAATACTATGGAAGGATATAACATCATTATTGTCCTTCCTTGCACCTCTGTGCATGATTGCTTTTTTTTTTTTTTTTTGCCTCCCAATTAAGACTTAGTTTTCTTCACACCTTGGCCTTCTTGCATGGTACTGCAATTTACAGTAGGTCAGAGGTCAGAGAAATTCATGTGGTGCAGACAATAAAGTGAGGAAAGATTTTGTTTCCTCATTAATGCATTTTATTTACATAAAATGGAAATGCTTGATAAATAAAAATAAATCTTGGAGGATGCGATGGCAGAATGAAACAAGCAAGTTTTCCTCACGACCGTTAAAGGTGCCTTCTGGGTACAACAGAGGAACCCACTTATAGGCTGTGGCCTCAGTGCCTCTCACTCAAAGCAGGAATGCACAGCCCAGGGTGGCTCTAAGATTTCAAGCCCAATGTCAGTTTATGGTTCCCATTAGGCAGGGTAGCCTTGTGATTTGTTGCCAGTAGCTTGCCCCTGGAGGGATGGTTAGTGAGGTTTGAAGTTTCATTTAAATTTTCCTTTCAAAATGCTTTTCTTACCATGAAGATGAAAGTCAAGAGTTTCCAGATAAGCTTCACTGGAGTGCATTCCACTTCTCTGAAGTCTAAGACTGGCAACTGAAATGTGGGTGGAAATGCAAGGAGTGTGTCTGATTTAACTGGGTGGGACTGCCTCGTGTACCTGCTGAGATGTTTCTTGGGCAGGTACCAATTTGCCTCAGGCATTTAGAGGGCTCATTTCTTCAGGTGGGCTGGCCCATGATCTCCTCAGGGCACAAGCCTACTTCCATTAGTGCTAATGTGAAGGGAATGCTCACTGAATCAGGAGTGTACTGATACGTGTGTGAAAAGCAAGACGGGACTGTCGAAAGGTGTCAGCAAAGCAGGAAGAGGCACTAGTGGAATGGTGGCAGTCATTCTTGCCTATGCATTTGACGTTTTTATTCCTGTCTTTAGAAATGGAATTGGGAGACTTTTAAGACACTAGAAAGCCAAATGTAAAGCATGATAGTTTTTACCTGGCCCACAGGTATCAGCAGGCCAGGAAGATGGATTTTCAAACTGCCAAGAAAGCAGGATAGAAAGAACAAGAACAAGGAACGCATTATAGAACCACTAGTCTCAGCCCAGCAAACGTGTGAGGAAGGAAGCCAGGATGCACTGTGAGTACAGAGTTGCTCGCTGTCGCAGAAAGCTTCTGACCTTCTGCATGTAGCAGGGACTCTTCGTCAGCCCTGCAGGGCACGGGGATTCCAAGTTTGTTGCTAAGTAATAATCTGTCACAGTCGGAGGCTCTAATAAAAGCTGTTTGTATAGATGCTGTTCTTTTGAAAAAAGTTAGGAAGATTGGAGTGGGGATGAGTAAGGAGGATCTGTATCCAAATTTGAGGTTGCTATGACTTTGGCTTCATAATAGCTTAGCTGGTAACCTTGATTCTATTTCCCAGGGACTTCTGCATCAGTCTTAATTTCATGGGGTCAATTAATAAACTCACCCAATGTGGACTGAGCGAGTTGACTTTTCTGTAGCTGGAAAGCAGTCTTCAGACTATAAGAGTAGTTATCTTATCACGTCAACTGCTGAACAATAAGTAGATCTTTTTAAAGCAAGAGCCCAGCCATCCACATCAGAACCACCTAGGGTGGTAGCAAAAATACACTATCCCCGATCTGCCATATTAATACTTGATACACTCACACACATACCCATTCCAGGAACTGTTATAAATCTACATGCTTGAGGAACACTGCTTCTGTTGCTATTGATCAGTTTTAAAATGTAGGTGGGCGATATTTGTAGAGTCAGTTTTTCTTCCATACGTACCTTTATGCCCATAAGGTGATATGCAAACACGGTGTAGCAATGATCCCATGGCGTTTGTAGAGGTTTGAAGAAGCCGTGTGCTTTCCTAGGAATTCAGACTGCAATAGCAAATTTATCACGGTTCAAAATAATAAATATAATAATAATGATAATAACCATAACATTATTTCCAAATACTAGACCTACTAAACACATATCAGTGGGTGAAATAATCAACTAGAACAATTCTTAGAAAAGAAATGTCTTTTTCATCCATCCTTATGATTGTTATTGAGAGTTGAATGTAACAGTAGACTGATTTTTAAAAATTTGAATGGTTTTTCTATCTTTTTGGAACTACATTATAGAGACATACCATCACGACACATAGTATATATAAAGCATGTAGTAGAGTGCTTGTCATACATTGGTGCTCAGAAAATATGTCCTGGTTTTCGTTCCTTCCTCCGCTTCTCCTTCTTTCCCCTCTAGATGGCTCCAGGAATTCATATCAACTGTGGCAACCACGTCTCTGATTCATGATTTCTGATATAAGCCATAGGCAGTCTATTCATTTTATTTATAACATTAGAGATAATTAATGTACCATTTGGTTCTTAATTAAAAGCATCTTCTTTGCCTGACTTAGCCCTTCATGTCAACTTGGAGATGTATGCTTCCTACTGTGTTCCTGCTCTCAACATGGCCAATGGAGAAAGAGAAGAAGATAAATCTGGGAAATACCTTTACAGAAAGTGTATGGACTCCATTTCCATTTTGTCCTAAATGGGGAAAAAGTCATATCCATGTTCCCTTCTGGAGAAAATGAATGAAGCTATATTCTTTCATAAGTGTAGTTGCAGAACTTTGAACAAAGATTTCTAGCTGGACTAAGGATATGCTTGTTTATCTTTTGTAGTGACATCATTGCTGACCCAAATTAAATATCTCTGTCCTTGGGTCACTTACCCAGAATCTTCTAATTGAGCAGTTCTGATTACAGGATTTGAGAGAGAGCATTATAAGTTACCTTTTACCTTTACGTATGTATATAATCATACGTAGTCACACGAGAACCCCTCAAGATGCACAGAGAGGCCATTCTTCTTTGCTGGGACAATCCTTGCTTAGTTTACCAAAGACATTACATTTAACTCACATCACTGTTATTAGACAAATACTCCTGAAATTACCATTTATTTTTAAGGATCAGACCCTCCACCAGCAAAAAGGTTTATGACTCGTTTTATTGTAATACTCATTTCATTGTGGTGGTCTGGAACTGAAACTACAATATCTCCAAGATATATATGCCTGTATGTATGTATATATATATATATATATATATATATATATATATATATATATATATATATATATATTATATATATAATATACACATATATATTATATATGTGTATATATATATATAATATATATATCAGGAAAGGGACTAAAATTATAATATACAGATGTAGATATATACAGTGTTTCCCCAAAAATAAGACCTAACCGGAAAATAAGCTCTAGCATGATTTTTCAGGATGATATCCCTTGAACATAAGCCCTAATGTGTCTTTTGGAGCAAAAATTAATATAAGACCCAGTCTTATTTTCAAGGAAACACGGTACATAACATGTGTGTGAGTGTATATGTGTGTGTATGTATAATTTTTATTTTTTAATTACAGTTGACATATAATATTATATTAGTTTCAGGTGTACAACATAGTGATTGGACATTTATATAACTTGCAAAGTTATCACCTTGATAAATCCAGTACCTGTCTGACGCATACATAGTTATTACAATACTACTGGGTATATTCCTTATGCTATACTCTACAGCCCCATGACTATTTTGTAACTACCAATTTGCAGCTCTTACTATCTTACCCCTGTCACCTATTCCGCCATCCCCCCATCTTGCTTCCATGAAAATGCTCTGTATCTACGAGCTTGTTTTTGTTTTGTTTGTTTGTTTATCCAGTTCTCTAGATTCCACATACAAGTGAAATCA
The DNA here is from genome assembly GCF_964194185.1 of Rhinolophus hipposideros. Taxonomy (NCBI): domain Eukaryota; kingdom Metazoa; phylum Chordata; class Mammalia; order Chiroptera; family Rhinolophidae; genus Rhinolophus; species Rhinolophus hipposideros. The sequence goes on along the minus strand of NC_138049.1, from coordinate 61,483,182 downwards.
TATGACATTTATCTTTCTCTGTCTGACTTAACTCCACTCAGCACAGTACTCTCTAGGTCCATCCATGTTGTTGCAGATGGCAAGATTTTATTCTTTTTTTATGGATGAATAATATTCCTTTGTATATATGTACCACTTCTTATTTATCCATTTATTCAGGCTGCCTCTACATGTCGGCTATTGTAAATAATGCAGCAATGAACATATCGATGCACATGCCCCTTTTGAAGTAAAATTTTGGGTTTCTTTGGATAAATACCCAGAAGTAGAATTACTGGGTCTTTTTTTGTTTGTTTGTTTTGTTTTGTTTTTTGGTTCTTGTTATAGCCTTTATTTTAAAGTCTGTTTTGTCTGGTATAAATACTGCTACCCAAGATTTTTTTTTTTTAATTTTCATTTTCATGAAATATCTTATTCCATCCCTTTACTTTCAGTCTGTGTGTGTCTTTTGATATGAAGTGAGTCTCTTGTAGACAGCATGTGTAAGGGTCTTGTTTTCTTATCCAGTCAGCCTCCCATTGTCTTTTGATTGGAGCATTTAATCCATTTACATTTAAAGTAATTGTTGATAGATATGTAGTTATTGATATTTTATTATTCATATTTTGATTTATTTTTCTTCTTCTTCTTAAAGAAGTCCCTTTAACATTTCTTACAATACTGGTTTGGTGGTAATAAGCTCCTTTAGCTTTTTCCTGTCTGGGAAGCTCTTTACCTCTCCTTCAATTTTAAATGGTAGCCTTGCAGTGTAGAGTACTCTTGGTTGTATGGCAGGGCTTTTCATCACTTTGAATATTTTGTACCAATCCCTTCTGGCCTGTAAAGTTTCTGTTGAGAATAAGCTGATGGTCTTACGTTGTAGGTAACAAACCTGCCTTTTTCTTGCTGCGTTTAAGGTTCTCTCTTTGTCTTTAACTTTTGGCATTTTAATTATGATATTTCTTGGTGTGGGCCTGTTTGGATTCATCTTGTTTGTGACTCTCTGCACTTCCTGGGCTTGCATATCTATTTTCTTCACCAGGTTAGGAAAGTTTCCCGTCATTATTTCTTCAATTAAGTTTTCTATTCCTTCCTCTCTCTTCTCCTCCTGGTACCCTTATGATGTGAATGTTGGTATGCTTGATGTTGTACCAGAGACACCTTAACTATTCTCATTTTTTTGGATTCTTTTTTTCTTTTACTGTTCTGATTGGGTGTTTTCTTCTACCTTATCGTCTAAATTGCTGTTTCAATTCTCTGCTTCATCTAATCTACTTTTGATTTCCTCTAATGTATCCTTCATTTCAGTTATTGTAGTCTTTATTTCTGACTGGCTCTTTCTTATGTCTTCTATCTCCATTTTTATGTTTCCTATCTCTTTGTTGAAGTTCTCCCTGAGTTCAGTGAGCATCTTTATAAGCAGTGTTTTGAACTCTGCATCTGGTAGATTGTTTGTCTTCATTTTGTTTAGTTCTTTTTCTGGAGCTTTGTTCTGTTTTTTTACTTGGAACATGTTTCTTTGTCTCCCCATTTTGGCGCCTCCCCATGTTTGTTTCTATGTCTCCCCATCTTCTTAGTAGAGTGGCCTTATATAATAGGTATCCTGTGGGGCACAGTGGCATAGTCTCCTTGGTCACCTGAACCTGTTGCTCTGGGTATGTCCCTTGTGTGTGCCCTCCTGTTGCAGTTGAGTCTTGGTTACTGTTTGCACATTAGTGGGAGAAATTGACCCTCAAGCTGATTGGTTGTGAGTACTGGTTGTGACTATAGTGGAGGAGCTATTGTGCAGAGGCTGACTCTATACAGCAGGATTTGCTTTAGCAGGTTCTGGTACCTATCCTGTCTGCCCTTGGGTGCATCTTTTGGGAAGGTGGTTGGGTGGTACTTGGGTGTGGTATGAAGTTGGCCACTAGGTTTGTTGGTTCTGGGGCCTCTTGGGAGGGGCTATGTTGCTGGCCAGGGTCAGCCACTGCCACTGCCCTCCTGAGGCCAGTTGGTATGTGCTATAAAGAGATCTGCAGATGATTGCCACCTGTGCTCGGCTTGGATAGGTGCCTGGGAGAGGCTAAGTTATGAACCAAGGCCAGCTGCCAGTAGTGCTAGGCCTGGGGCTGCGTAGCAAGAGGTACAGGCCCCCAGAGGCCAGATGCTGCTTGTTTAAGGTTTGTAAACCTTTGAGAGATTTTAGTAAAGTCCATAGCATGAGCCAAGATAGGCTGTTTGTATGGAAAAGCCACTGGAAGTGGCTCGAGTGACCCTGAAAGTTGGATGAGGTGGGGTCTCAGGGAATCTCCAGGGTGGGGCAAAATATGTTAGCCCCAGGCTAGGTTAATAGGGACTCAGATATCGTAGCTGCCTGTGTCTGCACTCTGGGTTGGGGGAGTAACAAAGTAACAATGCTTTTCTACCAGCACTTCTGTCTGGGAGGAAGCTGTCCCTCCAGCCCTCACACTGGAGCCAGACATCTCAGTTCCTCCCCATATGTCCCTGGCACTTTCAAGTTGCTGCCCACCACTGGAGCTCAGAGCAAGTGAGTCCATCAGCAAGTTAGTCTGTGCACGGGCCTTTTGAGAAGAACTCTGGGATTCCAGCCACCCTCTGTCTCACTCAGCCACAATGTTCACTGGTTTTCATAGTCAGAAGTTGTAGGAACTTCTCTTGTGTGCACTGGAGACCCAGGCTGGGGAGCATGGCATAGGTTTGGGGTCCCTTGCTCCTCGGGGGGAACTTCTGCAGCTGAGATATCCCTCCCAATGTTTAATCACTACATGTCATTGTGGAACCATTCATATCTCTGCAACCTGTCAGTCTCATTTTGGCTACTTCAGTGTATCCTTACATATAGGACTTCTTTTCAGGTAGACTTCAGGTGATTCTCAATTATGGTTGTTTTGTAGTTTAGTTGTAATTTTGATGTGGTCATGAAAGGAGGCAAGCACAGCATTTGCCTACTCTGCCTTCTTGACTGTAACTTCCTTGGTGCTCTTTTAAAATCTTTGTTCTCTAGAGCAGAGTTGCCCAGATCACAAAGCACATCCATCTCTTTCACAGGCAGCCTTTGCTCTTCATGATCTCTAATTTATGTATTGAAAAATCCTATTAAATCAGACTTGACAGAGTAAACGATAGTAATTTGCTTTTTTTGTTGATTGCAAATGTGGCTTCTGGGTTACCTGAGTACTAATAGTTTCTTTTCTTCACTTTGAGCTGCACTGGGATTTTAAACAAAAAAAGTCAATTTAATTTCCAGTGTGTCATTTGTTTTGAAAAGAAAAAGTAAAACAACCCAGGGAATTTGGGAATTTCTGAGGTATTTACACTCTATCTGAATTTGAAGTTATAGTTTATAGCCAGTATGGCTTTTAAAATTAGCTTAGAAACAAAGTTAACATTAATGAAGAAATTAAAGAAAAACAGTGGAAGAGACCCAGAACAGTAGGAGAATTCTGATTTTGATGTCAATTTTGCACTAAGCTAATCCTCAGGCTCTAGATTTTTACCAGGAGCTGACTGATGTGAAAAATCATTAACAAAGCTCACGAGTTGGATGTAGGGCTAGTAGAGTTTGAATGTCAGAGAATATGACTAAATGGCTGGGATTCTCTGAATTTCATATGCTTGAGTACGGTTATTTCTAAAGACTACTGCCCTTAAGGTTAATGAGTTAGTGGAAATTTGGGGTGTTAATACGTTCTCCGAGGACTAAGTCTGTTTGTCACTTATAACTTATGCTTGGTGTGAACTGCTTAAATCAGATAATCTCTTGAGTGATGTCAGCCTCAGGGAGTGGGAATCTTGGTTTAGGGGTATAGGGAGTGGGTTGAGGGAAGACATATCATTCAGAAGAGGAAGGAAGAAGAGGAAGGAAGGAGATACAAATACTATGTGAATAGGAAGTTTAAAAGTAATTACGATCTACTCAAGAGTAACTTGAGTAAATATTAATAAATACAGAAGTCTGTAATAGATACTTTACATTAATAAATTTGATTGTTTATTACCCATTTTATAACGATACTTCTGTTGAAAATCATGGGAGAATTTCCTCATGAAAATCCTGAATCTTCAAAAAATATATTCAAAATCTACTTTGCTTTAGCCCAATCTATTGTTTCTATTTGTTTCTCCCTTGAGTCTTGGTCTAACCTCTACTTCATTTTTTTGTTAACCAAATTCTGAAAACCATAAAGTGACATTATTTAAGCTCATTATTTATTCCCCATTGCCTTGTCTGGTGTCAGGCATATAGTTGGTTAATTGTTGAAATTGTTAAATCATTTTGTTTTGAAAGATAAAATGAAAAGGCTTATTGGAGTACTACCCATCTTTTCATACACAGCTGGAATGTCTTGACCTCCTTTCAGTGAGGACTTGAGTTTGTTGCTCTGCATATGTGATACTCTATACATGTCTCTCTCTAATGGGGGACTCTCTCTCCTGTTACTCTATATCTCATCTCCTTCATCTCAGCCTGGCCAGGGCTACTCAGTTAGTGGGAATCAGTGAAAGATTAAACAAAAAGTGGAGAAAACATAAAGAGCTCATGGGTCACTTCATCTTGTTTTTCCCAGTACCTTTCCTTTGTTGTGGGTACTTGGGGATGCTTTTACTCTAGGGGACTGCTAGCATCTACCTCTGGCTCAAGTATTTCTCTGCATTTTACATAGGTTTAGTTCAGATGTTAAGACTGTTCTCTAGAGTTTAATGGGTCTGTGCTTATTGCATCTAATCCTGGGAGGAGTGTTTGCATGATGATCCATACTTTGCTAGAGAGGAGAGCGGAGAGTTGAATCCAGAGTATGTTGCTTCCATTCCAGGCCAAACTATTTTCCTAAAGTAGGGGAAATTTTGTACTGGGGATAAAGTGTCCTCTTAAGTGTTCTCACCTCTAGTAGGAAAAATTCAATTTCCCTGAACTATATGTCACCATTTTTCCATTCCTGAGACTTTCATCTGTTTCACAGTAGAAAAGGCACTAAGGGTCAAAGATGAAATACAAATTACCAGGTCATGTTTTGAACCCTACTTGTATGGTCATCAGAATGTCTAGGAGCGAGGTGGCTGGCAGCAGATAGAGAGCTGTGGGAGTGTCGGAGGAACAGCAGGGAAGGCAGGTGAAATTATCTGAACACAGAATGGTGATTTTGATACTGTGTTCTGCCACCCAGCACAGGTTATTAGCTGTAAAAAATCAATTTTCTTTGATAGTGTCTCTATGTCCCTTACCTCTTCTCTGAAATTTAGGTGATGACCAAAGTAACTCTAGGCAGTATACTGTGTGGCATATTATGTGTTCGTTGCATTTAGTTGCTCTGGACATTATAAAATCAATAGACTACGATGCTGAAGCCAAATTTCAAAATGGATACTGTATTTTTCCTATCTCCCTTGTAATTTCAATCAGATAAGGTTTTTTGTTTCTTGTCCAAAACTGTTCGGTGAGCATTCAGTTTCTTGCAAAAAGCTAAATGTAATATGTGGATATGCTTCAGCCTAATCACAACATATTTATTTGGTTCATAATATGTGCAAAGTACATACAAGATGCTGTGAAAGAAACAAGCTTTGTATTAGACCTAGCTCCTGCACCTTAATTCGTCCTTAATTCCTGCTAATGCAAATGGGATTTTGATTGTAATATTCAACCTTCTTAATTGGAAATATCATAAGTCTGATCATTTATTAAAATATTTTCTATTTTCATAAATTTTTGTGTTTTTTCATATAGTCCACTTTTCTCATCCAGACATATGCATAAAGTTTTATGTGTCATATTACTATTGGGAATATACACATATTGTAATAATTATAGATCACATAATTATAAGTAATTATATGATGTGTTAAAATTATATGATAGAATATGTATTTTTCACATTTCTTTAATATTCATATGTATTTTGTCTGCTTTTACCAGTCAAAAGTTCTAAACCAATATAAGTAGTAAGGCAGACATCCTTGTTTTATCTGAATATAAAAGGAATCCTTCTAAGACAACATTTCCCAAACTGTTCTGAAGAGATTAGTGCTTGGATCAAAAAAAGGTTGCAGTCCATTGAGTTTTGCAATTCACCCTTCCGTATTAATGTTTCCAAGAAGTCCTGAGGTCAGAAATACATTTAAACTTTATTTAGTTCATCATTTCCCGCATTTAGTCAGACAAGAATTCCCTATTACCCTTCACCCCCCCTTGTTTTATAGTACTACACATATTAACATTTTAGAAGACAGTGTTCCTGAGGAACTCCCATTTAGGAAAAAACAATACTATAATCTATCACCATGAAATATAATGTTGGGAGTAATTGGGAAAAGATTGTGTTAATAATGTCAAGAAAGTAGCCATTTGCTCCTTTTTAAAAATGTCATTAACAGGAATAAGTATTAAGTGTCTCATAAATACCTGTTGAACAAATCAGTTTTTGTTATTACCCTACTGATATATGATGTGATATGATGTGATATAATAACAAGTTCCTTAATATCAAACCCTCCTTAAAATCCTGGGATAATGACTACTTGGAATTGAGGGATTATTGTTGTCATAGCCTTGGATTTTCTTTGCTAATATTTTGCAGAATTTAGGATTTTTATGTTTATATTCATAAGTGGAATAGGGCTATGATTTTCATTTTTGTGTTAGCTTTGTTAGATTTAGGTATCAGGGTTATATTCACTCCACTGAATAATGTGAGTACTTGTCTATCTTTTTCTCAATATAGTAGCTGTTTATATTCAGCATGGGAATTCTGTGCTCCTTGAGTGTTTGAAATAATTACCTGGTTAATGGGCTGAAGCCTTTTATGGGAGATATTCTTTAATAATACTATCAATAATTTTTCCAGTATTTCTCTTGTCAGGTTCTCTTTTTGTTATTGTCAGTTTTGGTAATTTATATTTTTCTTCCAGAAAAGTGTCTATTTTGTTCAGATTCTCTAATTTGTTTGCTTATAATTATCCATAATATATTTTATAATTTTCAAATGTTTTCTATAACTTTTTGATATTGTCTTTTTTGAATTGTGCTGTTTCTGCCTTTCTACCCTTTTTAAGAGCTATGCTTGAATTTATTAACTCTAGTTTTTTTAATTTCTGATTTTATTATTGCTGTTTTTCTGTTCTGATGCTACTTATATTTCTTTTCCTAAATTATTAATTTTGTTATTTTTTTCTCTTTTTCTTTTACTTTTTAAACAATCAGAGTATTGGAACATAAATGTGCCTTTGAATAGCTCTATAAACTCCATAAAGCTTAAGTTGTTTTATTACCATTTCGTTGTATCTAAATAAGCATTTGTTGTACTACTAGCTGGCCTATGGAAGATCTCAGGAAAAACTTCCTGCATAGGCCTGAGATCTGTGGCTCTGTCATGCATTGCCTTTTCTTTCTCATTTTAACTGCTAGCTTTAATAGGCTAAGATGACTGTTCAGAGAAAGGAGATGTGCTCAAGTCACTGCGCCCCGCCCCGTGTAAAAGTTTGATTTCCTGAGAGAGGAGAGTAGCTACAACCTCCAAAGTATCTGTTTAAAGCCACTTTAAATGTAACCAATATTAATAAATCAATTATTCTATGACAAGCTTCACTTTAAGCATTTTGTGAGTATTAATCCAATTAATCTTGTAACAACCTTGTGTGACAGGTGTTATTCACCCCTTCCCAGGCAGGGAATCTAAGGCACAGAGAGGCTAGTGAGAGCTTGAAGCAGTGCGTCTGGCCCCAGAGGCTGCCCTCTGAACCATTAAGTTAAACTGCTCTTCTGTTTAGAAATTCTGCCTGCCTGTTCCTTTGACACAAATATCTGCATGAACAAGTTAGAGAACAATGTATCCCTTTGTACCCTGCTCGAGATTGTAAAAAAGGTTATAACTGCATATCACTGCAGATTTCAGTACGTATCCCAGGAAAGGAATAAAAAGGGTGAATGCCACCTCCAAATATGACATCTTTGCATCTAGGATAATTTAAGCTGAAGGAATTCAAGAAACAGCAGAGGCAAGGACTCTCTGACCTCCTGCTTCTCCCTTGAAGCAGGTCAGGAGACCGGCACTGAGCGGTCCCCTCCCTATACTTGGGGGAAAGGAGCATCCTGACCTCAGAAGACAGAGGGGTGCCAGGGAATCCCAATGAGCAGGCTTTGCTATTTTCCCCCTGGTTTACTACCCTTAACTCATACCCTTTGTCCTAGCATGTTTCCCCATGACTTCCCACTCTTCAGCAGACCCGGCATAAAAATGCTGAGGCTTAACTGTTTGTTTTCTTGGGGTGGGGGTTCTTCATTTCCTTATGTCAGCTCCCGCATCACTTAAAGCTTACATTAATAGATTTGTATGCTGTTCTCTTGTTAATCTGTCTTTGTCAGTTTAATTTTTTTAGTATAGCCAGAGACTTTAAGAGGATCTGGAAGAAGTTTTCCCTCCCCTAAAGGGGTCAGAACACACCCCTCTTACTCCACTCCTTGCTGGAAACACCTCCTGCCCATTTCCCTTCTGGGATCAACTGCAGGCTACAGGCAAAACTCAGCGTCCATGACCATTGCCGGGTCAGTCTTAACAGCTGCAGAATCCAGAATGTTCATATCTTCAGAGTCTCCCACCATTGACAGAGTGTTGCAAACAACACTGACACAGTTCTTGGCATTACGTTAGATAGGGAATAAAGGGAGAGGGCATTCTTGGTTTTCTGTTATCTCTGTCTCAAACCAATCAAAAGATCAAAGCAAGTCATGGCCCAGGAGAACAAGGGGCTGCAAGTTTGGAAGTCTGGGAATAAGAAACACCCACGTGGCTCAGGAGAAACCCTGGAAACACTGCTTCTGCTCCTGGGTCACTCAGTGCAGCTGCCCCAGAGAGCACATACCTGCTGCCGAGTTCACACCTGTGATTCAGAGTCCCCTTCCACAGTATATAAATGGAGTTTTGGGGCTTGTGTGTAAACTGTTGTTTGTTTTCTCTGACCAGGACATCTGTGTATGCAAAGAACCTCTCTCTTGTCTATTTTTTTCATTGTTCTTCTGTTTTCAGCTGCTCTGGAAGAAATAATTTATTTCAATAAGGTGCTGCCTAGCCCCTCCACCCCCAAGCAAATTTTCAATACACCTCAGAGTGCGTATTTTACTTCAGACCATGCTAAATATAGCATTCAAATTCTATAATAAACACACAGAAGATTACCTTTCTTTATATAGATTGACTTCCCCCTGACCCAATTGGTTTTTAAATATTATTATTTTTTATTGCAATAAAGTACACATAACACAAAATTTATCATCTTAACTATTTTCAAGTGTACAGTTCAGTGGTATTAAGCACATTCATATTGTTGTGCAACCATCACCACCATCCATCTCCAGAACTCTTTCAAAAATCTTGCAAAACTGAAGCCTTATGCCCATTAATCAATAACTCTCCCTCCCCGCCCAGCTCCTGATAATATACCATTCTACTTGCTTTCTCTCTGATTTTTTAAAAGTTTTTGAATTACAACTGACATAAAATTATATTACTTTCAGCTGTATAACTTAGTGATTAGACATTTATATAACTTAGGAAGTGATCATCCCAATTAATCTAGTGCCCATCTGACATCACACACAGTTATTACAATATTATTGATGATATTCCCTGTGCTGTACTTCACATCTCTGTGACTCTTTTTATAACTGGCAATATGTACGTCTTAATCCTTTCTCCTTTTTCACCTTCCCCCAAGGCCCCTCCCATTCTGGTGAACATTAAAATGTTCTCTGTATCTATGAGTTTGTTTGACCCACTTGTTCTTAAGAAGATAGTTCTTTTTATTTTTTCCCAGTTAATGGCGCTTTAGTTTCATTATATTGTCATTTTTAGTTTGAATGTGTTGTGGTCAGAGAATATGTTCTATTTTTTCCTCTGTGCTTTTATGCACATACCTTTTGTTTTCAGTGTTCGTATTTGATTTAGCAAACACGAACAGCTTTTTATGAGCGGGCCAGTGGTACTAACGCCAACCACACCAATGCAGTACACCACATGACAGGTGACAGCTGTTGTATGTTTAGTAGGTGAAGTTTTGCATCAATGACTAAGCTGATATGATGATATAGCTAAGATTTACAGCGTATCATTTTTCCCCAAGACAGTTTCAGTTTTTAGTAGGTCATTTGTTTAATCTCAGGATTTATCTAACAAGCATTATTGTTAGGTGACATTTCACCTAGTTACAAATCAGCTGTAACATATGGAAGCTCATATTTCATAATAAAAGAATCCTACATTCATTGTAAATCATGTCACAATTCTTTGTGACTTTTTTGTATCTTCTTAATTATCCTAAGTTACAGAGAACCATTGATTCATTTCAACCATGCAAGCATCTCACTTGCATCCTTTCATTCTTTATAACACCTAATTTCGGAACTAGAATATTCTAATAGACTTGGAAGGATAAATTATTGTTCTATGATTCTCTAGCTAAGAATGAGTACTAACCTGGTTCCAGAAACACTCGAGTGCTTAACAACGATTGTTAAGGTCCATTCCCAGAGTTTCTGGTCTGGCAGATCATGGTGAGGTGCAAAAAATTGTATTTATAAGAAATTCCTGGATAATTTTGATGCTGTTGGTCCCAGTGTACACTTTGAGAACCACTACTCTAGAATTGTATAAGAAACATGCAGAAACTTTGCTCCAATATAACGTAAAGGGATATTGTCACACTTGCCAACTCCCAAATGGTCTCAATCCATTGGTCTTGACTGTGAGTCTGAATAAAAAAGAAATCTATTGTTCTCTAATAACAAGTGCTGCTCGGAATCCATCTTCTCAGCTTTCTGGCTGGCTTAGTCCTAATCTGGGGAGTTATCCTTCCCAGACTCGGTAGCACAGTATTGCATAGCCAGTGAGTGCTACGGCATGCTTTATTCCCGTGGCAGACATCATTTGAAAGACACAGACTAGCTCTCTCCAGCACCTGAAAAGAATGTTTCTATACTTTGATCTGTTTTCTTGCTTACAAGAGTGAGATAGACAAGAGGAATGCAGAAATGGTACAGCAAAGGCGGGTGCTCCTAAAAGCCAAACAGAACAAGTAAGCTCATTTCTTCTTGTCCAGGCTTTTTGCTGAATTCCTTTGAACCTCTGTTGCCTCTGGGTGTGCACATTTTTTTTTGATGCTCAGATTATATGATTTCCCCTTCCCCCATTCTAGATATGGGGGAGAATTAAGATTCTTTTTGGGGAGTCTCCTTGCTTCATTATAATATCACAACATTTTTTGAACTTTGTGGGGAAATAAGAAAGGTTCCCCTTAGTAATCAATTCTGTGTCATCAATAAATACGATTACAAAAAGACACTTTCAAGTTATCTGACTAAGACCTTCTTTAAGAATGTTTAGGAACAGAACTTCCGAGTCATCCTGTTTTAGTGTTAATTTATCTTTATATCGATGATGTTCTTTTCCTCATTTTGTACAAGCCCTTAAAATTTAAGCCCATTTATTTTCTGGTCCTATTTTCCCATAGAGATGGAAACCAGGCCAGGTGTCTCGTCATGACACAAGCACCAATTAAAGCACACTTTTAAAGGCAAAACAAATTGAGATTCTTTAAGTTCTTTGTGGGTCTAGCTCTTAATACTGTCGATGCTTATTTTGTAGTCTTTGTTATTTCCTTAAATACTTGTAAGCGTAAATCTTTTTTCTTAATAATAACATGCTTTCTTACTTGCTACTTGTCAGGCAGTGTTCTAAATATTTCACATGTCATCTCATGCTTTACCAAATTAGTAGATATGCATTATTGAAACATCATGAATTTCTAAAAAATTCATTTTGCATCAAGTGAGACATTTCTCTCAAACAGGCAGAAATAATTTTTCCTGGTCATTATTTTTTGTTTTCCTATCTTGTAAAGGTTCTCTGGAAATTGATTTTTGATTTGCACCAGTTGTTTTAATATTCTAGTGTTTTCCAATTCTGTCAGTATTAGTAGCTTGGATAAATACTGCAATTTACTCTGGCATTCAGGGAAGTTCAATATGCTAATTAAAAGATGCTTATCAGGAGATGTTAAATTTCTTTTAGGATCTCAGTTAAATATAACACAAAGATTCTGACAGAAGAGAAATGGATGATGACAAATATAGAAGCAGGTGGCAGAAACTGTTTAAAAGATTGGTGGCTGTCTTTCTGGAAGATAAAGCAAAATAAGAATACTCTCCTGAACAGAAAAGTTTAACCTTTGCTAATTATTGGAAATCTTTGTACCTAAATAGGAGTTTGTTTATTCATTTGGCTGTTTGAGCAACAGACATGAGTAGTCCTTTACCACGCGTGTGGCTGTGCCGAGGTTGAGGTACAGTGACAAAGTCCTGGTTCTTTCCTTGAGGGAAGAACTCTCAAAGGGCAGAAGGGTGTAGGCAGCTTTCACCTCAGCCACGCATATCCTGTTCTGAGAGGAATGACAAGACTTGCAGACTCTTAAAATGCTGGAGAAGGGCATTTTCACTCAGGGTGCTGTAAATGATAAGAAAAGAGAAATGTCCTCAGGCGAAGATGCTTTTTCTTTCGGGCCCATGATAGGAGCGAGTGGGAGGAATCTTGGAGGTTGTGGGAGGAGTGACTGCTCTGCAGTCCTGTTCTGTCAGCACCATAGGAGGCTAAGAAGGAGACCCTCCCCCAACCTAGAGCTGGTCTAGGTGTGAAAGCTAAGAGGGTGACCTGATCCTAAGTGAGGGTGCAGCATCCGGTCCTAGGGCTTAGGAGTCTTAGGGCTGTGAGGCCAGGTGGTGTCTGATATTTGAAGTGGGTGAAGGGAATACTCATGGTGAAATGAGACTGTCATACTCTCTCTATGTGCAAATAAAGCTGAGGGCTCATTGCTATTTTCTCTTAATAAAACATCTTTCTACATCACTTTCCTAATGTGCTTGATGGATTATTCTGAAAGATAGAATTAAGTAATTCTCAAGTAATGTGCAATTCCAGAACTTCTCACAGATAGAATACCATTGCCGGTGGGATCATGTAAATATCCAGCAAATTACTATGATGCTTTCAGTTATGATACCTTTACATTTTGAGCAGGAATTCCATAAATTGAACTTCATCGCACCATATAACCTAACGTAATATAAAATAACACAGTATAACATAACATCCTGGTTAAATCCTTGCCAATAAATGATGACAAGCTTAAAAGAAACAAAACAAAACAAAAACAAACCTTTATTTTCTCAGTGATATCAAAGTGTAAGATTTAAGTATATTAGCATCCTTTAGTCTGAGGCACAGCACATTCCGGGTCTCTCACTCTCTTTCTCTGTCTCTGCAATTCGTTTTCTGACCACACCTGGCTGAATATTTATAATATTAGGAGTAGCCACCTAATATGGACATTTTGCATATATTATTGCTAACACACAGAAACTCTACCAACATAGGTATTTTTTTCTCTCTTTTACAATGGAATCAGAGAGATTTGTTAAAGGAGCAGAGGTGGGATTCAAATCCAGGCCTGACAGGGGCTAGAGCCGGGGTTCACTCTCCTCAGTGCACAGCTGCTTCTGGAGAAGTGCTTTCTGCACATGCTCACAACATACCTGCCTAATCAGGGTCGTTGCAAACCTCTTCGACAACCGATAAGAATCAAAAGAGTAATTTTATTAGCAAATACAGTACTTGAGAGGGAGAGTGATATTAAAAATGATAATAGTTCCCTAGTATTGTGATTACTCCTGTGTGGCTGTATTTAAGACAGTGTTAGCAGGAATTCAGTAGGGCCACGAATCATATTTGACATTTACTTTGGGACCAAAGTATATATGGTTCACTTCCCTGGCCCAAACAGGCCAGAATAACAAGTTTTCATGTGCAGCCTAAAGCCAGATGCCTCACTATCAGTAACGATTTGTCCAGAGAGTGTGGTCTGAGAGATTTAACTGTCCCCCTGCTTGGCAGGGGCAGGCTCCCCAGCTCCAACTTCCAAATGCAGTTCAGCTTAGTGCTGTTAGTTCCTCCTTCTGTCTTTTGTCAGAGGGGTCAGGGGAGCAATGTGGAATGTCTTATTCCAAATCCCTGCTGTTATTCCTAAGCATAGATGCAAACACAGTGGGGCCGTGTGGGAGCTGGCTTTGATGCTTGTATGATGGTGGGTGTGGTAGGTGGGATACTGCCAAGGATGACCCACCACTCACCCTCCTAGAGACCTGCAATCAGCGTTGTGGTCCCCCATGTTCCACCTTATCTCCAGCTGCGGGAACCCTGGACTGACTGTCTTTTGAGCCCAGCGAGGTCGTGCCCACATCCCGAGGAGCATCTTTCTTTTTGTATTTCTGTATGTGAAGCTCGATGTCCTTGTATCACGAGCTAATAATCACTGCTCTTCAGCTGCACAAATGACTTGGCAGAGGTAACCCTCGAATTAGGACCATCAGCATTTCTTTTGGTTTTGTTTTTAAGGAAGAAAACAGCACGTTAAGAGGTAATAGAGCAAGTATCTGAGGATGTTTTGTCTTGTAATATGTGTGCATCACACAAGGTGGCAGAATAAGCACAAGGCGATTCTTCAGTGCAAGGCTGCATCTTGGGCAAGGCAGGAACTGGCTATGCGCACCTACCTTTGCAGCCCTGGCTGCAGCTGCTCTTTCTCTGTGTGTGTGTGTGCTCACACGTTTGTAGCACATAGAGTGTAGCACATAGTTTAATAGCTCTCCAGCACTCACATCCTTTGCTTTCCATGAGAAACTGTGTTAAATGATTAGAACTCATTGGTTTCTTGAAAATTTGCTCTGGCTTATTGCTCCGATTTATATGCCTCCTTATTGATTGAAAACACAGGCTTATTCTCCATCAGCATTCCAGCTCAACTCAAGAGCACTGTAAAAGCTGAGCCACATGACAGTTTTATAACTTACGATACCAAATTTTCACTTTTGTCTTCTCCATATAGGATGTGAATATGAATTTCAATATTTTATTAAATATTTGTCAAGCTCATTAACTCTGTTTGTTTTTCTCCACAAGGAGAATTAAAAGTCCCTGGATTTATTTTTAAATTTAATTGAATGGTTAATACTTAATTTTAATTATTATTAATTCAATTTTTAATGTAGTCATTTTTATGGCTGAATTAAATATTTTACCAGACTCAGGCTGGTGAACAAGGCCATTAGCAATGGACTACATGGGACTGCCACACCATGCATCAGAAATACTACAGAACAAATGTATTTGTACTACTAACCTATTCAGTACAAAGAAATGGGCCATCTCTCAAAGTCATGAGGAAAACGTTTGATCTCCAGAATAAAAAATGGAAGCTATGCATGTGCCTCATTTCTCATATAAAACTCACACATCTTAGCCTCATAATTTTTAACTGATACCATTTATTTTCCTAAGGTTTTGTGTGTGTGTATGTGTGTGTGTGTGTGTGTGTGTGTGTGTGTGTGTTTTAATAGAAAATATCGCAATGGACTATGGGAAGGGAAATGCTCATCGTTAATAAAGTGGGTTAGGTAATTTTCCATGCTAGACCACCTGGTAGACAGCTGACCCTGCTGGTCATCTTTGGTCACTTCGTTCTTCTCCCCTCTGATCACTTTTCCAAGGGCTTTCAGTACTTCTGGCAAGCCCTGTTGGTTCAGACATCTGTGTCTCTCCTTTCCCATAGCTTAAATTATAATCCTATTGGTAGGCCCCTTCAACTTGGCTGCATCGCATTTCCCTCTCCACCTAACACCTACAAGCACTGGGCTAGAGCTAACTCATACTGGATTGGGAGAGGCGATTTTGCACATCTTTTCCCAGTTCCAAGATTAGCGACACCAGGTTGATAGCTTGGAATTGGCCATGATGGGAATATTTACACCACAGAAATCAGCAAACACTACAGAACACCAGCATTCTTTTACTTTCTGCCCCTGAGTCTGTTTACCTCCACACCTTGGTGTAATACCATGGATTCAAATGAATAACCCCAACTCCAAGTTGCTTCTGTCATTCCACCCACCACGCTGAATTTGGCATTAATGGCACATTGTATGAAGTTACTGTTCAGTAGGTTAACCTCTGTAACTGGGAAATAAATATTTACATACAGAACCGATTGCATTCTTGTCCATGTTTAGGAATGTCAGATGACTGTCACTGAAGCCAGTGTGTCATTGAAGCCATTGTGCACACAGCAGTTGGGCAGAGATTTAAATAAAAAGTGCCTTCATCTAGAGACCATGCCAACAATGAACTCCAAATTGTCTAAACACCACACTGAGTTTAGTGAAATGTCTAGCACTTCTTCAGTTTTCTGGCTCCTGCTGAGAGCTTGGCACAGTAGAGCAGTACAGAGAATGACAAATTCACAACTTTGATTTTTGAGGGGCCTTACAATCTACTTTATCTTGAGTGCTTTTGTCCGCCTGCAAAAGAGATACCCCAACATTCTGCAATAGCTTTGAATATTCTCACCTGGAATTCAAACAATCTGGCAGAGTCAAGTGTTAAAAGTGTTTTAAAATCCACAAAAATCCAGAACATTCTTTAACCTGAAATTCAAAGCCCTCTACAATATTTTTCCAACCTATTTCCCAATCTGTCCTTCTCGGTGATTTCCAGGCACGCTGTTTTTGTTCACAAAGTATCTTCTGTCTGAAGTTTCCTTTGTTCTCTCTCATTTTATTCAAACTTTATCTTGTTTAAAGACTGATGTGAAATTCCATTCCCTCCAAAGCTTTTTCTGATCTCCCCACTTGGAAGTAAGTATGTTCCCTATAGAACACTTACATCATTTTTTATACAACTGTTAGGCTACTTAAAATTTTAACTTTATATTTGCACACGTGTTTTATCTTCCCTATTAGATTTGGCAGCAGAAGCCATGTGTGCCAGTTATTAAGCTATTGGTTCTATTCCAAATTCACCGTACTCACCCTGTGGTGTGAGGCTGGGTCTGGGACTCTGTAACCACACGTTTATTTGCCAGCTGCTCCCTGTCAGGTTCTGCCATTCAGGGCACCGGGAGGAGAGACTGCAAAGCGGTGAATGCGAATGGATTTGTTCCTTCGTGTTGCTTGATATTTCTGGAAGTAATGTCTCAGGGATGGCTCGTCACCTTATCTGAAGCACTTGCTTCCAGCCTCGACCTTGTTTTTCAATTCCAGAGCCCACCTCATGGCGTTTCCCAGAGTCACCGGCAACTGCTGCTAGAGCCCTCTGCTCAGGCATCTTGGCCCCAGCTCCCTGAGGCAACTGCCTGTGGTCCCCCGAGTGGCCCCTGAATGGTGTTCCCTACTCAGCTATCGGAGCGCAGAGGAGGAGCACCTTGTCTAGCTACTAGGTCCTTCCCCGTGTTTTCTCAGCCCCAGGGCATACTGCTTCCTACAATTGTTAACTCTGTTATCTCAGTCTGCCCTCAGAAGGGTCTTTTGAGTCCTCCAACACCTGTGTCACCAAATTCTTTTAACAAATACCCTTTGGAAATATTCCGTGTGGTTTCTGTGCTCCTGACTGGACTGACTATGGAACAATGACTGATGCAACCTTTCCTCCTTTGCCCAGACCCCCAACCTTGTTCCTGATAATGTGGTTTGCATACAGTGTTGCTTAGTAAATGTTTGTTGAATGGACGAATGAATATTTATGCAAAGATCCTGCTGTATTCTATTATTCTGTCTTTTCCCCTCTACTTACATTATTACTGTGCTGAAGTGGGAGCTTTAGTTAACATTCATGGACAATTTTGGTGGATCAGGAAGCACTTCCTTGGGATTTATGGAACGGCTTAACATGCATGACTTGTCGCTATACTTAATACACAGTGGAAAGCGATGTCTGCACTATGCCGTGCCCCTGTGTGCTGGCCACTCTTCTACTACAAACTCTGGGGAAGTTTTTCATACTGAGAAAGGTAGGACTTTCCCCATACAGATTGGTAATCAAAACAGACACGATTTATGGCATGCCCATCAAGAAGGGGAGTCCACTAACCAGGGGTTTGCTCTCTCCTGAAATTTGGTGAGGATATTTGTGAGAATGTGATAAAAGGCCAGGTTGTGAAGAAAACAGCTGCTCTACAAGCACGTGGATACTTGCTACCTTAACCAGGAAGCTTTGCAAAAGAAGGCCGAAGGCGTTATCCATTATAGTAGAAGGTAACAGAGTGCTGGGGGGAATATAGAACCTGACTAACCGCGTCATCACCAAGGATGTGATTTCAAGGCTGGAATATGAGAAATGCTCAAGTCTGGGTATGTGGTGCACACACTGAAATCTATTAAAATATGGACATACTGAGATCCCTCTCTCCCTGCTTTAGTGCTTACCTCAGCTTAAACAACTGATCTCATTAAAATGCCTTGGAGAAAACTCCCTGAGTATAGGTATGAAATTGGTAGTTATTACGATGGTAGTGGTGAGAATGTTTTCACTTAATGTTCTACTGATTTTGATCATCATTAACAGATAAACAAAGCCAGTACTCCAGTGAAAACAATGAAGCCTCATGAAATCAGTCAAGGGCGATCAGCCACATCCTATGCCATTTGTTCTCACCTAGACTGTGTCATTTGGGAATCATCTGAAAATAATTTTACAGCCAAAATGTGAATTTGCTTAATATATGCTTTACTAAATATAAATAACTTGGAGATAAATTGTAGTTCAACGGTATTGAAGAATTTATCCTAAATCATTGTAATCTAATCTGAAATACCTATGTTCCAGATTGTGGACTTGGATTACTTTGACAACCAACAAAATACCATGAAACTTTCAGAAATATATAGTTTTGCTCTTAAAAAAAGGATACAGCAAATGCATTTGGAATTGGAACAAACAAGTGACTTGGGGCATGGGTAGGAGAGAGACGATGTGTCTGTCCATTGAAGTAGCATGCTTTGAGTCAGGTGAACTGTTTCAGTCCTACCTCTTCTGCCAATGAACCTCAGTTCCTTCTAAAAATGGGGATACTATCTTCCCACCAGGTTACAGTGAGGATCAAATGCTATTACCTTCCTGGAATAATGCCTGGCTTGTAGTAGAGTCCTACACAATGCTGGCTGAGTTGAAAGGGGCAGGTATAGGAGTGGGCCTAGGAAGTCCTAGTGGACTACGCAGTGGTCAGCGCTGATACCCAGATGCCCGTCTGGCTGGAAGGGGTGAGTGACACACTGTGCTGCCACAAGGGAGTCCATTTTCATACTTTCTCTCTTACCTCTGGCACCTGAGGTCAGGTGTGGACGTCCGTGGGCACAGAATGGGGAGCAAGGAAGGTGGGCCTGGGGACATGGCCTCAGAACAGCTGAAGCATGAGAGTCACTGAATCATTTCCTAGCCTTGAAACTCCTCAAGTGAAAAGCCAGACCCCCTGCTGCTGTCCCACTACCCCAGCGTCCTGCTATCCTTCTCTTCCTCTTAGGTCCATGTTATCCAAACATCATACCTCCTGTCTGAGCCATGCTTTGCCGTGACAGAGCTGTCTGTACCTACAAACTCCACACTCCATGCAGTTCGAGTTCTAACTTTTACAGCTTTTTTTTTTTTCCCTGCACTGTGTGCTATTTCTTCTCATTGCTGTACATTTTCTTATCCAAGTTAGTCTTTGTTGCTTCTTCAAACTTGCTATTTCTAACTAACTAGGAGATTAGCAATCTGATCCTCACCCTTCAGAACTGCATGGACCACGTGCATCAATGGGTGATGACAAAATCCTAGGTGACTTTCCTATGAGTCCGGAGCTTCAGCTTTGATGCCTGAAGTGTGTGACATATTTTAGCTGCTTAGAGATCTCCTTAGGTTCTTCCTTTTTCGCAGCTGTTTTCTGGAAAGGTGACATTGTTTATTGTAGAGTTCTAGATGACATATTACTGTATTGTCCTTAATCCTCTTTTGGGAATACAGAGATGATGTTACTGAGTCACTGGGCACCTGACATTAAGTGGAGAGTGGCAGCATTCTGTGCCGGCTCATTTTTCAGGGCGCCCTGGTTTTGATAAGAGGCCTTCAGAAGAGCTTGATGCAGACACTAACTTTATCTAGGGTTCTTGGCAATTGCTTGTGGATGAATAGGAAAGTCAAGTCTTCATAAAGAAAGGTCAGGATGAAGGTTAACAAATATATTTTTGAGGTTGGAGACATGAATAAGCAGAAACTGCCAGAGGTTGAGAGGGAAAAGAAAGGGGAAAAAGGGAGTTCGGGACCATTTTCAGACAAGAGAGGAGAAAGAAAGCAGAGAAAGGAACATACGAGGGAGGAAGCAGAGAAAGAATTAATGAATGCTGACATACTGACCCTCCACGGCGGCAGAAGCAGCAGGTCTAAGAAAGCGTCCCCTGACTAAGACTGATGGCTGAGCAAAGACACAGCTTATAAGGTCTAGCCCCAGGAAAGTCCGTGGAGGTTAGCACAGTGTGATTAAGATGCTGTTCCTTCGAAAAGCAGACCTGGGAAAGTGAAGAGAAAGCAAAAGGTGAGTCAACAGGAAACTGTGAACAATACTGTGGTGAGATAAGAAAGTTAGGGAGTCAGAAGGTGAAAGAATAGTTTCAGATAAATTGTGCAGCTTCGCATGCTGGGGCAGAGACTGATGGAAAATGAGGACCCCTGGTGTCATCTGGTGAGTCCAGAGAACCAGGCACTTGGAGGCTTTGAATAAAGGACTCCAGATATTTACAGTACATCAAAAGAGGCACAAAAAAGAGTGCCTCATTTTGGGCTGGAAGGCTCGTTAGGGGTAGAATAGTGGTAATACATGTGACAAATCTTACATTCAAAAATTCCCCGGTGGCATTGCAAATTGATTTTGCCTCTTTGCCAAGTATTGTCTGAAAACTTGGGGCTACCACCAGCTCTGATCTGAGACACCATCATTCACTGCCTGGATTACTTAATAGCTTCTTAATTGATCTTCTAATATCTATCTTTACCCTCCAAAGCTTTTTTTTTTCCCTTCTTTTTTTTCCAAAGCTTATTTTTAATAGAGGAAACCAGAATGATCTGTTTTAAATTGCAAATCAGATCTTAGTTCTCTCTTGCATAAAACCCTGTGATGACTCCCCATTTCAGCTAGAGTAAAAGCCAAAGTTATGAGAAGGATTTACAAGGCCTTACATGATCTGCCGCTTCCCCAGCCCTATTTCTTATGTGATTCCATTTCCTATGACGCTTTCTCTTATTCCTTCTGCTCTAGTTAAATGCCCCCTTGCTATTCCTCAAATATGCCAAGTGTGCTGCATCCTAAGGGCTTTTGCTCTGGCTGCTCCCTCTGTCTGGAATGTTCTCTCCCCTAGATACATGGATAACTCTGTCACCTCCCTGGAATCTTTACTTAAATGTCATCTTCTCAAGAAGGCCTATATTGGCCACCTTACTTAAGATTGTAACCCACATATTTCTCCCTCTGCATCCCCTCCCCCTTTCATTCCTACCTTTCTCTACTTTCCTTTATTTTCATAGCCCTTTTGTATGTTATGCGCCATTGAGTTGACTCCAACTACAGGTGACTCTATGAATGAATGACGTTCACGGTGTCATGTCCTCAACAACGCTGCTCAGCTCCTGTAAACTCGTGCCTATGGCTTCTTTTTGGAGTTGCCCATCTCATATTTGGTCTTCCTCTTATCCTGCTGCCTTCTATTTTTCTAAGCATTATTATTTTTTCCAAAGGTCCCTAAGTAGGACAGCTTCAGATTTGTCATTTTTGCCTCCAGGGATGTTTCAGGTTTAATTTGCTCTAGGACCCACTTGTTCATCTTTCTGGCGGTCCAGGTAAATGCTCTCCGCCAACACCATATTTCAAATAAATCCATTTTGTTTTCTTATCAGCCTTCTTCACTGTCCAGCGTTCAAGTCTGTACATAGTAATTGGGAATACAAAGGTATTGATGATTTTAGCCTTGGTCTCTAATGGCACATCTTTGCTCTTGGTGACCTTTCCTAATTCTTCTATTGTTATCCTGCTGATTCTCAGCCTGTTCTCAGTTTCTTGGCTGCAGCCTGCATTTGAATTAATGATAGAACCAAGGTAAGCAAAATCTTGAACAATTTCAATGTCTTCATTGTCTATGTTGAAATTGTGTATTTCTTCTCTAATCATGACTTTTGTCTTCTTGATGTTCAAATGCATTCCTGCTTTGGCACTTTTTTCTTTTGCTTTCATCAGAAGGCATTTCAAATCATTGCTACTTTCTGCCATGAAGTTGGCATCACCTGCATATCTTAAATTATTTCTTCCACCATTTTTTACTCCTCCTTCCTCTGAGTCTAGCCCAGATTTTGTATATGTTCTTTGTAGATTAAACAAATAGGAAGATAAAATACACCCTTGTCTGACACGTTTGCCTATAGAAAACCATTCTGTCTCTCCATATGCAGAGACTATATGCAATAGCATAACGAATATCTTTACCTGTTCACTGATTCCTCACACATCCAAAATTGACCACATTATCTTTCCCCAACCTCATTTACCTTCTGTAATCTTAATCTCTATAGAGATTACTGCCATCCAAACAATTTCCCAGCTAGAAATCTAGAAGTCACCCTAGATTCTTTTCCCCCCTACCTATGTTTTTCTTTTTAAAAGATTATATGTTATGTTATATCACATAAAATGGGGTTGGACTGTATGTACATCACTAGAAGAGAAAGACAAAAGAAATTGGAAATCTTTATTCTTTTGCTTCTGCTCTAATCCTTAACAACACTGTCTCCCTCACCCTCTTTATCGAACACACAAATCATTCCACCTAAAAACTTAAGGAGGAAGAAATCAAGTTGGTAAATATCTAGGTGTAGATCCCAGTTGCAGGGCAAGTCAGTAAGGGTCACCTAAGAGATAGATCATGCAATGAAGACACAAAAACCTTATGGATCCTTGCACTAGTCCAGAATATCTGCTTCCATCCAGTGTAGCTATGAAAAGATCTTGTGGAGATGGAGGTGTTAAAATTAGGTCTTAGCCCATGAGGTCCTAGCAGAGTTAGTGGAGGTGGGATCATTAACTGGTCGGGTATCTCCCCGGGAGTCAGCATATCTGGCTCACTGTAGATGCTGACCTTCACTGGCTGCTGCTGATAACCAGGTCCCAGACTAGTAGCAGTTTAGTTTCCTTGTGTCTTTCCCATAGTCTATAGTTCCTGAAAGTGGGGAAGATAAAGGAAAAAGCATTTGTTCAGATACTCAAAAGCTGTTTTATTTGCAAACTAAAGAAGAGTGGCAGAATCATGAGTTTTTTTGAGGCCCTATCCACACTTGAACCTTTTGAGACTTTTGCTGTCTTCAGGCAGTGAAGAAAGTTTCCTCTGAGGCATTTTTGTGATCAGTGTGTAAAGGGTATTTTTCTGTGGGAATTAATGTTTCTCTTTCTCACTTAGTTTCTCTTTGTGAGCATTCCTCTGTGATCATAATTATGTGACTAGGTGGTCAAAGGGCTCTGCCCCTGGGCAGTGTCTGCAGGGCCAGATTACAGCATCAGCCTTACTTGAGATTTGCAGCATGGTAATGAGGAGTAGCCTGTCTGCAGAAATAACAAGGTTTGCTTCAGAGCCTTTTCTAGGATTTTCAGGGGCTATTTAGCCTACTTTGTGCCAACAGTCTATGGCTCTCTGGTCTGAAGAGCAAGTCTATTCCATTTTAGCATTCTAAATCGCACATAAAATCCAGGAAGTTCTACATAGACAAAAACAGTTTCAGCTAAGAGGAGAATAAATATAAATTTATACTCCTCCAAATGGAGTCTTGATTAGCACCTCCTTCAATTATAGTTTAGAACATGCTAGACTTTGTATTCCTTCTCTTAGACTTTCCTTCCTTGTAAAAGATCAATCTCATATGTCTTCCTTGTGTGCCTTTTAAAAAACATCTATCTGTCCCTTCCTCTCTCCAATTTTCAGTTCTTTCTTGGGTAGAACTTTCAACAAGCCTGAAGGCTGACTGGAAAACTCTGACATCTCGTTACTCCATGCTTCAGTGGATGTTAAATTGATAGTTTCAGAGTGGATATCAAACTATCCACTCTATCGATGTTTTTTAAAAAAGGGAAAAAGATTACAGTCTGTCTAAATCAATGTGACACCTTTCTGACATGTGTCTTGATCGCTTTCTCCCAACATATCCATTCCTTTTGACTATCTCCATTTCTCAATGGCTATCCAAGTCAAATAGGGCTTGTCATTTCATGAAAATTGCTCCCCATTTTGCTTAGGTTTCTCTTAATGTTCTCTCCTAATGTATTTATCTTAGGGCCAAAGATTCACCATGAGCCTTTCTCCCAACCAACATGGGTTGCGATTTCACAAGGCAGACAGAGTCTTGGTTTTTCTCAGTAGAATTTCTATTTGAGGCACATGTATTTCCTTCGCTGAATTTCCAGCAACAGTTCTCAGTGAGGGCAGCTGCTGCTCTGAGCATGTTTGGATTTTTCTTTCATTCTCTCTTCACATATCGAACTCATTCTGTCTTGAAAGGTTCTCAGTCTCCCCTGGCCGGGAGAAGGTGGAACATATCACAAGTTGGCAGAGTTGCAGTGCACTATGCTTTGAACTTGTAACATTCTTTTTAAAAGTCTAAATCTTTAAAGGAAAGAAGAGAAGCTTCTGGTACATTTAGACAATGCAATAACAGGAATGACCTGAGTTTAAAGATAAGGGTTAATGCTGTGATGTCAGTTCTTGGGCATAACTTCCCAGGAACCTTTAGATTCACCAAAGCTCTCTGATTTTAAACGTCTTTCAAGGTAATCTTTTGGTGTCTGAAAAAAGTGAAAAAAATAGAAAGAAAAAGATTCATGACTCTTTCAGTAATTTATCCTAAAGCATATAAAATAATATTTTGTTGTACTCTCAGAATCTTCTCTTCAGAGATAAAATTCAGCACCAAGTACTGCTGCTGTTACTACTGGCCTTCTAATCTGACAAGCTAGTTAGAAAAATGAAGTGCGATGAAGTTGTCCACTATCCTCCCTCTCAATTAATCTGTTCCTGTTAAGATGCCCAGGCTGTTAGCACATGCGGCAATTATTCACACATATTCCTTGTCCCGCTATGATTATGGAATCACGTCCTGACTGCTGTGATTTAGCTCAATCACCAGGGAATGCAAATGCTGCCCTGCCAAAGGTTCACCGTATGCCTGGGCAGAAACCCTCTCTTTAGCTTAATATCATCATCTGAAAAATCAGTATAAAAATAACATCATAGTAATCATGGAAAACAACATAACTTTTTAAAAAGCACATTGCGTGTGTGCCGAATTGGTTCTAAGCAGATGAGGGATGCAGTAGAGTTTCTTTTTTTCCCATCACACCTTCAAAGCACCTCTCCTTTGAGCTCCCTGTGTGCTCATGGATCTCATTCCTCATCCACCCCACATAACTTCCCCATCCATCTTCTCTGTCAGTGTGCGTATTTCAGTTATATATTGTGAGAAAATATAGCAGCTGACACTGGAGTTGGGGTTCTTAACCTGAGGTTTATGAACCCCTAAAATTATATGCAAGATTCTGTGTTTGACGATCTACGTGCTTATTCTCTAGAAAGAATCTACAGCTTTCATCTGATTCTCAAAACATTCTAAGATCCTCAAAGTGATTAAAATCACTGCAAAAATATTTTTCGTTAGAAGGGCTGGCGAATCTAAAGTCATGCATGTTTAGGGGCGGCATTTCAGGAAGTTCAGGATAGTTTGAGGCATGGCGGGTCCACCTTCCAGTCCTCCTGTGAGCTGCACTCCATTTCTGGACAGTCGTTGTTCTTTAGAATCTTCAGCTTGCTCCATTTTAGAACACTTCACGTTCAGCAATTTTGTTTGATACGTGCCCTGAGAAGATGTACCTAACGCTTACATGCTGAGTCGGCCCTCACGGACTCAGAGACGTGTGCACTCGATCTGTAGACACTGCTGTTCTGCTATAAACGTCAGTCTATTTCGGAGGGGAACGATTAGGGAGGGGCAAACATCAATTTTTGTTCTATTCGTCTGTTAATTTGGGGAAAAAGTATTTTGCCTGAATTACCCAAATGGTTAAGAATAAGTATTTATCCTTTGAATAAATAAAAGAAAAACAAAAATTAGCTATGTTTATATTTTGTAGGTTTTAAAATCAGCAAGTCCATACAAATCCAATAAATTACTGGGTTTAAAATCAGTAAGTCCAAGAGTCAATTTTTAAAACTTTGCCCTTAATTTGATGTAAAGGATGGATACAAATTAAGGTCCAGAGGCTGGGAAAATTGGTGTAGTTATACAAACACAGGCTTGGGGAGATTTCATAACAGTGTGATATTCAGAATGGCTTCTTGCGTGGCAAATCCTAAGCTATTAATAGAATGCTTAGCCTGAAAAAAAAATTTGTTTTTAAAGCTTATCCTTGTCCCATACTAACCATTGGAAGGAGAACCCTCCCTTGGACTTATGTGAACCCTCTGGAAGGAATCACTATGGCCTCGGTAAAGGAAGTAGTCAGGTCTGACTTTTAATAGAGAAGGGTTGCCTGTCAATACCCAATTCCTCTTGATTTGTATCAAATCTGCTAGGGTAGTTTGTTAAAGAGTTTGTCCTCAGGCAAATTAATCTGAAGCAAAATGAATTGGGGGAAAATTGAATTTTGAGTCAAAGATATAAAATAACTTTTCCCTGAGTTAATTAGCACACTTATTCTAGCTAAAGTAAACTGTATCAAGAACATTGCTCCTCAATCATCAGCTTACAACTCACGTCTGGTGACACGAATGCTCCTCCAAATAATGACTGCTTGTCAGAGAGACAGCTTTCCCTACCTGGCGTTTGCACAGATTCTTAGTTTATAGACAGGTTTCACAAAAGCTTTTGCTGTGTGATTTACTTATAAACAAAAATGCTTTTCTCTTTATAACTGACCGAGAAAAGGGGATTCAGGCGAGGATGGAGAATTCTGTCATATGTTTTATAGACATTCCAGACAAGCTTGGAACAACAGCCCATTTAAATAACCACTCTATGGATCCATCAAACTGAGCTGAAATGTGCCTCAGCAACCTCTCTCTATTTCAAGACCAAGCTCTCAGATAAAGAGCAAGGTAAAGAAGAGTCTGCAGTCAGTTCATACCTGGGAACTTCTCTGAAATGAGGATGCTGGAAAGAGAGTTGAACAGAGCAGGCTGTGACAGAGGAGTTGAATTTTTATCTCTGCTGTTACACAGAAGCATATGGTTTCCGCCCACAGGAAAAATCTGCTTCTCTTCTGGCTGCCATACTAATGCATGCATGGACGGGAAAGACTTTGCTATCAGATGCATCTCTAGGGTTGGCAACTGTGATTAAGGCTGTCTGCTTGCCCTGCATCCCTCCTCTAGGAGGTTTAGAAAAACTGCCAAAAGTTGTGCCTGTTTTGCTCAGATAGTGGGAAGTTGGGTGCTTGTTGTTAGCAGTTGGTAACATGTCTATTGGTGAGGTCAATGTCCTGACTTCGCCTATCCTTTAATCTGCTTTACTGCTAATGAAATAATTAGAGGACAGACTTAGAATGAGGAGCTTAATAGAGAAAGCTTGCGTGGTGACTAGTGACAAAATGTCTGGTTAGGTTGACCACAGATAAGGACATTTTTTGGCTTCCTGTGTTATGTATCGTGAGGTAGCAATCTAGTGCTAGGAGCTGGATATAAATTCTGCTTTCTCCATTTTACAGATGGGAGACACAGAGGTGGTTACCGGAACACAAATGTGAGAGGACACAAAAAGGCTCAATAGTTGTGCTTGGTGGTGGGTGTTAATACGCTACCAATGGAAGAAAAGTTACTGGAGGCTTTAAGGTAATGGAAGGAAAACTGCTTTAGTCGCGGCTGAGAGCACAACTTGCTCTCTTCCTTGCAAAAGTCAGAAAGGGTCATTTAAGACCCCTCCTATGGCACCGACACGAGACAGGAGCTGGCATGTGTAAACAGGCACATTTCAAATTGAACTTTTCAGGCAAGAGTCATGTGCCCTGACTTCCTAGCATTTGCTAGAACCCCTTCATTAACATACCACACATACGTAACTAACATTATAGAAATGCAGTCGATTTAAACTGTTATTTTCATATTGTGTGTTAGAACGATGGTCCAGAGAGAACCTGAGAATTCTCTCCTACTATTAGCACCAATGTAAGGAAGGGGCCCGTGAGCTGGGTGACATGGTGCCTGTGAGCTCTGCATGCAGAGAAGCATGGGGCAGTGCTGTGGTGCAGACACAGAAGGGACTGCGGGCGGCTGTCGTTGGGGAGGTGGCAGCATGCTGGAAAAGTGAGGCAAACACGTTCCCCGCCCTGTGTTCTCTGCACAACTTGGGGATTCACCAATGCTGCTCCCCCTAAGGAAGGCATGCTGATAATCCCAGAAATACCTCACAGTTAGATTTGCAAGATACTTCTGGTTTGGCTTTGTACAGATTAATTCTTTGGTAGGTTATCTGGTTCATTTCAGAGTTTTCTCAATTAATTTTCTTGGCTGTCTTTGTAAGTTTCCGAGTTAGCAATTTGATCATTAAGGAGAAGGATCTGCAGCCATTGTAACCCACCCTGACATTCAAGTTTAAAAATTAGCAGAGTGGACCTGGCAGGTCGCATCCCACACAGACGGGAGCCAGAACAAGGCCTGAAATTAAGATCACGTGGAATAAAGGAAAGAGAAGAATCAGTACTTATTCCTTTGCTGAAATTTTTCAAATTCAAAATATGCTTTTTGTCACTGTCAGCCACAGCCTTCTAATAGTTCTGCCGGTCTCAAATCTTGCCCCATGCGGCCTCAGTGATCTTGCTAATTTCTTTGCATGGCATAAAAGGCTCTTCACAATCTGGCTCCTGCTGTCACTTTCAGCCACATCTCCCTCAGGTCTCTAACCCTGGCATTCTATGGCCCATCAATCCTGAAGTACTTGGCGTCTTCCCAACCTGCCCTGCTGTGCCCTGTCCCTTTGCACACGCTTGTCTCTCCCTGGCTTTCTTCCCTCTTTCCCATTAGCCACCTGGCAAGTGCCTGCTTGATCTTAAAGCCACAGCTCAAGCATCTCTCTCTCTCTGGACCTTCTGAGACACATGGGGTTGCTCAATATATGAATAAACAAGTAAATAAGCAAATAAACAAATGAATAAATGAACGGGCTGGCTGTTGCCATTCCTCTTAGAAAGATCCCAGAGAATTCCCAAGGACAGTGCTGCGTAGGTAAACATCATGATACATTTATAATTTTTGAGTCGAATGCTCTAAGTGTTGGAGGAAAAGTGACACTTACTAGGCCAACTCTGACACACTGGTTTTCTCATTCTCCTTCAGAATGACTTGAAGATTGATTTCTTCATCCTCTCTAATATCACTATCAGCATCTAACATCTAACCTTTACAA
Source organism: Rhinolophus hipposideros (assembly GCF_964194185.1). Classification (NCBI taxonomy): domain Eukaryota; kingdom Metazoa; phylum Chordata; class Mammalia; order Chiroptera; family Rhinolophidae; genus Rhinolophus; species Rhinolophus hipposideros. The sequence continues at coordinate 61,453,873 of NC_138049.1, read as the reverse complement.
AATCAAAACTGATGAAAACTAAATAATTCAATGTGGAGAGCCTTTCAGAAGACAAATGGATTGTGTGCAATATGTTTAGTTGTGTGGCTGTAATCTATCTCAATAATTGTGTTCATGAATAGGCTCTAAAATCTCTCAAGACCAGGTTTTCACAGGTAAAGTCAAAAGTACTCTTTTTTTATATCCTTTGTGAACAATGTGTCCGTCAATCATTTCTTTTTCCTTCCTTTAAAGATGTTCAGACAGTGAAACTATGATTTTAGCTACAGAGGTGCATGTCACAGAGCAATGAAATACCAGATATGCTGGAAAAACATGATGGAAGGAGGGAGAAGCTGAGTCTATCTATGAGGAGGAAAAGTGCATTAAGATGTAGGGTGTGCAGTGCCCAGCTGAGGTGGCGTCTTTGTCCTCTTCTTCTCATCCTTTACTACAGTTCCATGCCCCAGGATAGGTGGCAGTGTTTGTTTACAAGAATGTTCCACAAGGTCAAGTGACGATCTGCATTCCTCACGGGGCATTTTGTGCGTTAGGGATTATCTGTGGAAAGTTTAGTCCTCAATCAGTTTTTGAATATTACAACAAACTAAATTTCACACAGCCAAAATAAAACACATGTGAAAGGGGTGTGGATAGCCACTGTCACTGTTCTGGGTGTCCTAGAAAAGGTGCAGTATCCCACTCTATTAGGCACTTGGGCTCCATGGCCTCGTATTAGGGCTATGGGTTGTCACGAGCTAGTGGTTCTTTACACAGAGTGAGTGAGACCAAGCGTGAGCCACATCCAGGGCACAGGCAGGCATCACTCACTGGGCGGTGCTAAGTCGGGAGCAGGCTGCTAAGGAGGGGCCACCGTCAGCCCTGAGTGCAGAGCTGCTACCTCTGCGCCTCAGGGACGGATGGTGCCCCCTCCAGTGAAGAGTATAGTCTGTTCTGCTCCCACACGGCTCTTGGGCGCTCAGAGCCCCTCTGGAAGCCTTTTGCTAAGGTATCTCTTATTCTTGTCTGCATGGCGCCTCAGATCCTGCATCTTTGCAGAGAATCCCAAATATCGCTATCCACCCCCCCCCTTTTTTTTTTTTTGTAATTTTCCTTCTCTCCAACTCAGGTAAAATAGTCCTCTACTTCTGGTACCCGGTCTACTCTCTTAACTGGGTTTAGGTTTCTGAAAACCAAACCATACAGAGTCCTTTATTTTTGACCATTTTCCTCCCCTGAGGCAGGGGACACAGAGTTACATAGCTCTTTTAATAGGCAATTTGGTGGGAGAGAAAATAATTTATTAGTATTTCACAGTATAACCCCACCTTACAAAATCATGAATTTAATTCTGATATAAATGCATATCAGAATATTTAAGTATCTATATACAATATTGTAGAGTCAAGAATAAATAGTTTGGGCTTAATTTTGTTTTAGATGATTGACACCCATGTGTTTAATTCATTGAGAGATAGCTATATGTTTCCTTAAATAGAAGAAAAAAATCTGATGTGCATTCTTTATATGCTTCTCCCATGTTTTAGTTTTACTTTATGGGTAGGCAATGCAAGGACAGAGATATGCTCATGGTTTCCCACATTACATTCTGCAAGCAGAATATTTCTCTGACAATTTCTAAGGCAATTTTAATTGGTAGCCCTAAACAGACCTAGTTTTGAAGAAGCCGCGCCTTTGAATCTCAAAGATTTATCTGTCTGAGAAACTCGGGCAGCCTTTAGTCACTGTGAAGATACGTGTTGAGTAAAAAGGAGAGATTTTTCTGTGATGAGATTTTTCTGTATTTTTTCTGCTGAGGGAAAATATATAGTTCCTTAGAAGAGAAAAATCCATGAATACATTTAACAAATGTGCACTCCCCACCTGTGAAATAAATCATGCTATTTAGTAAACTACCTCCAAATACATCTCAATATGTTAACATATGAAAACGAATGACTGTTCATAAAAACTGAAAGGAAAATATTTTGAGCAAAAAATCTATAAAGAAAAGATTTCTCTTAACTTTAACAAATGGGATTTGGAAGATGAGTTATGCTGTTATGTACTTTCTTGCATTTATAAACTAATAGGCTTATGAATCTTCTTTTGCTCGACAGGGTCAAGTAGCATATGGATTTCCTTTCCTCTTTATTTCAACTATTTAGACACAGTAATTGGGCTTCACTTGAACTATCCTGGTTGTTCTGATGGAGTTATATCTCATGCCTGATGGAGACATGAGAACCATAACGCCCTTAACAACAGCATTCCAGAATTTATCCCAAATGAGTCTTCAAGATACTCTCCCGTAGGAGACTTAAATATACTAAAGGTTGGCGGTTACGTTTTTCAGGAGGCCAGCTGGTTGATTTTGGACTATACCCTTTATACTCTAGTTTCTTTTAAAAAAGTGATCATATTCAATAACATAATGAAACCCTCACCATAAAAGGTGGCTGTCTAAAACCAATACATAAAACTTCCTTTGTTTTAATCTAGAAATTAAAAAAGAAAAAATATATTTCTCTCTAAAAAGATTATCCCAGTGGTTATTTAAAGCTAGACTGATAATGTAATAGGAGAATTATAATGATTCAGAAGAGAGTAAAAAAGGTTTGCAATTACAGCATGTTAAGAAATCCAACCACATCATTAATTGCTGCATACAATTGCTAAATAAAGGAGAGGAAGATTATTATTATTATTATTATTCTTAATGAAGCACCTTTTCATTATTAAGAGCCACTTTTTTGTTAGCCACATATCATCCCGTACCTGAGAAGTAGATACAGCATCAAAAGCAGTTCTGCTGATCCTGCAGGGAGTGTGGAAGTTTGCAATACTATAGTATTGATTTTTTTTTTTTTTTAAAGATCCCACGCATAACCTTATAGTGTTTTTTTTTTTTTTTTTTAAGACAGAAAAGATGCAAATATTTAGTTCTCCTTCAGCATGTAACATCCTTCTTCCCATCCCCACAGTAGCCTTTGCTCCCTTATTCAGATCAAATCCATTCCTGTCAGTTTGAAACAATTCGTTGAGCTATCATTTTATTTTCTTTTTGACTAGTTGGGAGACTGCTCTGTGCCTTACCAGCTTCAGGCCTTCCCATAGATGCTTTGTTAGCATCTCTGTGACAAACAGGATTAGTCTTGTCAAATTTCCCCATAAAGAAACCAGACATGAGCATAGAAAACCCACACCTTAGATTCTGCACTATATTTTATCATTCCCTGAAAGAGCCCAACCACGTCCTAGGTGTGTTCTTAACCTCTAACTCATTGTCCCTGAACTCTGCCTGAGTTCTTAGGGTGAATCACTTAGGGAAGTTGTTTCTTTGTGTATCTACCTCATAGCTCTCTCTCTCTGATTTAGGAAGGTGCTATCTGCATTTCTGTGCTAGGAAGGCTTTGACCTTGAAATTGTGTTTCTCCTCATGATTTGATTGGGTTTTTCTGTTCCTAGAAATTTTAGTAGGGGGTAGAATAAAAGTATAATGGCTATGAAATAAGAGTTATATTTTGAGCCAGTAGTGGATTTAAAAATCAAAAAGCACCTGATGTTATTTTTAAATTGGGGAAGTCTCCAAAATGTATGTGATATAGCTCATTCAGTACATATGATATTCTTAATGCTAAGCATCTTGTTATTTCTCTGATCCACAACTGCATGGAACATTAAATCTTAGATAAAATAAATATTCCAGTATCCTGGATCTGAGGACTATTTCTTTCTCAGTATTAGAATCCTTCAAGAGTGCTTCTGAGAGAAAGCACTCTCACAAGTGGTAGGGCCTTTTGAAGTTCTCTTTTTCTTTTTCACTCCCACTTGAGTCCATATAATCTATATAATTAATCATCCAATACATTTCCTTTACTGTAAAATGAACATGAGAAATGATAATAATTGCCAATGGTTTTTATAACAATTGGCAGCTTTGGGTGGATTTAGCAAGTTCAGAAATGAATCTGCCCACCCAGACTTGCTTCCTTTGGTTAATGTCCTAGGAAAGTGTAACCAGAAACACCTCTATTTATTTATTTATTTATTTTGAAGTAGCCTGATAAATCTGGGCACCTGCTTACAAGCATCACCTCAGGGCGTCTAGGTACCATACAATTTGTGTTCAAGTTTATTAGACTAAAAAGGAAGATTTGCTCTAAGTAAGGATTGAATTCTTCAATAATACCTACTTAAAATAAATTAGTTATAGAATTAGTTTTCAAATAGATTATTTGGTGCCTCAGGCTTTAATTAAATGAAGTGAAGGGCCCTGTTCAACAGCAGTGAAATAAAATGTGAGCAGTTGTACGTGAGCTTGTAGGAAGGGAGACGAGGCCTCCTTCACAGCTGGAGCACCTGGCCAGGCGAAACGCATTTCGTGGTGGTCACGTCACCATAAGATCCATGAGTTTTAATAATACTTCTTATGACTATTTTTAACTTAAGACGTGCTTAGACTTCCAATTAAGATTTTAAAATGAAGTAGAAAAACTAAAGGTTGAAAGTTCATATCTACCCCAGGCTTCTCATAGGGAGTGTTTTGAGGGATATTTTTTAGTTTTAAGAATTGCAGATGAAATCGTCGCTTTTCTCTTGTTTCAGTTTCTTTCTCACTGTTCATCTTTCCCAGCACTTTTCCCTCATTTGAAGGGTTGTTTTCCTCTCATTTTCATGTCTTCATGCCTTTTTCCTCATTTATGATAGATCTGGAAAATGGTCATCTGTACGAAGACTCGTGAGAGACTTACTCTTAGAGACGCACAGTGTTTCAGGCTGGGGATTCGGAACTTCTTGCTCTCGTCCCCAGAAACTGCCAAGGAATCTAGCGTCACGAGAATGACTGGCTTGTGCTATGAAATGCAGCTACTTGATTTTAAGCTTCTTCAGGGTGAGGGTCACTTACTGTTCTGAGTAGATGTTCTACAATATATGTAAACCTCGATGTAATGCCACAGTGGTGGTGCAGAATGAACAGGTTAGTTCTTGCTGTCAGAATTGCTGTGTCTTCTCTTAAAGTGGGTTGTTGTCATGCTGGGGGTCATGCAGGATCTCTGGTCCCGCTCCCCACATAAGAACACAGGACATGGTGAGGCCAAAAAGGAACACCCACGGAGCTATAGATAGGGGAGTCATACCGCTATATTCTTGCTGGCAGCTGGGCTGGAGACACAGGAAGCAGGAGACACACTATCCTCAACCTGCCGTCTGCTTCTCTACCAACCAACCTCACTTGCTAACTGCAATCCGCGCTTGCCAGCTCAGCCACCATCTTGTTGCTAGCTCCCATTTTTCTGCTGGCGTAGCCACAGCAGTTATATTCGTGGCCAATGGCTCACTGGTTACAGCTGACGGCCAACTAGCCACAGCTGATGGCCAGCCAATCACAGTTAATGGCCATTTACTACCCGAGTGAGCACCTTTCCATGTAAGGCCAAGAGCCTGGAAACTGTACTCCTGGCTCTGTCCCCATAGTCATTAATGAGCCAATGACTGACACCAAGGTGTTCGAAGCCCAATACTTGCTTTTTCAAAAAAATGCTGGGTAACTTACATCTAATTAAAGGTACTTAAATCCCTGAGAAATAGGATCCCATTGATTGAAACTTGCCAGTTATTAGAAGAAATCCTAATTTTTATAGTGGCTTGCTCTTGAATCTCAAGGATAGGTAGAGAAGTGAGCGGAAACACATGCTGACTTTGAGATTCAGCTCCTCAATTTGAGATTTGACTGGTTTCTCAACACAGTCAAATATTATGGCCTGATTTTCTTTGACTTTTCAGATAATTATAGACTCATGGCTTGAAGAATTTTAAGTTATTTCCAGCGGGCCCCCAAATGTACCCAAGTCATTCAGTATCTTAAGAGCCAAATATCCTACTAAATATCCAATTAAAAGAATTGGAGTCCCTTTGCACATACAGCTGCAGGGAAAATAACACTATTAAAAAAAAAATCTATGTATTCCTGGGTGAGGCATGCCTGGGAGGTGGGGTGGAAAGGGTCAGTTACATTCTTGTCGTGGCTACTTCTTATTCCATACTCATCTCTAGCCTCAAATTTTAACCCTTCTTCATCTTATGTTTTTTACCATTGAATCTGTTGGTCACTCTTCATGTAGCTCCTCTTAAGGGTTACTCCAACCTTGTCTCATTCATCAAAGTAGTATTATACAAGGCTGGTATTTAAAGAGACTTGTACTCAAGGCTTGTTGAACTGAAAATATGGCTTATTTCTAATAAGCAATACTACTTAATCTATTGGAAAGACTGTTTGGAGACATACATATCAAGGTATGAATCTTGGCTCCACCTCTTCCTGGATGTGAGAACCTGGGGAAATGATATCTTTCAAGTCTCAGTTTACTTTTCCCTAAAATGGGAATACAGATAGTTCATCAAGTTTTACGATTAAATAAGGTAATGTAGGTGAATTCTCAGGAATCATTTGATAAATGTTTCCTGACACCTTTTCAAACTTTAGACTTTAGACCCCCTCTTTAACCTGGGCAGATTTTATCTTCAATGTTGGGGTGTGCATGCCTCTGGGTGCCTGTGCTTACATATGCAGCATGCAGCTGTGGTAAAGGTGGGAGAGGCCTGAAAACAGCTGTGCTCATTTTAAATGGTTTAATTCAAAACCCTTGCTATCCTCATTAAGTGCTTCATTACATATTATTCTATTTCTTGTATATTAGCTTTTCTTGTCCAGTGGATTCCCTGAGGGCACCTTTTTGTCAAAGTCTCCTAATGTAGCTGTAGATGTATAGCCTATCTTTTGTTTTTCTCTGCTAGAAGCTGCTCATTGGGACACTGAAAAGCATTAAAGAACTTTATTTTCCTGAACAGGTCATGAAGCTCATTGCATAGCCCTCTTGTGAGAATAATGACTCCAAATGTTCTTCTCTGCAGAGTGGTTATGGCTCTAACCACATAGTTTTAGTAGTCCTAGCCTTGCTATGCTGGTCATAGCTGATGCCCCAGGGTCTGGGCATGGCTGAAGGCAGCCATGGAGGGGCTGGTCATCTCTGGTACCTGCCTTTGTGAGGGTTTAGCACGCACTCTGCTCTAAGAGACATTCTATTATAGAGTGTTAGGAATCTACGCCTTTCCAAACCTCTCAAACCTCAGGGGTTTGTTTTTTGTTTTTAGTTTTGTCTTTAAAATAGCATAACGTTACCTATCTCATGGCATGTTGTGAGGATTAAATGAATGAGGTGGGGCAGAATAAGATTGAGTAGACTACTGGCTCATGGTTTATGTTTGCTAATGTTAGTGAGGTAGACGAAGTTATTGGCTACAGTTCTTCACAAGCTCCTTGCATCCACACCCTGCCTTAAACCGGCCTGAGGTCAGTGCACAGCCTACCCCTGAAATGTAGGCTCATCCACATGATTCACTTTGGCCAGTGGCATATGGCACGTGGGTGAAATTGACTATATGCCTGTCCTGAGCCCAGGTGTTGGAAGTCTTCCTGTGTCTGCCTTCCCTCCTGACCACCACCACGGGAAGAACATCTGCCAGCTAGCTCTCTTTTTCAAGGACGATGAGAGACGGCAGCCCCAGACCCATAATGAGAAGTGGATCCACCCCGATTTTTGCAGCCTGGAGCAGAGTTTCCGAGGGAATCCAGCACAGATCAGTTGAACTTCAGCTGATGCACAGATGTATGAGTGACATAAATGATCACTGTTTCAAGGCCCTGAGGTTCGGTGGTTCATTCTGCAGCAATAGCAAAGCAGTGGAGTTAGCTGGTATTATTACTCTTCTTTTTCAGATAACACAAGTGTTGTTAGGCACGTAAGGAGCCAACAGACTCCTTGAGCCAGGCGATTGCAGTGAATGATGCTGCACCTCCAGTCCCAGGTCCCATGCAGGTAGAAGCCCTCGAACTCCTGCTGCTTCCACACTGGACAAGGCAGCTCCCCAGGGGGCCTCCCTCTTTCCAGGGTTCCTGCAATAAACTCTCAGCACTGTGGGTTTCACTTTCTTGTGATTCCAAGGATCTTGACTAACACACTCACAAAGAATAGCAGAGAAAAGGAAAAATACTTACAGGTTAATTTGCATCCCCTTTCTTTTTTAGTATTTCTTCTGAAGTACGAGCTTGCTGTAGTGGAGGCTTTTTAGCCTGAGAGTCGAGGCATTTCGTTCTTGAAACCTTTTCTGCACATAGTTGGGTTTCTTTGTGCTGCTGCTTCTCTAACTACAGTGGCCTAAAACTACTTGCCATCACCCTACTTCCTCTCAGGGAGTTGGAGGGGATTAATGCGACAGTGTTTGCAGAGCACTCTGAGTCTCTCCCCAGAAAAGGCCCGGTAGCCACATAAGTGTGGATATCCGGAGTCGGCACTCATTTGTCCCTGTGTATTTATTTTAGATCGTTTGGTATCTTTGAGGCAATAATTTAGAAGGCACAACCTCATGCCCTGCTCTTAGTAAAGGACAGTGTTTTGCTTGAAGCCGAGATATTTTTCCAGCCTTTTGGCCTTGCCTAGCTTTCTAACGATCACTTCCATGCCGCCTGCCTGTAATCTGCTGAGAGATGCTGTGGGTACAAACTGTACTGTGAGACTGTGAGAAAATTACACCACAGCCTACCTGGTAGCCCTGCTTCTGGTTCCAGGATGTCTGTTGGGACCGCTGTTAAGAATATGTGTCTAAAGAGGGAGCTCATTCTAATTCTTGGTGCACAGGTGAGTTAATAAGTGTGTGCATTGAGACCGAGAGCTGATGTATCAAAGATGTGGCTCTCTATCACCTCAGGGGTGTTCGTAACAGTGGTGCTGGTTTTTTCCCCCTTTCATTTTCGTCAAAATGTATCAAGGGCTGTCACTGCTTCTCAAAGAGAGCACTTATTAATATGTATGAGGTCGGGCTGCTCCATTCTAAGAATTAACTTTACTCACAGTCATTACACCCAACTACAATGCATACGGAGAAGAAAGGTAACACACACACACACACACACACACACACACACACACACACTCACACTCACACAAAACCCAAACAATAAAAGAGCACCATAGCTCTGAACTTTTCCAAGGTAGAAAATGTTATATATTAATGCAAAATAAAATGCAGTCCTTTGCTTCTTATTTTCCTCTTTGATGTTGTAGCATTTGCTAGATAATGATATTTTTTGTTTTGAAGTCTAAAAGTGTTTCATTTCATATGATATTTTGTGTACATACCAGCAGTTAAATAATGGTATGTGAATGTTACTAGCAGAGCCCCATTTCCATTTATTTTAGTTGCGTGAGTCCCATTTGTCTTAAGCTATGGCCTATCTTTTTTCATTTGTGCCTGTTTTAGCAGCTCAGTGGTCAGTTATCAAAAACCTCTACTTTTTCGGCAGTCATATGAACCTATTTCTCATGAATAGTATGTGTTAGTTTCTCTTTTACTGAAACTGTTAATCCTAGAAACATTTACTGAAGGAGTCTCCGAAAGGTTGAGGAGCTGGTCTTCTTCCTGAGTCACAATAATAGCAAACAATCCTTGAGTGCTGGCTAGGTGGACGGTTCTTTGTATTATTTTGATTAAGTCTCATAACCAGACTTTGGGTTAAGTATTAATGATTATTATCTATTATATATTTTGTGGATGAAGAAATGGAGACATAGAAAGGCAAAGCTACTTGCCTAACAGTCTCGCTTATCCCAGAACCTGGGCTTGCAATCTGCTTGGGAGGGAGATTCAGGTTCCTTTTTTGGGGGTTTGTGTTAGTTTTCTGGAGCTACCACAACAAAGCCACGGGCCAGGTGGCTTAAACAACAGAAATTTATTTTCTCACAGTTCTGGAGGCTAGAAGCCCAAGAACAAAGTGTCAGCAGGGTTGGTTTCTCCTGGGGCCTCTCTCCTTGGCTTCTAGATGGACACCTTCTCCCCCTCCACGTTATCTTACTTCTGTGTGTGTCTGTGTCTGGAATGTCCTCTTTTTTTTATGAGGTCAATAGTCATATTGGATTAGAGCCCACCCCAATGACCTCATTTGACTACTTTTTAAAGACCCGATGTCCACATACAGTCACACTGTGACATGCTGGGATTTAGAACTTCAGCATCTGAATTTGGTGGTGGTGGTGGGGGGCACAATTAGCCCACAACAGGCTCATCCAAGTTGAATTTTCACAGATTATTCTCTGTCCTCTTCTCTTACCTTAGCCCAGGCATTAGAGACTCTTCTAGACTGGGAGGGGTAAAGAGACCTCTCGATATTTCTGGGGAGACTGAACTTTGCAAACTCAGTGGCCAGGAAGAGACTTGGAGGCTCCTTGCCTTCTATGCTGATATATCGTCCAGTGAGTCCTAGTAACGTGTGAGGGAAAGGGTAAGGCCGGAGGACTGTATGATGGCTGCACCCCTCTGCTGTGCAATAAGAGAGCACAGGATGGCTTTGCTGCTTGAGGGAGGAAAGGGAGAAAATTGCCAATGAGTGAGGCAGGACAGGACAAGAGAAGGACTGCCAGATGCATAAGCAAAATCAGTAAACCAACCAATAATCAAAAGTACCTTACTGCAGAGTAATGCTTCTATTAGGGTTTTTTCCTATGACATCTTACTTCTGCCTCATGAACTGTTCCATGGTCAGCTGTGGCTTGCAAGTCTATCTGCAGAAAAGGTTCATCCTGAATAGCATTCGTAATATTGACCTAGAAGAGGTAGCTCCAGCCTTCATCTAGTTTCCTTTCTTATTATTTTTTGTTTGTGGGTAAAATAAAATAAAACAAAATAATACAAAAATCAGAACCATGAAGAGCCCAATATTATTTTGTTCCCATACTCTCATCACCTGTAGGGCGGTTGGGGGCATATCTGTTGAGTTGACAATGTACTAGTAGAAAGAGGTTCTGATTGTCATCTCTGTCACTAAGATGCTGGGTGATCTTGGGCAACTCACTTATATTTTCTCTGCTTTATTTTGTAGGCCTGAGAGATGGGACTTGTAATCTATGCCCCACAGGTCTGAGACCTGCCGTAGAGTGTTATGATGAGAATTAAATAAGATAACAAATAGGAACATATTTTTAAACTTTGATATCGGAGTGCAATTCAAATGAAAGTACTCTTTGAAAAATTTGCATTAGGGCCACAAAAGTTTTGTTTCCTTCCTAGTCTAGTTCCACAAAAATTCGTTTTTCTTGGCTGGGGATTTTTCCTACCATCACTCAAGATTAAGGTTAGAGCATAGAAATGAAGTTAGCGTACAGCCAGGTAAGTCCTTGGGATCAAGATTAAGATAAATATCCATGCTGTCAGACAACCAGGATTTCCTATGGCCAGGTTATTTGTGTGGCTGCAAAGAGCTTTGCTTTAGGCAATTATATCCTTTTCTGCGTATCTCAGAACATTAGACCCATCTCCAGACTATATATTTGAGCAATACATTTCTATCATTTCTATTTGGACACGCAAATTGAATTTCTTTTTCCATTTGTTGTTGTTTTTGAGGACAAATTCACACCTTAATTTCTTCCTGGTTTCTGTTCCAGGAAGATGAGGCAGAGGGTAGGTCACGAGCTTTTGTCGTCTTCCTAGTCTCCGTGCCTCCTCTCTGGTTAGAGGGCAGATCATTTGCACCCTTCATCCACTTTTCCATGTCAGCATCTATGAGGCCTGTTCTTCCAGAGGAGGTGTGATCTAACCCAGCCAATTTAATCAGTTTACTAAATGGTCATTCAGGAGAAAACTTGGCAGCTTCCTTGGCAGGGAAGGCTTCACTGACACTGAACAGATTTCAGAAACAAGTTTCTGTTTGATTGTGCCAAGTACTCAGTCGTTGTAGGAGACCCCTCTGTTTTGTTCCTTTCTGCCCTAAGCAGGGAGTCATTACTCTAGCCTTGGGCCCCTCCAGAGATGCAATTCAGACTGCAACAGACTGGGGGGATGCTACTTCCGTTTAGAGCAGCAGTGGAAACCTGGACTGTGCTCTGTGAGGACTTTGCCTTGTTCCAGAAGTACCTGGGGTACCCGGAAAGCTCCAGAACCCGGGGCCGCCTCTGTTTTGCTCTAGCTTTCTCCTGGGTTTCCCAGAGCAGACACCTCACTGACCGAGCCCCGGACTTTCCAGGAGCTAGCCAAGCCTAGCCAACACCAGGCTTTTAGAAATGTCCAAACTGAAGCTAAAACTCTGCCACTTGGTCTGGTCTTACTCCTCTTCAGACACCTAAAGTAGTATGTATATTCAGAATTTCTGAGGGTTATGGGATGATGTGAAAATTGCTCTGTTCTGTTGGTTAAATGTTTATTGATGTGGTGGGTGAAAGGGGCAGCTCTTCAGGTAATCCAACCATTTCAGTTATCAAATTGCCTTCACGATCCCTGCTTTCTGGTGCATGAATGTGCCTCTCTCTCAAAAACAAATTTCGAGGCTTGGGGTGAAACATGAGAAGCACAGTCATCTAATATTTTCTCAACTTCAAAATAATGAGGTCAACTGATTACTTGGGATAGAGTTTCTCAGTGCCATAAATGTGTCCATTTGTGGAACTGAGGCCACCAGAGAATATGTCTAATAGTTTGTAAATTCAACATTCCTATGATGATCAGTAATTCATTCATGACTTCTCCCCTTGGGCACACCGCAGTAGAGAAATGATTACTCAACAGGAGAGATATTTAATGTTTTCTGCTCTCAAGAGTCAATGGCACAGCATTGTCTGTAGTCCTTCTATTCCAGAACTTCTTCATTTAGTTGAAAGAAAAACCTACCCACCTACTACTGCGTACCCGGTGGGATAGCTCCCCATGCCTGGGCTCTTGTTCCTGATTCAATTGGAGAGAAATATTTCCTCTGATGGAAAAGGCTTTGAAATAAATGGTGAAGGGACACGAAGAGTAAGATTTTCTTTTCATGCTTTTCGGAAACTTTTTTTTGGTGTTTATTTCAAAGACTTAAGTGTACTTCAGGGGGCTCCTAATCATCATAAGCCCTGGGAATTGACTTCTCTGCAGCTGCTCCCCCTCCCCAAGCAGCCCTGCATGGAGCAAAATAATTGTCTGTTTCTGCAAGCAGCCTCCTGTGCAGATGGAGTCTGATTAGCATGTGTGCTTGCAGCAGTCCACTGCTCTAACCACATTTGGAAATGCAGCCACTGAGAGAAATGTGGGCTTGACATTCATTAACATTCTTTGGCTCCCTGGGAAATACACATAATAGGGTAAAATTGCCATTAAGGAGAGCAACACTTGAGGGAAATATCTACTCAATAAAGACAGAGATTTTTCTCATCAACAGCTGAGGAAAATTTCCGTTGTCATAAAGGGTAAAAGAAACAGCCTCTTAATATGAGTGGAGGTGGCCTGAGTTCAGCTGGTCTGCAGCTCTGAGTTCCATCGTCCTGCACTGGATCAAAACTGAGTTATTGGTAAGCAGAAGTTTCTCAGGCACATTTTGGTCTCAGTAGATCCCAGAAACAGCTTAATGATTTCTGTCCCCATGATTGTCCATACTAACCTGAAGGAAAGGCAAACATGGAAGGAACAACTCTGACCACTGACATGAAGCCCTTAGGTTAGGACCCTTTTGCCTCCTAGGATGGGGGAATAAAATTCTTGGGTATTCTCTTTGCCAGACACTTGAGGTTCCTAGTAGAATACAACGTGTGCCATGGATCATTCCTACACTAGACCTAGATTCACTTTTGCATCCCTGAGGTAATTTGATTTGACTCTTTGGTTTCCGTAGTCCTTTGAATATGAATGATACTGTAATTAAACTCTAGAGGATTGTGTGTTGTATGTGCTGAAATGATAAAAGGAGTGCCTACTAATATTTGGAAAGACTGTCCAAGCAGTAGCACTAAGAGTGTTTAAACCATTAATCTACCATAGGTTCCTGGTCATTTAAAAAGTTCCTTTGAAGAGACATGAAATGATACCTAAGAGTTAATTCCTACTGTTGACTTAGACTCAGGTGGAGGCCCATGCCATAAACCTTAAAATCCATTTTTATTTTATCCTCACTTGACCAATGAAGTGCTCCATTTAGTAATTTTTGCAACTACTCTCCTTCATGATTGGCAGGGAGGAACGAGGTTCCTTGCTGAGTCTATGTCTTGCATAAAATTATTGATATATTGAATAAGTTATGTAAAGCAGCAGGTTTCTTAATGTCTGGTTGAGCAGTTTGAAATTCCTTCCTGGGATATAACACCAATTTGTGCACATACTATTTTTATTCTTTTATCTCCAAATGGCCTTAATTTGATGGTAGGTATCTATACTGCATTTCAATTTCATAGGCAGGCGCAGCCTACGCTCCTTATTAATTGTAACAACAATACTTTGTATGTGCACAGCGGCTTATCATTTGCCATACATTTTCACATATGTTTTCTAACTTAATCCTTACAACGTGCCTGTGTGATCGGTGGTATTGCCCTCATTCTTTTAGATGAGGAAACTGAGTCTCAGGGAATAAATTGCTGAAATATTCATAGCAAGTTATGTAGTAGAATGGAATTTAGACTTGAAGCTACAAGCCCTTTGTGTAATGCAGAGCGATTTCTCTGTGTTAGAGAAGCTCTTTTGTTATAAATATTAATTTGTTGATGCAGCATCCAAGATATTGTCTTAAATATCTGCAGCTAGCTGAGTTTAACATGTTTGCTGAACATTCAAACATACTGAGGTGGTAAGTGTTCTTTTTGGTCACAGCAGACAATTATTAAAAAGAAGTGTTTCTTCAGTGGACTGTAATGCTAGTACTCTTCGTAGACTGGAGTAGCTTGGTACTCGTAAGTTTTTATGCAGGCGTCACTCTCACATTTGCTGATGTATAGCATGTCTTTCCTTCTCTTCAGGGCCAATGACATAACTTGATTGTGTAGTGAAAATAGTCATCATCATAATATTGTCAATGACATTTTTATCGGATTTTACTTTTTATGATCAACCTACAGACAAAACATTGGACATTAAATTATAGTTATGGAACAAAATATGACTGTTATAAACCCTGACCATGTGAAAATAGTGGTAGAGCTGACAGAAGTCAGGAGATGAGGATGGATGGGGGGAAGATGTGGAGGAGAGGGCAGGGTTCTCATTTCTCATCTAACAAAATGGAAGGCCAAGAGATACAGTCTACAGGTGATGGAACAATAATGGAGGGTTAGTTATATAGCAACAGCAGGACTAAAAATAGTATAATTAATACAACCTGATGGGGAGGGAAAAGGGAGAAGGAATAATTGAGCTGCTCTTCTCAGCTCTAATAATATTGATTCAAAAGTCAATGCCTATAATTAAGAAAACATGAAAGAAATGTTTAACATATTTATGACCACCAATGACTAAACTGTGACTACAAAGAGTGTTGGAACTCATGGTGGAGAGTGGACCAGAAAAGTTTTCTTTATTTATAATCTTCTGTACAATTTGAATTTTAAACAATGTACTTATAACACTTAAATATGTTTTTTTAACCAGCGAGGACTTTGCCATCGTGTTTCCGCCATAGATCCGTGTATTTCTGTGAAAGTCGTAGTGACTGTTTAAGATGATGGATGGACAAGGCAGGCCAGACTTGGAATGGACGGATGAGTTACGACTGCAGCCCTACGCAGGCTCGACTGGCTGTGCCAATGGACTCAGCGGAGCCCTGGACCATCAGATGCCGACCTGAGGCTTGAGATGGCAACAGTGTGACACAGCCACAGCCTGGGCCAGGGACCGGTAGATGACCTATTAGTTGTCATTTCACCAATAGCTGCCTGTGATATTTGGGCAAGTTTGAGGTCTCAGTCTCCTCCTCTATAAAAAGTAGGAGTTCAACTGTAGACTCTCCTAACTTTGACTTTCTGTATTTCTGT
The DNA here is from genome assembly GCF_964194185.1 of Rhinolophus hipposideros. Lineage (NCBI taxonomy): Eukaryota > Metazoa > Chordata > Mammalia > Chiroptera > Rhinolophidae > Rhinolophus > Rhinolophus hipposideros. Next base: position 61,438,070 of record NC_138049.1, on the reverse strand, counting down.
GATTCTGTTTTATTTTACTTGAAAGACATGCATCGTTATCTTTTGAGCCTGGCCTCACAACTTCAGCTAGATAGTCTGAGAAGAATATGTTCTCTTGGAAAGATCTTTGTGATACCAGACAGCCATCAATCGTACTTATGTCCTCAACAGTGTTAATCGGATTCAAGAATGTGTTGTTTATCGCTAATAGATTTTTTAATTAAATTACTGAAATGGTTCCAAAGAGTTTGGACTTTTGGGAATAGGATTCAAAGTACATTCTCTCCCATCAATTTTTACAATTTGAGCTACTTATTACTTATTTAAGGCGTTCTTTGAATACGTTATCAAGTTTCCTTAAAACAAGCAAGAACTTAAACTCTACAGAGAGCATGGTTTCATTCCTTGATCATGCCTAACAGCACAGTTGAGCTCTGCCCCCATATTGGAGTTGACTCAATCACCTTTTCTTTAAACAGTTTAACTTGTCATAGTCTCATGACTTCAGTTATAAGACTTTCAGTAATAAATCTAACATGTAAGAAGGTGAAAAACGTGAGCTAAAATTTTTTTTAATGCTTATATGTAATCAAGTCTTAAATCAATCCTTTGAAAGTTTGAATTTAGGTGAGGAAAACAAATCTGAATGAAAACAATGCTCTCTATCAGGAGATTTTTTTCCCCCCTCAAGTTTACTAGGGACTTTTGAAATTTTAATATGTTTGTACAATCATTGTAGTGACAGGAGATATAAGCTAGCTGGAGTCGCTTTCCAAATAACAAAAGACTGCATTGCCTGGCTTTCTGACCATTACTCAGGTAGCTGGAAACTGCCCTGCTTATCACTGGGTGACATCGGTTCAAGTCCAGCAATTCCGCTTGAATGGGCATTGACATGTGTGCTGTTCTGCTTTTCTTAGTGTTTTGTCTCCATTGGTAATTAGCTTCCTCAGGGAGTAAGATATCTGTAGATCTTTTGGCTGAAATGTGAACTAGGGCTGGAGTATGAGCGGTGACATAAAGATCCCCACATCACCCTGGGTGAGGCTGAGGAAGACAGAGGTCAGGAGAGCAGGAGGCTGCCAAGGAAGGAAAATGATTTCAGGGGGATTGAGAATGGATGAGTGTGAAGGAGACAGATAGGAAATAATTCAAATTATTGTATGCCAAGACATTTACATACATTAATCCTCACAGCAAACTAAGGTAGATATTAAAAGTGATAAGTATGGGTTTGGGGAGTTAAGTAACCTACCCAAGGACATGCAGTAAGTATTGGAGCCAATATGTGAACTCAGTTCTAGCTGAATGTAAAGCTCTTACTCAACACTACTTTGTCATTCTGTCTCTCACTAGAGACAGGCAACTGAGTGTTGAGGATAGGTAAAAAACTCCTGTGTATTGAGGTGGAAGTTGCAAATATGAGCTGTTTTTTTCAAATACACTAGAGCTCACTCATACTTACCTAGCTGCTTGCACGAGTTGCAGTAGCAAGCCTCCATTTGCAGCAAGAAACATAGTTTGTGTTGGAAGGCCTGGAGAGGGATGGGAGGTGGGGTGGGCAGGGACAACTCCATTTCCTTTTTATCCCATTATAAAGCTTATCTTAACAGCGCAAGAAATACTTGCTTCTCTGGAGACTAAGTTAAGGATGCTTTGTTACTATTTTCTTTTTTGAACGAAATGAAAATACCCGATTAAAAGGAAATTCTTCATTTCAAACTGTTGGAATGCCATAGTAATTTCAGCTTGTTAAATTTAAGGTCTTGAAACAAAATCCCACACAAAAATGTTCTTTGGGATCATGGCATTTCTATTTGATTGTGAATTGGATTAATTTTCATTTCTCTTATCCACTTGCCTCTCGTTCCTTTATGTTTTGAGACACTTAAGCAAATGTTGACAGCTATGGTTGGCTCAATCAGCTGCCTCAGTTATGTAAATGATTTCTGTCAGTTATGTTATTGCTAGCTGAAGAGAGCCGTACGTTTTCTGGCATATTTTTAGGCTTTGTGAGTAAAGCGTTCCTGATACCTTTTAACATTTTTTGTTTTTTTTTTTTTTTGCTTTTTCAGGCATCAAGTTGACCCTTTTTCTAGTTGCCTTAGCCCTACACTTCCTTTTTGAATCAACTGTTTGCTTGACATGAAAAATGAACTTCTACAATTATAGACTCAGTGGCCTTTTCTAAGTCCTCATTCTTCTTGGCTGCTCTGCTGCAATTGACACTGCTGCCTCCTCCTTTTTCTTGAAATGGTCTTCTTTTTTGGCTTCCGTGACACTGGTTCTTTTCCCCTCCAAATGCTCTTCCTGCTCTTCATCCCCTCAGTGATCTTTACGGTAGATCTGTGCTTTCCAATTTTTCATTTCACGTTGTGACACTTGTAGAAGATGATAATAATTGTGCAGCACATGGGGGTTTCCAGATGAGGCTGCTCAAGTCTGAAGGTGACTGGAGAGTGGGCTGAGGACATTGACCGGGCCTACTTGTGACCCACTTGGGCACATCACTGTGCTTCTGCATAGCAATTGGGAGTGTTGTTACATGCATTCTGGAAAGCTGTGTTATTCACCTCCAGATCATAGTAGATAGAAGTTAATAGCGTTGAGCTAAACAAAGAGGTAAACTGAAGCAAGTTCAGAAAGATGAGTTTATTTAGGAAGAGCAGAGGAATTGCAGTTCAGAACAAGCACACTTAGCAAGCGACAGGCAAGTCCAAAGTGACAAAGAGAAGGTCAACTTTTATGATGTTTTAGGAAGAAATTGGGGAAGGTTGTTTCAGACAAAAGTTCATTGGAAAAGAACAAGAGTTTGAGCTTGTAGTCATTTCTCATCGGCGGGAAGCAGTGGAGCAGTGGTTAGTGCATTGTTGCAGGGCAGAGAGAGATCGTCCTTCTTTGTCTTAAAAGCAGGAGATGAAATTCTCATGGAAAAATGTCCTTGTTAAAATAATCTCTATCTTTCTATTTTCTGCTGCTTATTCAGGCTGCAGTGAGTGGCACATGTGTGAGAGCTCCTCCTTCATGGGTTTCCGACTCCATTTTGAATAGGGTTTTCTTTATCAATTTTTACAATATAATCAGGTACAGGTAAATAGTGGGAAAATGTGGATTTCAAGTAATGAAGTACCAGAAATAGGAATGGGCAGAAGGTCCAGAAAGTTTAAACAGAAGTCAAGGAGAGGGCATTCAATAGATGTGAAAAACAGCAAGGACTGAAACACCAGGAGTTTTAACATGGGCCCAGGAACATCTGTGACAGCTGTCAGGTATCAGGAACAGAAGTTAGCAACCCAAACGCTCAGTTGAGCTTGGCTGGAGTCCAGGAGATACCAAGACATGGCTGAGCATCAGAAATCAGAGCACAGGTGACTGCTCATTAAGAATTACCTTCAGGTGTCTGTGAGAGCCATTCTGAGATACGGAAGGGTGCAGAGTGTTAGACTGTGGAGATTAGAATGCAGGTGAGATTCATTCTGGGTCAAACAAACTTGGGGGTCCTGGCTGCCTACCTAGACTGGGACATTCCTTTATTGTCACATTACCTCTTGCGGATGTCATTCACTTATAACTATAAGGTGATGGTTTTTTTTGTCCTGTCTTCTTACCTAAACTTTGGTTGGATAGAAACAGCGTTTTCACCTAGAGAGCTTGTCACCTCAAGCTCATGCCTTTCACATCTAAATACTGGTTCCACTTCCCACTTCTGGGTTTCTTCATTAATCTATGTCATGCGGGGCGGCAGGCCGGGTCTCTGCTCCCAATCCGCACATAAGAACACAGGACATGGTGAGGCCAAAAAGGAACACCCACGGAGCCATAAGTAGGGGAGTCATACCACTATATTCTCACCAGCGGCATCCGCCTCTCTGCAATCCGCTCTTGCTAGCCCCCATTCTCTGCTAGCGTAGCCACAGCTGTTATATTAGTGGCCAATGGCTTACGGGTTACAGCTGACGGCCAACTAGCCACAGCTGCTGGCCATCCGATCACAGTTGCTGGCCATTTACTACCTGAGCCAGCACCTTCCCATGTGAGGCCGAGAGCCTGGAAACTGCTTTCTGGGGCTCTGTCCCCACAATCTATTAGGCTCACAGTTTGTAGACGTCTTTGACTCATGTCGCTTCTTTGTTGTTCATCATCGTTCAGTCATCTTCTGAAGGGTCTCATATTCATCCCTTCTTCTAATTCAGACCCTAACACTAACACTCAGATCTCTTCACACTTGCCTTCCCGGTGGTCTTGCTGTCTCCAGTCTCCTCTTTCTCTGAGGAATTAGGCACTCTATTCCCTGGTTAGTCTTCCATAAACTCCACTTTCATTATCTCACTTGTGGGGACAGAGCCAGGAGAGCAGTTTCCAGGCTCTCAGCTTCAGGTAGAAAGGTGCTGGCTCAGTTATTAGATGGTCATCAGCTGTAATCAGATGGCCCCCTCCCTCCCCCCGCTGTGGCTGGGTGGCCATCAGCTGTTACCAGTTAGCCATTAGCCACGAATATAATTGCTGTGGCTATGTTGGCGGATTGGTTGGTTGGCAGGCCGAGAAGCGGACTGCGGATTGCGGCTAGCAAGTGCGGTTAGCAAGAAGGTTGTGGATTGCGGACCATGTTGATCCTACTTTCTGTGTCTCGCCCGCGAAACTGGGGTGCAGGAAGACCCCTTGTTGGTGTACTGGCTGATGTTTGCCCTTGTGTCTCGACCAGCCACCATCAAGAATACAGTGGTATGACTCCTCTGTCTATGGTTCCGTTTTTGTTCCTTTTTGGCCTCACCATATCCTGCGTTCTTGTGCGGGGAGTGGGAGCTGAGTCCCTGCATTACATCACTCTCCTGATCGAAAGTGGATTCAGGGATTGCCCATGTTCCTTCTCTTCAAGTAAAAACATCTTTGGCTATTTTAGAAAATCTTGCTAGCTTCACATAACCTGCCCAGTCACTGTGCTGCTCAGTCTTCTTACTGGCCTGTAGGTGTACTCGCTCACTCACCAACCTACCAACCCACCAGAATAACAGCCTCCAAAGGTGTTTATGTCTAATCCCCAGAACCTGTGAATATATATGTTCCATGGCAGGAGGGAATTGAGGTTGCAGATGGAACTAAGTTTGCTAATCAGCTGACCTTGACATGGGGAGAGTATCCTAGATTATCCAGGTGGGCCTAAAATAATCACCAGTGTCCTTAAAAGTGGAGGAAGGAGGCTGAAAAGAGAGAAAGGTATAACAAAAGCAGGGTCAGAGTCATTCAGTGTAAGAAGGATTCGACCTACCATTGTTGGCTTCGAAGATAGAGGAAGGCGGCCAGCCACCAGCCAAGGGATGGGGCAGCCTCTAGCAAGTAGAACAGATGGAGAAACATCTAACTCAGAGCCTATAGAAAAGAACTACAGCTCTGCCAGTGCTTGATTTCAGCCTGTATTAGACTTCTGGTCTACAGAATTAGAAGGCAATAAATTATAAAACAAGAGTTGAGTTTATGGTACTTTGTTACAGCACTAACAGGAAATCAATGTACCACTCACCCCAAAAATAGTTACTGAGTTACTGAATTCTGCCTAGGAGCCATGTACTCTACTACCTGCTCATGAGGAGCTCATAGTAGTTGGAGGAGTTCACCTTGGGAAACAAGGAGAGAAAGGCTCCCATTGACCTAACACCTGTTCTATTTCATTCATTCATTCATTCATTCATTCACTCATATTTATTTAGTCACTTGACAAATATTTAGTAAGTGACTACCATATATCAGGCACTGTTCTAGGCACTATGGGCAGATAAAGTTCTCATTATTGGAACTAAGAAACTAACTGGAAGACATACAATAAATATAAAAAAAAAATATATATATATATATGTATATATATATATATATATATATATATATATATATATATATATATATATATAAATGTCAGTGGGAGATAAATGCTACGAGGTGAAGTAAAACACGTTATAGGAATTATGTAGGACTGAAAGGAGTAGCTACTTTCGGATAGGGTGGTCAGGGAAGGCCTCTCCAAAAAAGTAATATTTTAAAAATGTAGAGGAACAGCTCTGGTCATAAATTAAGTTAAATTTATAATACATATTATAAATTATATACACTATAAATGACACATTAAATATATGATATAACAGTGTGTTTTATGGGTTCTGTGCTTTATGAATTGCTGCTCTTGGTGTGTGTGCTTCATCTCTTTAGATGTGCTGACATTCCAGGTCTTGGGCATGTGGGGGATGGGTGACCCTAGGTTTTCTTCTCTGCTGCTAGAACCAGAGACATTTCTGGAGTTCGATTTAGAGTTGTAACTTAATCTTATTAGTTCTGTCCCAAAGCGTTCCTTATGTGGCTTTCTCTTCAATACCCTTGGCAGTCTCCTTAGTGGAGCATGAGAAAGTCTTCATTTTCAACCCCAGCCTTCATCCAGTAACCAGGGTAGATGGACAGCTGAGGAATTATTTTACAGAAATTAAAATTCAGTGTCCCGTTTTGACCTTCTGTTGGAAAAGCTGTGAGAACACAATTTCCTGTACAGTCATGACTAATAATGGCATTAATCTACTGTGAGTTCCTTAAAGTTGGTCTTCAGGCCACAGCTTATGTTCCGATGAAGTGTATGCATAATGGAGAATCTTGAGTACAGATGCCTTTTTATTAAAATTGGTTTTTATAGTTAAAGGACCTTTTAGAGAGGGAGAAGGGTTGACTTCAGAATTATCTATGCTGTATTGACTTTATTGCACCCTGAGGTGCTCTTGAAATGCAAATGTGGGTGTTCATTAAGCAGAAATGGTTTCAAAACTGTTATGCTCTGGTATGCTAATGCAGGTGGAAATTTGAAAGCTTCCAGCCTTTACTATTTTTTTCTCTTACAGTTTTTGGGGAAGGGAGGTATTGGGTGGAGAATATGTGTGGGTCAAGCTAAATGCTAGAAAATCTCTCAAGGAAATGTATTTATATTGAAAGTAAGGAGTGCTTTGCCTCCCTAGTCTACTGGTATTGAAGTTCCACTCGACTCCTTCCATGCTGCTCTATACACTCAGGGTACAGGCAAGTATTTTACAATTAAGTGTCTATTTCAACAGCTGTTGAGACATTGTATAACAGGTAAAACAACCAACCAACGAAATGCGTAATTCACTATCTCTTCCCAATGCACAGAGCAAATATTTACAGGACTAGAGGAATTTCAGCTCTGATTCTTTCTGCTTTTCATTTTCATTCTTACTGCTTCAGGTGGATACAACAATGTTTTAAGTAGACCAAGGCAAGCCATTGGGTCATTGCTTTGGTATGTTAACATGCCTCAGCATGCATATAATTAGAAAGATGGTTCTTGATGTTTGTTAGTTTACAATTAGAGCATTGCTCAGGTGACTAGAAAGTATCAGAATGGGCTTATGTGAATGGATCTCATATTTAGTACTCAGATTGACACCATCATGAAAACAAAATACTCACCACTTAAAGGGATGTGAATGATGAGTTATCTGAAGATGCCGAGGGCGTTGATGTCCTAGGGTGCGTGTTTCATTCCCACTGTTACTCTCACCACTGTTACTCTCAGAGCCAGGTCATATTTGGGCATGCCAAATGCCTCTGACTTGGCACGTGTTGCTTCGAGACGGCGCATGAATTTGGGTTTTCTGCAAAAGCAGTAAACTGGCTGTTGCTTTAATGCTGGGTAAAAAATGATGTTGCCTGCTTGCTTAACAATTTCATGTGAAGAGATTTCATTTCTTCTTCCTTTTGAAAAAAGACATGTTCTATATAAAGTAGTGTGCACTCGTGCTTATAGAGCCAAGGCTGTATAAAAATGCCTATGGAAAACACAGGTCATTTTATAGCTGTAGAAATTGTAGAACTTGTTAGTGATTCTCAGAGAATAATGTAGAGAATGGTATATTTGGAAAGTATTACTTATATGGCTCTGGAAAATGGATTAATTTGGAGGCATGCCCTCCCATCCCTTACTTTGTCTTTCATTTATATCTCTATGTTGCATCTGTTTATTTGGTCACTTTTATAATAAAAACATATGGAATGGGAAATATATTTTTTTATGTGAAGAGCTAAGAGCAATGAATAAAGGAGACTAAGAAACCTAAGGTGAAACCAGAAATGAGGGAGGAATGCAAAACAAATGCCAGGGGTCCTCTTTCTTTGCTAGAGGAGTTGACTTTGGGCATCACAACGACCAAGGCAAAGAGAAAAAGCCTTCATAATTATTTTTGACTATATAAGATTTGTAAGTCCCTTTCCTGTTTTCCCCTAAAAAGCAGGTGACTCACAGCAACCAACTAAAGCTTTCTAGTCTACTTCCTGTTCAGAAGATTTCGCCAGACAATGGGCCACACAGCTCAGCTTAGTGTGATAGGCCATCCATGATGATGCCCTAGGCTGCTGTTGGACTTTTTGTCCACGCTCCTTTCAGATTCTAGTTGAATGGAATTGTTTGCCTTTCTATGAGGGCACTCTGTTGCTCTGCCTTTCCACACTGTCTCTCCTGCCAAGGCTGTTCTCTGCCTCCAGTCCTGAAGGGTGAGCCTAAATGCCACTTCATCCATGAGACCTTCTAGAATCCCCACAGCCAGAATTGAGATTTTTTCCCAACTTCTCACTCCTATCGCACTCTTGTTTGTTTTCCTCTTAGGGATTTTAACCTATTGTAAGTTCTATTAACGATATATGTACAGGTCTTATTGCCTCTGTTTGATTACAAAATACTGCGTGGGAAGTGTCCTCGCCATATAATTCAATACTTTCCATGTAGTCGGTGCTCAACACACACACTTCTTTGAAGGAACGGATTCATGAATGAATGAATGATAAATGAATGAATGAGTTTTAGCAGGTAAGATTTGAGATTTTCATAAACTGAAATGGTTTGGCTTTCTTCCCAAGTTGCAGTGATTTATTCTTTTAGAGTTCCATTTGATTTTAAAAACAGAATTAGGAGACTATAAAAATAGCCTGCAATGAGTTATTTGAGCAGTCTCACTGTTTTTTAAGAGTGGTAATGTTCCTTTTATGATGCTTTTCATTTACAGTATGGCTTTATAGCCAGCTCTTTTTTGAAACACAGTCCCATTATGAGGGCTGCCTTTTGCCTCAAACAACTTCCCACAACATTAGAGGTATAATATTGCAAGAATAGCTTCTGACAGAGAGGTTTCTGGTTTGCAGTTGGGGGGATACAGGATGTCAAATTGCTCATCATTTCTGGATCTGAAAGGAAGTAGTTTGAAGATTTTATTTTACCTATGTGGTTCCAACCAACCATGTCATGGAAAACATATTTCCCTATATAGGACAAGGAAATGGCTCAAATAATTCTCACACTTTGCTGAAATCCAAACATGAAATAGAATTGATTTTGTTTTCTTTCGTTTCTTTGGGTGATCCAAACAGAAAGAGTGCAGGTAAGAAGAAATAAAAGGTTCAGATTCATTTGGAGAGTTTGTTGTTGTTGAACTTATTGTAAGAGTTGTAGGTGTGAGCTTTGAAGATTTCTGTATATGGATGTTTAAGCTGTGGGCATAGGTGTGAATTTAGGAATGCTGTAGGAGCTGGAGAGAATAGTGAGGGGAAGTAGCAAGTGTAGAAAAGACTGGAGGCTAAAAGGCAAAATCTGTGCTTAGGGTCCTCTTGCCTCCAGCTACTCGGGTACCTCTGCCCCATGGGCCCCATTGGCATTATCCCCTCCATTTAAAGTAACTTATTTTCCATCGAGTCCTCTTGTGGTCAGATTCTCTTTGTCTTCCATGACATGACTGCACCTTATCTAATAAACCAAATTGGGATAATTGGATATTATGAATTAAATGAAATGAAATAATTTTAAATGAAAGCCCAAGAACTATTCTTTGCTTTCTGGGCAAGTGTGTGTGTGTGTGTGTGTGTGTGTGTGTGTGTGTGTGTGTGTGTGTGTGTTATGTTGCTCTTAATGTAGTAGCAGGATTAGGTAGAAAGAGGAGTAGTGGTTTTGGATGTAGTCACCATTAGTGTATGCCCTTATTCTGTCTGTGCCTTATGTATGGTGCTGGATGTTAGTTACCTTCTCAGAACCCCCTGCCCCAGCTGTAGATTGGAAAACTGTTACAAGGATTAAATGAGCTAGCAATAAAGGGCTGCGTATGGTACCTGCCCTATAATAAGGGCTCACTGAACATTTTGTTTGATGGTTAATTTCATGCCTCCACTTGACTGGGCTAAGAGATGCCCAGATAGCTGGTAAAATTCTCTCTGGGTGAATCTGTGAAAGTATCTCTGGAAGAGATTAGCATTTGAATCAGTGGGCTGAGTAAAGAAGATTCATCCCCCCCAGTGAGAGTGGGCATCGTCCAATCCATCTAGGTGCTGAATAGAACAAAAGGGCAGAGGAAGGGTGAATTCTCTCTCTTTGCTGGAGCTGAGGCACTGATCTTTTCCTATCCTTGGACATAAGCACTCCTCGTTCTTGAGCCATTGGACAAGGACTTATATAATCAGTCCCTCAATTCTTGGGCTTTTGGACTGGGACTGAATTATACCACCAGATTTCCTGGTTCTCCAGTTTGTAGTTAGCAGGTTTTCGGACTTCTCTGCCTCTACGATCACGTGAACCAATTCCTATATTAAATCTCTCTCTCTCTCTCTCTCTCTCTCTCTCTCTCTCTCTCTCTCTCGATCTCTCTCTCTCTCTCTGTCTCTCTCTCTGTCTCTCTCTGTCTCTGTCTGTCTGTCTGTCTGTCTGTCTGTCTCTGTCTCTCTCTCTCTCTCTCTCCTTTTTGACAGAGGTTTGGTGTATCCTGACTATTTTATCTTGTTGAATGACCCCCTGGCAGGAAACACCTCTTTGCTTAGCTATCAGTGAGTATATTTGCATCTTAGATCACACTGTACAAATAAATAGCCAACTACGCTTCACTCACATATGGCTCTTTTAAGACATGATTTCTGCACTTTGAAGGTAAAAAATTACTAGATATCTTGACTTATTGTTGGAATAGTTGTGTATACAAAAGATAAACTTAAATGTACATTTTTTTTTATAATTAGCTTTCAACCTGTGGCATGTTTCCTTATTATAATACTATTGTAGACATCCAAGAAGAAAATGGAAATGTATGAAACATGAATGAATAAATGGATGAATGAGCCTTAGCCCTCATCGGTAAAGGAATACACAGCAATTCAGCAATAGTAGTGATTGTAGCAGCACTTAACTTGAATTGTGTAATGTTTATTCAGAGATAAGTCTGGAAATCTTATCTACTCTGCGTAGAGAGGCTAAAAATAATAAACATCAGGTTCTGAGATAGCCTTGGTCATTTCCTTGTCACATGACATGGGCAAGATGCTTTGTCTATGTGCTTCTGTACTTCTTCCTTCTTATCTGAATCTTCAGTTTCTGAGTTCAGACACTGAGTTTATTTAGTTCATATGGGAAGAGCTACCCTAACAAAATAGATATGAGCTGCTGTATAACAATCAGGTTAATTTCCCAAATTGAATTATAACTAGCTTGATTGTCCCTCCTCCCCTGCAACCCCTACCCATGTGGGCACCGCGTGTCATCCCAGTGGCCCCTCTGCCAGTAGCCCTATTGTAGCAGTGTCCTGCGAGCCCCACTCCTGGCCCAGGCCCTCCCGGCCTTTCAAAACAGGGTGAGTCTAGTGATAACTCCTTCCCCTTCAGGCCAGACCCAGGACAGGCCCGATGAACTGCAGGAACAAGAGAGGCAAGATCTTTGTAACGCCAAGGACGTGTTTAACCTGAGTGGGGGAAAATACCTTCAGTGCTTCACCAGGAAGTCACCCTCCCAGAGGCAAGGAAGGCATAAGTGATATTCAATAATCAATGATGAACAGAGAATTGGAAAATACATTATAAAATAAATATGGAAAATGAAAAGAAGGACTGCAGAATGAGTTGAAAACATGGTAAATCTAAAATACTAGACTACAATAACATAGAAGATGGGCCTAGGAGATCAGAGAGAAAAGTTCCAAGAATCCTTGAGTTTGTTTAGGAGGAGAATGCAAGCATTAATTTACTAAAAACTTTCATAATTTCAGTAAGCATATTAAAAATTTGAGTCCAGCTATGAAAATAGAAGTAGAAAGCATAACTTCTGAGGTAGAGACAAAGCGGAATGAAGAAAACTTCATTAAAAGGGTAGAAGGAGATACGTATGTTCCACTTTTTGCTGTTATAATTAAAGCTGCAATAAATCTAGTACATGAGTCTTAGTTCACATCTGCAAAAATTGTAGTAGGAAATATACTTAGAAGTAGAATTTATAGGTTATAGGGCATATGCATTTTTAGCTTTGTTGGATATCAACTTGATGTCCAAAGTAGTCACGTCAGTTTATGCTCACCTCCATGGGAGTAGAATTCCTGTCCATGCACATTCTTGCCAACGTGTGTGTGTGTGTGTGTGTGTGTGTGTGTGTGTGTGAAATAGCATCTCATTATTGTTTTAATTTGTATCCCCTAATTAAAAGTGAGATTGGGCACCTTTTTAAAAATGATTATTGGCAATATGGGCTTCCTCTTCTGTGATTATCTCATCATATCTTTTGCCCATTTTCTACTGATTGTTTTTCATAGTTTTGAATCTATATATATAGGAGTTCTTTATATATTCTGAATTCTGTCTTTTATCAGTTATTGCAAATTGCAAACATCTATCCCCAGTCTGTGTCTTGTCTTAAACTTCTGGTTTAACATTTTTAAGTTGCCAATCTTAACAGTTTTTTTTCTGATGAATAGTATTTTTGTGTCTTGATTTTTTTGAAAAACTATTTCATACACTGGTGTCATAATTGACTCTCCTGTGCCACTTCTAGTGCTGTTTCCATGTGTTCATCAAAACAGAGAGTGGATACTTGAGAGGACAGCTAACTTTAGCCCTGAACCCAATGTGTTAAGAAACAGACTATTGAATAGCTGGAATTTGTTTTAGTGTATGGTATGAGGTAAGAATCTAAATTAATCCCTTTGTTTCATTACTATTGGTTGCACAATTCCTGCTGAATTGCAATACCACCTTGTCATATACTGGATTTCTATATAGGCTTTGGTTTTACTGGTCTAGTGCTCTTGCTCTGCGCAAATAAAGCTTTATAAGTCTTGAAATCTCATCAGGAAAACCCCTCTTTTTTTGGTTCTTTATCTGAATTAACTGATATTATCAGACTTTTTCCTTCCATTTTAATTTTAAAAACTGGTTTGCCTAATTCTTTTAGAATCCCTGTGGGAAGTGGCTTGTATTTATAGATTGTTTGGGGGAAAGACTCCATGGCTTAATGATCATTTTCCTAGGCATTAATATAGTGCCTCCCTCAACTTATTCAGGTCCTAATTTATGTCTTTCAATAGCATTTCACTGTTGTCTCTGCGAGAATCTCTTGCACACCTTTGGTTAGATTTAGTTGCAGGTAACTCCCAAGTTGTTGATTTTGCTGTGGGCAGCATCCTTTTTTTTTGTAGCTTTCTAATTGATAATCGCTATTGCGGGGCTGGCTTCATGGACAAGAAATTACCGCAGTAGTTTAGAAAGTGACCCTGTGTACAGGGTTTACTGCTCTGTGGTGGCCATCTTGAAATTCCCAATCAGTTTATCTTTGAAGCTGTATGTTAATAAGTGAAGTGTGATGAGACAAATGGAGCATGCATTAGACAGCTCACGAGGCATACTTCTGCCTCGGCTATCAGCCTCCCCGGACAGGTTATTGACCTGCTGCCTCCTTGCTCCCACTTAGCTACTGCTGCTACTTTTTGCCCCAATGGGGCCTGGATGTGGTCAACTGTGCTATAGCACCCTGAGCACCTTGCTGTGGAAGGTTTTGGGACACCTCCGAGGGCCTGCACTCTCCACAGGAGTATCTCCACGCCAGCGGGAGCGTGACCTTATAGACAACAGAAACATGATAGGTCAAAATAGAGACTGCCAATGAAAGGAAACGACTTTTCCCCCTGCTCTGTGAACAAGGGGACTCACGTCTTCATTGTGCACCTGACTGGCAAATCATGTAGCCTGCATTATGCTGGTATTTGGGAATGTTAGAATTTATGTATATTGATCCTTCTATGGTCTCACTATCTCTTTCCACTCATAATTTTATGTTACAATGGGTATGTGTAATTTCCATACACATTTTAAGATGAAATTTTGGTAGCTACTTGAAAACACCTTCAGGGGCCAAGTGCTTTTGAAATAATTCAGTTCATCTGAACACATCAAAGCCTGATGAAATTTGAACGTATTTTACAAAACTCTGCTATTTCAGAGACATATGCAACTCAGACATAGGGATCAAAGTGACTCATCGAAAGCTAGCGATAAGGGGCTGTTCTTGTTCCTGCTCTATTTTAGGCAGGACTCATACACTATTTTATGTTTCAAGACAAAAATGAAATCAGTGCTGGGAAACTTAACCACGCCAGGAAAGCACATTTATCACCCATTTCTCACAATGCTCACTCTTCTCCCCACCAGCAACCCCATGGCATATACACAGATTAATGAATTAGTGTTGTGAAATTATTTATACATTCTTATATAAAAGTACCATAAAGAACAATGCATATAGTTATTATTTAGAGTCAGTAAACTAAGGTTTTGAGACCATAAAGCATATTGAACATATATACTTTTAGTTCTTAAGGGAGTGTACAGAGAAGAACTAATTTATTGAGTTAACTATCTCTTGGTTATATTATTCACACTTGTTTTATATCCCAAAGCACCATATCAAAATATAGCTTGCTTCACCTCAGACCTCTGTGGGGAGACATACATGTGAATACATAGCACAATTCACAGCTAGAAATGGGAACAGGGCAGGTGGCCTCATTCTTGACCTCATCTCAAAGCCCATTATAGACATTTCTTGAGACTGTTCATTCTAGAAATAAAAAGGGCGAGACAGAACTTTGATTCCAGAGAATAATGATATTTCTTGAGTTTTGTTGTTGTTGCTCTTCAGATTCAGAACTGAAGAGAAACTTTTTGTTTATTTGATCCTTTTCACATACTAATACACAGATTTTATATATTAGTAGTATTTTATCTATTAATAGTATCTATTGGTAGTATGATGCCTTACTAGTGATACTGAGAGTCCATGTCGAAAAGATTCAGGATTATTGATTGGTAACAAGCAGTTATATTCTTGGGTACTGAAATACCTCTCTACCTTTTCCAAGAAATACATAGCTTTGGTCTGATATCTGGCATTCCATAATGAGAATTTTAGTTATTTAGATTATATTTAACTAAAAGGGTTGCTTTTTCTTTTCTAAAATAACCAATGCCTTTAGGGAGGTTGGCACACTAAAACCTTATCTGTCCTTTATACTTCAGGGTAAATGGTTTACCAGATCCTTCTTAAAGAATATGCTTAATGAGTGGAGGAGGGGGATGTTTCTATACTAGATAGGACTGTACTAAAGGGAGTGAATAGGGGAAAGTAAGAAAAAAAAAGCCAGATTATAGATGCTTAAGGCAGGAATCCCTCATTTCACAGTGTTGCCAAAGCCTACAAAATTAACAGAAACTTCCCTTGCTCCTATCTTCTTTTTAAAAAATTTGTTTCAAAATGATTCTCAGGAAAAGATTTAAGGCAGAAGTGGTTGACTTATGGGGGTATCTACAAAGTGTAGAGAACCACTTAGTAACTTCACAACAGAAATGGCAAAAACAGAATTTCTTACAATCTTACACTGAATAGCCATCATTGTGTGTTTCTCCTATCGCAGTGTAGATATAGAATGCTGTATGTAACTTCTGGAATTCATCAAGCAACTTCAACTTCTAGTAGAAACGTGGGAACTAAGGTGCCAAGAGTGTACCAGCAGAACATTTTCCAGTCATCTGAAAGAATGATGCTTTACTAATGGTGTTGAGAGTCCATGTTGAGAAGAGATTCAGGATTCCAATTACAAAATTTGCCTCATTTTGAAACAATATTATTTGCTGTTAGTGTACATACCATGATTTATTTTAGAATTTTCCCTCTAAACTATGGGCTCATTATCAGTTTTAGAGAAATGTGTTAGGCATAGCCACCTTGAAAGTACTGAAAATATCTGTGATCCAAGTCTATGGTAGTTTAGGGATTAAACTTGTGATCAGATTTCTCAGAGTATGGTTCCTTTCTTTACCCTTACAATTTCAGTTGACTGGCTTTTTCATGTAATGAAAATTAAACTAGGTATGGAATAGATAATAGAGAACTAGATGTCTAAACCCTTGTCACATACTTATGTGTATTCTTTATAAAATTTCTTTACAAATGTAACCTTAGACATATGTCTTTATTATTAATCCTTTACTTCAGATTTGCCATGTAGAAGTTTGGGATAAATGACATCCAAGGATCCTTTCAGATCTAATATTTCTGACTTGAGTACCCTATGATTGCACAGAATTCCCTCAATTGTTAACCTGCAACTTTGTTTAAAAGTTGACAGAAAATCTGTTAGAAAATGTTCCCAGTTTGAAAAAAGAAAATTTCCATGTTTCATGGGAATAGAAGTATTGAATAGAAACATCCCATACTTATTTTTGAGTTCTTACTTTGTCTTATTTTGCCCAGCATAAGAAAGGTAGATTAAAATAAAACAGTACCCTTCTATGAAACTGTAATTCATAATAGGCTTAGAGGTTTTCCAAGATACAGTCATCTTTTCAATGTTTCTATGTTAGGTCTGATAATACTGGTTTACCAAATTGTAATTTACACCCTTAATATTTATCCTGGAATTCTTGGTTGCAGATATTCTGGGCAAGAGATAATGAGAAAATAATATAGGCTTCCCATGGGTCAGTATTTTCAAATTTACTTCTAGGTCAATAAATTCCATGAGCTCCATCTTTCCTTTTGAGTGAAATAATGGCTGTGGACTATAGCACTGAAATAAAGGCTAAAATAAATTTTGGGGTAAATGACCTGGGCAGTATACCAGAAGCCACACTCAGCCATATACTATTCTCTAGGCAGAAACAGAAAACAAGCTCAGTGTATTTGTGATGCAAAGAATAATAGAGATTTAAGATGGACACTGTAAATCATGAGAACATTGTGAAAGAAATCAGAGGCATAAAAGAGAAAGTATAGGAATCAGAAGACAAAGAAACATTTTAAAATGAAAGCCGCTCAGATAATACAAATATTCCAAAAAGAGAAATCAGAATTAGTATCCAGAATTAAGAGCTATCTCAAAATGTAGTTGTCCCAATTTAATCAGTAACACAAAATTAGCTCACTAATTATTACATAATGAATGAATTTCATGGCTGTACCTCTTGTATTCAAACAATCTTACTTTCTGGTTGTTCAGAGCAGTGATCTCAGCTCTTCTACCATGATTTATGATGTAATAAAGTAGGGAAGTTACTGGACTGTTTTATTGATGGCCATGAATTTACAAGAGATTAAAGTTGGCTCTTCTCAATTAAGTTAACAAGAATGATATAATGTATTTTAAAAGTGATGGTATCTTATATGTACAACTTTAAAACATGGTAACTTCTCTGTATTTGTATTTCAAAAAACCTGAATGTAAATGGTGAAGGTATTATTTTTCTAATCTAATAGTTGGAAAAATGTAGGCAGAATTTTCATGGAGGTTTGAAAAATATCAAAAAGTTAATTAGAGGACGATCAATACTAAAAATTATTTATTTCCAGATTCACAGTGTGTTCTTTCTCCTATATCAAGTCCTAAAAGGAAAAATAATCATCGTAGAGATTTCTTGGCTTCAGCAGACATAGAAAGATTTAAGAGTAGTTGGCTAAAATCCAACTGTGTGTGCATGAAAGCAAGACCAAGTAAGCAAGCAATCCAAAAAACTGGATATTAAAGTATAAGCAAAAACATTATAAGGAAGTACCAGAAAAAAAAAGGGAATGATTAAAATCTTAATATTAGATTGCATTAAAATTAGAGCAAAAAGCATTAATGTGAAGGGTGTTTTATATAGGGTGACTCCACAATAAGATCTATGTACCAAATAACATAGCATCAACATTAATAAAACACAAATGAGAAGAAATTCTAGGAGTAATGTACAGAAACATTTATAGTAGGAGATATGAACTTACTGCTCTCATTTCATGACTAATCAAGTAGACAAATGTATGGATGTAGAAGTCCTACATAGTGTAATGAATAGGATAGGTCTAATTAGCAGATATTAAACATGAAATCTTCAGGATAAAAAAAAAAAAACTTTTTTAAGTGTGCAGGGAATATCAGTAAAAATTGAAAGTATTATTTGAGTCAATAAATTTTAAAAAGTAGTAGTAGCTCACCCTACTGATTCTGGCAGTATTAAAGGCAAGGTATTCCATGAAGACTCGCACTAACACAAACTATTCATATTGAATACAACATAGTCAATAATGTTGTAATAATTATGTATAGTGCCAGGTGGGTACTAGGCTAATAGTGGGGGGAATCACTTCATAAATTGTATAAATGTTTAGCCACTATACTGCATCTGAAAACTAATATAAAATTAGCTTTATATTAATTGAATGTCAACTATAATTGAAAAATAAAATACTAAAAAAATAAGCAGTAAAAAGGCATCACAAATAAAAAATACAATATATGTTAGTAGAAAAATATCCAAATATATAAATGTATTGGATTAAAATTATTAAATGAGTTTAATAGTATACAATAAAATTGACAATAAATTTGTCAGATAGTATACAAAAAAAGTCACACCAAATGCTGTTAATAAGAAATGCTCAAAAATTTAAAGTTACAGAAAAGCTGAAGGTAAATGGAATACTTTAAGCCAACGAAATACTAATTAAAAGAAAACTGAAATATCTAAACTACCATTAAAAAAAGTAGACATAAAGACCAAAACTATGAAGAGGAATAAACAGGATCATTGCACAATAATAAAAGGTTCAATTCACTAGGGCAATATGAAAATTTTAAATTTACATGCCCCTAATAAAAGAGCCTCCAAACACATAAAGCAAAACTTGATATATTCATTGTTATAGGAGATTTCAAAAACATTTTTTTGTAATCAATAGGTACAAAAATTAGTAAAAATATGAAGTATGTGAACCATTCAATTAACAAGATGCATTTAATGAAACTGCAATTATAACATGTATGGAACTTTCATAAAAATATCCAAAAAAAGGCAATAAGGCAAATTTCAACCCATTTCAAAGATCTGGTATCACACAGATTACATTCTTTAATCAAAATGCAATTAAATTAATCAGTTACAAAGAGATACCAATAAACAACTTTATACCTATGAAAACTAATAAACGATTCTTCTAAAAAGTTATCTAAATGAAAAAACTTGAAAATTGACAATATTTTAACTGAATGTTAATGCAAACATTTTATTTTATAACTTGTTGGATACATCTAAAAGTGTGTTCCAAAGAATATTTATAGTTTTGAATGCTTATATTAGTTAATAATAATAAACCACAGCTAAAAGTTAATAAGCTAAGTTGCCATTATTAATAGTTTAAAAATTAATTTCTGAATATACCTAGAAAAACATAGAATAAGAATAATAATAAAAGTAGGTAAAAAAAATGAATTGAAAAATAAAGATACAATAGAATGAGATAACAAAGCCAAAATTGGTCATTTGAAAAGACTAATAAATAAGGCACACAAATCTCTGGCACAATTGATCAAGGTAAAAAAGAGAAGGGAGAAAGCACATGTATATGTACACATATATGGAATGAAACAGAGAATGAGTTATAGCAGAAATAAAATAATATTAAAATACTAAACACAATTTTATTTTTAATAAATTTGAAAAGAGTATATATGGACATTCCTGGAAAAAAGATAAAAGTATATATTAAAAATTGACATAAGATGAAAAAGTAAGCATTAAATAGTCCTATTATCATTGACTTTTGAATTACTATTTTAACCATGTTCCACAAAGAAAATAACAGGCCCAGATGGTTTTATAGGTAAATTCTACCAGAGGTCCTGGTAAAAACTTCATGGTTTTGGTTAAGACTTCTGGAAGCTACACCTTGGTATTAAGAACAAACTCACAATGTCTGATACCCAGCCTTGAAATATTTCATGATTGAATCAAGGTGATCAGCCCTAAGTATAACTACCAATCAGAAGAAATTTGTATCTTTTCTAAAGAATAAAACATCATTCAGATTTTCTCCAATTTTGTATTCACAATATCCAACAATAAACACTGATCAGGCATGTCAGGATACAGAATCAAATGAATAAAAACCAAGACAAAATACAGACAATAGGAACATACCCAGAAGTGGTCCAGATACCAAGGTTATCAGAAACAGAATTTAAAATATGTTAAAAGAAAGGTAGATAATGAGACAATTTTACTATTTGTGACTAGTGACAATTTTGTTTTTGCCTTTCTAATTCTTATACCTTTTATTTCTTTTTCTTATGGTACTTTGAAAATATTTTTTTTCCCAGTCTGTAAGTCTGTAATCTTGTATTTTTCTTTTCTTAGGAGTATCTTTTGCAGAGCAAAAGTTTAATTTATTGATTTTTTTCTTTTATGGATCACGCCTTTTTTTTTTTTTTTTTTTTTTTTTTTTTTTTTTTTTTTAACATGCATGACCTTTTGTCTAGCTCCAGGTCATGACATTGCTTTTCTCCTATGCTTTTGTCTAAACTTTTTATAATCTTACCTTTTCCATGTAGGCCTGTGATCCATTTGGAATTAAGTTTTGTATGAAATGTGAGGTTTAGGTCAAAGTTTATTCATCTGCATATGAATATCCAAATGTTCCATCATTATTTGTTGAAAAGCCGGCAGTACTCTTTATCATATCACAACATATTTTACTTATCTCTTTCCATGCCTACTATCTCATTGCAGTGTGTATTTCTTCTGCATTGAATCTGCGTTATTTTTGTGTCTGGGAATCTATCTTAGAGCCTCAAAAAGTCAGGGCTTAATAAGTATTGGTTGGATCAATAAATAATAAAACAATGAATTTAGATTTTCTTGTGCATAAAACATTCAGAAATACCGCGTTTCCCCATATATTACATACGACCCAGTTTTATATTACAGTAAAATAAGACTGGGTCTTACATTAATTTTTGCTCCAAAGGATGCGTTAGAGCTGATGGTCCGGCTAGGTCTTATTTTTGGGGAAACACGGTATGTGTGATGGAGATGTCTTTTATTTATTTTTTTTTGCTTTCTTTTTCATTCCCTTCTTAGAGAACATATCTCACCCATAGACATAATAGGGGCCATGTATGTATCCTGTGACTTTGACCATAAATGATTGGACCAGAGGCAGAAACATAAATCAAACTGGGCCAACTAGTTTGTCCATGCCAAAATTTGATTGAGATATGGATAGAGCAATTCAGATTGCTCTGGGTTCTGAGCTTGTGATATTATGTAGACTTAAGGGCTGAAGCCACATGTTGAGGTGACAGTGATATACAACAGAGAGGTGGAGGAGAAAATGGAACAGTCACTTGAGAAACTAAAGTAAAGACACGAACAGAGGGGAAGATGTTTGACTTTGTAGTTGTCTTTAGGCTGGGCTGTGCTATTTGAAAATCCTTATTTTTTGAACTAGCTTTATTGAGGGTTTGTCTCTTTGCAATTAAACAGTCTAACCAAATCGAGGTAGTGAGAACAATGCAACAAATAACATGTAATTTAAAAAATAATCCAAAGGGTAATTAGACTCTATGGAATTTTTTTGAAATTTCCGAATGATTTAGTATGTATAAAGTTTCCTTAAGAAGAGTTACAACATTTTTCTAGCTATCACATACAGCCATGATACAGCTTAATTTAAACAACTTCTCTGCCATTGGGAATAAAAGTATAAGTACTCTTTTCAAAATGGTCTCTGCTCTTCTAAAGACTCATTCATTCAGTCTGTCCCAAAGCACTGGATGCTGGTGATAAAAAGATGGGCAACAAGAGAGACTGCCCTTAGTAAGCTCAGAGCATAGCAGAAGTGATGGGAATTAACAAACAGTTATAATTTAAGACTCTGATATAAATAATCAAGAAACAATAGCAAACCATAGCAGTCCACACATAAAGCCTGGAAGTATTATGACACTCATAACATTAGAAGACCCCTGAGGTTTGGTGTGGTCAGGGAAGGTTTCAGAAGGATTTGGGATTGGAGGACTAAGGTATGTGTGGGTAGAGAAGAAAATGGAGGTGTGAAACGTAGAAGATCTTCCTTTACATGTACCAATATTGATAGAAATGTAAATACTTGCTCAGCTATTTTTGAAGGATTTGGGCATGCTTTCAAAGTTGCATACAGCTTTCTCATGCCTTATTTGCTTGGAATGGGAAAGGGCAATATGAATAGAGATGGGAAATTTAGTCTAGAAAATGCTCTCAGAGTTCAGCAATTTTGGGGAAGCATAAGAGCAAAGGAAAGATGCTCGTGCCAGAGCTTGAGGAAGAAGCTGTTTCATGGTGTGGTAACAGTAATTTAATAAAAAAACATTATCTTCTGGACTAGCAATGAAATTGCCTTAGTCACTCTTGAAGATCAAGGGCATTCTTTGTTAAGTCTAATGTGCTGGCCCTCAAAGTTGCCTAGTGTGCAAGGAAGCTGTCAATCATATACTTAAAAACATGTACAGCAGAAGGGTTCTAAAGGGAAATCAAATTATGGTCCATTTGGAAATGTCACCATCAAATGATATTAGCAAAAATGAAGAGATTCATTGATTATTCAAATTGGAATGTAAAGAATTGAGTGTTTTTGCTGCTAATTAAAGATAAAGCTGGTCTTTGAGCTGCCTACGTAGAGTCTGAGACCACCCAGGCTTTAGCTAATGTTAGTGTTTACATGGCACTTTGGAAACAAACTAGGCAATTACAAAGGCCCAGTCTAACTAGATCCTAACAGGCAAAATGCCCTCTGATCCAAATGTTAGTAGCTGTGACCTTCATTGGTTTTTAATCGCATTCTGTCTGGCAGAGTAAATGATCTCTAGGTTATACTGTGCAGAGGAGTTCTTTCTGTTTTTCATTCTGTGTGTTTTTTTTTTTTTCTTTTTTCTTTCTGATATTGCTGGGGAAAATGAAAATCTGTGTTTTTTCAATTGGGTATATCACTGAATGTATATGCACAGAAAGCCTGCCGACTGACTGTGTTTCAACAAAGGTAGATTCAGTTTGCAGCTGATAAGGAGCAAAGTCATCCAGGCCATGTTTACAAAGCAGGAGAGGAAAGTGAAAAATTAGTGATGAAAGAGCTAATCTCATTGTTTTGCTGGATGAGAGAATGGCACTTTGGTGCCTGCTTAAAGAGGAGCTGGCATGCTGCCTTTCCTTCCCCCTCTATGCTTTGGCAGCAAAACAATTTCCAGATTCCCAAAAGTGTTATAGATTATAAAGGACACATAATGTTGGAAGGATTTCTAGCATTGAGGAGTGTACAAACTGCACGAAGATTGGCTGTTTATGCTACGTACCCACAATCCACGCTGCATAAACTTCTATTTTCTCCCTTTGGTGTTTCTAAAGCAAAAGGTAAATATTTGGGCTGTCAGACAAATTCATTAGTGTTTAATTTTCTAACATATTTTAATACTTAGTTGTGCAAAGAATAAAGTTTGATTCTGGCAGTGGTAACTGGGCCTCTGAGAAATAGGCCACGTGGCTGAGGAAAAGGATCAGGGAAAGAGGGATGTGTTTGGTTCTTTTCGTTCATGGCTACTTAGCTATAAGGCCCACCAACCAAGGTGGAAGAAGCTCTTGGTGCAAACACAATTAAAAAATTGGTGTCTCTGCATTTAAGTATTTCTGGTCATAACTGCATTATCTGCTCAGTTTTTCTAAAGGAGAGGTAACAGATGATGGTTTGGCCAGAGGCATATCCCAGGTTTTACAGTTTCTCACTATGCTGATTTTTGCATTTAGGGGTGACCCACAAAGACCTATAGCAATGGAAGCCATGTGTTTATTCCAGGCAATATGAATCATTTACTCATTTATTCATTCAGCACAATGTCTGTTCAAGCCTACCATGGGCCAAGTGTTGGTGCTACTGAGGGGAACAAAGCATGGATCACCACCTCTGGGAGTTTCCGATCTTGTAGGAAGGACAGTGAAGCAGGAAAAAAATTATAAAACAGGATACTAAATTTCAAAATAGTGGTGCTTATGGAGCACAGGAGAAGTACCTCCCCATTATACAGTGGAGAAAAGCTTTTAAGTAGATGACAGGTAATTGTATCTTGAAGAGTGGTTTACAGTCAGGAGATAAGAAGCAATCAGAATGACCAGAGCCCGGCTTCTCAAGCTGTCACACAAAGTTCTGTGCCAGGGGTATAGGTACAGGGCCACGGAACAGATATGACTTTATTCATACAATAAGAGGTAATTGTTTGCTCACTTGACAAATGTTTATTGAACACCTAATCTATGCTGCTCACTCTAACAAGTATCAGGAATAGAAAAACAAATAAGACAATCTTAAAACTCATCATGGATGATCAATTCTGGAGAAATATGTTTCAAAACAAATATGTGTATATATTATTAAATTGGATGTAAAAATTTATACACTCCACAAGGATATCTCACATAAATTATGTGCTTGCAACAGTAGCTTTTGATAACGCCCGCAAGCCCCAGAACCTGTTTGTTTTATTCCAGAGTCAGAGATGCAGTGCTAAAGGGCTTTGAGGAGTACGAGGCAGGTATAGCTGAAGAACTTAGTGGGATGTGGAATTGGAGGGGTAGGTAAGTCCTAAGCATTTATAAGTTTGCGTTTTCTATTAAAGGAAATGGAGCATTAAAAGAGGATTTGAAGTAGAAGTGACATGATCAGTTTAAGGTTTTAGATGGATCACTCTGGTGACAAGTACCCATGAGTACACTGAGGTCACGAGTTAAAAATATGGTCCTTACACCTGTTTTTCATTTTCCCGGCCTGTACTGAATCTTCAATGGTTTCCATCAATATCCAAACAGCTAAAACTCAGGACCTGACGTGGACAACCAGCAAACAGTCCCTGGGCAGGAGGATTTGCCTTTGTGGAATGTCTCTTAAGGATGAGTTGAGTCTAAAAATCAAAAATCTAAAAATCAAAATCTAAAAAAATCAAAAGCATAAGTTGAATCTAAAAGTTGGACCACCTTTATTCATACTTTGAATTAGTATAGCTTTTTCTCAAAATATTTTACATACACTAGATGGGCTGATTTTCAGAGAAAGGTTGCTTGGTTGCAGGTAGCTAAAACCCATTCAAGCTATCTCAGGCTGCAAGGGGGGGTGCGGTATATTTAATTATTTCAAGGGCAAACAATGGAGCCAGACTTTAGGAAGTCTATAAGCAGAATCCAGAATGAGAATAAGTCTGAGACCAAGGGAATGATTGTCTTTCTGTGTCTCTTGGATGCATAGTAGATGTTTAGCTTCCTTCTTTGTTATCATTGCAACACATATTTTTTCCTTGTTTGATTTTTTTTTTATTAACGAGCATGTGTATTAAATGTCCATACCAAGTAACGTCCTTTTAGTCTAAGCGACAGCTGAGACTAGACATTACAGTTTTCAGGAGAGAGGATTCAGCTGCGACTGGGAGTAGGTCCTGTAATCCACTGCCTGCTCACGGAGGCTGTGGAAGCAGCTCCGACCCTCAGGGGTGTAGATGATGATTAGATGAAGGAATGACTAGAATCTCTAACAATTTTCACAAAGAAAGCCTGGAAAATCTCCAGTATGAATGACTATGTTTTCCATAGGAGGAAGACCACTCCTCCTTTTCCTATATTTCCTTTCTCACCGTAATACTGTATGAAGAATAGATTGCAGTACAGGTCATGATTCTCCAGATTTCCGAGCTAGAAACTGAACTCATATTGCTGAAAGGCATTGTATAGCCTGATTTACCTGAAATCTTCATACAACAGGTTGGTGTCAAGCCCAGCTAGATTTAGCTAGTCTGATAATCTTGAGAACCTGTTTCTGTCCTTCTCTGGGCTCTGCTTTCTTTGATGCAGGCTTCAGTCTCAGATGGGGTCTCTATGATGTGCTGGGAAGGTGACCACTGCAGCATTCTGACTTACACCTGCTTGAAATGTGGTGAATACCGAAGTATTGCTATGCTTGCTCCAAAAACAATTTAGGCTCCAAAATTAAAATGCAAAATTAAAATAATAATAATTTATGTTTTCTAGTTACTCTGTTGAGTTTTTGGGGAAAAAAGTCACTCTTGTCCTGAACTTTCTGAGAACTCACTGTATTATATGTGAATATTATTAGTAGGATAGCAATGTGCAAAATATTATTGGGATTGAGAACTATAGAATGCAAGGCACCATGCTATCTTTTCACAGCTGTAAAGGTATTAGCATAAGGCAGCTTATTTGTTTATTTATGTCTACTGTAAACCATAGCTAAACTGGTTTTTATTGATTTTTTAAAAATTTACTTATCGTGATGTGTCTTTTTCTAAATCCTGAAGTATGAAAATTCTTATTCAGCAGCTTTCAGAAGTTTTAAAATGTTATACTATTTCATAGCTGCGTACTGTGTTTAGGGCTGGACTCTATTCTCCATTTGTATTTTAGAAAGATTGCCTAGTATTGTGAGAGATGAATTGAAGGATATTGTTGTTATAAGTGAGGGCATTTAGAAGGCTATTAGAATTGGCAGTTGTCTAATTTAGAGTTGACAAAAGCCTGAATTAGACCATAGCTATGGAAGTAGGAAACAAATATAGGTATGAGAGAGACGTGTATGTGAAAACAAGTTTCCTCACAAGTTTTGGCCAATGATTATGTTACATATTGCTGCTTTCCATATTTTTATTGTTAGCAAAATAGTAAAACTATGTCATTAGGTGGGCTTGTTAATAATTCCATACAGTTGGTTTTGAAAATCATTCAAATGGGTGAATTCATATTAGCATAACTTTGTTGAAGGAAATAAGAGGACTGGAAGCAGAGGGGGCAGGAATGATTCATGCCTGAGAGAAAGCAGGGTACTGGAGCACAGTTTAAGTAAGAGATACCCAGGGCAACTGATGCTAGGAGTGTGTGAAACAAGGCAGAGCTCAGTTCTGAAAGAGGAGACTCAGTTCTGAGGATGATTTACTGCTCACACCCCGTTGGGATTCTCTCATGCTATGGCCTTAGGAACGTAGACCTTTCTGTTTTCTTTTACCTTCCCAGGTTAGTACGTTGTCACAGCAGCTGCATGCTTTTAGGCTGGCTTTCTTTGGTACGGATAAAACCACTTTATTACAGATTAGAAGATAACGTAGGTGTAAACTGCATAAGAAGTAGGTAAATAGAGTTTTAGAATACAAAACCTAGCCCCATTTCACTTTGGATACTCTTCTTACTGATCTGTCTAGGACTGTGTTTTTTTGTTCCAAACTGCTTAGTTTACTGCCTCATTTTATTTACTCTGAAGTCAGTCTACTTTTCTATTTATCTGTCTTGTTCTTTTTAGCTAAAAAGCTCGATTCTCTTCTAATTTAAAATTCAAAGTTTTGAGTCTTCTAAGAAGTAGAAGATGTTTTATTTATTCAATACATGTGCGTTAGATGAATAAGGTCACACTTAGTCAAGCAATCATGTTGTAGACAAGGTTCAGTATAGAACCCATCACAATAGCTCATACTCAGCCCTATGAAGAAGAAATAGGGGGTGAGGGATTGTGGGTGGAAATTGCTGAACAATATTTGTGTTGCTATAGTACTTCTTTCTTTTTTTCCTCTTTACTTTTTCTTCTCTTTCTTTTTGTTGTTCTAATAGAGAGAGAGGAAAGGATATAAATTTTTGGGAAAAGATTAGAAGCTGGAGTAGGGAAGAAGCAGAACAAGGAAAGCTGAATAAATTGGCCTGCCATCATCTAATGTTCATTCAGAAACTATAAGTTCTTTTAGATTAATAAGTTCCTTGTTTGGGATGCAAATAACAACTCACATATTGACCATTCATACCATCTCCATGTTGATTACTGTAACCTTATTTACCTTTATTATTGGAAGAAGAATTAAGTTGGTTTACTTTTGCCCCAGAGGGCAGAACTTGGATCTATAATAAGTAGAAGGAAAGGATTTTCTAAGATGGGAAGTTGTGGAATGGTGAGTTTGCAGATTCTTTTGGTACTCAGGATTGAGCAGAGAATGTGTTACAGGAAATTCAAACATTGATTACGAAGTGCGTAAGCTAGAGTTCATTCATTAAAAGCAAAATTAAACATCTTAAGCAACTTATGCAAGAAGGGAATGTACTAAAAGAAACTGAGAGAACTTGGGGTTAGCTACAGGAATCTAATGGACCAGGTTTCAAACAGAGCAAAATCCAGTTTATTCCAAAAGGTCTAGTTGGCATAACCATTTCATAGTGCAGGTCAGAGGCTATCAATAAAATGAATAAATTCTTGCTTTATTTAAACATTTATTGAGTACCTACAAGAGTCAGGACCTGGGATAGTACAGAGAATGAACAAAGGCCTTGATTACGTGGAGCTTATATTTTAGTGGGGGAATCAGACACTAAACTGATGAACAAATAAATATGTAACACCTGGAGTAGTGATAAGGACTAAGAACAATAAGGAAACCTGTTCTGAAGGGAAACATAGTAAGGGAAAAGAATAACGTGAACAGTAGTAATGACCAGGATGGAATAAGCCATGTGATGATCTGAGGCGAGGGTTAGCACAGAGAGGGAAAAACAACGGCAAAATGTATAGAACAGTCAATGAGGAGGGAGTGTTTTCAGAACAGAGTGAGTACAGAGGAAGGAGGTGGTAAAATCAAAGAATACCAATCACTCTTCTGACCTTAGTCTCTTCCCTTAAGATTTAGATCTCTCTCGAGAGAATCATATTAGCTGAGCTTAAAATGTTTGTTCACTTCTTGACTGAATAAAGAAGAGAAGAGGCACAGGCTGGCAGGAGGACTTTCTAGAGACCCGTTCAGCATCTTGAGGGAGTGGAGATCAGAGCAGTCAGTTCCCCCCTCCTGCCCAAGGTGGGAGAGGTAGTTTCCAAAGGAGAAAATGGAAGTATAATTAGGAAGTATAGTTAATGGTGGAAATGGAACAACAAATGTCTCTATGGATAGTTAGCTTAAGTGAACTTTTCAGCATTAATTGAGTGGTGGAAGTGAAAGAATGGAGGCAAAAGAGGAAAGAATAAAGAGCTGAGAAATGAGGTGCTCTGCCATGGATGGGTCAGCCCCTCCTCCCTAGCTTCTCCTACCTTTCACTCTTCATGACCACGTTAGTGATGTTCAGATTGGCCACAAGGCACAGAGGCAAGCCCTGTGGAGGGAATTTATTACAAGGAATATTATGGAAATAAAGAATCACTAGCAACTGGCTGTTCACAGCTGAACATCTAGGAGACCTGACATGTTCTAGAGAAGCAATAGCAATCACACCTTGGAATGGGTTTGTCCATTGCTCCCTCGTTGTCAGGAGTCAGCTTATTTCTACCTCTTCTCCTGAAACTCTCTGCTTCTATTCCATTCCTTCTATTCCAACTCCTTTGTTGACCCTCTGAGTGCTTCTGCATCCTCTTTCTCTCCACATATCTCTTCATACCCTGTTTCCCTGAAAATAAGACCTAGCCGGACAATCGGCTCTAATGCGTCTTTTGGAGCAAAAATTAATATAAAACCCTGCATTATATATTATATTATGTTATGTTATGTTATGTTATGTTATGTTATGTTATATTTATTATATTATATTATTAAAAACCCGATCTATATTATAGTAAAATAAGACCGGATCTTATATTAATTTTTGTTCCGAAAGATGCATTAGCGCTCATGGTCCGGCTAGGTCTTATTTTCGGGGAAGCCCGGTATTTTCTACGCTCCACCTCTGATTTCTGGGTGCCTTACTTTCAAACTCCATGAGTAGATCTGATAGGATTGTTTGGTTGTCGCTATTTATTATAGTCTTGCTGTTGTGGAAATTTCTCACATTAGGTGACGCCAGAGGCTGCTGGCCGGCCCGTGTACTTATTGCAGCTTTGATCCAGGTGATTACCTTGATTTAGGCATCTAAGTATGGTGTGGTCTTAGAAATCAAGGATTGTGCTTAAAAACTGTTTATTGATTCTTTATTCAGCAGGAGTTGGTGAGTGTGGTAGGTGATCAGCATTTCTTAGACGACTTTCTAGCGCAAAAACATAGAATGTCTTCTTTGTGACAGGCTTTTAAAGCACACTATTTTTGACTATAAGAACAACCTTACTATCTGAGTATTATTATTATTCCTATTTTTTTTCTTTCCAATATCACATAGCCAGTTAATGGATAAACCAGTATTTAAATTCTGTCTTTTTCTTTGGTAACATTATTCAGGGTTCCTTTAGTATATATACCTCTGAAGAAGTAAAAACTTTTTTCGTAAAGAAACAGGGACATCACAGAAGGTCCATGTACTATACAAGGGTCAAAATAACTTTAGATGAACCATAGTCTTCAATGCATTCATTAATCTTAAGTGATTATGAATGGATACTGTGTTCAAGGGACTAAAGAAACAAAATGATGAATAGAAATAATTCTACCAGATATAAATTCTACCAGAGATATTTCTACCATGGCTTCATATAAAATAAGACTAACTGTGCTGTTTTGGAATCAGAATGTCTGAATGCTATAAAAATCTGGCAAATACTTCTTTGCAATGTGCAAAATAGAGAACTGCTTAATAATGGGGAACAACAGCGAAAGAAATCTTATGGGAAAAAATGTTCAAGTGAAATATTCCATGTAAATCTTGAAATAATAAGTGAAAAGGATAACAGTGTTGCTTTTTTCCCCTGGAGCTCATTAGAAACCATTGTCCCAGAACAGTTCCTCAATGGTAACAGGATCCTATTCTGCAAAGCCAAGTGAGTATCTATTAAAAAATAAAGTTTTCTTTTAAAACAATGCCATTTGCCTTGTGAAAGAATTGTCAATGAGAACAAACATTTAAAATGCCAAAAATTATAGAAGTCTTGGCTTTTTCTTTTCTTTCTTTCTTTCTGTCTTTCTTTTTTTCTTTTTTTTTTTTGGTCAAAAGCATAAAAAACAATATTAGCAGGAGATAGGAGGTTGTGTATGAATCATTATTAAATACCATGTTTCCCTGAAAATAAGACCTAGCCTCACCATCAGCTCTAATGCATTTTTTTGATGCAAAAAATGTTGTATAAGACCAGGTCTTATAGTAAAATAAGACCCGGTGTTATGTTATGTTATGTTTTATGTTATGTTATGTTATGTTAATGACCAAGTCTTGCAGTAAAATAAGACCAGGTCTTATATTAATTTTTGCTCCAAAAGACGCATTAGAGCTGATGGTATGTCTAGGTCTTATTTTCAGGGAAACACGGTAGGATAAATTCACAGTCACCCAACCAGAATGTGCCATTTATTTGATAAGTGAAACTTCACTGTGCTCTTCTGGGTTAATGAAAAGAAACCAATAGAAATGGAAACCAAGAGCTGCTGGCCCCTGAGTGAGCCCCAGTGTTGTAGTGGGTTTTCAAAATAACTCACTTCTTAAACTTGTAAAGAAAATGACTGAATCTACATGAAGGACAAATGGCCGACTATTGGTATAAACTGAAGTACTTAAGAGAAAGGCCTTCATAGATGCATTGGTGCTGCCAGGTGGTTTGTTGTTAAATTCTGACACAACTCACAGCACATGACAGTGGCCACTGTGGCATGCCTCACGTCTCTCAGCTTTTCCCCCCATATCTGAAAGCCACCTTTTCTCTTAGCCTGTAACTGGCCAGAAGGTTATGGAATGTGGGTTTAATCACAGATTACTTTTTCTACTCTTAACATTCTTAGGCACTTATATTGCTGCTGTCTTTATAGAAATAGGTAGTACTGTAAATATATCTACCAGGTATCAATTTAACGGCATAATGAAACATGAATCAACAATAAATTCACATCTGAAAGGTTTGAGTTTTACCTTCCCCTAATGAGCTAAGTAAACCTTTAGTGAGAACAAAAATAGTAGTCACAACTGAAAAAAAAAATATCCCATTAGAAACAGAAGTCCTAGGAGGAGAAGGATGATAACTTCAGTAAACTTTTTATTTTTCTTTTAGCACATGAATTTAACATTGAAAATGTCTATTGATTTTGTTTTTCAGACCATGGGTTTTTCTAATTCTTTCTTTTTTAGGAATGCTGTGATCCACCTAATCTTGTAGGGGCTGCCATTCAGTTAACGAGAGGATACTGTGAACATAGATGAGGAAAGATTGCATGAATCATAAGAAAAATAATCCATGGGCACTATGGTTTGTGCCATCTCGAGGTCATAGTAGATAAACAAATGAAAGATCAGGCTGGTTTTGTCCAGGAAGTTGCCTGAAGATGATTGAAACCTTGATTAGCCTGAGCTGTAGACAGAGGAAGAGCTTTGTCTATTCTCTTCCTATCTCCAGCTTAGGTAGAAAATACCCACTTTGTGTCTGAAGATTATAAAGAAAATCTGGACCTGGTAATCTTTTGAATGGCTACATAAAGTTAGGATTAGGATGCTGGAAGCTTCCTTTTTAAAGATATGTGTGGGAGGTTCAGCAGGAGGGCATATTAGAAATGCAGCTGGTGCCTAATCGCCAAATGTTTGAGGTCTTCAGTTAATGCTTTGCTAGAGGAACTGGGATTTTGTGATTAACTTTTTAGAAGAAGTGTCAGAAATGCTTTTCAACACATAGGTTATGACACTAACTGCAGCATAAAGAAATCTTGTATGTCTTCTGGGTCAAGAATCGGAGGGGCTTAGCATTCTCTAATCCCTCGTGATGATGGGCAAGGTAGATTTCAAAATTAAGACAAATAATCTCCTAAAACAAAGTGCCCTCATTCTGTTACTTCAGACAAAATTCCCCAAACTGACAATCTATGTGCTGGTTTATTGAAACCAAATATGAGGTGCACCAGAAAAAACACATTTCTTCTGAGAATATAATTTGCTTTTTTTCTTCCTTTTATTTAAGTTAATGGAGAGATGAAAAACAAAACAAAAGAAAAAAATAGCAGCAACAGAACAAAACACCCATTTTATCTTGTTTTTATCTCTCTTATTGTTTATGCAGATAAATTCTGGGGGTATTTTTGATAAAAACACAGAAGTATCCCAAAGACCTGTTCTAATTAATCACTCTATGTTATAACTTTGTTTGTTTGTTTTAATTAAAGTTTATTGGGGCGACAATTGTTAGCAAAGTTACATAGATTTCAGGTGTACAATTCTGTATTAAATCATCTATATTTCACATTATGTGTTCACCACCCAGAGTCAGTTCTCCTTCCATCACCATATATTTGATCCCCTTTACCCTCATCTACCACCCCTCTCCCCCTTACCCTCTGGTAACCACTAAACTATTGTCTGTGTCTATGAGTTTTTGTTTCTTCATTTGTTTGTCTTATTCTTTTGTTATTTTCTGTTTTATATATCACACATCAGTGAAATCATATGGTTCTCTACTTTTTTTATCTGACTTATTTCGCTTAAGTTAACATTTGTTAAAAGTGGAGTACAGCGTGCTGGATGGTGAGCCATGGTTTAATGAATGAGCACAAGGGAAACTGAATAGAGAAGTCTAGTACTCACAGGTCCTGGAGGAAGTACACAGCCTGCCTGGAGGGGCCACACGAGTGATCATGGCTGAGTGCAGGGAAGGAGACAGGGAGAACCTGGGGCACGTGCCTTTATTAGGGTTTGTGGGTGGAGTTCCCAAAACTAAGGCCCAATTAGTCAATCAAATAAAAAACAGCAGAGTTTTCGTAAGCTCCATGGGGGTCTAATCTAAGGGGTGCTCAAGGGAAAGGCCCTGAGATGGGCTGGAGAGACTGTTGATCACAAGGGCTATTGGGGAAGTCATATCAGGAACTTACATTTAGTTGTGACTCTGTGGGCTATTATCTAGGACATGCATGAGGGGGCTAGTGCCAGTTTAAGGCCCCCACTGGCCACGTGGACACACAAAATGGATGCCTAGGCAACAATACCATGAAGTAGCTTAGCTAAACTATATTATAGGGATTACTTTGGCTTGAGAACAACCCAACCCAACGTGCAAAGTTCTGAATATGAAGCCGCTCTACCAAGGCCAACAGCTCTAAAGCAAAGAGACTCAGAATA
The DNA here is from genome assembly GCF_964194185.1 of Rhinolophus hipposideros. Lineage (NCBI taxonomy): Eukaryota > Metazoa > Chordata > Mammalia > Chiroptera > Rhinolophidae > Rhinolophus > Rhinolophus hipposideros. Next base: position 61,403,951 of record NC_138049.1, on the reverse strand, counting down.
ATTAGCTCTTGTGATATCCTCTTGAACAAAATGTCAGTTCAGAAGCCTGAAGTGTTTGCTAATGACAAGGGCCCAACTGTCCCATAAAACTAGAAAAGTGGTGTTTGTTGTCTATTTCAAGAATTGGAAATGAAAATCTTAATGACACAGGAAATGCTCTTCAAAGGCCAAGAAGTCTTAGTGAAAGATAAGAGGATCAATCAGTCTTAAATACGAGTTTACTAAGAGATGGGATGCTGCCAGCATGGATATGTATTTCAAAAGGCATGAATAAGACCCAGAAATAGTGTTAATTTTACTTTGAAGTATATAATGAAACCCCTCAAGTACTGAGACTTCAACACCCCTTTCCCAAAATGACCAAAATTTCCATTTTTGAGCGTTTATCATTCTGCCTTTTTCCGTTCCCCAAGCCTTAACAGAATTTTAAACGAGCAGCTAATAAATGAAGTATACTTCAGCTTCACGTAATGGATTGGATCAGAAGGGAACTGATAACATGATATTGGAAAAGCAGGTGGGGGGGTCGAAAGCTGCAAAGTGCTCAGCTGTATGGGTTCAATTGATTCTTGGCATGGAGGCCTGCAGTCGCAGGGTTATTCCAGCAAATGGAAGGAGAGCAGCCCCTGCTCTATTACAATTCAGGTTCTTTCCGAGGGACTGGCTACCAGCAGGGCCAGAGGTGATGAGGGGGAGATAAGGCCAATTAGGAATTCAGACTGGGGAAGCAGAAAACAAGTCACAGTGAGAATTCCAAAGAGGAAGACAGAAAATGAGACTCCAGGTCACTGTAGGCATTTAAGGTAGAATACAAATACGAATTTTAAACCTGCTCTAGAGAAACTCATTTTGGTGGAACTCATTTTAATGTGGACAAGATCAAAGGAGGCAAAGCTTTGAGAGTGGGTTTTAAAGGCAAGGCACAGGGGCAGAATACCCGAGTAGAAACTTAGCATTCAAACATAGCTGGGTCTCAGCATCCTTTCTGCGTGCTTGGCACACTTTGGGTGATTAGAAATGTTAGTGGTGTACTTGAAGGAATTGAAAAGCTCAAAGCAAAACTAAGCAAGTCAGCAATAATTTCAACACAATCACTGGTACAGTTTAACGATAATAGCACAGTGTCCATAATAGCACCGCAGGAATTGAGAGCTACTGTGTTGCCCCGAAAATAAGACCTAACTGGGAAACAAGCCCTAGCATGATTTTTCAGGATGACATCCCCTGAACATAAGCCCTAATGCGTCTTTTGGAGCAAAAATTAATGTAAGACCCGGTCTTATTTTGGGGGAAACACGGTAGTGGGGCATGTGGTGAGGAGCCAGAAGGGGTCTGGGTACTGGTTCCATGACCTTGGGCCCCTTACTTAATGTCTCTAGTTATTAGGTTCTGGACTTTCTCATGGGGTATTAGGAAGATTAAATGAAACAACTGAGAGGTCACAGCCCCTCCTGCTTGTGAATGCTCCTCATCATGCTGTCCCCTTGCTCTTTGGGCCCTAGCACTGTCCCCTGTCCTGATAGCACTCTCTTGAGCTCCAGAGGCCACCTTCTCACCTGGTGCAGTCAATACTAGATCTTTCTTGGGCAAAGGTGTGCTTGTCTCTTACCTTATTCAAAGCAAGTTGTAGTTCTGCTCTCCCCAAACCATAGGACCCCTTCACCACAGTGTCCTGTCCAGTAGCCATTGTAGTAAAAGTATACATATGGAGTAGCAAAGGCCAATTGCATACATTGAACAAAATTTGGGGACATACCTGTACAGGGTTCACAGTATGCCAGCGTACCCTGAATTAGCCATTCATGAATGAACTTTGTAGGGAAAAGAGAGGTTTGTTTCCTTTCTCCCCTAAATAGTAGGTTAAACAATTAATTGTTCTGTCTCCAACATGAATACTTGGAGAATACTTGGAATACTAGGCACTATAGAAAGTGTTTTACATATATTATCATTTTGCCTTTCTTCAAAGCAATCCTTTGAGGTGGGTACTATTATTTTAAACATCATTTTATGGATAAAAAACTAAGGCCTAGGAAGATTAAGGAACATCAAATTTAGGTCTTTGTGACTCTAAGGTTTAAGCTTTAGAATATGTTTTCTGCAATGCTGAAGCTTCTGGTCTTGAAGGAAGCTGGAAACAACTCTCCAACAAGACGACTCTGATGACCCTAATCCTAAATCAAATACGGGCACAACAACTCCTGTATTAAATGACTTCTCAGGTGGTCAGAGGTATTCTGTGGTGAGCTTTTTATTTCCCACAATACCCAGGGCACATAACACAGGTACTACAGGTCCTAACTGTGATTTATTGTTGCCATTTGAAATGAGATATTTCTATGCATAGTAAAACAAAGCAGGAAATGAGGGCCTGGAAATGGTCATGATTTGTGGATGGTAGCCCATTGGTATAATGATTATTTGTTTGTTTCTGAGGTTTTGAAAATTGCTTTAGAGAGCCTTGGGGCAGAAAGCTTCACTTAATTAAAATATTTTAAATCACGCCATAGGAACTTCAGTTCATAAAGCCTTAGGGTACAACCAGCAATTGTAAGAAACTCAAATGGAATAGAGTAGATGAATGTAATAATATGGGGTATAACTTCTTGTTATTATTTCTGTTTGCTGAGGTGAAATAATTAGGCAACAGAAAGTCTTTAGTTAACTATTGGAATTCTGAGGATATTCATTAATTGCTGCACAACTAGTTTAGTGTTTCTCAAAGAGTGTTCATGGAACATGTGATAATGTTTTCTGGTTGCTCAGTGAAGAATGGATTCCCTTTTAAAATAACTTTAGAAAGAATTGCAACCCTCTCTTGGAAATAGAGATTGCCCATTTGCTTAGGAAAGGCACTTAGAAGCAGTACAGCAAGTTGTTTAACCTGTATAAACAATCATTTCCCAAAATGTTTTGGCCACAGAGCTTTTCTCCCAGCCTCTTTTCCCTAACCCCCACTCCAAATAACACCTTTTCGCCAGCTATGGAACTGATAAAACATTGGAGGAAACATTGATACATATTTTCAAACCAGTATTGGTACTGAACCAGTTGTTTGTATATATTGCAAAACTGTACTCCTCCCACCCTTAATTCCTACACTTCCTAAGTGTTGTCTATTTGCTCTTTGCTGAAATAAGGACCCAGACATATTTAGATACCATTTTGATGACTGAAACACATAAGCAGTAAGAGATGCTAGGATTGCTGTGAGTTCATCAGTAGATGGAATTGAGTAAAACCATAGAAATTGGCTTTACTGGAGGGAAGATCAGTCAGACTTGTGGAAAGTTTAGGAAGAATTTAAATTTCATTACCTCTAATAGATAACTTTTATTCCTTGAGTGCTGCCTAGAAAAAGTCCTTGGGAGAGTCGATTCTAATGACTAGAAAAAGATGATTTATAATTATAATAGCACTTATTTATCTGTTAAATGTACTTACATTGTCTGAAAACTACTTGCTCAATCAGTTAAATGTTTTTCTCTTTGGAAATATTAATTTGCTTAGCAAATTCATTTTTCCTAGGTACAAGAAAGTAATCTTCAGTCACTTTCCCCCAGCTGGAGGAAAGGTAAACTTTAACCTAACCATTTTTCTAATTATCATATGTTTTGAATTAATGGGGTCCAAATTAATTAAGGTTTTATTATAGTTTCATCCTTAGGAGACAAGGTTTCATTTCTCTTTTTCAAAGTATTTTCCATCTGAATCAAAAGAAGATTAACCTCACCTCTCTCATTGCTTGAAGCCAATGGGTTTCAACTTCTTTTTCACTTCTCCAACATACCTGAGGGTTATGAAACTCTCCCTCTGTAAGGAAAAGATGAGGTGTGTGGGGGGCTATAATTAGGAAAATCTCCCAAGGTGATTCTGATAAGTTCCCTTACCCCTTCTTGAGAATCCTGGTTTTATGCCTTTGATTAAAACCTTGTAACCCTCAGGCAAGCATGGAATTGGGGCAGGAAGGGCAGCAGAGGCCCTGTCAGGACTCCAGCTAAGCTAGAGCTCTGATGGCAGGGGGTTTTGTCATAAGTAGCTAAGGCATGGAGAATCAAAAGTACAGCAGATGACATAAGTATTACTAGAACTGTTAACTGTCCCCACCATTTGCACTGAACACTGGGTGTTGATAACCCAGGAACAGGCAGATGGAAGAGGGTTGAAGGCCTTTGGTGTGAGCAGGGGCAGAGATAAACAGTCAATGTGCTAGATTTATGAGTGAGATGGAAAAGAGAACCCCATCCAAGTGCTTTCCCATCTTTTCTCAAACCTTGGCCACAGTCTCTTAAGGTAACTGCTAACTGTGCTACTAAATATGGGTTCATAGATGACAGAGGTGTGATGTGTACCAACCAGGCTAATGATGGGCTAAAGGGTGGTTTTTAGAGGACGTTAACAGTACAATGGAAATTATGAATGAAATCACTGTAGCCATTGTTTCGAATTCCTATTTTAAGTTATCTTTTGACGGTTTAGATGACAGAACAGCTGGTGAAGATAAATACTCAACAATTTTATTTTTACTTGTAAGCAAAATATTATATGTGGGTAAAGTACACCTTTCCTTTGATATTGATATACTGAATATTGTAGGCTATTCAACAAAGAGCCCTTTGGAAATAGCTTGCCCTTACCTAATGCTCTTACTGTTTTACTTTGTTCCAGGACTAGTCGGATGCTTGTTTAATTACATCTGTATTTATTTAAGTTCCTTTTAACTGGTTGTCCATATTTGATGACATTCCAGTTGCTATCTAAATATTCTAAAGGCAGATCTGTTGGTTAGAGGCAAAGACGGACATAAAAGAGGATCTTCCCCTTCTTTTTAGTCATTTCTTTTTCTTGTTAGTCATTTCCTTTAACACATTCCAGGATGTTACTGAGAACATATGAATGCTAAATGGCTTATGTTCTCTTGTCACTGAATTGGGTTTGGAGCAACGGGATTGGACTGTTTGTCAGATCTGTTTTCTCATTTGCTAGTGAGAACAAGCAAATAGATTACTGAAGCTCTCTGAATTTTCAGTTTCCTTATCTACTGAATAATCTTTTATTCCTGAAGCTCCTGTCTGATTTTATAGGTCAATGACATCTGACTTAAGTTTTAGGTTTGGGACACTAGATGGTGATGTTGTGCTGCATTTTAAGAGGTCTAGACCAAATGCAGTCAGTGTCTAGGATTAGAATTCTCGTTTTCAGATTTTTAATAAATATGACGTATGACTAATGAAATAAACATAACGGGTCATGGACATGACACAGGAGCAAGAAAAAAAAACCCTGAATAACCTCTGCATGCTTTTTTAACATGCTGGCTTCCAAATACATTGAATCTTACCTTAATTAATTTAATCAACCTTTTTTGTCCAAAGTCCCTAGCTCCTGCTCTCAACTTTTGTGTTAGGCAAATTACTGATCTATTGAAGCTTCCATTGGCGGGCCTGGCTCCTGATACTTACTTGCTCATCTCTTATTCAACCCCTCAGATTCCTGGAACAACTCTCTTCAGAAATATTTATGAGATGTTAGACTGCCTGTTGAAATGCGATAAATACACAGTTGGTCCTTGAACAATGAGGGAGTTAGGTGCCTCCCCCCACCACTGCCCTCCCAAGTTTAAAATCCATGTATAACTTTTAATTCCAAAAAAACGTAACTATAGTTGTCCCTTCGCGTATCCTTGGGGGATCGGTTGTAGAACCTTGGCAGTTACCCAAATTCAGGAATGTTCGGGTCCCTTACGTAAAACGGCATAGAACAAATGCAAAGTACAAACTAATGTCGGTTTTGTTCAGAAGCAAACTCTTAAGAATACATTTCCTCATCATAGGTCAAAAAGCCTGAGAACACTTCTCTCAGAAGCTTTTACACGATCATTTATTTACTAAAAGCAGCTATGAGAGGAGAATGGGTTTACTGAAATGGTGGCTGCCTCTCTCACTCTTCTTGCGAGTGAGTTTTTTTGAGCTCAAAGGACAGAAGTTAATACCAAGTGCTCCTTGAGCTCCTTTTCATCAGGCTCCATGTTGTCTGGATGGTTTCATGCTGAGCAACGGCAACCCCCATGGCAACCCTCCAGCCCTAGCTCCTCTCTTATAGAAGGACAACTTACTAATGATAGGAAATGCCTGGTTAAACCCCTGCCACTCCTGGCCTGAGTCCTTCAAACACAGAGTAGGCACTTTTGGAAAGAATGTGTTCATTTCTCACAATTCAAATATCTTTTAACCTAATTATACCTCACTTAAGAAGATGCATCTTCACTGCAATGAGGACATGGAAATCGGGAAGACTCTTTACTAGAGATCCCGTGTGCTGTCTCAGGAAGAGAGGTGTACCAAGAGGGGCTGGGAGGCCATATTATGTGGGTGGTACGGCTCCCCTCGGGCATGGTTTACAAAACCAATTTACAAAACTGGCAGTTGTTCTGGTTTTCATGATAGGTTGGGTCACTGTATTTCATGACCTAATCCTGGATCTCAACAGAGCAGGTTAATCTCTGCTACCTTTTGGCTAGGTGACACCATTGTCACTTTACTTTTCTTCAACTTACATACTTGAACACACAGAAATATTCATTAGAGGCTTACAAAAAAGAAAAGGTTTTAAATTTGAAATGTTCCACTCCAAATAGATAAGGCTGAATGAAAATTAACTTGACTCTTATAATCCTCTAATTTAAGGCTAAGAGAGAAAAGGCCTTTTCACACGGTTTAGAAACAGCCATCTTATGGAACGTTTTTATTGCTTGGTCCAAGAAACCTGAGGCAGAGACAGTCTCCCAGAGGACCTGAAATTCAGAAGTTACAAATTGAATTCTTACATGCTTTTTCCCCCATTCGCTGAGCAATAGAAGAAATACAACTAAAAAATACAAAGAAACAAAACAAAACAAAAAAACTTTAAGACAAAGGCAAAGAGTACTTGAAGTGAATTTTATATAGCCAGAAGAATGGACTCATGGGGTAGCACAAAGACTGTTTGTTTTATGAATTGAGCCTGTATTTGGGTGATAGCAAGGAGATAAATACATCTTGGCACAAATGAATAGAAATCCTCACAGCTTCTCAAACCACGTCTCTTTTAGTTTCATTGTACAGCTACAACAGAGCAGTTTATAAGACCAGAATAAATGTGACTTAAACATTTGTTTTAGGTTTTACAAGTACAATTTGAACTAAAGTGTGCCAAATAAGTAAAGAAAGCTAAGGAAATACATACATAATAGCTAGCATTGTACTTTAAAGAGAACAGAGAATACTAACCAAATAGATCCTATATTTAAAACGTTTCAAATATTATTTAGGGAATTTTTTTAAACACTTTATTTCAGGTATGGCAGATACTGGCAAATTTCAGTAAGACTTGGTAAGAGAATTTCATCAGAAGCAATAAATAGGTAGAGTAAAAACTGGTTATATTCTGATTTACGTAGTTCATTAAAATTCTGGGCCATTTGTTCTGGCAAATGTAGATTCTTTGATTCTAAAATTTCTATAAAATTTTACCAAAGTTACTAAAAAAAAAAAAAAAGAAAAAAAAAAAGAAAGAAAAAAGGCTTTAGACTAGGGTACCGTATAGCTATGGTACCATTAAACACATTTTTTGTGCTCTGTTCTGTGTCTTCCACATGAGACTTTTTCACCCTTCAGTGCTGTTGTTTTCCACTGGGAATTTTTATTAAAAAAAAGGATGGAAAAAAATTCTAAAATCTTAATAGAGGTTTTTTTGTTTCTTAGTTTTGCTTGCTTTATTTTTATAAAAAACTGAAATTTATTTTTCATAGTTCTGGAGGCCAGAAGTCCAAAACTGAGGTATCAACCGTTCTTCCGAGGCCTCTCTTCTTGGCTTCCAGATGGCAACCTCACTGTGTCTTCACGTGGTTGTCTCTCTGTGTGTACACATGTTAGGTGTCTCTTTTTCTCCCTCTCTTTGTGTGTTCCAGTCTCATACTCTTATATGGACACCAGCTGTGTTGAATTAGAATCCACTCATACGACCTTATTTTACCTCAATTACTCTTTAAAGACACTGTCTCCAAATACAGTCATATTCTGAGGTAGGCAGGGCTAGGACTTAAGCATCTGACCTGGGTCGGGGGTGGGCTGACATGATTCAGCCCGCAGCACAATTCTATGTTTAACTTTTTGAGAAACTGTCAAACTGTTTTTCAACATAGCTATACCACTTTATATTCTCTTCAGCAATGTATGAGGGTTCCAATTTCTCCACATCCTCAACAACACTTGTTATTGTCTGTCTTTTGATTGTAACCATCCTAATGGTGGGAGAAATGGTATCTCATTGTGGTTTTGAGTCACATTTTTCTAACGACTTTGAGGATCTTTTTATGTACTTGCTTGTTCGCATTTGCATATATGCTTTGGAGAAATGTCGATTCAAATTCTTTGCCCATTTTTAAATCGGGTTATTTGTTCCTTTATTGTTGGGTTGTAAGAGTTCTATTTACTGCACATTAGTCCCTTGTCAGATATATGATTTGCAAATTCTTTTTGTTGTTTCTCTAAGCTGGCTGGGTGAAAAAAGAAAAAAGAAAAAACTTTGCCCAAACAAATGTTTTATTTGACATTTATGGGTAAAATAGGAATGAGTCCCTGTCTAATTCGTGAATAGCCATCATGGTGGGAGTGAGATTCCCTTTACCTCACTGCTAGAAGAGAACTTTCTTCACTTTCTCTATGGTGATGGAAGAGAGGGCTTTACTGCTGTTGGAGTGGGGAAGCTGGGCTCAGGTATCATACTGAAGTCAGTTGTTCCTTCAGCAGATACGATTCTGAGTTACTAGTGTTCAATGCAACGGTTACAAATAAAGTACTTAGGGCAAGTCAAACATGGAACAAATGATGACATGAAGAATGAGTGTTAAGGAAGTGTGCAGAGCTCTCCTGAAGGATATAGAGGATAGAAGAAGGAATGGGAAGGAGCTAACTAGGTGAGGGAGGCAGGTGGCAAGAAACAAAGAATGTGGAGATAGAAAGCAAGGGGGGAGAGTGGCATGTGATGTGGGGACCAGGCTTTACTGGAACTTTTAGGCTCTATTCAAAATATCTGTCTCTAGCCTAAGAATAATGGGAAACCTTATAAGTATATTAAACAAGGGAGTGCCATTATCAGTTTTGCTTCTGTAATGATATTCTGATTATAGTCAAATTTTGCATTATATCATTGTCAAAGTTCAGAATTTTTACTACTTTTTATAAAAGTTTTTAGGGAAAGTCTCATTATGACTTTTATATAGCCGCATAAATTCATTCAAATTGGGAACTAATTTTATTACCTAATCTAGAGAAGGCCATTAGACTTTTATATGGGGATAAAAGTTCATATTATAGTAACTAAAATTAGAAAAAGATAGTCAATTTATAAAGATATAATTTATAAACTGCATGTTGTAAGAACCTTTTCAAAAGCAACCTTTGTAGTGTTTTAATATTCATCTGTGAAAGTTTGAATATAATTTTGATAGGATAATAATGAACTCATTTGACCAACTTTCCCAATTTCCAACAGTGTAAGTTTTCTCATATGCTTTGTTTGATCTTAAAAATCCAATAAGCAATTTAAAAATAGAAATATAAAGACTCATTACATTATATGGACTTGCTGTAAAGTCAATAAGCAGTCGACTTACTGAGTCCGTTGAGATAGGATATTTTTAAGTGCTGTAATATGAAGGGGAAAAATTTATTGGAAGGTCAGTTTAATTCTGGTTTGTATGGATATTGTGGAGAATAGATACGCCATTGTCATCTCTTCAGTCTCTAAGAATTCCGTCATCTGCTAGAATTATCAAAGTGAGGATAAATTTCTCTCTCTTTATAGTAATATATGTGTATATGTACATATTTATATACATATAATTGTATGTATATATGCACATATATGTATATGTGTGTGCACATACATATACACACACTCAACTGTGCAAGAAATATATTATTTTTCTACAAACCTGTGTTACCCTGAGTGCCCACCACACCAAGGTGGTGAGGAATTCAGACCCATTCATCACTGGGTCTCCTTTCCTGAGCAGGTTGATAAGAGACCAAAATTTTATATGTAGCAACATGTTCAAGGAGAGCCCTCTGGTTTTGCTCAGCGTGATATCCTCACGGTTCTTGAGGATGGTGGTTCTGCTCATTCCACAGCAACTCTGGTTCTGAGAATCTTTGCTGAGGCTTGGAAGCTTGAACCAACTTCCCTTGGGGCGCCATGAAACAATTGTTCTCTGAGGTCCTGATACCTTCCTGGGGCACTTGGAGGAGAAGGACACAGATTCTACTACTCTCAGTTTTCTACCTGATCTTGGGAAATCTTTGCGAAAGCCTTCTATGAGCTTCAGCTTTTGAAACCAGAAGCCAGAGAGTGGTCAAGGGATGTTTTTAGTGAACTTGCTCTCAGCCCTAGAACACAAGACACACAAAAGCATTCTCTGATCAGGAAAGGGAATGAAACAAAAGGTCTCAAAGATTACCCTACCATATATGTGCTTTTCTTGTTTTAGAAGGAAAAGTCTTTTTATTTTATTTTTATTTTTTATATTAGTTTCAGGTGTACAAAACAACATTTTAATAATTAGACATTTACACCCCTCACAAAGTGATAAGCCCAGTAAGTCTACTACAAATCTGACATCGTATATTACTGTTACAATACCCTTGACGATATTCCCTATTCTGTACATCCCATGACTATAGATATATATCTCTCTATATATATAATTATAGTTGCCATTCAGTATTATTCTACTTCAGCTTCAGGAATACAGCACAGTGCAGTGATCAGGCATCTACACAGTCTATGAAGTGATCCCCTGATAAGTCCAGTGCCCATCTGGCACCCTACATAATCTTTACAACATTATTGTTATATTCCCCAAACGGTATTTCATATCCCCATGACTATATTGTGACTACCAATTTGTACTTTTGTATCCCTTCACCTTCTTCCTCATCCTCCAAGTCCCCTCCCATCTCGCAACCATCAGTTTGTTCTCTGTATCTATGAGTCCATTTCTGCTTTGTTTGCTCATTTATTCTGTTCTTTAGATTCCACATATAAGTGAGATCATATGGTACTTGTCTTTCTCAGTCTGACTAATTTCACTTAGCATAATGTTCTCTAGGTCCATCCATGTTGTTGCAAATGGTAAGGTTTCCTTCTTTTTTTAATATCAGAAAAATACTCCATTGCATAAATGTACCACAATTTCTTTATCCAGTCATCTATAGATGGGCATTTTGGTTGTTTGCATATCTTAGCTGTTGTGAATAATGCTGCTAATAATAAATATAGGGGTGCATATATTTTTTTGAATTAGTGTTTTGGATTCCTTTAAATAAATACCCAGGAGTGGGAATACTGGGTTATAAGGTAGTTCTATTTTTAAATTTTGTGGAACCTCCATACTGTTTTCCACAGTGGCTGCACCAATTTGCAATCCCACCAATAGTGCAGGAGGGATCCCTTTTCCCTTCATCCTCATCAACACTTGTTCGTTGATTTATTGATGATAGGCATTCTGACAGGAGTGAGGTGGTATCTCATTGTGGTTTTTATTTGCATTTCTCTGATGGTTAGTGACATTGATCAACTTTTCATATGTCTGTTGGCCATCTGTATGTCCTCTTTTCAGAAATGTCTCTTTATGTCCTCTGCACATTTTTCAATTGGGCTGTTTTCTTTGTATTGAGTTGCGTTAGTTTTTTTTAAGTAAATTTTGAATATTAACTCCTTATCAGATGTATCATTGGCCAATATCTTTTCCCATTCAGTGGGATGAGTTTTTGTTTTGTTGATGGTTTCCTTTGCTGTGAAAAAACTTTGTAGTTTGATGTAGTCCCATATGTTTATTTTTCTTTTGCTTTCCTTGCCTGAGGTGATATATCAGTAAAAATATTACTAAAAGTAATGCCTGTGAGTTTACTTCCTATATGTTCTTCTAAGAATTTTATGGTTTTTGGGTCTTAAATTTAAGACTTTGATTCATTTTGAATTTATTCTTGTATGTGGCATAAGAATGTGGTCCAGGTTCATTTTTTTTTGCCTCTATCTATCCAATTTTCCCAGCACCATTTATTAAATAGCCTGTCTTTACCCCAGTGTAAATTCTTGCTTCCTTTGTCATAGATTAAATGAGCATATTGGCATGGATTTATTTCTGGGCTCTTTGTTCTGTTTTATTGATCTATATGTCTGTTTTTATGCCAGTACCATGCTGTTTTGATTAGTATAGCCTTATAGTATGCTCTTTTTGCTCTTTTTCCCTTTAATTTAGTCAACTAACTGGGTGCTATGAGTACATGTAGTTGCAATAGAGATGAATATAATAGTAATTCAGATAAAGATGAAAACAACAGTCAGGAGAAGAACTCAGCATTTGCATGCTTACTATATGCCAGAGCACTACAACGCTGAGAATTTTCTAAATACTGTTGTTTCATTTTCTCCTCATGGCCCCCTTGAGGTGTGCACTATTTTCACCCCTATTTTAGAGGGAAGGAAATTGTAGCTTAGAAAGTTTAAGTGACTTGCCCTGGGCCCCACAGGTCTTAGGTGGGAGGACTAAAATTGTTCTGGCTCAAGAGCCCAGTTATTAACCCTCTACTTAGCTTTTGCCTCTTTCATAGGACTCTTCATGCTTTTCACTAGATACACTGCTCTTTGTCAGTTCCAAAGCAATGGGAAAAATACTTGAGGAGCACACCGGGTCTTTTCCTTACCACCAAAGCTCTTTTGGTGGAAATTTCCAGTGGATTGCACATTACAGGAGGATATGTTAAAGGTGGTTAGAATCTGAAATTGAATTAAGAATAAAATGACTGATTTTAAAGACATGCTACATTGCTGATATTTAAACATGTGCTCTAAGATAGAAGCATTTGCCAATATGAAATCATATGTATAACTCTTGCTTTTATCTCCACGTTTCTACTTGTTTTTCCAGTTTAAGGAAGGTTTTAGGCAGATTTATGTAAGGCATTTACAATCAGTTTTTATAACGAGATCACTCAGTTGTAAATTTGTTTTTTAGACAAAATGCTATGTAAAATTTTGTAGAATGTTTCTCCTTAGGCCAATGAATGAAAAGATACCTATGTCAATGAAAGCTCATTTACTATCTTGTTGCTGTGCAACCGCAAATGTGTGTCAAAGCTCTCAAATTATGCTGAATTTAATAGACATACATATGACTGTACATATGTGTGTGTGTGTGTGTGTGTGTGTGTGTTTCAGTTGAAACATTTGGTATTATTGAAACATAATATCAATATATTCATGATATTATAATGTTTCCATAATATATTATTTAGCAGTTATGTTTATTTGTGACCCACATTGTTTTACTTTAACGAGGGTTCAGAAAATTTTGATGAAATATGTTTGACACCCTGAATACTGTCTATGTCTTGTGTAGGAAGGCCTTTTAAGAAAGCCTGGAATTAGTCTGGGATTTGGGCAGGCACTTCTCCCTAAGGGCCAGTGAAAACCCTGACTACCTACCAGACAAAACTTTATGCCTCACTATAGTGTGATGGAGTCCCATTTAAGAAAGCCTGGAATTAGCCTGGGATTTGGGCAGGCACTTCTCCCTAAGGGCCAGTGAAAACCCTGACTACCTACCAGACAAAACTTTATGCCTCACTATAGTGTGATGGAGTCCCCAGGTGTATACCTACTTTCCTCAAAGGTGTTGAGATGTGGGGGCAAAAGGAATTCTAAGCTCTAACGGTGGGGAAGATTCTGACCATTAGAAAGCAACTCCTACATGTTCTACTAGAGAGTTGGCTCCGATCGCCTTAGGCTTTTGAGGCAATTCCTTTTGTCTCATTAAACAGCATGCTTTAACATATGTTATTTCATTTCGACCAGTTCCCAAGTCTATACAGAGAAATCACTTGTGGTTTGGGGAATGGGATAGCTCCACGGAAATGTAGTTGTGCGATATCAGGGTCCACAGATGCCTGGATGTGACCTCAGTGTTGGTGAGGCCTGAGTGCTCATTCGGGGAATAGCACTTTGCTCTTGGCCCAATGGCCCCTTTTCATAAGGCATCCACGGAACCAAACATTGTGTGATGTTCGTCTTGCCTAATTTTGAAAATCATCCTTTTCAGTACTATTGAATCACAGGCCTTAAATGTCCTTGACATTTAAATACATTCACATTGCCCTTAAGCAGAATTTGTGTTTTGAAGATTTAAAACATTCCCGCTGCCTCTGGTAACACTTTTGACAAGTTTTCTCAGCAGAAAGTCCATCCAGTTTGGCAACCCACAGGAGGAATTTGCTGGAAAATTATGTTCTCCCCTGTTTCTTTTCCTAATAATTTATAATACAAGTTCTAACATGAAATTAAAATTCTTTTATAATTTCATTATCTAGGAAGTGATTTTGCAGTCCACTGAGGATCCAATGTTGAAGTACAGCACAGTGTACAAAATAATTCTTGTTTTAATACATCGCTACGGCTCTCAGAGGAGCCTCTGCTCTGCTCAGTTTATCATTAGCCTCTGTATTACTCAGTTTTCCAAGTCTTTAATTCAAAATGAAAATTAAACAATATTCATTTTGCCATGGCAGTTCATAGAGAAATTGGTTTTTAAAACCCTATATTTTTCAATTAGAAAGGCTTTTACTGTAACCATGTCTAGTTTTCCTAATTGTTTAGAACCCAAACACTAGATGCCAGAAAACCTTCAGAGAATGGATTCAGAGCCTCTGAGCCTCTGTCGCAATATACACCATTACTACAGATGGGCACTAGTTAAAACCTTATGAAACCACTGAGCATATCACAGGAAACCAAAATCAAACAATATCCACCCCCAGTGAGCTTTTCAGGAGACCCAAAAAGCATTTTTGGCTTGTATATAAATTTCAAAATGAGTATTTTTAACTAGGAGTGATTATGGTATTTTGGCTTATTTAGGTTAGGCCATTTTCATATTCAATTATACTAAAGCCACATGGCATGGTGGAAAGGCATGAGCTTTGCAGCTCCAAAACATTGGGCTGAATTCAGTTCTGTGCCTTAGTGAAGCAAGCTGATGTAGCCACTCGAAGCCTCAGTTTACTTATCTGTCAATGGAAAACAATCATATTACTTCATAGGGTTATGATGAGTATGAGATATAAAAAAAAAAAAATAGATGAAAGTGCCTAGCATACAACTTGGCATAGAGTAGCCTCCTATTAAATTTTCCTTTCTTTCCTTTTCACCTATCAATTATTTAAAAATGAAACAGGGTAGAAAAGCATAAAAGTAGAGCCTCTTGAATTTTGCTCCTGAACGTCAGGTTCAAATTCATGGAGCAGGCTTTGTAAAAATCTCACCAAGCCCTCAGGACTGATATTTCTATAGCATTAACAAAAGAGAAAAATGAGAATTTTCCTCCTTACTTGGGCTTATTATTTTTTTATTCCTTTTTGTTCACTCACTTACAGTGCATTTAAGTGGAAATCACTTCAAACCCTTGAACCACCCTCTGAAAGCTTTGCTAAATCCTACATTTTTGGTTTTACTCCAGATACAGTACTGTGTCCCTTACCTTTGAAGTCTTTGAAGTGTCCACATTGTAGGCTAAACCTGTGGTGAAGCGCAAACTGGTGGTTTCGACTGCACAAACCCATGTAAAGCCGGGACAGGCGGAATTGAAGCGGGATATGAGAAGGGGTGGCGTTCGCTTCCCTTTCTTGACCCCCACCTCTCTCCACTCTTAGTCTCTTCAAACACTCCTGCTATAGTCGCAGACATATCAAAGAAAGTTCTACTAGGGCTGCGGTGACACTGAGGCTGGAAGTGACTGCTGTCCCAGATCATAGCTGTTCACTGCCTTAGGGGAGTGAACTAAAGCGGGAAGTATATCATGAGGTCTGGAATTGCAGCCATGACCTCATATTTCTTTACATGGAAGAGATTGGAATCAGGGGTAAGAGATACAATAAAACATTTGGACTGTAGCATTTATGTTATAAATTATTATAAAATGTTATTGTAAATTATCAATCTACATGATTTATGTTTTTAGTTCTGCAACATATCTGTGTATCTTGGAACACTACATGGTATTGTTTTTCAGGTTTTAAAATAAATGGTGTATTATACAATTTTTTGTTTTTAGCTCAGAAATAGTATAGTAGTGAAGTTAAGAGCTAGATTGTGTTGGAATTCTCCTTTGTCATAAACTAGCTATATGGCCTCAAATAAGTCACTTCAGCTTTCTATGCCTCAGTCCCTTTATCTATTAAATTGGATTATAATAGTACCAATCTCATAGCCTTGTGATGAATATTAAATATTAATTTGAAGAAAATTAAATATATAAATTAAATAATATATGTAAGGCACTTAGAACACCACACGGCACATTGTAAATACTATGTATCTGCTCTGATTATTGTTAACATGTTTTTGAAATTTGTATATTTTGATAGATTATTTTAAATGCTAGATCACGCTCATTTTAACTGCTGTGTCACCTACCATTCTCTATCTATGCCATAATATATTTATCTACTCTTCTGTTGGTATATAATTACTTCCTCCAATGTGAAGTACGAACAATAAGAAAATGAACATTTTTGCATGCATTGCCTTGAATACAATATGCAAAAATATCTCAAGATAAATACTCGGAAGAATTCCTGGCTTATAGGGTATGAACAAACAGATTTACTCGATATTGCCAAATTGCTCTCCAAACAGTTGGGCCAATTCATGCTCATAATGTCAGTGTGTGAGAATTTCCATTGCTCCACATCCTTGCCAACTCTTAACATTTTTACCAATGTGGTGGGTGTGAAATGGGACTGAATGGCATCTCATTATTTACATTTTATTACCAATTGGGCTGAAAGCCTTTTTCATTCGTTTATTGGCCATTTGTGATTTTTCTGTTCCTATCTTTTGCCCATGTTTCAACTGTTTTCTTTTTCTTATTGATTTGAAGGAGTTCTTTAAATATTTTTGGATAATAATTATTTGTTGGTTACATGGGCTGTAAATATCAGTTTCAAGTCTGTGACTTATCTGTTAACTTTGATTATGGTCTCTTTTTGTGAAAAAGTTTCAAATTTAATAATTAGTTCAACGTATCAGTTGTTTCCTTTATCGGTTAGGCTTTTTGCATCTTGTCTAGGAAATTCTGACCTAACTCAATTTGGTAAAGACAAATGCCTACATTTTCTTTAAAAATTATCACTGTTGATTTTAATACATTAATCTCTAGTTCAGCTGTGATTTATTATTGTTTATTATATAAAGTGTGTTTCTATTTTTTTCATATTGATAACCTATCATCTCAGCCAAATTTTGTGAGCAGTCTTTTATTTTTATTTTTCATACTAGATGTGTAATGTCAATTCTGTCTATAAAAAATAGCTATATACACAAGGGTTTCTTTCTGGACTCTCTGTTCTCTTTTATTCATGAATGTATATATCTCTGCATCAATATTGCAAAATAGCTTCAAAATACATCTTAATATCTGTTAGCAATAGTTTTCCCACTTTGCTTCTTTTAAAAATGAGTTTAGTTATTCTTGACATTTTGCACTTTTATGTGTCAAGTTTCATGAAAAATTCTGTTGGCATCTTAATTGAATACATTGACTTTATAGATTAATTTGCATAGAACTGATATCTTTGTAATGTTATGTCATCTAATGCATTACCAGGTAATAGTGCTTTATTTATTCAGCAATCGTTTATATCCTTTATTTGTGTTTTCCTCATGTTTTATAAAGTGTTTTTTCCATAAAGGTCTTGAATCTTATTTCTTATGTTTATTATGAAGTAGCTAAAAGTTTTGGTTGCTATTGTAAATGGCAAGGCTTTTTTTCCACTTATAATTTTTAGTTTCCTTATACTGGTATATAGGAATGCTCTATTCTTTTAAAGCGTTAATGGTTTATTTGTAGATCCTTTTGAATTTTTTATGTAGGCAATTATGTTTTTTGTCTTTCTTTCCAATCATTATACTTTTTATTTCTTTTCCTTGTCTTATTGCATCATCTAGGATGTATAGTACAATATTGAATAGAAACTATAAGTCATTCTTGTCTTTTGTCTGGCTGCAATGTCATTGTGCTCACAGACTGCTCATTGCTTTGTTTTTGACTGATTCCTTTGTTCAGGTTAAGGAAATTTCCTTCCCCCAGAATAGCACTGTGTTCTTTTCTAGAAATTCTGTCTTAAATCATGAGTCTTGAATTTTGCAAAATATGTTTTTTTTGTTTTTGTTTATTTTGCATGTTCAGCCAATCATTTATGTTTTTTTAAATTTGTCAACATAACATATTTTACTAATAGATTATTTTTTATGTGAACTATCTTTGCATTCCTGGGATAAATAAAACGTGGTTGTGGATGAAGAGAGGGAGGAAAACATGTAAATGGGATAGAGAAGAGCATTCCACAAAGAGGGGCCAGCAACTGCAAAGGTCAGTTGGGGTACTGTTATTTGGAAGATGACTGAGTAGCATGGTCTGATGAGGATACTACTTCATCTAGCACTCTCTGGCAACAAATTATCCAGGTGTTGTGTCAGTCTTAGCCTATTGATAGTGATGCTATTGGCCAGGAATGCCTGAAGCACTTGCCTGGGCCCATACTACTTGTGCTGAGCCCCACAGACATTTCCCTCACTGGAGCCAGAACAAGATTTATTACTCGCTTGTCCTGGAGGGTATACTGCACGCCTGAGAGAGCCACCCAATGAGGTTGTAGATAGAGAGAGTGGGAGGGAGCAGGACCTGGAGGTCTGCCTTTATTAGTGCCTGAGAGTGGGGTTTCCGGGGTTTCGTGGGTTCACTCTTTTTTTTTTTTTAAAGATTTTTATTTAAAAATGTAGCTAACATATAATATTATATTAATTCCAGGGGTACATCATAATTATTCGACATTTATGTACCTAAAGAAGTAATCACCATGGTAAATCCAGCAACCATCTTGCACTGTACCATGCTATCATAATATTATTGACTACATTCCCTGTGCTGTACATTACATCCCCATGAATTATTTCTTTTATACTTGGAAATTTGGACCTCTTATACCACTTCAACTTTCCCTCCCCTTTTAAAATTTTTCAATTACAGTTGACATTCAACATTATTTTATATTAATTTCAGGTGTACAGCACAGTGGTTAGACATTTATGTAATTTAAGAATTGATCCCCCTGACTAGTCTAGGACACACCTGGTGCTATGCATAGTTATTGCCTTATCACTGACTGTATTCCCTGTGCTTTACTTTACATCCCCATGACTATTTTGTAACTACCAGTTTGTACTTCTTAAGAACCTCAACTTTTTTACCCTGCAGCCCGCCCCCTCCCATCTATTACCCCAATAAATCTGCTGCCCATCTGACACCATACATAGTTATTACAATATTATTGATTGTATTACTTATGCTATACCCTACACCCCCATAACTACTTTGTAACAACCAATTTGTATTTCTTAATTCCTTCCCTTTTATCACCCACACTCCTAAACCCCCTTCCATCTGGCAACCATCAAAATGTTCTCTGTATCTCTGAGTTTGTTTCTGTTTTATTTGTTTATTTTGTTCTTTAGATTCCACATATAAGCAAAATCACACTGCATCTGTCTTTCTCTGTCTTACATTTCACTCAGCACGATACCCTCCAGGTCCATCCAAGCTGCCACAGATGGCTAGAACCCATTTCCTTCCATGGCTGGGCAATATTTTGTCATATATATATACCACCTCCTCTTTATCCGTTCTTCCATTGAGAGACACCCAGGCTGCCTCCACATCTTGGCCATTGTAAACAGTGCTGCAATGAATATATGGATGCCCATGTCCCCTTGAGTGGCGTTTTGGGTTTCTTTGAATAAATACTCACAAGTGGGATTATTGAGTTCTTCTTTGTCTCTTGTTATAGCGTCATAGCTGGGGACTACTTGGTAGGAGTTACAAAGCGATCTGTGGTTGTTTGCTGCCTGTGCTAAACCTGCAGGTGGATGGGAGAGGCCACACTGTGAACTGAGGACACCTGTCACCAGTACTGGGCCTCGGGTAACTCCACAAAAAGCCAGGACACCCCGAGGCCTGCTGCCATCTGCAGCAGGTTCTTTTAAGTTTCAGCCACTGATAAAGCCTTGTGAGATATGCCAGTTGGGTAAGGCAGGGTCTCAGGAAGTCACTAGAATGGGAAGAGTTCTGGTCACTAGGTTAATGTTGATTCTGGTTTCATGCCAGTGCTAAGCTTGAAACTACTCCCCAAAAGTCTCAGAGCACACCGAGGCTCCACCACCTATCTGGAGCCCATGGACTCTGATAGTTTTCCAAAAAAAGGTGCAATGGGGGTGGGGATGGCTTCTTGTGGAGAAAGTGCCTTCAGGATTGGGTAGGGCAGGATCTCGGTGAGTCAGCAGGATGGATCAGTGGAGCTCACCAGACCAAATCAGGTTTCGATTTGGTTGTGTGGGGGAGGGATCAACACAGAAAAGATGGCTCCCACCTGCTGGCTGCACTGTAGAAGGACCCCTCACAGGGAAAATGGCAACTCAGCCCCCCCCCCAACCTGTGCCTCTGGCGCCCCCACTCCCCCCAGCCCAATCACCGTCTCTCTGCGGAGCCCAGGTTGAGTGCCTGCGAGTGGGTCAATCTGTGAACTAGCTGTTTAAGAGAACGTCTGGGTTTCTGGTAACCTTCTGTCCCCCCTGAATGGTCAGAATCTCCTCTGTTTTTCACAGACAGATGTTGTGGGCGCTCTTCTGTCTGTCACTAGTACTCTGGGCTGGGGAGTCTGGTGTGGAACAGGGGTCCTTCGCTCCTTAGCAGGAACCTCTGTGGCTAAGCTATCCCTTCTAATTTTCAACCACCATAGAGGATTGGGCCAACCTGTTTCCCATCTTGCCTCTCCTACCAATCTCAACGTAGCTTCTTCTTTATATTGTTATAAAAATTCTGTTTATCCAGACCTCAGATGATTTTCCAGGTTTATTGTTTTATAATTTAGTTGTAATTTTAATATGTTCATGGAAGGAAGCAGGCACAGTGTTTAATCTACTCCGCCATCTTGGATCTTCTCACAGGTTCACATTTTATTGGTGAATTTAAAACATAAGAACAGGAATTAAAGAGTGGTGAGGGATAAGCAGGGTCATTCAAATGGTCAGTTATCTAGGTTACCTAGGGCTTTCTAAAAGGGGAACTTCATGGATGGGGCAGCTTGTTCCTTATCTAGTTGGTTTGCTAGTAGCTGTTTCAGACAGCTGGCCATATGTTTATTCAAGATTGATGTCTTTGAAATGCATGCCTCAGCAATTGTAAGCTTAGTGTGAGGCATTTACACTACACTAGGCTAGGAGTTTAGGGCTTCTCAAGACAGTGTATTCTTTGTATACCTTTCTGTATCTTCCAGTCTAATTCTACTCATTCAGACCACATATGAGACCCTCTTTCAGCGAGGCAGAGCTAAACTCAGTCCTCTAGTTCATAAAGATACTTCTGTGTAGGCTGACCTTCTCCTATGGTAAAGGTGAATAATTAACTTCTGGTACCTATTGGCTAATATTCAACTCTGATCAATAGCCAGTGATGAGCAGACAGGAAGTGTATCTGAGCCACTCTCTAATATTGCATAAGTCTGTGCTGTTGAATACTTGTTTATAAGTGATTGTGAAAAACATTGGAAGAAGATCTGATGTGCTAAATTAATTCTGTTTATGAGAAGCAAGAAGAAAAGATATCACTCTCTTTCAAGTGGATTGAATTAATGGAGATATATTTTTCTTGACTTAATTCAAGATGTCCTGGCAGTCTAAGGATGGTAAATACGCTTTTTGTGTATCCTGCATATAAGGTTGCTATTTCAGGGTTAAAACTGGAAGACAAAGAAATTGAAATACTGAGTGGGACACATGTAATACATTTGAACAAAGCTAGAGGGGGGAAAAGACTAGAGCTCTGTCTCAGCTGTGTGTGGGGCCAAAGGCAGAACAATCTCTATTTGCCTTTTGGGACAGATAAATCCATCCATCAGGCTGCATCTGGTGCACAGACTGAGGAGTGGACACCCACGTGCTGAAGGATTTATTGGCCTTGTTCAGAGACTTGTAAACTTCCTTCTTGGTGTCTTTTCTCTGGATCCTTGTCCATGCTGTGCTTTGACTGACTAAGCCTATTGGTTTTGCTCCTCAGTGTTTTAATCCTCTCCTTTGTGAGGAAGACAGTGCTACACTTCTTGTGCCTTTGAGTGTCTCACAGGTTCATGCAGCTCCGTAGCAAAGAACTTCTCACATTTGCCAGCAGATGACACAACAAGAAAACCAGGGGACTGCATTTTCTCTCTTACCTTCTCTCTCTCCCCACTTTTACATTTTGCGAAAACACAGAGCTTTGACTTGCTACAGATGTCAGTTGTTTCTTTTCTCTTAGGCTCTTCTTGGAAATAGGTAGTTTGCTGCTTGCTCATTGATCACGATCCTATGACACATCACTCCTCCATCATGGCTCTGTGTCCTCAGGTAGCCAGTAGCTCAGGATGTTGTCTACCTTTGTCTTTTGACATCATTCTAGTTCTGCTCTGCCCTAAGACTATGAAGCATATATTTACATAGGCAGGTGAAGTAAAGTGTTCTTATTTCAAAAGAACAATTTTTCTGAGAAATCAGTTTTCTTGGGATTTGTTTACATGTTAACCCTCCATTAATTCGATTTGTGAAAACTCTATTTAGATACTCAGGTGATGTGTGTTGTATGGAATAGTACATGTACCTATTGTAAGTTATAAGAGACAACTAGATTTAAAACATATTTAAAATAAATTATCATTTTGAAACTGTTCAAATTGATGTACTATTTTAAAGTGATAAGCTGTCCTGGGAAAACTCCTTTGAAAGCTGTGTGGGGAATGTGCTATTGGAGACAGAAAGATGCCTGATTTTAAAACAATTATTGCAGGTATATATTTAAACTCTTACTATTCCAGGTATTTCCCTTGTAATATCTCTTATAATTCTCACAGCAACCTTTTGAGGTATATACTATGTTTATCCTATAGAGAAGAATAGTATAGTAAGTATGAGCATGTATCTTGGAACCAGCCTAGGTTTAGAACTGAGCTCTACTATTTACTAAATGTATCAACTTGGGCAAGTTATTTAACCTCTCTGTGTCTCATATTTATCTGTGAAACAGGTACCTACTTTTTATTATGACTAAATGAACCCAAATATTTAATGCTCTCAGAACAATTTCTGGCACATAACAAATTCTCAATAAATGTTAGCTCTGGTGACCCAGTCTTACAGATAGGTGAGCATTATTACAGATGCATAAACTGAGGTACTAAGACAAAGGGTGGTTAAGTAACTACCTGAAGTTACACGGTAAATATCAGAAATAGTCTTTAAGCCCTAGAAAACTGACTTCACAAAATAAGTCTTTCCACAGGTGCTCATATGAGGAACTATACTATTCCTTTTCCCAAGAGATGCTGGACAACACGTTTTATTGAAATATATTAATTCTATAAATGTCCAGGTGGTGCCACCCATAATTATTTTCTGAATGTACTAGAAATTGCAAAAATAAATTCTGTTTAAAATTTAGTTTTAGGCAGAGTTAGCTTCAGTTATAAGTACAGAATAATTTCAGGTAAACTTGTTTTTGTTTGTTTGTTTGGTTGATTGGTTGTTTTCTTCTGGAGGAGAGGAGTCATTGCTTTTATAAGAGCCATTAAACTATGCATATGGTTTTAAGAGCCCATGAGAAGGACTGTAAAGACCAAATGTGTAACTTGGAATCCCTGCTCACTACTGGCTTTTCAAAACATCTGTCTGCCTTTCTTTCACTGCCTGCTCTCTGATCAATATCTTTGCCAAAGGGCTGTCCTTGATTATTTCCCTGTCGCAATGTTTAATAAAATATACTGTACTATACTATTACATAGTAAGAGGAAAACAAATAGTGCTTGTTTATGAAATTTATGATTAAAAATAGCTGAACTGTGGATATGTTGGACTATAGAGTTAAGAATTAAAATGATATTGATAGAATAAGAAAAAAGAAAGTAATAGGATATAAATATCTTAAGTCAGTTTCATGAAGTATGGGGCTAGGTTTGCCTTGATAGTAGTTCATATAAAATACCTCATGATTTTACGTAATTACAAATTCAAAACAAATGAACAGGGATACTCTTGCTTTAAGAATACATTCACTTTTGAACTATATTGTAGGTTAGGAAAAGTGAGACACCAACTGTGTCTGGCCATGTTTAGTGCATCCTGTGTTTCACTTTAAAGGGACTTTGATAAATTGGGGGTTTCAGGCGCTGGTAGCAGGGAGGTCATAAGAGCCGTCATTGAGGAAGCTGAAGGATGATCATTTTAGGGAAGAACAAATGCAAGATGTGTTTCTGTTGGTGTGGTTCTACAATGCCCCAGTGCATGGGTTTGGAAGGAGGCCCCAGAGTGGATCAGCAAGCAACGAACTTATCTCCTGGCAGAGGCAATTTGCTTTCTTCTTTTGTGTGCCCTCTGTTCAGTCTAGTGGCTGTAAACCAAAAGAATCAATTAAAATCTGGAGAAAAAAATGAAAGAATTGCTGGAGAACCTTGACTTCAAATGGAGCAGAAGAAATCTTGAGGTTACCAAGAAATATTTTTGAGTAGTCACTATTTATTCTAGGATGTCCTGACCTTCTTAACACAAAAATGGTTTTGATTAATTTAATTATAAGTATACTTTTATATAATACTGTTCCAGATGATTTTCAAATTGTCTTATAATTAAATATAATGACTCAGCTCCTTCAAAGCTGGAGAGTCACTTTAGGAACTGCTGAGAATATGATTCTAGAGACACAGTGTAGTTGAGCCAGAAACAATTCTAAAAGCAATTCAGGGTGAATGTGTGTGTGTTTGTGTTTGTTTGTATATGATAGGATTGATTAATACCAGATTTTAAACAAACACAAATAGATACCATCATTTTAATGGGTGGAATAATTTTCTACCATATTGATGTATTCTAATTTTTAAAAACAAATCTCTAAATTGAGAAATTCAGGTTCTTCTCAACTTTTTGCTGTTATAAATCATATTTTTCTCAGAATACCTTTGCACACGTCTTTGTCCACATGTACAATGATTTCCTTGGAAGAGGATCTCAGAAGTGGAATTTCTGGCTTATTGGAATACATCATGTAACGTGTGTTTCTGCATTACCTGCTCTAAGGTTACCTCAACTCATATTGCTGTTAGCAGTCGATAAGAATATCTCTTCCCTCAGAGAATCAGCAGTGTTTTAAAATTTTGTAGCTGGAGGAGCATAACATGCTGTTTCCTTATTTTTTAATTGTAATTTTTTATTACTTCTGAGGGTCAACATATTTTGTTCATTGATTATTTCTATTTGTTTTTGTGAATTGCTTGTTTTTCAAAAGAACACTGTAGTTTTCACTGAGCTTCAAGAACACCATAGAAGGACACATTGGTGCCTCACCAGTGTACCCTTAGATTTCTTTCCCATTTTTGTGGACACTGGCGTTGGGTGTGTGTTTACTCCTAACAACTAGAGCATGTATGTCTTTGCAGATGGACTGCCATCAGGCTTCTGGAAATAGTTTTGCTTGTGTGCTAGGAAGTTTGGAAGTATATGAGGGGGTGGGAGTATATGAGTGGGTAACCAATGGATAACTGACACATGGAGAAATGTAAAGACTACAGTTTTCTCCACCTCTGTGGAAGAAAACCCTGAAGTGTGACCTGCTCTGTGGCCAAAATCCCCTGCATGAATAAGCCAAGGTTACCCACTGCAGATCTTTGCTGGATATGTTACCTTTGCCTGGCTTCCTTCCCTTCCCTCTTCCTCTTCCTCATTCCTCTGCCACTTTCCCCCTGGGAACACTGCCCAATAAATCACTTTTACATAAATTTTTGTGTCAGGATGTGATTCTGCAAAACACAATTGAAGACAAACACTTCATTCATTAGGAATATTTCCTCTGTGTCATAAGGATTAGAACTATTCTGTGCAGTTTATTAATCTTATTTTCTTTTGGGAATATTTTATCATGTAGACATGGTATTATGTAAATGTTCACCTTATTTGGTTTTCCATTTAAATTCTTAGATTAACTCTGCTTTTGGTTTGTCAAGGTTCTTAGATCAATGGGTTTAAAGATTTTATCAACTTTGAGAAATTTTCAGCCATTATTTTTTTAAGTATTATTTTCTGCCACGCTGTCTGACTTCAGTTTCACAGTTTAGACTGCTTGGTATTTGTCTCACAGGTCCCCAGTGCTAAGGTCATATTTTAAAATTTTGTTTTGTTTTTCTTTTCTTCTTTTCAAAGCTTCATTTTGGAAGATATTCCATTGATGTGCTTTCAAGTTCATTGATGTTTTCTATTGTAATATCTAATCTGCTTCTAGTTCTATCTGGTGTATTTTTTTTTTAACCTCAGATACTGTATTTTTCATCTTTAGAAATTTTAGTTGTATCTTTTTTTATATCCTGTATTTCTCTCCTCAGTATATTCATGTTTTTCTCTATCTTCTCTAACATTTGGAGTGTATTTATAACAGTTTTGACATTCAAGTCAGCTAGTTTTATCATCTATGTGATTTCTATGTCTGTTTATATTGATTGATTTTTTTTTCTGGTTTTGAGCCATATTTTCTGCTTCTTTGGATGTATGGTAATATGCAGAGAGTATAAATTGGATGCTGAGATCATAAATTTTGATTGGATGACATACACTGAATTTTACACTATTGGTTGTTAGAATTTATTACATTAAAAAAAATAATGATGGTGTTTTCTCTGGTGTACAGATATGTTATTTGGATTCAGTTGGATCGGCAGAGCTGTCTCTCTGTCTAGAGACAGCTACTTGTCCCTGCAGCTACTTGTCCCTGCTACTTGTCCCTGCACGTTCTAGGTGCCTTGACCTTTCTAAACTGTAATCTCTGTCTCCTCAATTCAGTGTGACAACTGAACTTTGTATTCCTGCTCTCTGTGTCATTGCCTGGACACTCTCTAGGCAGTAAGCTGGGGCCACGGCAGAGCTCACCTCGTTTGTTTCCCTTCTTTCAGGGATCACAGTCTTGCACTCCTGTCTGAGACCATTGTTTTACATATTTTGTCCTGTTTTCTAGTTGTTTAATATGGCAGGGTAAATGTAGTCCCTGTTACTCCATCTTTGCTGTAATTAGAAACTTTTGGTTGATGCCATTTGGCATGCGTCTCTTTCTCAGTTCTTCATCATTGTGACTGCCAAAAGGACAGATGAAAGAAACACCATTATAGGATAACAGAAAAGGTCGATAGAAGTGTGATAAAAAGGCGATTTTAAACAAGGGCGTGAGAGGGACATCGCTAAGTATATCTGTTCTTGGAATTATCTCTGTGACTCTTTACACTTCTATGTCCCATTGCTCACCAGCTGTGCTTATTAAAGTTCTCCAGGTAATAGTCATCAACCTTGCAAGAAGTGGGTACTGCCACATCCCTCGGGACATCTTTAAAAGATATTTAAATCTCATATATAGCCACTTGTGCCAGTCTCTCAGCATCCAGCTAACGAGAATTTTCTGTTCTACTCCAAACACTTCATTTTCTGCCTCTCTTCACAGGTAAGAGAAGTTACACAGTGAAGAACTGGCTAATGATTCAGTTCCACATCACTACACTACCTCAGAGGAAACTTAAAATGCCACAAAATCATGATTACTTATCTGAAGGGTATATGCGGTTTTACAAACACATTTTTAGTGCCTGGATGAATCTGTTGATACAATCATTACTTTAATCTTCTTTCTCGTCTCTGTGAGAAATCCACCGGCAAGTTATATAATACATGTATGGCTATCCCTTATGGAAACTTTAAAGAATAATAGCATAACTTTTAGGATTGGACCCACTGGGAAAAACAAATGAGCATGGGACAGTTTTTTCATCTACGTTTAAAAAATATATTTTCTTGTGAAGTGAATCATATATACAGAGGAAATGTGTAAACTATAAATGAAAAGTTTAATAAATAATACAAAGTGAACATGCAAGTGTCCATGGCCAAGGTCAAGAAATATCACGGCCAAGACTAAAAATATTCCCTATGCATTCCGTCGTTATTATAACTCTCCCTCCCCTAAAGGAAATGACTGACCACTCACTTTGAATTGTGTGATAATCATTTCTATGCCATTCTTTATATTTTTATCACATGTATGTATGCATGAATAAAAGTAAACTACATTTACGTTTATACATTTTTCAAGTCTATTAAATTAAATAATTGAATCTGAATTCTACCATGTCTTCCTCTTTTATTCAATTATATATTTATGAGATCCATCCATGTTCTATGTAGTCATAGTTTATTCATTTTTACTGTTTTAGATAATACTGTTGTTCCTAATACTGGATTCCAATGTGCCATAATTACTTATCCACTCTATTGCTAGTGTATATGTGTATATTTTCAATTTGGGGTTCCTAAAAACAATGCTACTGGGAACATTTTTGGACATGAGACAGAGTTTCTGTAGGATAACTACCTAGGAATTTGTGGGTATACAATATTAGTTCATTGTGGTTGTTTTAATTTGTGTTTCCTTGGCTACCAGTGAGGTCAAGCTCCTTTTTATACTGTTTGTTAGCCATTTGGATCTTCTTTTCTCAAAAATGCCTTTTTTATTCTGTGTATTTAGAATATGAGTTCTCTGCTGTTTTTTCTTCCACTTTTTGATTGCCTATTCTCTTTGTGATTTTTTGAATTGAAGTTCTTAGTTTAATGGAGTAAATTTGCCAATCTTGTCTATTTTGTTAGTGCTTTTTGTAACTCGCTTAGGAAATTTGTTCCTATCATGATCATGAAGATATTCTCCTCTATAATCATATAAAAGCTTAATAGTCTTTCAATTAATGTTTAGATCTTTAATCCACCTAGAATTGATTTGTATGTATGGTCTGATTTCATGGATTAATTTAATTTTTTCCCATATGTACATCAAATTGTCCCAATGTCATTTGTTTAAAAGTCTGTTTTATCCACAGTGCTTACCACTGATACTCCTCTTATAAAGCAATGTTCATATATGTGTGGTCTATTTCTCAGCTTTTATCTTCTTTATATGCTTGCTTTTCTCCATTTGCACCAATGTTACACTGTCTTTATAATGAATTTTGACTTGTAGTCAGTAAGTTTTCCAATTTTTTTTTAATTCAATTGTCTTGGCTCTTATTGACAAAAGAAAAAACACTTTTTTGGGATATACATTGTAATAGTTCTCCTTTTCTGCAAAAAAGTAAAAAAATGGCCGAGATTAATTGGGATTATATTGAATCTACAGATCAATTTGAGGATAATGATCTTATTTATGGTATTGATTTTTTTTTCCGGCCCCTAATGATGATTCATTTCCTGATACATTTGGTCTTTAATATCTCTCAATAAAGTTGTATCTATTGTTTTCTCAGAGATCCTCATATGTGTGTTAGAATAATTCCTAGTCACTTCATTTTTAAAAATCAAATTTTAAATATTTAAAAATTATATTTTATCAAATGTTTTTTCTGCATCCATTGAGATGGTCATCTGATTTTTTCCTGTTAATATGGTGAATCACTTTGAAAGGTTCTTAAATGTTAAATCAAATTTAAGTTCCTTGAATAAATCCACTTAGTCACAATGCATTATTTCTTTTGTATAGGCTGGATTTCACTTGCTGGTATTGTATTTAGGATTTGTGGATCTAGGTTCATGAGTAAGTCTGGCCTATAAATTTCTTTCTTGTACTGTGCATACAGGTTTTATTATCAGGGTTATGCTGGCCATTAAATGAGTTGAGAGAGTGTTTCATTGTGCCCCTGCTTTTAATGGATGAGTTTGGGTCGTATTGGAATTATCGCTTTTTGAATATTTGATAGAAATTGCAAGAGAAGTCTAAAAAAGTGGGCTCTGAAAAAAAAAATGTGGTGTCTCTACCTCTTCTCCATGGGTTCTTGGTCTTATTCCTGGAACAGAACTATTATCTCCTAATAATAAGAGACAATAAATATTTTTTGACTATTAAAAACAATTAAATGCTCCTAGGCACATCAATGGAATACACATTTTTTGGGGTTTGTTATTGTTAAATCTTTGGTTTTCTTAAAATTCAAGCTGGTCATTTTGCACATAAATTCCTTCCTAGAAGACCAGCTGTTAATTACTTACACTCATGGAATGATCAAACCTCATTGTATTAGTCAACTATTGCTGAGGTGATGGTACATAACAAACAAGACCTCAAAATTTCATGACTTACAAAACAAATACTTATTTTACTTGCTCCAGATTTTGTAGTTTGGCTGAAATCAGTGGAGCTTGATTTCAGGTACAGATTAGATTCAGGTTTGCTCCACAAAACTTCTTGTTTTGGGACAAGTGACAACTTGTGGCATATTCTTCTCACAGTGGATGACAGAGAAACAAGAGGGTGAGCAGATAATCTTTCTAAAGGCCTTACCACGTAAGTGGCGCCCATCAATTTCACCACATTTGCTGGCTGAAACGAGTCATTTCATCATGTTCAACATCAGTGAGTGGAGACATAGTGACAGACAATACATAGACTCATGACAAGGGCATTGGTGTATGATACTTTTAAGGGAGGGAGAAAAATGTTGGGAAAAACAATCTCATCTACTCAAGTTTTGAAGTTTAGGACAGCTTAGAAGTCTTCTAACTTGAACTTACCAATGGATGTTTAGAACTGGAGTTTATTATTTTGGAGATAATTTGCAGAACAGATGTGGCAGAGATTGCTAGCTGTCCACGAAAAATGTATATTCTTCCTTTCAGGAAGTGCTGTTTTTGGTGGGAACCAGATACCTGGTAAGGAATACATTTCCCAGACTGTTTTGCGTTCAGCTACAGCCATGTGACCTGGGAACAAAAATAGGTTTCACTTCTACTTTGATGTGCGAGAATATCTTGTCCATTTCATTTCTCCTTCTACTAGCTAGGAACAGAGGATGCTGAGATCCCAAAGGAAGATGAAACCAAACCATGGGATCCACGGAAACCTTGGTTCCTCAGTCACCCTATAGGAAAAACCACTTGCTATCCAGACACACCCAAACTGCACTGACACATGAATGATGAATGGGCTGAGCCCATGAAATTGTGGAATTTATTTGTTACAACAGTTTGTAACATCTTCAGTATCCTAAGTGTTTCAGGAAGAAAAGTGTTTAAAGTCATTTGGCAGCTGCATGAGGTAACAGGAAAACAATAACCACCTAGATTTGAAATTAGGTTATATCTACTAATCCTGTTCTGTGGTAAGAACTGCTTGAAGCTAAGGACATTTTAAAGAACAATGGGATTTGCGCTAGTTAATCTTTAAGGTTTCTTTCAGCTTTAAGATTTTATGATTTTGAAGGAAGCCTTTCCATAGTCCTCAGAGTATACGGAGCAAAAACAACATTCTCCCTTGTGGGATTCTCTGACAGACTGAAAATGGGCAGGCACTCTTCTGTGAGAGAAAGAACTAGAGGCACTTGGTTTTCATCCCTTAACAATGCCCTACAGTGATGCCAGCCTCAGCACCAGAAACAAATTAGAAATCTCTGGTGGAGCTACTTTAAATGGCCTTGGGTAAATCATTTCAAGTCTTTGAGACTTGGTTTCTATCCATAAAATAGAGATGTAAGAGTGACTTTGCAGTATGATTTTGAGGATTATATGAGCTATTATACATAAATTTCATGGTAGAGTGATTGGCATATAATAATCACACAGCAAATGTCCAATATTAGTATTGCAGTTATTCATGTCTAGATGAGGTTAAAGGTACAGGCTTTCCCTTGGCTTTGGGCTACACACGGGCCTAGAGAATTGAATGATTAAATCCCAGGAAAGACTGAAGAAAGTGTCTTTGTGGAGACCTAGATTTATGATAATAAAACCCAAGTGACATAGATCTATCACGGCAAATCCACTGGGCTTGGAAATGACAGGAGAGGATACGTATACCATCAACATCCCAATACATCAGAGAACTTGAAACAAATTTTCTGGCTTATGCTGTCCAAGCATACAAGGTGATGCTGAGAAACTGCACAGGGAGGCTGCCTGTTTGAACAGTCCTCAGGGACTTGTCTGCCTTGCTTTGTTTTTGATTGCCACCAAAGAAAGCAAGGAAACCAATGGGACTTTATCATTTAAAAACATTAATGGGATAAACATTAGAAAAATGTTTGAGCACAGTGATGCTGATGTATTCTTTTTAATGACCATTGGATCCTGGCTGGCAGAATGAAGCTCCTGCCTGCTTCTTCCAGATAATCTCATTGTGTGACTCTGGGCCATGTAGTGTGAGTAGATTATTGAGGACACATGGGAGCTGCAGGCCCCTGTGTGCCAGGGAGCCTCTTAAACATGAGAAGGACTGAGTTCTACTTGGCGATCAGTTAGGCAAAGTTAAAAATTCTCTTGAGAGAACACATGGGATCCTTGAACCATATTCAAATAGCCAAATCCTTCCCAGGGTGAAGGATATTCAGTGCCATCGTTCCCATCTAATTTCTCTCAATCCAATCTTTTCTTTTCCTAATAGTGTCACCTTAGGTTATAAAATCAGATATAATTATTTGTTTTGCATGCATAAATTGCTTTCCCTATATAGACTGTACAGTATTGGAGAGAGAGGCTATTTCACGTAATTTCAGGGATTTCCAAATGTATCTAGTAAAGGGCTAAATATCAGTTCATTAATAAAAACTAATTGAAATGAGTTTCCAACCACCTGTATAGAGGACGTACTGCATTTTTCATTTGGTAAAATTGGGTCATTTTTGAGCTTCTAAGGCAATATTGAAGGTCTCATAAGGATGCAAATTCTTAATTAACATTTCTATTTTGTCCTAACTCAGAGGCACAAAATTCCCTGAGTTGCCCACCAGGTATAATGAGAAATTTTGTGGAACTTTGGGAGTTGAACAAAAGAAAAGTTAACTTGGAAAGTTTTTGACTCTCTGAGTTTAACTCTGAATGACAAATACTAGAGTCAATATTTTCTAAACTGTCAGACATAAGCATTTTCAAAAGCCTAATTTTTAAAAAACTATGCCAGTTTAAAAGATGTCATTTGAACATAAGGCACATGTGTTAGTGAAGTCTGGTAGATAACTTTCTGTATGTGAAATATTTTTGTAAAAGCAGAAGAAAATGGTAGGAAAAGGAAAATGAGCTTTTCAATCAGATATGTTCAAGAGACTCTAATTCTACTGTCTTGATTTTCTCTGATGTACACTTCCTTTGAGAAGGATACTTGGTTTAGAAGAAAAAGCAAAATTAATTCTCATAATGTGAGACTTCTCTGAAAACCTCTTTCTCTATTGACCCAGAATCCTTATTTCACTTCCCCCTGCAGTGCTAAATTATCTTTAGCTACAACATTAAAAATACATATTAAGAGTCACCTTGATTAGAGAGAAATGATTGGGTCAAATGTTGCCTCCAGGTTCCTGAGCATATTTTCAGGAACCAATATGCTACCAGATTTGTATCTTCTGTTGACTCTTTAGGTAGCATAATTTATAATGCCCATAAATGAAGACTGGGCACTTCCAACTAGTTAACCAGCCCACAGTCATTTCATTGCATGACAGTCCTTAATCGAACAATGAGGAAAGTAATTATGATCTACAAAGAAGACAGATAATTGTTATACTATTGAGTAACAAGCACCATCTCTTTTTAGGGTCATAGAGTGCATAGCTGGAGTACTTAGAGTGTCTTTAGGATTTGTCTCCTCAGGTTAAAATGTAGTATTCATTTTATGATTCTGTATGAAGTTTGACGAAAGAAATGGAAAACTGGATTCAATATTGGAAAGAGTCATTTGAAGGGAGTGTGAGGGACCCTAAGAAAGAATGTGTACTGGTAAATGAACCCGTGGAGAGAGGGCTGGCTTTGTGCTTCCAGAAACCTCTAGCTATTTGATCAGTGCAATAACTAAATTTCTTGACTGATTACAATCAGCAAGGTTTTTCCCAAAGGACAATAATGGTCTCAATTGAAAAGTCTATAAGCAAGTTACTTTGGACATCTAAACATGGCTCTTAGCTATGCAAATAATGAACTTATGTCTTGCAGAAAACAAACTGAGTGAGGCATTGTCCTTTCTTTTGCTATTTTTCTTCTCTCTGATGCCTAACATCTACCACAAACATTTAGCTTGAAGTTTGATTATCTAATTCTCTATGCTATCCATTTTACAAAACAAATTAATTTTATAGTTTCTTTCATTGCACTTTAGTCAAACTTGTCTTATAGTAAGGACAGTGTTATTTAAGATTTCCTTCTGTCATGTGAGACTAATTGGTCTAATTCATTATGTAAAAAACTATATGGGCTATGAGACAAATGAGGTAATGTATTTTGAACACTGGTGTAATTGCTAATGAGATCTAATGTGAGTAAACTGCCTGTAACTTAAGTGTTTCAGCATGATGGATATGTTACACTTTACTAAGTAAAGAGCTGAAATAAGTTATAGCATCAGTTAGCAATGCACTTACAGATGAAAATAGATAGCAAGGGATAATACATTTTAAATTAAAATATTTCACTTTAAGGTTAATTTTTTAAATGTGTGGTGTAGGATTTGAATATCCAATATGTAGCATTTGAATAAAAGTCTAGCTCATGAACAATTGCTGCTTTTAGTGGCCTTTGCACCAATGTAGCAGCACATTTGGGTATTGTGTTTCCACAGTGATTGCTGTTACAACAAAGCTAAGGTGCAGAGAAACTTACAGTGTTTATTAGTTGTCATTGAAAAGATTTACATCCCGTAGAGCAGTGATAAACCTGGGATGGCAATTTACAAGGAGTATGTGGTCTATGTCCTTGAAGAAATTGGGGGACAGATGCAGGACTTTCTGTGGCTATAGTTTTGCCCACAACTTTCTTTTTGATTACACAGATATGTGTGGATTAACAGCAGACACTAGGGTGAAGAGAGAGGTGTTTGTTCTAATATGGGAAATGAAGGAGATGTTCAGCCAAGTAGGCGAGACGTAAAGTCCCTGAGGGCTTGGCAATCTCTAGGGACAGTCAGGAAAATAGTCAGCATTTGCAAGTCCTATATGAGGTGTCAGTGGGTGATGCCCACTGGTGATTTAAGTATAAAAATAGGGATCCAGAGACACAACAGTCAAAGACTAGATTGCTCAACTATTGCTGGATACCCAGTCCCAAACTTTGGACTATTTGGTGTTAATGAAATGTCTTTGGGTTTTAACTCAGGAAATGGCAAGAGTTGGGTGGGATTCAAGCCATAGGAAAGGGCTGGAAAATAGACATATTAGAGAATAACATTAGAGTGGAAATAAAGGGGAGAGGACTTGGCTTGGGAACGTAAACATATAGGTCCTCTAATCAAAATGAGTTCCTGTGATGGAGGACAAAAACTAGCAACTGACATTTGGGAATCAATGTGGGAAGCCAGAGGTTAGCACTGTAGGTTAAAGCTGTAGTAAAGAGAGCAAAATTACCAAAATGGAAATTCTATCAGAGAATACCTTTGCTTGCCTTTACGTGGCTGCTTCTCCAGCACCTAGAAAATAATCTGGTGCATAGTGGATGGTCACTGTGTGTTTTTAAAGGAATGTATATAAGATACAGAGTTCTACATGAATGTAAAAAAGGCTTAAATAGTGCAGATTAACTATAGCTCACCTAAGATCGAATCAGGCTTTGAGAGAGTCCTGCTTTATCTGAAATAAGGATTCTGGGTCAATAGAGAAAGAGGTTTTCAGAGAAGTCTGAAAACTAGGGGTACAAGGGGAAGTTGGGGAAGAGATGGACAAAATGGACAAGATGGAAATGCTGGAGAAGGAGACTGGCTGACCCAGCCAGTGAGAGAGATACCTGCACCTCAGTGTCTGAATCACAGGATCAGTGTCATCCCTTGAGAATGAATATAGAGAGCCATTGCAATTCTTTAGTATTAGAGATTAAATCCCTATCGAAGCCCTTTATAAGACCATTCTCGGATTCTAGCAAGAATTATGTATAATGTGAACAAAATTGGTTATAAGCCAGTCCTCATCCGCTCACCTCCCCTCTCTTGCCTCTTTCTGGGACCAGACATTAAGGTGATGAGGTAGAAGAGATGGCAGTTGGCTATATATTGTTTTCAATCTCTGTTACTAATCACATGACTTAGGGAGCCATATGTTCTTCAAGGAATGAGCCACAGGTTCACAAAATGTGTGTAAATATATAATATAAACTTGTTGCTTTGTAAGTGCTTGATGGTAATTATAAAGAAAAAAACATTGATGTGACAGTTTACACATCCTGTGTCTAAACACAAGAATTTTCAGAGAATCAAATATGTTCTTGATAGTTTAGAGCAATGGATGAATAGGAAATAGGTAACTTTACTTGGAGCAATGGAAACTAGAGGAAGTTACTAGAAATATACTAAACTTGGGAATATAATAAATATTATGCCAATAAAGAAACATGTGGTGAAAACTGTCAAATATGGAAGCAGTAGGACTTGTAATATGGTATCTAATAATACAATTACAGATATCCCTCATTATCTGATGTCTCCTTATGTAAAACTCAAGGACAAATAGATTTGGCTTACTTGACTAATTGCCCTTCAGTATCATTTGACCCCAAATACAGCTAGCAAGAAATGACAATCCTTAGCCTTTTGCACCTGCGTGTGATCATGTGACTACTTTTTGGACAATTAGATGGGAGTGAGAGAAGTTTGCTCCACTGCTGTGTTATGCTGGTTGCTTTTCATTACTTTTTCTTCACTTCCTTTTGCCTGAGAAGTAGTGTTAACTGGAGCTGTCACTTCACACCCAAAGATGGAAGGCATGTGTTAGGGATGGTAGAATTCCCCCATGTACCCTGAAATGTTCATGTCTGGACTGCTACCTGAAAAAGAGTCTAACTAAATTCATTGTACGTAGGGACTCTTTGTTATAGAAGCTTAGCCTGATTCACAGACAGATCCTGCCAGGGAGTTACTTGACTTTGCACTAAGGCTAGACGTGAAGTCTTGAGTCATTTTCATGTTTGTAGTGATTTTGATTTCTGCTATCCTGGGCAAGCCTATGGCTACTGTTTCTCTTTTCTTTCTCCTGCTCCTCGATGAAGCCAGTTTCATTCTCACTTCTGAATGGATTGGTTTCTCTGAACTTGGTGGCAGGCTTGCCTGTGCACCCCCAGCTTTCTCTGAGGATTTGCTGCACAGAGTGCATCAGCTCTCTTCTGTAGGACCCGGAGCCTGTGCCCTGTGTCTGCAATGCTTTTTCTCTAGATCTTTGCATCATTCACTTCTCCGCTCAAATATTACAAGCCTCAAACTTCACTCAACATTACACTGTCTCTCCCATTACCCTGTCATATTTCCTTTATAGCATTTTCTACTTATCTAGATGATTTATTTATTTGTTTACATGTCCGTTCTACTTAGATAGTAAACACTTTGAGCATAGGGGATTCATTTCTCTTGGTCACTGGTACACCCTTACTTCCTAGGACTGTGTCTAATAGAAAGTAGGTGTTCGACACGTATTGGTAGAATGGCTGAATCTCCTGAAGGATGTTAAGGATATAAGCTATAGCGGCCTCAAGTAGGTAGAAGTCTCAAGCTAAACACACAAAATGATAGACCAGCGTCATTGAAGTTTTAGTAAAATTTCAACTGGATCTGGGACGTTTCTTTTCTGCAACTTTTCCTTATGTGTAGCAACTATTAATTGGTAGAGCCTGAAGACACCACACAGAGTAATTTAGGTATGGAAAGCTTTAGAAATGGAAAAAAAAACTAATAATTCCTGGGACAATGGTGTATGTTTGTTTATTTAATAATGAAACAAATTATAATTTCAATATCAATTTGTCAGCATAAAGAAAAAGAAAAAATTATAATGGAGAAATTTTTTTAAAAAAACCTTGTTTGCCTGAATATGAGCATCTTTTCTATTTAAATTGGTTATGGTATTTTCCCTTTAATCTCTTGTGCCTCTGCCTCATTTCTTCAGGGTTTAAGCCATCTAGGTCCTACTGGTCTAATTAATGTATGCCTCTCTACTTCTACTAAGATTTCTTCTTTTGTGTACAAGGGGTTTGATATGGAAATCCTGGTGTTTACATGTTTTGGTGATGACAATTCACTGACTCTACGTTGTTAATAGTGTCTCTACTGGTCCTTCATGTGTCGTCTCTGTGCTTTGTCTTTTCTTCCTGTAAGCATCTGTAGTGGGTTGAATCGTGTCCTCAGAAATAGGATCTTTACAGGATTGAGATGAGGTTATACTGGATTAGAGTGGACCCTAACTTCAACGAGAGTGTCCTTATACGAGACAGACATGGAAACACAGAGAAGGTAATGTGAAAAGGGAACAGCAATCGGAGTGAGGCTTTTACAAACCAAGGAACACCAAGGATTGCTGGAGCCACCAGTAGCTAGAGGTCAGCTATGGAAACGATACCCCCTCAGAGCCTCCAGAAGGAAGCAACCCTGGTGGACACCTTGATTTCAGACTTCTGGCCTTCAGAACTCTGGAGGAATATATTTTTCTTGTTGTCAGTTACCTGGTTTGTGGTACTTTGTCATGGCAGCCCTAGGAAACTACTGTAGTGCCTTTCTGGCTTACCAGGCAACAACTGAGGCCGCTCTGAGTTCTGTCTTGGGCAGGGAGACACATACTAGCTACCTCTGAAAAGAGCCACGTTTTTAAAGCTATGATAGACAGTATAATCAATTTCAGTCCAAATTCATACCTCTATCTTTGATTCATAATTGGGTGAAAATAAGCCAGATATGTCTATCTAACCTTTCATTATTTCTGGTAATGGATAAGTATAAAAGAATTAACACAGAAATTTAAAAAAAAATGATTTTTTTTAACCTATGCCTTTCTTAAGGTATTTTTAAAAAATTACAAGGCCGGCTGTGTGCAGTGTAGCTCCAGGAACACTAATGTACTATTAGAAAAAATGTGGGCTCCATAACCTGTCATTTCTCTATTTAATTTCTGCTGCAGAATTTCACTGTATCCTTTGGGCATCTCCATTTCATTCATTAATGAGTCCTGGGGATATGAAATGAATGATGGGACTAACCTGTCAGACAGGAGAGAAATACTGTGGATTTTTCCCCTTGTTTGATACTGTTTTCATCTTGACTACCTGTCATATTAGCCCTGTATTTTCAAAAAAGGACTAAATAAAAGCCTAATATTAATTTATTTTGGTTTCCTCTTAGTGTTAACTCCTTCTCACTCTCATTTTCAGGTTTTTAGGCTCTTATTCTAAGTTGTTGTCAGGTTATAATGAATTGCATTAAATTATGATGATTTTGATTTTTTGGTGGTTTGGGTGAATTATTAATATGAAGGATAGAGGGGGGGAACCTGTTATTTAGTTTTATTTTTGATAACTCCCTATGAAGCATTTCTTGAGTAAATGTTAAGATGCAATAGAAAAGGCAACATAATTTGCATTTAATAGTCCACGATCGTGCTTTCGGAAATCTCTGCATCATTTTTGTTGCTTTCCTTTTGTAGGCATAGATTGCTGTTTCACTGTAAGAGTAGTCCTATAATTCACTTAAATGAATGGTTTTGCGTGCTGTTTCACTTGGAGAAGAAAGAGAAGCCAACTATGTGTTTCACATCCCTGTGATATACTTGTTCATTCACACAACATATGTTTATTGGTCAACTTTAAGTGTTAGAGCCACAACTATAACCCCCCTAAACTCAACTTAAACCTGTTTTATTGTTTCCCTAACCCATTCATCTGTTCTGTATCCTTTATTAAAACTGGTTGTATTGTTACCCACAAGGTTGTCCAAGATAGAAACCTTCAATTAATCTTCAATTCTTTTTCTCCCCCGCATTTCCACATCTAATTGTCACCGATTCCTGTCAATTTCACTCTGTAAGTATCACTCAGATTTTGCCTCTCTCCTCAACTTAGATGTACACGTCTCAGTCTGGGTCCCATAATCTCTTGCATTCTTCATTAACAACTTACATCTGATGCTATCTCTTCCTTTCTCTCTTTTCAACCTAGTCGCTTCCTCATATCTTCCTGTAATTAGAAGAGTTTTATGAGCTTTTAAATCACTGAATTTTCTACAATTTTCAGGGAATTTTTTTTTTTTTTTTTTTTAATTTGAAAGCTTGGCTTTGTTAAGAGATCAGAGGGTTTTCTAGATTTAGAAATAGCCCTTTATAGATTTGGCCTCTACACACTTTTTTTTTTTGGTCCAGCCAGACCAAACAGCATCATAGATTGCTGTAGGCATAGATTGCTGTTTTACTTTTAGTTTAGACACATAATTCACTTAACTGAATGCCTATTTTATTTTACTAGGGAGAAGATGATAAGCCAACTTCTGACACAGGTGTATTGATTCCATATTTCGTATCATAGCACAGTGAAAGCAACCTAGAGAGGAAAAGAGAGGGGAGGTAATTGACATGTGAGTTTCCAAGCTGCTACCTAATGGTTGCCACTCTTGGGATGGGAAAATTCTAGAACAACCCAGATTGGTTTTGAGGAATCAGGGAAATCTAGAACCTGTGCCTTGCCTTTCCTTCCTTGTTATGCCTGGGGAAAGTACAAGACTTGAAGAAGATCCCTGTCTAGCATTGAGCTGCTAGCAGCAGAAATGATAGGGAAAGATATGTAGACAAGTGGACCAAGATGGTCCTTCCAATTACCTGTGGTCAGAGTGTGGCTGCAAGAGACAAGAAGTTCCCATCTTCCACACTGGGAGTGTGTGGAACCCTTGAGGGCCCAGGTAAATTAGGTGCAGATGGATTGGGATGAGGCAGTCGAGGGCATGGGTTCCCAAAAGACCAGAAGCTGTCATACTTCAATGAACTTCAGCATATTGATGAAGGTTGGCAAGGACTCAGAAGAAAGCATGCTGACTAGAAACATGCCTCCTCAAAAAGCTCCAGTATCCTGCTACCAGAGGCAAACCCAGAGGTAAGGAGGCAGAGACTAGGTCTCTAACGGGGGAAGTCAGCTCTGATACGGAGTTTAAACTTTGAATTCGTTCAAATGTGTGAGATTTTTAAACCAGAAGAAACCAAATTATCTTTAACTGGCACATTTTTAGTTTGTATTTTTGTCAGCTAGAATGGAGATTCATAGGAAATGAAAATCTACGTATTCTTGTCCTGCCCTGCCCCCAGATCTGTGAAAATACGGATAAACTTAGACCCAACAATCAACTGCCAATATGCACAACTCCACAGGATCCCGCTTGCCTGTACTATAAGTCACAGTCCTTTCCAGGCCACAAACAAGTTCTCTGTTGTCTTTTCCTACCACTGCCCTTCTCAATTCCTGCATTCCAAGTGCTCAGAATTTCTCCCTAAATCTGGAACCCAAAGTTCCTTCACATCTTCATTGTACTGTACATGCTACCTTTGGACCTGGAGTGTCCTTCTCCTGGGCTGCACATGGGACATGCCAACTCATTTACCAATACCTAAAGAAAACAGCACTTTCTTTTTTCACCTCTGTTTCAGCATTTGTGTTTATCGCTGCTGTAGATACAGAGCTGCCTGCTACCACATCAGCCCGACCCTGTTCTGAGTGCAAAGTAGGGATGAAAAATACCTCCCTTTTAATGTTTGTTGAATGAATTAACTTAATGACACTCATGAAATCTGTAACAGAATTGTTGGCTGATGTTTAGAGTAGCTTCCTCTAAAACACCACTAAACTTTCCTATTTTCCTGCCAAATAATTGGTTTTCAGGCTAATCTTTTAGTCACAAAAACAGAAAAGCTATGGTTAATGAAATTTTAATTCAGATAAAAGCATTTAAACACATAATGCTAATGGCCATTGATATTCTCTGTGTAACATACTTCTAGGTTTGAAACAAGAATTTTCAAATTAATTGTTTACATTTAATGAAGTTTCTATTACTTAAAGCTTTATGCTTTGACCCTGACTAAAGACAAAAGACTTAGGCCTTGTTTTTTGAATGGATGTGTGCAAGACCTCTCAGAATATAACTTCTATACTGAAAAGAAATAAACCAGAAACAGTTATGGAAAGAAGAAAGCAGAGTAAATAGTTTACCAAAATGTGACCCTTCGATATATTCCACAGTACCGCCTCAAAGTATAAAGGAAAAATTAGTCTCAGGAAACTTAAAGACTTATTTTAAAAATTACTGGCTTTATATGAACCAGAACATTACAGTGTTTATGAAATAATATCTTCAGAGACAACTTTTAATCAGAATGGTTTAGCTGGGTTGAGGTAAATGTCATACATTTTGTATAAATGTATGTATGTTTTAGAAGAACTCAAAATGAACTGAGGAAACAATCCTGTAGTCTTCTAAAGGACACTGTGCTTACAGGCAGAAAACCTAAGTTTTAACACCAAATTTGTTATTAGTTAGTTGGATGACCTTGAGCAACTTAACTTCACTAGGAATGGTGTGTGATAGAGGATTTCTAAGTTCACTTCACGAGTTGTAGTATGTTGGCATTGAAATCAAAGTAAGAGATTAAAGAAGGGAGCAAAAGCAAAGAGTTGAGAAATATAAAAGGAAGAATAAAATTAGAAGGGTAAATGGCATAGATTTCAAAACCCAGGCAATAGGCAAGCAATCTGAGTTTGTGGAAAAAAAAATACTATACCTTCAGGCATATTTTCAATAAAACTAATGCCATCTAAGTCAGTTTCTTTCCTTGAAACTATTTTGAGACTAGGGCAATATTTTCAGATTTAAAAAAAAAAAATCTAGGTCATTTCTAGTATACCTACATACACACACACACACACACACACACACACACACACACACACTAACTCGTGTTCCAATTATTATGAATTTTATGTTGAAAATTCCAAGATTATATTATCATACCTTTTGTCTTTATAATCTTTTCCTATTTTGTTTCTT
The DNA here is from genome assembly GCF_964194185.1 of Rhinolophus hipposideros. Taxonomy (NCBI): domain Eukaryota; kingdom Metazoa; phylum Chordata; class Mammalia; order Chiroptera; family Rhinolophidae; genus Rhinolophus; species Rhinolophus hipposideros. Next base: position 61,360,963 of record NC_138049.1, on the reverse strand, counting down.
TTTAAACTTTGTAGTCAAATGCAGGGGAACCTAAAGTGAAATAGAAACCACTCTGTGGTGGGGTGAAGGAAGAAAGCATTTGAATTTCTGCTAACTTTTATTTTATGTCATTTTTTCTGATTTATGTTGAAAGTAAATTTTATAATATTCATAATAATATAGAGTAGTACACATGTAACAACTTCAATAAAGAATGTACATGAGTTGTGATTACATGATGAAAAGATCTATACTAATAGAGCCGTGTACAGAAGCCAAAAACTCTTCTCTTTAATGCCAGTCATTAAAGATTTCTTCCCTTCTGAGATCTATCAAGTTATCTCTAGATATACTTCTAGTTTATATAATTTGTGTTTTATTGTAAAATTTCAATATAGTCACAAATAGGTAAGAGAATACACAAATAGGTAAGAGGAGAGATAAATGGCATGACGTAATCCCTGTCTTACCATGTACACACAGAAAAGCATTGTTCTTTCAAGATTGTAATATCATAAAAATCTATTATAATTGTACATGCTCAAAATAAGTCACATGCAGATGAAAAATTTACAAAATGATCTATGATCATTTCTTTGAGAATTGAATGAGTTGTTATAACACTTTTTTTACTTTACGTGAGAATGTACTTTTAAAGAGTGGGAGCTGTTGTTGAAGCCTGTTATTTAAGTACATTAGCATCCTAGTTTAAAATGCGTCTCAGAAATATTACTTACGGGATGATACGTAAGCTTCTAACTAAAAGAGATGACTTTCTTTCTTAATCCTAGAAAAATAATCAGAAGAGTAATTGAAGCAATTACTTTTAGTGCTTAATGTACATAATGCCAAAAGCATCAACTAGAACTCCTCCTATAGTTCTCTTTTATACAATATCTGAATCTGGTTCTCAGATGAGTAGGTTTTTTGGTCATTTTTGTTGTTTGGATTTTGGTTGTTGTTGAAATTAGGCATCCTGCTCTCCAGATATAATAAAGGTATTTTGGTGGAAAGGGTAGCTTCTCAGAATACTTGACTTGTGCTTTTCCCACCTACGAAAGGGGATTCAGTTCTCATTCTCCTTTATTCATGCATGTACTTAATGCAATAAATATTTAAGTGATTCAAATGTACAAAGCACTATGCCAGATATAATCTGGATTTCCTAAACAACCTTTTCTGTCCACATTTTACTTTCAAAATGTCTTGACTTGCTATTTTCCATGGACTTTGCTATGTATATATTAGCATTCTATGAGCGTGAAATTTACCTGTCTGAGCTCTCTTGAGAATAAATGTATTTTGAAATTTGACTTGCTATAATATTTGAAACTTTTTAGTTTGATTTGTAAGGCACATTCTGGAGGCTTTATATTTCTTCTGAGATACTTTGGCTTCAGGAAGCCCAAGGTGGGCTATAAGGACTAGAGTGACGTCCTTAGCCTGAATGACAAGGCCTAAGATTGAATCTGAGATTCTAAGCATTGACTTTCATGGTTAGTGTCTTTTTAAATAGAAAAGTTAAAGCTCCCTTTTCAAATGAAGTGTAAAACTTTCAAAAAAACAAAAACTTGAGCATATGTAATAACTAGCTGTATATTTGATCACTTTGTCTCTAAACATTATCTATTATTGTTTAAACCAGTAATTCTTAAATTATGGACTATTATTCCATTAATTGAACTATAGATGTTCTATTGCTTGACTAAATAATAGTCATCTCTCCTATTTTTCTGAAAGCCTTACTTTAATGTATATAATTTTCTGAATTTATATTTTTCTCCTTTGTTTATTCATCTATCATATAGGAATAGTAACCTCCACCTTCTGACCTTGTTGAGAGAAGTACAGGAGTTGATAGGTACAGATTGCTGAGAATAGGGCCTGGGATGTGTACTCCAAATATGTACATTTTCTCTTAAACTTTTGATGATTACTTTCACTTATCTGATCGTCTTAGAAAATAACAAAATTTATAAACTAGTATCGAAAGAATACAGTAGAATCAGGAAATAGCCATGCATCTGTTCAGCAATTTGTTTTTTCCATCAACAATTATGCCTATGTTATTAATTCTATATTACTCACATATTATAGATTTGGAAATAAAGTTGCTCCTATTGCATATAATTAGATTAAATGGATGGTGATTTTCTGCAATGAGCAAGTAGTCTAAATTCTGAACACATTCCAAAACACTTTAAATCTCTCCTTGAATTTCTTTCTATTTGAGGAATCTTTATTTTTGAGTGTACACATTCTAGGGTCACTACAAAATCCTAGGTAATATTGGGAGTCAAAAATTTTTCTAACATCTTGCTCTAAACCTTGAAGTTGTATAATTTTTTTTTTATACAGTCTCTAGCAGAGTGTAGAGGGTGGCCTTCCTTTCTCCTCTACCTCAGTTCCCCTGTCTTTCTTTCCGTCAAAACTAGAAGAAAATAAATCTCATTCACAGAGTGGAATTATCCTTCCCTAGCAGCGAGAGCAACGTTTTCTCTGTCCTTAATTAAATACATTATTTTCAATTCCCTTTCTTATTTTACTTTGAGCAATGCTTCATTTCAAATTCCTCGTTACACATTGCTTGTTTGTCAAATCGCCCCAACACCCACCTTTGATCCTCACAAACTCTTAAACAATATAACGTCAAAGAAAACAAACTTCTCTCAGCAAGACTTACATTTAAGATATTTAAAATAAATTAAAACATGTCAGAAACATGGTGGCATGAGAGGTCCCCCTTTATCTCTCCCCTTGAAGTTACAACAAGTTGAACAGCTATACTCAGGAAAGGGTTCCCTACATAACATACGAGCATGTCTGAGAGATATGTGCATGGAAACATCTGAAGGTGGGTGAATTGGAGTGAACAGGGGATAAAGGAAGGGAGAAGTTCAGAGCTGAGGGATGTGGGATGAAGCCCAGAGTCCCTGCAATAATGGGAGAGGGGAGGATTGAGATTGCAGCCTGAGTGATCAGCATATTATATAGTTGAACCTAGCGACTGGGGAAGAAACCTCATGACAAACACTAAATACAGAAGTGTGACAACTGTGGTCTAGTTGTCACACTAGGGGGAGACTGGGGAAGAAACCTCATGACAAACACTAAATACAGAAGTGTGACAACTGTGGTCTAGTTGTCACACTAGGGGGAGACTGGGGAAGAAACCTCATGACAAACACTAAATACAGAAGTGTGACAACTGTGGTCTAGCAGCCCTCACTGCCAGGCAGAAAACAAAGCCATAGAGCCAGGCTGCCTCCCCCCACCCTCCCAGAACTCACTTTCCTCACATCCTCCCTGTGCTATCAGTAGGCCACAGAAAAGACTGTAGCAGTGTCAAATAAAAGACAAAAATATCTATAGCCATGAGAACTGGAAAGACAGTTCCTGAGCGGCAGACACACACTGAGGGTAATTCCAGGGACAAGGGATATGCTACAGGGGCAAGGCAGCTGTAGTCTGGCAGTTGCCATTACTTGGAGGAGAACAAAGACACAAACACATCATCCTGCCCTACCTTTCGTGGCTGATCCCAGCAGGGCACCCAGGGCTGTTGAGGTGCACAGCTCTTCAGGGGCAGCACTGGCTTCAGAAACTCGTTGCCCACCACATTCTCCCACGGGTGTGGTGCCCAGAGGCTGAGGCGACCAGGTCACAGAGGAGATACCCACCTTTCCAGGAAATCTTCCACCCCTAGAAGCCAGAGCAGGGCAAAAGAAAATAAAATGTTCCAGCGCCACCTACTGGAAAGCAAAAGAAAGCCATCTTCATATCAACTTTCTGCAGAATTCATTCCTGTAGATGCCCAGAAAGAGAAATAATCCATTAATTACAATGAATGACCAAGGCCACAAGGCAGTTCAGAAAGAAAATGACAAATCTCCAGAAAATAATCTTAAAGACATGGAAATAAGTGGCTTAAATGACAGAGAATTCAAGATTGCTGTTCTGGAAAAACTCAACGAGCTGCAAGAAAACTCAGGTAATTTAATGATCTCCGAAATAAAATCAATGATCAAAGTGAATATTTTACCAAAGAGATTGAAATTTTAAAAAAGAACCAAATAAAAATTCTGGAACTGAAGAACTCAATGAAAGAGATGGAGAATGATATATTAGGTTGGTGCAAAAGTAACTGCATTTTTTGCATTTTTTTAACCTTTTAAACCGCAATTACTTTTGCATCAGTCTAATAGCAAGCTTAGGAAATAGAGCTGACCAGATGGAGGAAAGCATTAGCGATATTGAAGATAAAAATCTAGAAATGACACTGATGAAAGAAGAGAGAGACTTAAGGGTTAAAACAAATGAAAGAACTCTACAAGAACTATCTGATTCTAACAGAAAGAGCATAAGTATACCCATAAGTATACCCATAAGTATAATGGGTATACCAGAAGAAGAAGAGAGGGAGAAGGGCACAGAGAGCCTATTCAAACAAAGAGTTAACAAGAACCTCCCAAATCTATGAAATAACTGAATTCTTGAATCCAAGAAGCAAACAGAATATCTAATTATCTCAATACTAACAGGCCTTCTCCAAGGCACATTATATTGAAGCTGTCAAAAATTAATGACAAAGAAATAATTCTCAAGGCAGCCAGGGAGAAGACTGTAATCTACAAAGGAAAGCCCATTAGATTGTCATCAGATTTTTTTTTTTAGCAGAAACTCTACAAGCCAAGAGGGAGTGGAATCAAATATTCAAACTATTGAAAGAGAGAAATTACCAGCCAAGAATAATATATTTAGCAAAATTATCCTTTAGATGTAAAGAGAAATAAAGACATTTCCAGATATACAGATGCTGAGGGAATTTTCCACCGCACACCCTGCATTACAGGAAATACTGAAGGAGGTTTTTCTAACTGAAACAAAAAGACAAAAGGATACAAAACTATGAGTAAGATTACTAATAGACAGACAGAAGCAGGAAAGGCAATCCCTACACAGAATAGGGCACTATACACTTAAACATAACATAAAGGGTAAAAGAGATAAAAACATTAAAGAAAAGAGAAGACAAAGACAATTTGCTACTGCAACTCAGAATTGAACTCACAGCATAAATAGGGTTAATTTATGACAATAAAAACATAAAAGGAGAGGCAGTATAGGTCCGAATTTGCAAAAGGGAATAGAAGTAAAATGCATACTGAATAAAAAAGGACTACTATACATATGAAACTTTCTTTTACACTTAATGTTAACCACTCTCAAAAATAAAATAAAATAAAAAATCCAGAACTGAGACACATAACATAAAAAAAAAGGAGACAGAGGAAAAAAAAATCATAGAATATAACCAAACTAAAATAACAGAAAAACAAAGGCAAAGAAACTATGGAGATACTGAGCTACCAAAAATAAAAGATTAAATGTCTATAGGAAATCTTCATATATCAATAATCACCTTAAATGTAAATGGATTGAACTCACCAATAAAAAGGCACAGATTATCAGACTGGATCAAAAAAACGAAAACCCAGCATTTAAGAGACACATCTCAGCTATAAGGACAAGCATAGACTCAAAGTGAAAGGGTGGAAAATGACACTCCAAGAAAATGGCATCCAGAGAAAACTGGGTGTAGCCATACTGATAGCTGATGAAACAGATTTCAGGATAAAGAAAAGGTTACATAAGAGACAAAGATGGGCATTTCATAATGATAAAGGGGACACTACAACAAGAAGACATAACCCATATAAATATATATGCTCCCAAATAGGGAACACCAAAATATATAAAGCACTACTCACAGAATTAAAGGGAGAAACTGACAAAGACACAATTATAGTAGGGGACCTAAATAACTCATTGACTGCTATGATCATCTAAATTGATCATCTAAATGAAAATCTAAATTGATCATCTAAATGAAAATCAATAAGGAACTGTCAGCCTTAAATGACACATTAGACCAAATGGACATGATTGACATTTACAGACCCTTTCATCCTAGAACATTAGACTACACATTCTTTTCTAGTGCACATGGAACGTTCTCAATGATTGACCATATGTTGGGATAGAAAACTAGCCTCAGCAAACTTAAGAAGATTGAAATCATACCAAGCATGTTCTCTGATCACAAGGCTTTGAAATTGGAGATCAACTGCAAAAAAGAAAGCAGGAAAACCCACAAATATGTGGAGATTAAACAACATGCTACTAAAGAACGACTGGGTCAAAGAAGAAATAAAAGGAGAGATCAAAAGACACATAGAAACAAATGGCAATGGAAATACATCTTATCAAAATTATTGGGAGACTGCAGAAGCAGTATTAAGGGTAAATTTATATCACTATAGTCCTATATCAAGAAACAAGAAAAATCCCAAATAAACAACCTAACATTATACCTTAAAGAACTAGAAAAAGAAGAAATGAACCCCAAAGTCAGCAAAAGGAAGAAAATAATAAAAATTAGAGCAGAATTAAGTGAAATAGAGAACAAAAATATGATAGAAAAAATTAATACAACAAAGAGCTGGTTCTTTGAAAATATTACTAAATTGACAAACCCTGTCTAACTCACTAAGGAAAAAAAGAGGAAAACACAAATAAAGTCAGAAATGACAGAGGAGAAGTTACAACAGAAACCACTGAAATACAAAAATAAAAATAAAAAAATCATGCAAGAATGCTATGAAGGACTATATTCCACAAAATTCAATAATCTAGAAGAAATGAACAACTTCTTAGAAATATGTAACCTTCCTAGATTGAATCACAAAGAACTGGGAAACCTGAATAGACCAGTCAGCAGTAAGGAAATTGAAACAATAATCCATAACCTCCCCAAAATCAAAAGTCCAGGACCAGATAGCTTTACTAGTGAATTCTACCAAACATTCCAAGATAATTTAATATCTGTCCTCCTCAAATTCTTCCAAAAAATTGAAGAAGAAGCAATACTTCCTAATCCACTTTATGAGGCCAGCATTACCCTGATACAAAAACCTGGTAAGGGTAACACACAAGAAGAAAACTACAGACTAATATCTCTGATGAATACAGATGCAAAAATCCTAAACAAAATTCTAGCAAATCGAATTCTAGCAAAACAAAATTCTAGCAAATCGAATACAATACAATTAAAGATTATACATCATGATCAGGTGGGGTTCATGCCAGGGACACAAGATGGTTCAACATATGCAAATTGATCAATGTGATACACTATGTACACAAAATAAGGGATAAAAAAATCATCTATCATCAGTAGATAGATGCAGAAAAAGCATTTGACAAGATACAATATCCATTTATGATTAAAATTAAAAAATGGGTATAGAAGGAAAGTTTCTCAACATAATGAAGGTTGTATATGACAAACTCTCAGCTAATATCATACTTAATAGTGAAAAACTGAAAGCTTTTCCTTTATGATCAGAAACAAGACAGATACGATCCTTCTCATCACAGTTATTCAACATAGTACTGGAAGTCCTAGTCAGAATAATCAGTCAAGAGAAAATAGTAAAAGGCATCCAAATTGGGAATGAAGAAGTCAAATTGTCACTTTTTGCAGATGACATGATTCTTTATATAGAAAATGTTAAAGGCTCCACCAAAAAAGCTATTAGAAACAATAAATGAATACAGTAAAGTTGCAGGATATAAAATTAATGTACAAAAATCCATTGCATTCCTATATACCAACAATACAATTTTGGAAAAAGAAATGAAAAAAAAAACAAAAAAACAATTCCTTTTGCAATTGGAACTAAAAGAATAAAATACCTAGGAATAAAGTTAACAAACGATATGAAGGACCTATAATCTGAAAACTATAAGACATTATTAAAAGAAGTTGAAGAACACAAAGAAATGAAAAGATATTCCACATCCATAGATTGAAAGAATTAACATACTTAAAATGGCCATATTACACAAAGCAATATACAGATTTAATGCAATCCCCACAGAAATCCCAATGGCAGTTTTTCAAGAAATAGCACAAAAATCATCAGAATTGTATGGAATCACAAAAGACCCCAAATAGGCAGAGCGATCCTAAGAAAAAACAAGGTTGAAGGTATCACACTCCCTGACTTCAGATTATACTGCAAAGTGAAAACAATCAAAACAGCATGGTATTGGCAGAAAAACAGACACACACCAATGGAATTTGATTGAGAACCCAGAAATAAACCTACATATATATGGGCAGATAAGTTTCGTCAAAGGAGTCAAAAACATACAATGGAAAAATGAAAGCCTTTCAATAAATGCTGAAAGTTGGACACCCATGAGCAAAAGCACAAAACTAGGCTGCTGTCTTCATATACCAAAAATAACTTAAAAGGGATCAAACACCTAAACATAAGACCCGAAACAATAAATTGCATAGAAGAAAGCATAGGTACTAAACTTATGGACCTTGGGTTCAGAGAGGATTGTATTAATTTGGACTTCAAAGGTAAGGGAAATTAAAGCAAAATTAAATGATTGGGGCTGTATCAAACTAAAAAGCTTCTGCACAGCAAAAGAAACAATCAACAAAACAAAGAAGCAACCAACAAAATGGAAGGAGGTATTTTCAAACAACACTTCCAATAAAAGGCTAATACCCACAATATATAAAGAACATGTACAACTCAACAACAAACAACAAACAATCCAATTAAAAACTGGGTAGAAGACCTGAACAGGCACTTCTGCAAGAAGACAAACAGACAGCTAACAAATATATGAAAAAATGTTCAACTTCACTAGCTATTAGGAAAATGCTAATCAACACTACAATGAGATACCACCTCATCCCTGTTAGAATGACTTTATCAACAAGACAAATAATGACAAGTGTTGTAGAGTTTGTGGAGACAAAGGAACACTTATATACTGCCGGTGGGAATATAAATTGGTACAGCCACTATGGAAAAAAGCTTGAAGGTTCCTCAAAAAATTAAGAATAGAATTACCATATGACCCAGCAATCCTTCTTCTGGATATCCACCCCAAAAATCTGAAAACATTTATCTGTAAAGATATATGTACCCCTATGTTTATTGTAGCATGGTAGCCAGACATGGAAACAACCAGTATACTTCTGTAGATGGTTGGATAAAGAAGATGTGGTACATATGTATATACAATGGAATATTACTTGGCCACAGGAATATATGAAATACTGCCATTTTCAACTACATGGATGGGTCTTGAAATTATCATGGTAAGCAAAATAAGTCAGAAAAAGTCGAGAACCATATGACTTTATTCATGTGGCATATAAAACTGAAAGCAACAAAGAAGACAAAAGAAACAAGCAAAACTCATAGACACAGACAACAGTTTAGTGGTTACCAGAGGGTAAGGGGGAAAGGAGGGTGGTAGAAGAGGGAAAAGGGAGTCAAGTAAATGGTGATGGAAGGAGAACTGACTCTGGGTGGTAAGCACACAATGCAATATATTGATGATGTATTATAGAATTTTACGCTTGAAACCTATATAATTTTACTAACCAGAGTCACCCAAATAAATTTAATAAAAATTAAAATATATATAAAATAAAATAAATAGCAAAATAATTTGACTGATTTTGAAACTATAATGTTCAGTAGTTTTTGTTTAGTTATTTTTTGTTTAATTCCACTGCTGATGATTATACCGTGATCATGTGATGCAATAAGTGCCATCTCTCTCTCTCTCTAGGCTATTCTGATTTCTACATCCCAATATTCACAAATATCTGACTATTATTAAGTACTCAGATTTTCTAATCTCTGAGCTTAGATTTCAATGAAAATTGCAGGAGAAAAAATTTTTTGTAGGTATGAGAAAAATAACTAAGAAAGCCTAAATAGTTTAAAATTAGACCCTAGGCATATTGGTCACTACTTATTTTCATGGCTATGAGATCCTTGTCTTATTCAATGTAGTGAAAATCTAATATCTTAAGGCAGTTGGCCCAAGTTTGATTTTCAGGCATTTTGATTTATAAATTGAATTCTATGTAACCTTTATAGGATTCCCAACTCCATTATCATGTTATTACTTTTGTAATGTGTTTTGAGCACTGCCAATGTGTTCAGAATTGAAAAGCACATTAAAGTGAGCCTTTTCCCACAATGGTCTAAACATTTTAGCTGAACTTTTTATTTTTCCAATTCTGCACATTTTGAAAATGCTGCTGTAGATGATTTTACCCAAAATAGATACGAGTATATGTTCCTTTCAAAGTAAGTGTTGTTTGAGAGTTCTCGTTTGCTAGTGTTGCTAGATTCTAGAGGATGTTCTTTGAGTCTTTAGTGGTAGTCTAAGGTGACAGACTTCATCCCATTACCACTCACGTATTCCAAATTGTTTGGGCTACATTATAAGAAATGATCTTCAAAGTATGTTTATTTTCCTCTAATATGTATGTATGGAAAATGGCTATTTTTACTTTCAAATTTCTAAATTTTCTTGTTGATCTAAGTTCATATTTTACTAATGAATGTGATCACCTGAATACATTATAACTTTCTTAAGATTAAGAGGCCAGAATCCAGAGTAAACGTCTTTGTCTTTCAAATGCTCCTCTCTTTTAACTTTCCTAATCATTGAAATGATGCTGCAGTTGTTCATTTCCCAGGAAAGCATCCAAGAGTCACTTTAAGGTGATTATCTTTTTACCTACTGACTCACTGAATCATTGAATCCTTGCTTTGCTTCCAGGCCTACACGACTATTATGTCTGAGATTTTTGACTATGTAATAATAGATTCAAGATATCCAGGGTTTGCCGATAATTTGCATGTCATTTGCTTAACGAAAAGGCACAAAATTTTATACTGACTTTCAGTTTTTATTCTGTCATATTTGGCTTCTCAAGTTTGGGAAAACTCTTACCTAGGTTTCATGTAGAACCATTTAGGTTGATTTGAAAAACCGGTGTATTCAAACTGATTGTGGCGTATATTTATTCCTCATTTTTCACTACTATAGCTCAGTCCTACATCCAGGAGCCAATAAATTTGGAAGCAGTTTATTAGTTATTAAACTGCAGAAGCAGGAATATTATGAAAACAGAATATTTCTAGTCATTATTTGGTAACTTAAAAACTTGGCTGATGTATATTTTACCTGTTCAAAGATCAAATTAAAAGAATAGTTCTATCATTGTTTTCACATTGACAATAATTGACCACTGAGCCATGCTTGATCTTTAAAAAGTGATTAAAAGTTGAAATAAGCAAAAATCACTTTCTGATTCTTAGTTGGATGTTTAAGATGAATGGTAGAGTAATATCTGTGATTAAGGAAGATGGTCCTGAGAATTATTGCTCACTCTTAATGTCTCATTCCAATGTTAAAATACCACTTAAAATCTTAATGACATCTTCACACAAATAAACTATAACCATTTCTTCATCCTAGTTTCATATTTATACATGAACTTTATAGTAGCTGCTAAAATTTAAAAGATATGTAGAAGCATGGATAAATACTTGAAGAAGTAATCATTGGCCGTAAAAGAAATCTTAGTATGTAACAATGCTAAAAACAAAATTGCAGGCCAAGGGAATTAGCTGAGTAGTAAATAATATTATTTATTTAGTGATTGAAAACATTCATTTGTGACCAATTTGTTTTTGAACATTTCATTTAGTGACAGATGCAAAATTTTAATATTCTTAAAATATTGCCAAGCAATTTGAAGAGGCATAAATGACAAAAATTAGTTTAAAAATGAAAAGCCTACATACTTAATAAAAATTCAAAAAGCCCATAAAGGTTGTAAAATGATCCCAAGGTTTTGCTGAAATTATCCACTCTCCTCAGCCCAATTACACTAATAGTGTGTTTTGATAAACAGACAAAAAAACTCAACGGCAAACACAAGTTTGCCGTTTATCATCCCCATGATGCACCAACTTTGTCATCCCCTTTTCTCCTCCTGAAACACAGCCACAGATCATACCTACCTATGAACACTTAACTCAGCCCTCATGGCACAAATGTCGCAGGGATTTCTAAGAATTGTGCAATACCAGGCTTTGGAGTTGGATGGACGTAGATAAGGATGACAGGGTCTTGCTAATAAAAGATTTTTAAACAAACTGAATTCCCCATGTCTTGAACAATTAAGGGAAGGTGTGACCCAGCATCACTAAAGAGTAGGGAATCGTGGTCTTGTAGGAGGGTGGAAAGTACGACATGGCTGAGCTGAAATGTTAGCCTCTTTATATATTAGTTGCTAGAGCTGCTGTAGCAGTGTGACACTAACTGGGTGGCTGGAACAACGGAAATTTATTCCTCATAGCTCCGGGAGGCTGGAAGTCTAAGCTCAAGCTGTGGAAGGGCTGGTTTCTCCTGCAGGCTGTGAGGAGAGCCCGTGCCGTGCCTCAGCCCTTGCTTCTGGTGCTTTGCTGGCAGTCACTGACACTCCTTAGCGTGTAGAAGCATAACCCTGATCTCTGCCTTCATTTTCACATGCTGGTCTGCCTGTGTGCATCTCTGTCTTCAAATTCCCCTTTTTATTAGGATGCCAGTCATATTGGATTAAAGCCTCCTTAATGCTGTCATCTTAATTTGATTATCTCTGTAAAGACCCTATATCCCAAAAGTCACATTCTGAAGTCCGGAATGTTAGGATTTCCATACATGAATTTTGGGGGGACACAATTCAACCCATAACACCTTACCTCGGCAAGAAGATGATAATGGTGGTACTTAAGCAACCCTGGGCAGGGATGAGATTTTAAACATTGAACACATTATTCCTGTTCTGAGGCTCATTCATCCAGTATATATTCAGCACTTGCTGTGTCCCAAGAAGGGTGCAAGTGCTGGGACACTGTGGTGACCAAAGTAGACCTCTGGACCCTGCCCACTTGACCCCTAGAGTCCAGTACCTGAGTCTCTGACTTTCAGAGACAGCTGACTTTAGTCCTGGTCAGAAGTCATAAACAAAAATGCCTTCAGGTGCTAGGCATGGGACATAGGGTGTCAAATTTATTACATGTAATAGAAGCCACATCACAAACTCTGTGGTAAGTAGCAATTGAAACTCAGCCTCAGTGTGAGGGAGACACAGCACATGAAGCGGGCTGGGGCTCCTGGGGAACCCCCGTCCTGTCTGAAGGGGGCATCCCTCCTGATTGATGAGGCATGGGATAGGGGAGAGTTTTGACATACGCTACAATTTTAGGAAAAGAAATCACAAGTCTGTATTTTTAGATGAAGTCACCTGATTTTTGAATATTGCCATCTTGCATGGTAAGTAGCCATGCAAACCATGTCTGCTGATGCAAGTGGCCTTGCTCTGATGGTCTTACATCCTTGGCTTAGAGCAAGGAATGCATCGGGAATGGGATGGCACAGCAGTTGTGATCACTCATCGTATCAGGTCAGGAACTTGATGATTTCCTTTTAACCCTTTGCCCAAACTGAATGGAGTGTGCTCCAGGTGGCTTGGAGAAGACCACAGACAGGCCATTCTGCTGACCATATCAAGGGAAGTGACAAACGGAAGACAGATAAGTCTGTCAAAGGGAAGGTGGATTGTGTTTCCCCAAAGCAGGAGCCAGCATTCCTTACAAACCATAACCGGTAGCCAGCATCTAATCGTGTTAAAGAACTAAGGCCTTTTTTCTTTTTTTCATGTGTATATGTAGGACTTGCCTTAAATAGGTTAATAAGCTCCCCACAACATCTAATCTCTTTTTTCTCCCTCTCCAGGAAACTATGCACATTTATAAACTTTGTTGAATTTTCTTTTTGCAGAGCCTCCAAACAATTCATTTTTTTCCTGATGTGCTAATATATAAATGATGTAAAGCACCAAATTATTCTTTTTACTTGCTAAAACCCTGTTTATTTCATTTGGATTGACAATGTCTTGTGCTCACTTTGGCAGCATGTATTCTAAAACCAGGACGTTAGCATTATGCAAAGATGCTGGTTATAGGTGTCAGTTGAGACAAAATCATTTTACAGGATGAGGCAAGAATCCAGCCATGCTAGCTTCCCTTTTGTACACATATTTAGAAGGAACATAAACCTATGGGGATTCAGGGTGATGAAAGGTTCTGAGAAGAGGGTTGGGGGTTGCAGTGGCCCATATTTTACCTGACGGTGGCAGAGTCAAGAGAAAGATTGTAGTGGGGAGAACACATGGGTTGATGGGATAAGTAACTTTGGGGAAAAGTAGAGTTTCTCCCGGAAAATCCTGTTGGAGACCACATGGTGTATATCAGTATAACTAAGCAAGTGTTTCCCAGCATATTTTTATTTTTATTTTTTTAATATCACCTGTGCCACTGGACTAACGGCTCATTACACCTGTGTATGAAATACCATTACCTCTCTCAGTTTTAGCATCTGATTTAAACAAAAGTGCATTATGTAAGTAGTTGAATAAGGGAGCGCACAACTAAAGACCATTTTAGTGTGATCTATATTTCTCTGTGTTTTAGCAGGTTAACAGCTTCCTGTGGGAATTGTTTCACTCAAGTGTTTTCATCAGAATTTGGACAGTTTTTGTTTTTTTTTAATCCCAAATGGCAATAACAACTTTCTTGAAAACTGCACTTAATTTTCATCTTAGGTCAGTTATTTCCCTTCATAAGTATCAACCCAAATAGGCTACGTTTCCCAACAGTGATATAGGGAAGAAAACAATTCATTAAATGACAACTGCTCAGCTGGTGACAGATTAGACCCTGTAGCTGATTGAAAGGGAGACTCATGCATATGCACACACAACTAAAACTAGGACGTAACCCTGACTTCAAGGATTTCAAAGTATGATTTGTATGTCAAGAGATAATTTCAAGAAACATCTAAAGACAAGTGAAAGATAATATACAATCAATTCAAAACTAGAATGCGCGGCGCAGATTTGAATTGCTTTCTGAATTTCTGGCTCTAATCAAAGTCATAGGCTGTTGTTAATCTGGAAGCATCCTGGGGGAGATGGAACTTGAGCTGCACCTTCAAAAAAGTGGAAAATTTAGATTGCAGGAAAGAGATTACAGAGAGTTTGGGACCCTTCATGCTAGGGTTGGCAGCATATGCAGCACTGTTTGGGAGGAGACCCCAAGTAGAAGAAAGTGCTTTATTCTATGTCATTAAGTGAGTTATAGTAATACATGATGAAAACAGTAATATCAGGCCAGTGTGTGTCCCAGAATCCAATACAGGAAATGATGTTAAATGCAGTCATCATGTTTTCTTGGTCTCTTCCAATCTGTAACTATTTCTTAGTCTTTCCTTGTTTTCACATGACCTTGGCATTTGAAAAAGTCACAACCAGTTTGAAATTCTCCTTGAAAAGTCTTGTAATAAAGAATTTTATTTACAATGTACCACAAAAAACATCATAATCATTGTGTAAGCATGGTTCCTTTAAAACCATTGCTACCAAATTTCACGGTTTGAATAAAGAGAAATCGTACTCTCTAGTGCAAGGTTTAATGCCCTTCATTGTGCTTTTTCAATACACCTCCATTTCTAGAAGAATATGGTTTCTCAGTACTTAGGGTGCTTTGTTTGTTGTCAGCTGGATGGATCATTGAGACACTGGGGCTTGAATGAGAGAGAGTGTGACTTTTATACAAGAAAAAGTATTGGGGATTGTGTACACACGTATGTGCTTGATGTGTGTGTGTGAGAGAGAGGGATGGTGCGGGGGAAGAGAAAGAAAGAGAGAGGGGGAGAGAGAGAGAATGGAGTCCAACCAGTGGAGAATGAACCCAGAAGAACATGACAATTTATAATAAGGGATTGATTTGAGTCTTTGTGCATATTGGGCGCCCCCTCTGGGCAGTCTGGGGTAAAAACGGAGCCTGACAGAATGGTTCTTTGATCCTTGCTTCCCTTCTTCTCTTCCTGCTTCTCTTTCTTCCTTCAGACCTTGGTTCCAGGGACTAAGTTGTTTACTTTCCTTGGCTCATGATGCCTCAGACAATGAATTTCCCTTCTTCTGTTTTTCTCTTGATTCATGATGCCCATTTCCATTTCCTGCCCACTAAGGGACCCATTCTATTAAGACTTCTGTATGTCCTTGGAAATATATAATTTTTCTTAAAAAAGTTTGATGTTGTCAAATCATTTGATTTTTCATTTTATGCTTTGTAATTTTGGATTTTTATTTAAGGTCACAGAGCAGGTGTCCTAACTTTTATTCTTCTTCTTTAGAGTTTTACCTTTCAAATAATTTAATTTACCAGGTGTTCCATTATTATATATGGAGTAAGATAGTTCAGCTTTATTTTTCTCCATATTAAGTTATTTTTCTCAATGCCATATATTAAATCACCTCCCCCTGATTTGTGGTGCTACCTTTTAGTTTCCATACTTACATGGGTCTGTTTCAGAACTTTTAGTATGTTCAATTTCTTCTATTTGTGTGAACCTGCCTTAGTATTACATTGTTATTATTTTAAAAATTATTCCTAGGGCTCTGTAGAATTTGATCTCTTGTTAGATAAGTTATTCATCTTTTATTTTTCAGAATTGACTAAGTTATTCATAGATCTTTATTTTTTCATATGCATTTTAATAATTTGTTGGTTTTCTAAGGAATTTCCCGTGCAATTTAATTAGTATTGTATTTGTAGGTTAATTCAGGTAGAATTTTCATCTCATTTGCGAATATAATATCTCTCTCTTTTTCTTTGGGGTTTTGAGTTTTAAAAGTGTTATTCTAAAAGTCATGGGCATTATTCATTAGGATAATGCCTAGATACTCAATAGTTTTATATGGTGAATAATATCTAATTTTTTTATTTGATTATTGTTGATATAGAAAAATAACATTGAATTTTATTGTTTCACCCGGCAACTGTTGCTTCTATAGAGTTTTTATGTATGTGATTACATTATCTGAAAATATTGATAATTTTTTCTCTAACTGCACTTGAGAATTGAAAAAAAATGATATTTGGAATATTTATCTTTATTTAATGTAAAGGGGGAAATTAAAGTTTTTCCATTTATATGATGTTTGACATAAATTTTGTCATGTAGCTTTTTTCAAGTTAAATACATTTTTTTCTATTCTTAGTACATCATAAAAATGGTTTGATATAGTTTGATACTTATTCTTAATTTATTGACATAGTCATGTGATTTTTTTTTCATCTTTTAGTTTGTTCAAGTGAGAAATTTTTGTTTTTTGAGAAATAGTTTTTATATTTGCTGATATCAAAACATTCTTGAATTACTGGAATAAGCCATATCTGACCATGACGTATAATTTTAATATATTCTTGATTAAGTTAGTTAATATTTCATTGAGAGTTTTTGCTTCTATGTTCATAAGATAAATAAGACTCTTCTTTTCTTTCCTTTTATTGTCCACACAGTTTTGAAATAAAACTTACATTAACTTCTTCAAAGTTTGTATCTGTTTCTATCTAGAACAGCTGGTATAACATAGCGATTATTGATAGTATGGAAGAATGAGGATTTTTGTAAAGCCATTTGAACCTGGGAATTTAGAAGGTTTGATTAGCATTTTAGTTCTTTTGAAATATTGAAATAATAAGAAATTTTACTAGGTTATCAATTCATTCTTACCTCCTACATCTCCTGTGGTATTCTTGAATTGATTTCATTTTCTGACTGAGTACTTCCACCAAGAAGATTTTCAAAGACTTTTTTCAGGGCAAATGTTTTGAGGCCTTATATGGCTTAAAATATCTTTATTTAATTTTCAATTTTAAATAAGCTTAGCAATATATAAAATTACAGGTTCACATTTTTATTCCTTTAATTTTGAAAGCATTTTTTGTTGTTTTCTGTATCCAATATTGTTGTAAGAAGCCACAAATAATTCTGATTCCTCTTCATTTAAGGTCATTTGCTCTTTTAGGAAACTTTGATAATTTGTTCTTGTCTTTGAAATTATTAAATTTTACTATACTGTGTAAGAATATTTCTTTATCTTTTCTATTTATTTTTATTGCTATCCTGAGTCTGTTTGCCATCTTTCATTTTCATTTAATTATGGATAATTATCCATTATTTTTTTCAGATATTTCTTTCCTCCACATAGTTCTTTTCTTTAAAACATTGCTGTTGTCTGTATGTTGATGCTTTCTCTTCTGTCTTCTATATTTCTCAGATTAAAAAAAGAAAATTTTTCATGTGTGCTTCCTTTCTGATGTTTTCTAAGAGCATTCTTTGACTTGTCTTATAGCTAACTCTTCATTCTTTAGATGTAATTTTGCTGTTTTTCAAGCAACTTACTAAGTTCTTTCTGTCAGCTGTTAAATTTTTCACCTCCGGTATTTCCTATTGGTTCTTCTTTATAATTGCTTTTCACTCTTCATGTAATTACTGTTATCCCTTACCTTTTTGAAAGTGTATTTTTATTAAGTTGACGTTCTTTTTTTAGTATATTAATTCAGCTTCACCTAATATAGTATGTTCAGTTATTTCTTTTTTTATTCTTCTTTTTTTTTTTTAATAGTGATTGGGCTTTTCAGTGGTGTTTATTTTTCCCCAAAGTTCTCAGTCTCTGGAGATTAGTAACTTTGGCTGGTTATATGTATTTTCCCTTCTAGACACTTGCATGCTTTCCTATTTGTGAGTTTACAAATATGGGGGTGGGTGGAACCTGCTTTGGGCAAAGAGCCTCTGCCTTTACAGTGGGGCTTGACCACCCTTCCTTTCCACGTCCCCTTAGAGCTGGGTCTAAGGAGTTTCCTTGAAACTGTTGTATTGACACTGTTACTTATTTGAATTATCTAGAAGCCACAATGTGAATGGGGAGTGTCTGCAAAGGTTAGTTACCACCTACCTTAGCCAGCAACAGCCCCACCCTGTTGCCAAGCCACCACTCAGGCTAGGCTGCTGTCAGTGCTGTGTCTCTGCTTTGCATGGGAAATGCGTGGGCAGTGATCCTCAAGTAATTTGAAGAGAAAAAAGATCTCAACTAAAAAAATTCCCCTTGACACCCCAACTGTTCCCTAGCGCCCTCTTGTGCCTTTGTATTTTGAAATCTTCTATCTTCCTAGAGTTTTCTTGCCCTTTAAAAATATTATTACATATTCTCAGAACTACCAATATCACTCTTGATTCTGTGCATCTTTGGGTTTAGGTTCAAGGGAGGGTGACATCTGCCTATATTTGTTCACTTGATTTCATTTTCTTCATTTAATTTTTGGGAGATGGTGATAGTGGTCATTAGCTATTGACTGTTCTATTTCTTTGGTTTGTCCAATTTTTTTTCCTCAGGTGTTTTTTGACAACATCATTATTTAAAATTATCATTTATAACTTTTTCTTATTTTATATTTGTATGCCTGTTTTGTTCGTTATGTATCCCCCAAACTGCCCCAAAGAAAATCCTTTCTCAGAATTTAGATTGATTTTGTATTTAATGACAGTGATTTCAGGGTTCATAGACTGAATCATAATTTCAGCTGTTTCAAACTTATAAATCAGTATTACTAAGGTGTATCTAAAGAACTAAAACACTTTTATTGCCAATCTGAGTGATAACATAGGCCTCAGGATTGCCCTAGAATATGGATGAGAACCAACCATTTAGGAACAAATATTCTGGCTGATAACAGACAGCCCGCCAAACGCAGCCCCTGATAAAGATAAATAACCTGTACTCAGGGAAATTTTTTGCACCATTAAACATGGTGAGCATATTAGCTAGCAGGGGGTGGAGCCGAGTCCCCAAAGAGATAAATCTAAATTATGTGCGCTGCAGTGATCATAACAGTAATGCACCATCTTGGCTAACTAGCTGACATCAATGGGGAAGGGAATTTCAGATTTAAATGAACCAAACGAAAATGCATTTCAGTGCACATACAGATTAATTGGAGCATATTCATGAACTTCTCAGCCCTATTATGCCTCTATCTTTTTTTTTTTTTTGGCTGGTGCCAAGTACAAAGAGCTTAGAATTTTCCTGTCAAACCTTGCATCTTTGTTTTTGCTTCTCACTTTCTTATGCAGCTTGATTAATTACTCTCCAATTTGCTCTCCATTAATCTCCCTCCTACACAGTTCTATCAGTACTTGCCAAAATCTCGTGTTTTGTGTGTCACTAAGACAGATAATATAAGTTTAGTGACACTTCTCTTAAATGAGTCAATAAAGTAGTCATTTGTTAACACTGTACTTTTGAAACACAGAATATGCCGAATTCCAAGTTAAGAAGTACTGTTCATTGTTTCAGGAGATGCACCTTGTTGATATATAACCATATTGCAAAATCTGAGAAAGTGTTGTGATGACCTAATTTGATTTGGTCTGTTATTTGTCTTGGACAAACTCTTGATGGTACGGTATCAACGTACATTAAAAGGTCACAATATCTGCTTTTCTTTCATTCAGTTTCCTTTGTACCTCCGAAGTTGTAGTATATATTGGTAAGTGGAGAGGAAAAACACGATTGGTTTGTGGGGACAATCAGCCAATATCTAAAGACACCTTTTTCCATATTTCAAAGGAAGGTAATTAAGTGAGCTCTTGCTACGCTGTAAGAGATACGTGCCATATCTGTCTTATTCCTGGGTGTCATGCCAGTGTACAGCACAGTCATGAAGTAGGTGTTCAGTAAATATTTGTTGACTAGATGAATGAGTAATTTTCAAAAAGGAATTTTTTTGTCTATGATAAAAGACAATTTATAAAATACTTGGTGATAAGTGAGTGGCGTAGCAATCAAAATTGACTTATTATCTTAACCAACGGAGAAAACTACTTAAACAGACACCATCAAACCATTCCTTATTGATTTCTTTTTCACAGATTTGTGATTATGCCACTCGTTTTCATTATTAAGACTTATTTATTAAAAGCAAGTTACCAAACAACCAATCATTGATAGATATCTAGACACAATCTATATTTCAATCACATTTCAACCACTTACTGTGAAATGATCTCAATCAGTCCTTCAACCTCTTTCTGTTTCATTTGACTTCTTCAAATGAGTGGCAGGATACTTCACACCCGGGCATGTCGTTAGGGTTAAATGAAGCAGCATATGTGCTGGTACCTACTGCAATATGCAGAAGGCAAGTAGTAAACATCATTTCCCTTCTTTCTGCTTCCCTACTGTTCTAAGTGCAGGGCAACATTTTAAAATCATAACCTTTTATTTAGAACACTCAGGGTTCTCTCAGGTAAGTGATATGTTTTTGTATTTAATGGTTGTTAATTTTAGAAGATGCTAAAAACATGACTATAAGAATATTAAAACGTAAACCAGTAGCCTGCTATATCGAGAATAAATATGATTTAAAACCTAACTTTTCTATCTAATCTTTTTCTTTTAAAAATGATAACTTAACCTAGTCCCGTTTTCTGCTCGTTACTGAATAGACTGCTTCTTTCCAGTTCTTCTGGAATTTGTTACAAATAAATTCTTGATTCCAGTGCCTTGGCTTCTGACAGTTTCTCTGTCGCCTCTCTGATCTCTAGTAATTTCTGTATGTCTCAACAACAGAGAGTGCATTTGCTTTGCTGGCCTATAGTGGAAAGTGTCGGTTATGCTCTCCTGCTCCCTTGTCTACAAAATGGAGAAGATTAACAACACCTATGCCTTTTCCTCTTGACTTTTTAAAGCAATAATCATTTTAAAAATCGTACTTACAGCTCCAATGCCTTCAACTCTTCTTTTCCTTGAGTGCAAAACACACACTCATATGCGAAGGAAACAAAACTGACTTACAGTACCTCTTCCGGCAATGTGACCACAACAGCAGAGATTGGAGTACGTGGCCACAAGACAAGAAATGCTGACAGCTCCCAGAAGCTGGAAGAAGCAAGGATTCTCTCCCCGAGCCTCCAGGGGAGCCTGACCCTGCTGACACCCTGATTTTGGTCCAGTGATTTTGATGTTGGAGTTCTGGTCTTCTGTACTGTGAGAAAATAAATTTCTGTTGCTTTAAGTGACAAAACAACAAACAAACACACACCTCTCCTCTTTCCTGAACTTCTTCTATCTTATTCACCTCTAGAGTAATGAAATTGAACATGTATAAATAAATTTATACCTATCTAGGCTCTTAAATAGAAAGTTAAAGAGGTTTTATCTTGAAAAGATGTGCAAGCAAAAGGGGCCAGTTTGAGGGAAAAGGAATGAAAAGTCAGCAAATAGAATTACTGTGACTCAATTACTTTGCTTTGGCCAGATGTACTTTGAATAAAACATGTAGTTCGACTCTATTTATCCAAAAAATGTTTGTAAAGAAGTTAAATTTATTCGAATAGTTTTCCCCCACCCCCCTTTTTCTTTTGTCTCAAGAGACTTAGCCTAAGTATAACAAGACTTTAGGGATTCAATACAGGAAAAAATGATCAGGGAGGCAAAATTCATGTGGGCGGGGAGTTGTATTTAGCTCAGTCCAGCTTAGTCTGTCTTAGGGCTGCCTATTTAATACCCAGCACAAGAATCACATGAGAGGGGCACACATCTTTTGTATTCTAGTTCAGAACCAAGTTCTTTAATTTGTTCCTTTCACCTGATTATTAGAGCTTTGGAACCTCCTTGTTCCCTGCAGCTCGACTTATCCTAGTCTCGCCTTGTATGAAAGACTTGCCCTCAGTGTCCATTGGTGGTGATCCTGGTTCTTCTTCATTTCTTCACCCACCCTTTAGGGTCCCTGAGAGTAAACACCTTTTGGGGGCTCAGTTTGACATTTATTTTGATTCTCTTGGTTTGAGAATCAGAACTAGACAGTGGTGACTGAGAAAGATTTGCTCTATCGCTATAGCAAAGCTGGAGGAAAGGCATATAAAAATTCCTTCTTCACACAATGTCATTTATAAATTAGACATTCATGTGGCATGCTGATGGAATCAGGGAGACATTTGGTCTTTTTATAGATGTTGTCTAATACTGTAGTTTTGAATAATAACTTGTAAAACACATTTCTTATATCTTTGCTAAGAAAACCTCCGATAGAATTACAAAGTGCATTATATTCTATGAGGTAACTCCTTGCATAACAGAAATGATAAACTATGTCTGTGATCACTAGTTTATTTTTGACAACATTTTATCATTTTTTTGGTTTTGTTTATACCGTCCTTAATTTTGTCCTTTGTTGTCCTTACACTCATTTTCCTTTTATGCCAGTAAAACCTGGAAAGAACACTTTTAAAATAAAATTTCTTAAAAAAAGATAGACTATAGAACAGTAGCAAACTTTCAGAAATTTACACGGTTTAAACATTGCATAGCTTTGGGGCAAAATTTGTATAAGTCAGACAGATCTGTGCTGAAATCTTTCCACAGATTTCATTAAATAATATGATAATTATAGTTGATTTGCTTCAATTAGGTACTAGACATTATCCAAACATTGCGATTGGTTTTGGTTCTCTCATAAAATTCTTTTAACATATAATCTTTAACCTATAAGGCAGTTGCATGTGTCTTCCTATTTTTAAAAAGTTATCTATCAATTAAGGTTAGTATCAATGAAACATTGTTAATATAATGTCTAGTACAGAGGAAGCACTCAACATGGTAGCTATCATTGTGTTGTTATTGTTACTATGACATCTCAGAATATCAACAATTCTTGCTTGAAATTTGTTGTAGTTCCTGGATTTGAGGATTGGTGTCTTTTGTCCATTCTGGAAGGTTTTCAGACATTATCTCTTCAAATAGTACTTTGCTTGTGCTCTTTCTATTACTTCCCTCTAAATTTTGATGGATGTCTATTAGACATTCTCATTTCATCCTTTGAGTCTTAAGCTCTATTTCATGGTTTCATTTCCATCTTTCTGTGCTGCATTTAGCATAATTTCATCCCTTCTAGCTTCCAGTTTGCTAATTGTTCATTTCAGTATAATTTCCTGTCATTCTATCTAATAAGTTTCTAATTTCAATTAAATTTCTAAATTCTAGATGTTTTATTTAGTTCTTCTATAAATCTCTCTGATAAATTATATGTAGTTTGTATTTGATAATTGATGAATTTGTGTATCTTTTGTACCAGGTTTTGTGGATTGTTGTTTCTGTTAACTCTTGCTTGTGGAGTCTTGTTTAATTGTGTATTTGTTTGTTTATTTTCTGAGAGCTTCTGTTTATTGGACATTTATCTGTGGGAATTATTTGAAGACTGCATTTTTGTTTCTTTCCTCCTCAGGGTGTCAGTTGCTACTCCCAAAATCTGACTGTTTTTAATTACAATATTAATTTGTGTTTTATTTCTTTGTACCTTATAAATAGAATAAATATGGATAAAGATAATTTTCCTTCTGCTTTCTCTGCTGTTTAGATTTTTTTTAAATTAAAATTTATTGGAGTAACAATGGTCAACAAAACTAGATAGGTTTCAAGTGTACAATTCTATAATACACTACCTTATGTGCTCACCACCCAAGTCAGTTCTCCTTCCATCACCATGTATTTGATCTCCTTTACCCTCATCTACCACCCCCCGTCCTCCCTTATCTTTTGGTAACAACTAAACTATTGTCTGTGTCTATGAGTTTTTTTTTTCTTTATTTGTTTGTCTTGTTCCTTTGTTGCTTTCAATTTTATGTACCAGATATGGGTAAAGTCATATGGTTCTTGACTTTTTCTGTCTGACTTATTTCGCTTAGCATAATAATCTCAAGGTTCATCAATATTGTCGCAAATGGCAGTATTTCATCTTTTCTTATGGGAAAGTAGTATTCCATGGTGTATATATACCACTTTTTGTTTATCAAGACATCAATCACAGGACACTTTGGTTGTTTCCATGTCTTGGCCACCATAAATAATACTGTAGTGAACATTGGAGTACATACATCTTTACAGATAAATGTTTTCAGATTTTTTTGGTAGATACCCAGGAGAGGGATTGCTGGGTCCTATGGTAATTCTATTATTAACTTTTTTTTAGTAACCTCCATACTGTTTTCCATAGCGGCTGTACCAATTTACATTCCCACTAACAGTGTATGAGGGTTCTTTTTTCTCCATAGCCTCTTCAGTACTTGTTATGATTTGCCTTGTTGATGAAAGCCATTCTAACAGTTGTGAGGTGATATCTCATTGTGGTTTTGATCTGCATTTCCCTAACTGCTAGTGAAGTTGAACATTTTTTCATATATCTGTTGGCCATTTGTATGTTTTATTGGGAGAAGTTTCTGTTCATGTCTTCTGCCCATTTTGTAATTGGATTGTTTGTCTTTTTGTTGTTGCGTTATATGAGTTCCTTATATATTTTGGATATTTTCCCCTTATCAGAGGTGTTTGTAAATATCTTCTCCCATTCAGTTGGTTGCCTCTTTGTTTTGTTGATTTTTTTTGTTGTTGTTGTTGAGCAGCTTTTTAGTTTGATATAGTCCCATTCATTTATTTCAGCTTTTACTTCCCTTGCCTTTGAAGTCAAATTCATAGCCAAAGCAATCCTAAGAAAAAAAATAATGCGGGATGTATCACACTCCCTGACATCAGCTTGTACTACAGAGCTGGCATTGGCAAAAAAATAAAATAAAAAATAAAAAATAGACACATAGACCAATGGAATAGAATTGAAAACACAGAAATAAACTCACATAAATATGTACAACAGAGGAGCCCAAAACATACAATGGAGAAAAGGAAGCCTCTTCAATAAATGGTGCTGGAAAAATTGGAAAGCCATGTGCAAAAGAGTGAAACTAGACTGCTGCCTGTCACCATGTACCAAAATTAACTCAAAATGGATCAAAGACCTAAACATAAGACCCAAAACGATAAACTGCATAGAAGAAAACATAGGTACTAATCTTATGGACCTGGGATCTGCTGTTTAGATTTTATATTTATTCCTTCTTTCCATGGCTTCTAGCTTTATTGAGGGGAAGTCTTTTCCATGGCACCTTTCGTACTGATCCTCTGTATCACTAGTCCTCAGTTCAGGGTGATTTTGCCCCCCATAGGGGACAATTTGCAAAGTATGGAGATGTTTTGGTTATTATAACTGGGGGAAGGGCCATTGGAAACTAGTGGGTAGAGGGCAGGGATGCTCCTAAATATCTTACAATGCACAGGACAGTTCCAACAAGGAATTATCTGGCTCAAAAATGTCACTAGTCACTAATTGGAAGCTGAGAAACCATGTTATACGTCAGGCAGGACTGTTCGGTTCCTCAGGGCAGTCAGAAGCTTCAGCCTACTTCTCTGGATTCTCACTTTTCCCTTGTTCTAGCCTTGGGGTTTTCCTTACTTTCTGGAAAGTCTATTCACGCATTTGAAAGGACTTCAGCATTATTTTAATAACTTAAAAATGTTTAGTATTTATATTATCTTGTCTGTTATTTTGCTTGACCGAGTTCTCTCTTCTTTAATGACTACAAAGTGTTTTGTTGTCTGCCTGCACCGTACTTTGATTAATCTTTAGTTATGGATCTTATGGTAGTTTTTAATCATTTGCTATTACAAGCAGTCCTCCTATGAATGTCACTTTGTATGTCTGGTCATATATCTGTAGAATGCACATTTAAGAGTATAAGTGCTAGCTATGTAGAATTAAGATTTTGATAAATACTGCCAGATTCTCTACATAGCATTTATCAGTTTACCCTCCCTCCAGCATTATATGAGAGTAACTTTTCCTTACACAGGTTTAAATTCAAACTGATAGATTGAAAAATGGATCTCATGATTGACAAATATAGAACGAATTAAACTTCATATCAAATTCAACCATCAGTCAAATTCAAGAATTTTCAGGATTTTGCCACATTTGTTTTGGTGATCTCCCTGCTTCTACTTGTTTTCTTTATTCGTTGCTAAACTATTTTAAAAAGATTCAGCATCTTTTTATTTCATCCCTATATTTCAACAAGCATCTCCAAAACATGTAGACATTTTATTGTGTAATCACAATGTTGTAATCATAGCTAATGAATATTTATTGCTCCATATCATCCAATAAAAAATCATAAGGAAGTTTCTCCAATTGTGAGAAAAAAATTGTCCTTTTATAATTGGTTTATTGAATCAGGATCTATATTAGGTCCACCTATTATATTTGGTTTTTATGTCTCCTAACTTCCTTCCTTCCTTCCTTCCTTCCTTCCTTCCTTCCTTCCTTCCTTCCTTCCTTCCTTCCTTCCTTCCTTCCTTCCTTTTTCTTTTTTTTAAATTAAAGTTTATTGGGGTGACAGTTGTTAGTAATGTTACATAGGTTTCAGGTGTCCAATTCTGTAATATATCATCTATATATCACATTGTGTGTTCACCACCCAGAGTCAGCTCTCCTTCCATCACCACATATTTGATCCCTTTCAAATTAGAACAGTATCCTTTACTTCTGACCTCCTGACAGGATTATAGAAACTGGATCATTTGTCCTATCCAGAGTCCCAAATTCTGGATTTGTCTGATTGCTTCCTTGTGGTGTAATTTAACTTGTACACTTATCCTCTATAGAGAAAAATTAACGTCTGACACTTGATTAGATTCGGGTTCAACATATTAGCAATACCTCATAGCTATTACAGTATGTTTCATATTGCCTCGAAGTAGGAGACATACAATCCATGCCTTTGCCACTTTTTGTGATGATCAGTGGATTCAAGTGGTCACAGTCTGATCTCCATTATAAGGTTCCTTGTTTATATTTTATCAAATGGCTTCATACATGTGATCAGTACTTGAATCATTTATTTTATGAGGGATTGTAAAATGGTGATTTAAAAAAAAATCTACCTTTTCTTCCACAAGTTTTGGTTAGAACTCTTCAGTAAAGAATAACCTTTCTCTACCAATTAAGGCTAATTATTTTCCCTGAAGTGTACTTTATAGAAGAAAGGCAATATAAATTATTTTTTTTTAACTGCCTATTTTCAGAACAAGGATTTGGGGCCCTAGTTATTTCCAGTGGTGCTCTATTCATTTTGTTTAAATTTTAGGTTCTCTCTCTCCTTCTCTCCTATTGAGAGGGTTGTCAATAAGAACCCTTGAGTTTTCATATTTTATGTGCTTTAATCATTTGCATTCATTACTCTCTTTCAAGCTCAAATAGTTACACAGTGGCCAAATGTAGTCCCTTCGTATTGGCTCCTGTGTCCCTCTGACATGGCCCATTTAGTCCTTGATAATTTCATTGTTTTCTGGCACAACTCGACTTCCCAGTTACGTCTTTTGTATTTTCTGCACCAGACCTGGAATCAGCTATTATTTGTTGCATTTTTTACTTTGCTTCTTGAGAGGAGTAGCAAATTTTCATAGATTCAAGAGTCATTTGTATTTTCTTATTCCTAAACTAAATATTTGCTTATGTTTTCCCTAAAGCATTGTTGGTCTTTTTTTCTAATTGATTTATAGGAATTATTTTTATTGTAGAAAATTAGCCTTTATCTGTGATATGAATGAAAATGTTAGCCACATTTGCTGTCTGTCATGTGGTGATTCATGGTTATTTTAGACCTTATATTTTTTGAATGTAGTATAACTTATCAATAATTTTTATGGCATCTCATTTTGTCTTATTTTACAAATTCTTTTTCAATCTTGGATTATTAAAAATAAGTTTTCTCTAAATGTTTTTGGAGTTTCATTTTTAATCTTTTAATAATCTTTAATCATCTAGAATTTATCTTTGTTTAAAGTGTGAGATATGGATCTACCATTTATATACACGTCATCTTTTTCTCACTGATTTGAAATATCAAATTTATTATACAAATCTGTTATGGAATTTCTATTCTGATCCACTGATCTATGCTTCATTCATGTAGCAGAGGTAAATTACTTTATAACTTGTCTAATAAGTATAGATTCCTTCTCATATTATTTTGCAGAATTTTCATTGATAATTTTGCTTATTAATTTTTTCATTTGAGTATTCCTATTTCAAAAGGAAATGTGTTGCTATTTTTGTTACGATTGTGTTAAATTTTTAGATTAAGCAGAGAAGAATTAATATCTTTCTGATGTCTTCTTATCTAAAACATGGTGTGACTTTCCACTCTCCAATTATTCAAGCTTTTTCTGTCACTTCATAGTATTTTAAAATTTTCTTCATATAAAGCATATAGAACTTTCACCTATTTTGGAGTGTTAGTTATAGTATGGACTCAGCTGCTATTGCAAACATGCAAACAAACAAAACAACTAGTGGCCCAAAAAAGATAGTTTATTTTTGTGTAACATTTCAGAGGTGAGGGGTTCTGTGCTCAATTGGATCACCCACAAATCCAGATTGCTTTGTCAGTTTACTAGCATTATATCCATCTTACAGACTATTGGAAGGGGAAAGAAAGGTTTAGCATATTTAAGGAGATGATCAGGAAGTTTCCCATATAATTTTGCTTACTCTTATTGACCCCGAAAATATGCATATGGCACACCTAATTGCAAGAAAGGCATGAACGTGGAGTGTCCAGGTGGGGAAACATATGTGGAAGGAAATAAAGGGAGTTCTATTATTCACAGTAGAAAGGGAGAATGAATCATGTGGGACAATTAGTAGTCTTCAATAAAATCGGTTATTTTCTTCCATTCCATGTTCTAAATGATTATTGTTTTACATATCAAGGTTACATTCTGCCAATTAATTTCTTTTGCCAAGACACTCCTTCATTAAATTATTTTATACTTTAAAATAAAGTTGATTTTCTTGAATTATCCAGATTAAAAATATCATTAATTATAATAAAACGATTATTAATATTAATATCATAACTATAATTTTATATATTCCTTTATAATTTGTATCCCCCTTGTGTATTTATATTATCTAATTGCTTTGGCTAGTAACTCCAGACCAATATTAGATAATAGTGGAAATAACAGTTTTCCTCACTTTCAGTGTTTCTAACTTTAATAGAGAAGCTTTCAGTGTTTGTTTTTCTGTAAAACATGATGTTTGCTTTTAGGTCAAATCTGATATTAAGATATGCATTATTATATTGAAAAAATATAGCTATTCCTGTTTTATTAAGAATATTTGTCTAATCAAGGTTAAATGTTGCATTTTATTAGATGACTCTTAGGCTTCCATAAAGGCAATAGTACAAGTTTTCACTTAAAATCACTATTATGGAAAATAAATTTAATACTGAACTTTCTTGTATTCCTAAAACAAACCACACTTTACCGTGAAAAAAATATTTTTTAGCTACCATTGTTTGTTAACATTTTATTTAGTAGTTTTACAAACATATCCAGAATGAGATTGATTTGAAATATTTTTTTAAATTGTTTTTCTTCTAAAAAGATTTTGGAAGCTTTCATTATTTTCTATGCCCTGGGTCATTTTAAATCGCAGTAGAGTTGTCTGTTTCTCTGATATTTCCTGTGACTCCATTCAGTCCCAGTACACTAGGGATGAGTTGTGCTTTAGTAATGTTTTCTATTTCTAGTAGACATTTCCTCTTCTGTGATAAGTTGTCCTAATTTATGTTTTCAGGGAATGATCTATTTTATCCTGGTTTTAAGTTTATTTACAATAACTGAGTATATTAAGATTCTTTTAATTTCTTATGTCTCTTAATTTCTTTTTGTGTAATTATTTCTTATATTGTATTTAGTAATGTATCAATTTACTTGTGTGTGTGTGTGTGTGTGTGTGTGTGTGTAGTCAGCTTTTAGATTTATATATTAGTTTTATCTTTTTTCTGAGTCACTTTGTTTTGGGTATTTCTCTCAAATACAGCATGTAATTGAGATTTGCTTTCCAATCTGATCTGAGAGTCTATTTTAATAACTTAGTTTATCTGATTTGTATTTTTATATGAAATATATATGTTCTGCCTTAGGTTTGTTGTCATATTTTATGTTATGCTTTCTGAGGAATGACAGAACTCATTTCTGTTCCTTTTTTTCCTTTTTCAATGTTTATGTTAATAACTTCAAATAAACACATAGCATTTTAATTTGATTTATCAACTTATTATTTGATTTATCAATTAGAGTGTCTTGACCACCCTAAGCTCTAAAAGTCCTAATTTCCCCGTTGCCTTCCCATTTCTGCTTCATCAGCATATATTGCATTTTCATTCTCTTCTCTCACCACAATTCTCATATTTGTTTTTATCTTAGTCCTACTCTTAAAATTGACTCAATGCTCATGGCCAGACACTTTGACACAGTTTTTTCATTCATTACTTTGTTGGCTGAAATTTAAGTCTATATTCCAAAGTGTATTTGTAAATCCTTATGTCTTTGTTTTATTTGAAAAACTGTGCCTTGGAATATAGTTATGAACCAAACCTTCTTTATTTGAATGCTTTGTAGAAATTACCCACTCTCTTTTAGTATTATTAGGGAGATATTTAGTACAAGTTAGATTATTATTATTATTATTATTATTATTATTATTTTACCTTTTATACGTGACTCAATGTTATTTTCTATCTGACAAAGGATTTTCTCATCATTGAAGTTCAGTAACTTTATTACGATGTGCCACTGAATTGATTGTTCTAAATTAGTTTTTCTTTTTTTGGGATACAGTGTCCCTTTACCATTTTACAGATTCTGATACTTTTTATTTCTGGAGAGTTTCTTGAATCCTTAAACATTTATTCTGTTCTGTTATTTTTGTTCTCTTATTTACCAATACCTATTACTTGTGTTTTAGTACCCTTTGCCCATCTTCTATGTAATTTTCATCCTAGATCCCTTTGACTTGTTATCTTCACATCAGTTTTCTTGCTATCTCAGTCATATCCTCTTATCATCCTTACTTTTTTCCCACCTATTCTGAGTCTTGCTTGTGTTTCTTCCGATCAGACATTCCTTGTTATGATTGTCCACACTGCTACCCCATCCCAACATGCTTTATCTTCTTCTATAGTGTTAAAATTTCTTCTCTGTACTTATACTTCCTCTCTGTAGTCTTTCATTAAGCAAACTGTTTCATTAAGTTTTGAAAATTCAGGGTGATATAATTTTCACTTGTTTGTTACTGCATTTTTTTTTTTTAATATGTGAAGATTTTTCATCTGCCATTTGTATCCCCAGTGCTCCTCTAATTTTTTTTTCTTGTGGCATTATTGTATAGGTCCTTTGCTGGCTCCTTTTAAATTATTTCTTATTCTTGGCTACAGTAACTTTTTCCTTGACCAATTATGAGTAATACAGGACATGCATGTTTGGAAGGGGCCAGGGCTAGCTGGAATTCTGCCTGTGCTGTGGGTATGCGTGTGTGTGTGTGTGTGTGTGTGTGTATGTGTGTGAAGGAAAGAAATTTGGGTTAACAGACCCAAAGTCTGTTAACATTGCCACATCTTTCTTCTTCTACCACCATTGCTCCCCTGTCTCCCATAGGCTGAGCTAGCCCCACTCTCCACTTTAACAAGACTTTGGGCCAAACGCGATAAGGGAGGCACTGCTTCTAGTCCCCGAAATCTGTTCCATTGTTGCAAATAAGTTACTATTTCTTGTTTGTTTTGTATTGTTTTAAACTTCAGAAGATTTGTACTTAGTTTTTTTCTGGTATTTGTAGCTACATCCTTTCTAATGGTCTTCCCATACTTTCTTTGACTTTCAATGACTATTTTAGACTAGCCTCATCCTATTTCGTGATCCAGAGTTTCTGGCATCTCAGTTTCACTGGGGACAGTGTCTGCATTTTCCTCTTTTCTTTTCTTTGCTGATTTAAGATAATTTCCCAGAGAAGAGTGTAGAAAATCAAATTTTATGCACTTATTTTAAAATCACATTCTTACTTAAACATCTTCCTCATTTTCTTACTAATAGTTTCCAGATATGGGGATATTTTCTTTGGTTGTTCCTTAAGTAGGCATGGGGAATCCTCACTACTATTGTTCTCTAGGCTTTTTCTTTTTCCTGTTACTTAATTATAGTTCCCTTGGTTGTTTCTCATGGTGACAAATTGAAAATTCCATAGGTTTTGATCTTACTGTACAAGGTTTTGATCTCACTGTATAAGTGTATGGCACACATTTAATGTTCAAAAAATATTAGCTTAATCTGAATCTCATTACAGTTTTTGTTCTTATACCTAAAGAAGAAAATAAACTAGAATACATATTAAAATTTGAAATTACATTCTAATTACAACCTATGTATCCTGAGATTTTGTACTGAGTTCTAATGATAGAAGCATGATGGATATTTCTTTGAATCTGAAATGTTAAGCACTGAGTGAGAGAGATTAGGATGTCCTAAAATGTACCTACCATGCATTTTACACTGTAAATACATCTAGAATTCCATATAGTAAATCATGAAAACTATTAATTTTGGAGTCCTTCATTTATTTAAAAATATATGTTGAGCTCCTATTAGCACTTGCTAAATCTTGAATCAGA
This sequence comes from Rhinolophus hipposideros, assembly GCF_964194185.1. Lineage (NCBI taxonomy): Eukaryota > Metazoa > Chordata > Mammalia > Chiroptera > Rhinolophidae > Rhinolophus > Rhinolophus hipposideros. The sequence continues at coordinate 61,327,795 of NC_138049.1, read as the reverse complement.
ATCATGTGGTCCTGTTATTTTCCCCAAGGATCAGACACAGTTTAAATTGGATGCTTTTTCTGGTTCATGCTTTATCATGAAGTAGTGAGAAATAAAATACATGGTAGGAAAGTAATGAGATTGTATTATATTGATTATATTAGATACATCTGATCATAACTTTATAGTCATATTCATAGTAGTGTTCTAATTGAAGTAACTTTTAGAAAACTAACTTTTCTGTTAGTCCTTACTTTTATGTTTTCTTCACATGTCTTTCTCTGTGTAAGTTTGCTCTTGAATAACTTTTCTCTGTTTTACTGGGATTTTTCCTCAAGTGACATTTTAGATATTAAATTTCCAGTGGCCAGAAACCATATCTATGTTGTACTTCAACTAATGTTCTACTTAATAAATGTTTTGTGATGGTGATAATATTTCCTTTTGTCCTTCCTCTTTGCTCCATTTTTTATTTTCTCTTTTGATGCTTACATATAGTCTTTGCTAGACTTCTGTGCTGCTCACTTGTGCTGTGTTCTTTTGGTCTGGTGGCTATGGGATTTTTCTGAAGTGATGGTTCTATTTTCAGGGGGAAAATTTTCAGGGGAAAATGCATTTTCAAACAGCATCTCTTTGGCTGCCTGGAGTAATCTGGAGAAGTATGAAAGTTCTAGATCACTGAAATCTCTTAATTTGGACAATTACCATGATTATATTAGACTGAGGGCAAAATCAACTACTTTCCTACTGGTGTCCTTTGTGAAGGCAGGAGCCTTGGAGCTATCTGGGACAGAGAGCTACCTCTTTATAATTTGAGTCCTGGAGAGGACTATCCACATCCATGGTACCATACAAATAAAAAATAAAGAATGCCACTAGACAGCACAAATAATCCACTTTTTTCAACCGTGAAACTCTGAAGGGGTGAGGAGGAGGATGGGAAGTAAAATCTAATAAAAAATTATGTGTAAATTGTTCCATAAAAGTCATTTTTATTACAAAAGCAATAACACCTTTCCATCAACCTTGTACAGCAATTTTAATAACCTTTAGTGAATGTTTGTAAATCATATTGACCCTTAAGGTCCATGGATGGCTAGAAAAACGCACGCACAGATTAACCATCTTGCTGTTATTCAGCTCCGTTATGCAAACAATTATATACAAGGTCAGATGAGGGCACCATTGATACTGTTTGGCAACCAATTTATTCCTAAGACCCTTGACCCCATTTTAACATATGCATTCAAGAGAACACTCCATGCAGTGTTGCTGGCTGCAGCCATCAAAAATTGGGAAGTTGGCATTTCTTTCCCCCCACCCCCCCACCCCGCCCCCGACAACAGGGGGTCAGAAATTCTGTTCTTAACTCATTTAATGCAGCTGAAAGTTCATGCATCATTTTAAAAATTTTGATTTAACCAGAATGCTTTTATTCATCATGTAAATGTAATATGTCAGACGTGGCATGAAACTGCATTGGAAGAGCTAAAAGTGGACCGAGTAAATGAAGTTTTTTTTTTTTTTTTTTTTTAATTTATGATGATCTCAACTAACTACTCAATTGCTTTCTATTCTGGTTTTTTAACAATGCGCCTTTTGTCAGATTTCAAATACTGCTGGTGGCTTTTTCTAAGTATTACTTAATTAGATAGTTTAATCTTTTCATTTTGAAACACATCATTTTAAATGGAAATGGAACATTTTGGAACTAGCTGAATTTAACAAAAATAAGCAAATTCATATGGTAGTGCATTTGAGTTATGGATACCTTGTTCAGGAAGCAGGAAATGACCTGAAAGGTGAATACAAAGAAGAGAGAATGAATCATAGGAAAAAATTTAATCTAATGTGCTTCAAAACCAATTATGTTTTTAATACCAACTATCCTCAGTGGGCCCTCAAGAGGCATACACATATTGCTAGAACTGTCATTAGGATTTCACCAATGACTTTAAATCTTTCTGGGGTAAATATTTCCAATCATTTGTAAATTTAATTATCAAGTTAGCAAGTACGCAGATTTGATTAACATGTTTGCAAACATGGTTATGCACTAGAAACAGCATCTATACTTCCTCCCTCGGATATCCCTTTAATCTCCTCATACTGCAGGGCTTGTCTGGGCTCAAATTAAGAATCTGTACTGGAAGCCACAGATGTCATATCTGTATATTACAGTATGAGAAAAGGCGAGGTTTGTTCTCAATTCCCCTTGCTGTTATTTTCTACCCTTCTAAATTATTAAAGGCAACACATTTCTCTCAACTTATATTTTATGTAAGTCTCAAATGGTATCATAAATAGTGTATGCACAGACATATATTCCTATATTAGCCAAAAAAATGATGCTGCAACTAAAATTCAGTTTAATGAATTTCTAAGACTCCCTGTTAATTCTATTTTATGGTAGCTTTGCATTTTTATGGAATTTGAAAGTACAAGTTGTAATTGCTAATATTTGAAGTGAATATAGGTAAATTAGAAAGCTTAGCAATGATCTTTGTTTTATGATTAATTCATATGAAGACAGAATCATCTACATTTTGTGTGTTTTCCTAGTATATCCTTACTAGCACATTCATGTTAATTAATTTAAGATACTAGGTTTCCAGTCCATTGATTTATTATTATACAATAACTGTTAAAAATATAATCTTTAATCCATTTTATTACGTGGTTTTCTAAAGATGTATACGATCCCAGAGTATTGTGTCATATACCTTAACCAATTTTGTTGTGTTCAGTAAATTTTTAGTCCAGAACAAGGCCGTAGATTTATTTTTCTCTCCAGATAGTTACCTGGAGATGCCATCTGGACCTAACCTGCTACCTGGGATGGTTGATGGGCCTTCAAGGCCTATGTTGGAGGTGGAAGATGCAAGCTGAAGGTACTTACCAGTAGTAGGCTCTCTATTAGGAGGATAGCTGAGATCAAAAAAGAAGCTCCATGGGAGCCATTAACAGGGCTGTTTCCTTCTGTCACTGGTCTCTAAGCTTTTGAAAGGAACTTATAGAGAGATACTTTAAATTTCGCCCCCCTCAAAAGCCTTGAGATCGTGATGCTAAAAGTAAAGAGGAGTGCATGAGTCTGTAAGGGAGGGATTTTGAGGATAGTGCTGACAATCTTTTGATGTATTGCCAAGGGTAAGATATGATGTGGTGTGTTGCTGAGGATACTAGAAACTCATGTATATACCTGTTTTCCCAAGAAACCTGAAAAAAGTATCTAGATATCTTCTCTCACATTGAAAATAAAGAAAACAGTCTGCTTCTCTACTATATAATCTCCCTCTTCAATTTCATTCTATTCATTTTAATTGATAAATAATTATTAGCAGATAGAGTAGGAAGATACCAGTAAAGTAAAATAAAATCTATGGTTTTTATGGAATAAAAGCTCTTAAAAATGTCACAGTGAAATGCAGAATCTCAAAAATTTTGTAGAGAATTTGTACACAGAATTTGCCGTTGGGTTTCACCTTCCCCAGGAGATCATTTCAGTACTTTGTTGACCAATGTCTCCCACCCTAAAATAAATGAACAAAATAAAAAAGGAAGCTGAATGTAAGGAAAGACAAAAGACAAAGTTTAGAATTTATAGCAGGATTTTATTTAGAGAGGGGTGTAATGGAGGTCTTCCTCACTGACATTTGTTTTAGCAAGCAACACCTTTGCCCCTTTTATTGAATTTGCCCATGGATGTCCCCTCCTCGCTCAATCACCCTCCTTAGTTTCATTTATCACAGAATTATTACCTAGATGAATGGTGTATAAGTCAGAATATTCTAATTTATACTACAGTGTAACAAATGATCCTAAATCTTAGTTACTTACATCAGCAAAAGTGTATTTCGTGTTGCTCTTGCATGTCCATTGTGGGTTGGCTGCAATATCTGAAGCCCTGCTGGCCATATGGCGGAGATTGAAAATGGACTGTGATGAACTACACCATGATCTTAAAGCTTCTACTTAAAAGTTGATGCATGTTACTTTTGCTCATGTTTTATTTGCCAGAGCATGTCACAAGTTCAAGTCTGACTTCAAATGGGTGAGAAAATATAATCCTTCCCTAGGGAGAGACAGCTACTATTTTGAAAATGAATATCATGAACTTATTATTAGCTTATTTTTAGCTTTAGGATTTTCTCTTTGTAACCAACTTTAATTGGGCACCCCATTTTCATGTTCTATTTCCAAAAGACAAGTTTTGATGCATTGCCACCCTTACTCTGGAATAAATGCACTAGTTTCGTCTGCTCAAGTAGCCATAGCACGATACCACAAAATGGGCGACTTAAACAACAGAAATTAATTTTCTTATAGTTCTGGAGACTGCAAGTCCAAGATCAGCGTGCTAGAAGTGTTGTTTTCTGGTGAGAATTCGGCCCTTAGGTTGCAGACGGCTATCTTCTCATTATGCACTCACATGACTTCTTCCTTTTGTGAACCAGTGGGAGTATGGAGGAGAGAGAGAAAGACAGACAGAGAGAGAGAGAGAGAGAGAGAGAGAGAGAGAGAGAGAGAGAGAGAGAGAGAGACAACACTCTGATGTCTCTTCTTATAAGGGCACGGATCCCATCTAACCCTGATTACATCTGAAAGACCTCATCTAACACTTATTGCTTCCCAAAAGCCCCATCTCAAAATACCACCACTTTAGAGGTTAGGGCTTCAGCAAATGACTTTGGGAGAGACACAAATATGCAGTTCCACCTCCCACCTCCTGCAATCAACTTGGCCTCAGAAGCAGCAACTATCAATGTTTTTTTATATGTTTAGGTAAAATGTGTTTATGACCTTTCAACATTGTTCACTCCACCTTGGGTTTATATTAAAATTTTTATGAATTGCTCATTTGCTATTTGGTTCATCACCACAGCTAGAACATCCATTTCATCATCAGAAGGACAGAAGAACAGTGTAGATGTTGAGAAATGGTGTCAGTAAGGTAAGATCAGGTTTCCCCAGACATATGCATAGGCTCTTTCCTGGGAATAGTCAGCCATGTCCTCCTAAATCATAGACTTATCTACCCCATTCAGTGGGCTAAAAGAAAACAAAGCAAGGTGTTATAGGAAGAAGAATGCCCTTGTCTGGGCTCTAAGAATGTCACCTCTTTCATCCTTTTTAAGCCTTCTCTCCATTAGAGGGGGGAATCTTCAATCTCTTATTCAGCACTAAGGAATTACTTGGTTTGCAGTTTATTATGGATACAGTCTCATACTTTAAAAAGCATACAAACCTAGATTTCACCCTCTTTCTTGAACTTTTTTCTTCCATCCACATAGACTAGTCTCATTACATCTTTGAGGCCTTGTTACTTTTTTTCTCTCTAGCTGTGTGTGGCTATATAAGTTGACTCAGATATATTCTTGGGCCCCAGTGAGGTTTCACTTTATGTTGGTGGAGGGGCAGATAGTCCCCTGTGTATCCAATCCTCCTTACCTTTCTCCTGACCTCTGCATTTGAATGGAGGACAATTTATATGGCCATTAGTAAAACCCTCAAATAAATATAGCTTGTTAGTTCAATGTGCTAAAATCTTTTCATTCTTGTTAATCCGGATTATTTTATCCAGCACATTAACTAATATTCTAGTTACATATAATTTTCAAATTTTATCAGCAGAGTATCAATATCCTTAACAAAACTTGTTCAGCAGAATAGAATTGAGTGCAGGACCTTCTGTTATGCTATTAGCCTCACCCAGTGTACCAGCTTTCCTAACGCATAGCTCTGTGTCAAATGTTTTGTTAATTCATCCTTGCCATATGAAGAGCATTACTCACGTCTATTTACATTCAGCCTAGACCAAATTCTCTGTGTTGAATGAACCATTCACTGTGAACCTATTCATTTTAGTATTGATTCACCTCCTTACAAATCCATAATATATAGATTGCATCAAATGCATTATGCAACGATCTCTTAGCTACCTGAAATCAATTTTAGAGTGCATTCTCAAAGTCCTTTCTGATAATGAGATCTATATTATCTTCTCCGGACTGTTAGGTTAGGAAACTCTGAAGCAATACTGGGGTTCAGGCCCTCAGTGTCTATTCACTATTTTATGGGTCGTTTATTTGGTTCCTCCTGTGGTTCTTGGTCCTATATTTTATTACTGATGAAATGATGTCAGTGGTCTCAAATCCATTTGGGACAGAGGACGGGATAAATAAGTAATGCGTATATGTGCATGCAAGTGTTCCTAAAGAAATAGTGATTAGCTTCTGTGCTGCTGGTTCTGGGGACTGAATGGCAGTATCGTTCTGTCCATTCTTACTCTTAAATTAATCTCAATGCACTCTCTCTCTAGGGTATTTGGTTGAGCCAAATAATGAAACACCCCCTGAAATTGCTTTATCATTGTAGTTTTTAGGCGAAATAGCAATTTTGTGAAAAATTGAGAAGAAAATTGATATAGATGTATATTTTAAACTGTGGTGCCAAATCTAGACTATCTAATCATCAGTCCATGTTCTTTACCTTTACTAACAGATTGTTAAAAAAATCACATTTTTCATTCACATTTACTTCTATCACCTAGTCTCATTCTTGAAGTACAGATGTTTTGGGATATGGAGGAAAAGTTTGAGTGCGAGTATCTCCTATTTTATTATCGGTGTATTGAGACTTAAGGAATGAAGAATGTTGTCTTCTTTTTAACTCTGTGCTGAAAAACTGATAAACACTTGAGAGCACCTATCATGTGCTAGGCATGGTTTTAGGCACTGAAGATATGTAGGTGAGTAAGACAGAGTTGTAGATAGACCAAATTGAGCTTTGATAGACCCTTATCTAAAATCAATCAATCAATCAATCAATCAATCTTATGTCATCTGATGTCTGGCTGTATTTGGGAATGGCTCAGGGTCCCAGTACCATATCATGTGGAGGTTAAATAACTCTATGTTTCTAGAAAATTCCACAGTGAGGTTATGTTTCTATGATTACCATACCTCTAATCTCTTTCCATATGTGTCTTTCTGTTTGCCTTCAAACTGGATGTGAGATAGAGCACCTATGAGTGACTTTCATGTGGCTTGGATTTTTCATAACATGGTGACTAGGTTTTACAAGGGGGTCTTCCAAAGGAGAGCATTCCAAGAGAACCAGGTGGAATTTGCCAGTCCCTCTTAAAATCTAAGGCTAGAACAGGTATAGCGTCACTTTGCCACAGTCTATCCATCAAAGAACTGCAGGGCAACCCAGATTCAAGTGTGGGGATGAATGAACTCTCTGTCTCAATGCTTGGAATGAATGGCACATGCATATACCAGGGAGAGAAAGACCATCACTGCCATTAAATGACATTTGGCCACTGTATTGATTTTATATTGCTACTGTAACAAATTTCCACAAAACTTGCAATAAGTACAATGTAATTTATTATCTTATAGTTTTGGAGACCAGAAGTCCAAAATGGGTCTCACTAGGCAGTGTCACTCTGCTGGCAGGGATAGATTCTTTTCTGGAGGCTCTAGGCGAGAATCTGTTTTCTTACTTCTGGAGGCTGCCTGTATTCCTTGGCCCATGGCCCACTTTCATCTTCAAAGCCAAAACAATGGTCAATCAAGTCTTTCTCAAATGTCTTTAGTCTAACACTGACTCTCTAATGCCTCCCTCTCTCTTATTTAAAGGCCCTTAAGATTTTATTGGGCCCACTTGGATAATCAAGGATCATATCTTTATCTCAGGGTCATCTTAATTCCATTTGCAATCTTAATTCCCTTTGACATGTGCTCTAACATATTCACAGTTTCCAGGGATTAGGGCTTAGATATTTTTTGGAGTGGAGGTTAGGGGCACTATTCTGTCTACTATAGCCACTCTCCTAACACATGAGGAGTTCCTCTGACCCTTCCTCCTGCATACTTTTCAGCCATCCCTGTGGCCCCTCTCCTTCCCCACTCATCTCTGTTTCCCCCTCCCTCTCCTTCTACCTTTTCCCCTCTGTCTTTCTGGAGGTAAACAAAATTTGCTCCTGCTCTCTAGCAATAAGTTGTGTTGCCTTACATTGCTTTGGCCTTCACGGTATCTGTGCCCTCAGTGTTCACCTTCTTATCAAGTTCTTTTCTCTACACAATTTCCATCCTAAGAAAAATTCTGGAACCAGCTTTTTATATAATACAGTTTTTATGTAATTGCACCTAGTAACATTAGTTTTCTTTTAACAAAGATACCAGAAACCTGCAGATATCTCAAACCTGTTAGTATACTTATCTAGAAAATGCATTGATAGGTAATAGACAGGTAGATTGATAGACAACATGGTAAATACCTCAGATTCTCAAGGGCCATATTTTATTCCTTTTTGTATCACTGATGTCTGACATTGTATGATACCCAGTACATACTCAATTACCAACATCATGACATGCTGATTACAATATTGTATTTTAAAATTGGTATTTTTTTTTATAATCAATGTTACTTTACAATTTAATTAAAAATTTTTTTTTCTTTGACAGTGGTAAGTAAAATAGTGTTTCTTAAATCAAAGGTATCACAATTCACTGAAATATGGTAACAAATCTTTGGAGTCATAAAAATTTATTAAGTATCCAGTCTTCTAAATTTGTTTTTTCTTCTAAAGTCCTCTAATGAATTTTAATTGTTGGCTGTCCCTTTGCTTTGGCTTTAAATTTAACTGAGTGGGATTTAGGTTTGTTGTTTCTCATATCATATCATATTGGCTTTGATCTTCTCCCTAAGACCTGGTTCACTAGAGCTTCAATTGATGGATACTCCATTGTCACAGTTGCTCAGACCCAAAAGCTTGAATTGATCTTTCATTCTTTTCTTTCCCCAACATCCCACATCCAATTCTTCAGCAAATCCTGTTTGCTTTATCTTCTCAATGTATCGAGACTCCAAGCCTTATAACTATTTTCACAGCTAGTATCATGGGTTGAGCTGCCATCCTCTCTCAATCTTGAGTTCTGCTATAACATCCTAATTTATCTCCCTTACCTCATATGACAGAGTAGCTGCTTTTTTTATCACATTTGAACTTGCAGTTCTCACTGCCTTAAAGGACAGTCATCCTGATCTCCACAGGAGTAACTCCCTCATGTCCTTCAAATGTCATACCAACTGTCTGTCGTCTTCTCATGTTAAGTGTCATCCACTCCATTGAAATCATACCCCAAAACGTTCTCTCTCCTTACTTTGTTCTATTTGTTTCTGTAGTACTCACTTTCTTACATGCCATAAAAATAGTGACTTTTTTATGTGTGTTGATCATTTATTGTCCTTTATTAGAAAGTAAGCTCAATCAGCGCAAGGGTTTACGTCCACTTTGTTTAAGAAACATACTAAGAGCATGACAACAATGGCTGGAACATTGTAGGAAGTCAATATATTTGTTACATGAACTGACTGACTGTTAAGAAGAATTATTGAAACTCAGATCTCTACCCCTTTCAACCAATATTTTGCTCAAAAATTCAGCCCCTAAAATAATTTCCATATTTTTCAGGTGCTAGAGATTTTTCCACCCAGGGTGATATTAGTAACTTCATTTACCCAATGTTTAGTTTTACTAAAATAAAAATTTAAATACTCTAAAAGAGAATTTCTTTCCACTAGAATCTTCAAAGTCTGTTTTGAAGAGTGCTATGGACTGAATTGTTTTACCCAAAATTCATTTGTTGAAGCCCTAAACCCCAATCTGACTGAATTTGGAGATAGAGCTTTTAGGAGGTAATTAAAGTTTAATGAGGTTGTAAGGGTGGGGTCCTAATCCAATAGGATTGATGGCCCTATTAAGAAAGAAGAAGGAAGGAAGATCTCTGTCTCTCTCTGTCTCTCTGTCTCTGTCTCTGTCTCTCTCTGTCTCTCTGTCTCTCTGTCTCTCTCTCTCTCTCTCTGTCTCTCTCTCTCTCTCTCTCTCTCTCTCTCTCTCTCTCTCTCTCTCTCTGTCTCTCTCCTTGCACTCACTCAGGAAAGGCAATGAGTGGGTACAGCGAGAAGGTGGCCTTCTGCAAGCCAGGACCGCTCTCACCAGAAACTGACCATGCTGGCATCCTTATCTTGGATTTCAGCCTCTAAAACTGTGAGAAAATAAATTTCTGTTTCTTAAGCCACCCAATCTATGGTATTTTGTTATGGCCACTAAATCTGATTAATATAAGGACTGATCTCTTTTTCTTGCTGAACCATTGGCTCTAATTTCTTCAAAATTCATATGAATCATAGCTAATCCTATGATAATGCTATAATGCTAAAATACTTTATCATTTCAGATGGACTGACCAATCATTTTATTAGACATTGTTTAGAAATGTATGCTACCTTTTCCCTCAATAGCTTAAATTGCCAGGCTGGGGTTTCTCAAAATAATCTTTTATATGAAAAGTGATTTAGGTTCAAAAACAGTTATGTTGCTCACTGATGTTCCCTATTCCATCTTAGTGATGAAATTATCAGAACAATTCAAGGATTTTTCAATGTTCATCAAATCATCATTATCTATTGATACAGCAGATAAGAGTCATCTCTGTGGCCAGATTGTAGAACCTCAATATTTTAATGTTTTGTTTATTATTATATAATACATTTCTATATATTATATATATAAGTTATATATATGGTATATGTATATCATACCATACATATACCATATATATAACTTATATATATAACTAATATATATTAGTCATATATGTATATATTAGTTATATATAATTAATATATATTAGTTATATATATATATATATTATAACTAATCATAATAGACAGAAATGGTCTCATAAAATGTGATTCCAAATTATATCAAACAAATAGCACCTTAATGCTGCTCTTTTAAAACCTGGTATTGAAACAATTTGGTAAATGATTCAAAGATGTACATCTGCTTACTATACATGCTCTTGGATCAAGAGTTTGAAAAAATGGATACAAGCTCACATGACGTTTTTTGTGTCAGACAAGAGCTGTGGTTTTAAAATTACCACCATAGTTTAGAATAAGAATAAAAGGGAATTGGATACATAAAAGATACTAGATAGGTGAACTGCATAGTTCTCTATCCCATAGTTCTCTAAAGAGATTTCTTTAGATTAGTATTCTTATTTAGGCTTAGGGCATACTTTGTTTTTAAAATCAGACCATATTAGTCAACAGATTAATTTATTTAGCTATTCAGGGGTGTATTTTGCAGGTGAAATATTTTGGTTGGCACAGTGGCATACTGTGTTGAAAATAAAAAGTAATAACAAAGACCCACTAATATTGTTTTACTCCTGTGAAGAAAAGGACAGTTGGATTAAACAAATCTAAAATATTTCAGGCTCAGATTACATTGTTCTATGCTGTATGAATCACTAATAAGAACATATGAGAAAGTTAAACTATGTATTTTATATTAAAAAATATTCTGCATAAAAGCACATGCCCCTTGGCCTGAAGTGATGGTGATCATGGTATATTTATAATTAGGTTGAACACTGGATAATAAAATATTGTGCATTATGATCTCATTTCAGTTAAAAGATGTAATATATATATATATATAATTATGTAAGTATAAAATGTATCATAAAGTTGAGGAAGAGCTAGAATTTTTCATTACATATATGTGACTGGGGATTTTGTGTGTGTGTGTGTGTGTATGTGTTGGGTTGATGTAGAAGCATATCTAACAAAAAACAAAATAAGTTCTCTATGAGTGGCAGGATTTGGGGTGATGAGTGTGTCTTTGCATGATTTTATTTCTCAAATTTTGAACATTGAAGAGGGACTGCCTTTTCAATATGATAAAATTGGTTTTTTTAAAGTATAAGCCATCTATATTTTAAAATTTGTCTCTTAAAATCATACAATGGAATGTTAATTTGTCTTTCTTTTCATTTTAATCAACAAAGATTATCTTTCTCTGCATTGTTTAACTGTCAAAACAGAATATCTAGACTATTTTATCATACTTTTACAAAAACACCTTTTCTGAGTTATGATAAAGTGATATGCCCTCTGTTGATGTGAGGATTGTCCTCTTGCCCGTTTTTATTTATGTCTTTGGTGAAAAAATGTAATTTTTTGATATTATCCATTGTAAGCCTCTGTGTACATTACACAAGGAGTATTGCCATAAATTCCTCCATGAGAAAAGTTTTGACTCTGCAGATGAAAGTTTTATTCTTGTTTGTTGTCAGGGAAATAAAAATGATGTAATACAACCAGTTTCCCACTTTACCTTATCTACTAAAAAACTTAGTGCTCAATATGTTGTCCAAAACCTCTGATATTCTCAAATGTAATTATGGAAGAATTAGCTCTGCTACTTTTGGGTGGACTGAATTTATTTGATGTAAGTAAGTGAGTTATCTTGCACTGTGTTTGAATATATGTTATTTTAAACGATTTCCGACACAGCGTAAAAATCTTCTATGATAAAATTCCTAAGTAATGAGGAAAACATGCAGAAACACTGCCTATACACTTCATGCACTCCTTTATTTATTCATGTTCCAGGACAAAGTTACATGGGACTGCATCAGGCAGTGAAACAGAAAAGCGTCATTGTCCTCAGGGAGTCTGTGTTCCAGAGAGGGAGCACTGAGAGCATGATGAGTAAGTAAATTATATGGTATAGTAGAACATCAAATGTGTTACAAAAAGATAAATTAGTGTAAGAAGTATTAGAAGTTATTGAAAATGTTTTAAGCCATGGTAGTAATAGATAAAATACTCTTATTTTTAAGAATCACGTTTACTATTAAATAAAATTCTTATGTAATTAAGCAAATGTTATAATTGGATATTTCTTTAAAATGTTAATTTGTTATTTTGGAACATGTTTGTATTGAGCAATTATATGCCAAGCAATGTACTTAGTTGTGGAAATTTAATAGTAAGAAGACAAATACGGTCTGTGTTCTCATGGAGTTCAAATGTGCAGTGAAAGAGATGGGCAGACACAGCTCTAAGACCTTATGTGAAAGAAGGTGTGATAGGGAAGTGAGGGGTGCTTTGGGAGTGCAGAGGCAGGGCCCTTGACCTTGTTTTTTGAGACAGGAAAGACCTTCCTTGAGGAAGCAATTAGAAAATGAGAGGCAGAGTTGGCCAAGAAAATGGTGGAGATATAGTTCCTGGAAGATGAAACTCTGTATCCAAAGCCGTAGAGATAGAGAAAGCAGGACAAATATTCAGAGAAATACCAGGTGTTCCATGGGGCTGATGCAGGGCGTCTGGGGAAGAGTGGGGACTTCCTAGGAGAGAGCTAGGCTGGGGCCAGGTTAGCAAGGAGCTTTAAGCCAAGTGAAAGAGTTTGAGCATATGCTAACAGCAATAAGAAACAACCAAAGGTTTTAATGTATAAAGCTTTTTTGAACAAGCAGGAATTGATGGACGTGCACAGAAAACAATTGCATCTTTCACACCATGGCCCCTTTCAATTAAGCTCTGTGGACTAGTTCTTTCTCTGTCTTTGGAAAACATCTCAGATAATTTCCGTAGACTTTCTATTCACTCTTAAATACATACCTGAAAGGTAGGTTTGCAGCACTTTTAATCATCTGTCTCAAACACATGCTCCTCTCCAGTTAGCATTCCTGACTCTAGCTTCCTGGCCCAACTTCTTGTCAGAAACGATTATGCTCTTCCCCAACTCCTTACCTTCTTCTTAGCCTTCAACCTGATGAAAATCTGGCATCTGTTCCCACTTTCCCACCGAAACTTCCCTCTCCAACGATATCTCTATCATTAACCTGGAGGGCTTGTTTTTAGTATTTGTCTAGTCAATCAATAATATTTGACATTTTCACTGACCCCACCTTCTTAACATAATCAATTCACTTGGTATAACGGACATCACCTTTTCTTTGTTTTTCTCATCCATTTCTGGCCATTACTTGTCAGTTTCTTTTGCAAGGCAGTTTTCCCTTCTGGATATGTTATATTATTAGTTACTGAGGGCTCTATCCAAGGACAATTTCCTTCTCATTCCTCACATTCTTCCTGGGCAGTTGCAACCACTCTCATGGCTTCACTTAGCATCTATATGCCCATAACACCAACATCAGTGTCCTAAATAAGTAATGTCTCCTCAGTTCCAGAATGTTTAAAATAGCTATGGTGTTGGGGAATTAGAGAGAGTCCTGACCGCAAAAATACAGCATAATATTTGGACTATGCTGAGTTCCCAATTGAGATGGGTGACTGTTATTTAATGTTGCCAACAGTCTGTGTAGTTTGACAGACGCTGGATTTTCTGGATTTTGCCAGGTGAGTAGACAGAGAATCAATAGGAATAGAAAATTTGGGCAATCTTGCCCTATATGGGCAAGAGCATTTTGGGGGTGGTAGACTAACTTGAATAGGAAAATGAAACCTGTAGGGCCTGATAAAGATGGAGAGAGAAGATTGGCCTGTGGCTTGGAGATTCTGAAGAAAAGTTTCTTTGTACTATGCATAAGCTGCTGGAAGGTTACAAAATCATGGTGAGAGAGGGAGATGTCTAAATCTATCATTTTAGAAGTGGAGGAGTCAGTGTATGTATAAAGGGTATCAAGTGGATGGCTGTATATAAGTGAAAGAGTGTCCCTGGAGAAGGAGGTGACAAGGAACCAAGAAGGCAATTATTGAATGAGCCATCACGTGCACATTTTATCTTGCCTGTAGGATAATGCTGGACTTGGAGGTAGAGACTGAAACCCTAAGCTGGGGACAGAGGCTGAATGGATGAAGGTGACACAGAGGTCCGGAGATGACATGGATAAATTTGTTCCATTACTGATACGTAGCAGCAAATGTGCTGTGTTTGGCAATATACAACCAAGAGATTTTTCAATTTACACATGTCCCATCCTTTTCCTCTGTTTTGTTGTAGTTGATAAGAGGACAAAGGCAGAGGAGTGTGATGTTTTCAGACCATCTTAAAATAGTTGTCACATAATTAAGCACTGCAATTTCAAGGGTCCTTACACAACACACAGAGAGTGTAAATAGCTTACTGGAACCTATTTAAAATCAGAATTTTAAAAATATTGGCAGCACAATGTCATTCACCTGTGTTTATGCTTTCCCAGACTTGTGAAGTGACTCTGAGATGATTTCTGTTTCATACTTGAATCACTGGGGTTGAAAAGCTAAAGTGTTCAAGGAGATAAGAAGTTTCAGGGGGTATTGTGACAAGCCCCTGAGATTTGTTTTTTTTCAGAAATTTATTTGACGATGATGCCTCAAAAATTATATGTGTAACTTATGCCCCCCCCCTTTTTTTTTAAAGCATGGAGGAATGACTAAAATAAAGACCTCTATTTAGAAGACTGCTGAAGGAGAAATCCAAGGTCAGTGTGTTTTTCCCATTGATTATGTATTCCTGGGCACCCTAGCAAGGAGCAAGCTCATCTCAAATTCCAGCCACTTAAATCTTCTGTTTTGTGAGGGAGGGAGGAGTGTGCCCAGGAAGCAGGACAGTATTTCTAGCAGGTGGTAATAGCTGGAATCACATTATAATTTTAGGAAAATCTGATACGCCGAGATAACCACACTCGTGACTGTAAGTACTATGCTTTCAATAGACTACAGTGTTATTTCAATAGACTACAGAAGTATTATGATGTCTCAGTCTCCTAGTAAAACTTTTATGTGAACTGAAATGTCTTCCTGTGTATCCATTCATCTAACACTGCCAAGAGAGGGAAAAGGAATGAAACATAAATCTCATCTTATTACCAAACCTAAATTGTTCCCACTGATTTCGTCTCAATGCCTCACTCTTGCCTTGTTCCCCTTGCATAATGAATTTCTTAACCTAAAGTCTCGATGAAATCCTCCATAATTTATTTTTATCTTGGAAGTTGTCATAAAAATTCACTGACAAGGCACAGCCCAAGGTGGTGTGGAAGAAGTTACCTTGATCTGTTTGTGTAGATAGAGACACACTACTGTTCTCAGATGGGAACATAGTGACTTTCCTCTTTATTCTCATAAAAGAACATCTATCAATTCCAGTTAGGGTTCAGAGTGGGGAAATGTGTGAAAGTCTTTTTACATATAGAAGTTGGGAAATTGAGCCGGATGAAATATTACTTATTTCTGTTGGTATGCTTGTTTATTACATTTGGTACAAGTCTGATATTAACATTTAAACGCCTGAGGAAATCATGTAGAAATAAGATCTTCATATATATATATGCCAAGATGGCACAGCTAGAATACTATTTTTAGAATAATAAGCTTCGTGGTTAAAGTGTCATGCACTGAAGATTAAGTACTGGAAGGAAATTAATCAGGAGACAAGCCTGGGGTTATGAGAAAGAACTCTTAGGCTCTCATTAGTGGAGTCAATCAAGAATTTTCAAGGCACAGTTTTTATCCCTGGCATATTCTTGGGGTCCCTATCTTAAACTTCAGGGAATTCTTCTACATTTGTTATATTTACACCCTTTCTTAATTAAAGGTCTCAAGCATTGAAGGATGCAAAATTACCAGGCATTGAAGTTTTCAGCACCCATGGCATGTTTCTATATTTCAACTGCATCAGTGTGCTTTCATTTTGGCACATCTCACCTCAGAATGTCGAGACTTGTAGGAGTAAGTCTTGTTGAGTTGGTTAAGTACTTTGAAAAGACAAAAGGAAAAACAAAAGAAAAGCAAAGCAAAGAACAAACAATTAAGCTAACAGTTGTTTTTTTACCTTGGGGTTGTCACGATAGAAATATTCCAGGCAGAACTAAGAGCTGATGGATTTGGGTAGAGAAAAGAGCTTTCCATTTCTTTTCTTAGCATGTTTCTCCCGGACTCCCTCACTTTCAAAATGAAGTACCTAGTAAGTTCTTGGGAGTTTCATTTGGATTTCAAAGCTGATTAAATTCTGTTTGGCCCTGAGCAAGAAATGGGTAATTGTGAAAAAACTGCTGAATAAAACTGCTTAAGTTCCTTTGTCCGCATTGTGGAAATGTATGGATCTTTTATGAACAAGTGTTTCCTTTCAGAAGTCATTGATGGAGCCCAGAGTGTCAAAACTAAAACATAAAGAAAAGAAAGAAATCTATGTTGCTTCAGGTCAGGGAACAGGAGGGAGGATAGCAGTGAGGGAGGAGCAGGCGCTGTCAGAAGGCAAAGGGCCACCAGGGGCTGCTCCTGGGGGCGGGGTTGGGGAAGCCAGCTGCCTCCTTTGTTTTGGCTCCCAGGGTAATCGGCAATGGTTCTCCTCCCGCTAAGCCATCCCCTGCAGAAGAAAGCCATTTCCTCTGTTGTCAAACAGGGAAATAGAGTGAGCAGAAAGAGAGCTAGTGAGGTGAGTGTCCCCAGGAAACAACATCTTCCCCCAACCTATTATCACAGCCTTTGCTCACTATCCTTACCTCCATTTATTTTATAATCATTTATTAGTCTCCAACTGGTTTTCCTGTTTCTGTTCCCTTCATCCTGCCACCTAAGACCAGGGTAAAGCATTGGATTTCCCAGCTTAAAATCCTACAATTACCTCCTTTGCCTGCAGGATGAAGGAATCTTCTCAGCAGAGCAGAGAAGCTCCTAACTTGTCTTCCTCCTGATGGTTCCCCAACTTCATGTGCCAGTTCTCACTTCATCCTCACTTCTTGCTTTATCACACTGAACACTTCCAAAGCCCATGTAGCTCTTGTCCTTGTCCAAGACCCTCCCCTTCCCCTGAATAACTTTTTGTTTCCTTTAAACCAGTGCTCAAGGGCTGGGCACTCCCTTCTGGAAGCCTTTCCTGATCCCTTCACCTCTTCTCCCAAGCAGGGCCCATCACCTGTGCTTCCACAGCTTCACTGTTAGAACCAGATTCCTGCCGAAGAACCAGTTTCCTCTCTGTACACAGGGAGCACTTGGACGATAGGCAGGGACTTAGTCTTCTTTGAATATTCTCTGTCTGGCACAGAGCAGGATCCTTGTGCAAGAGTAAATGAACATGGATTCATAAAGACAAACCTTCTGGTTTATGGCTGTTGCTATTATTTTCCAAGCCTAGCATTATTTGCAATTCTTCCTTATAGGCAGACACTCTTGATTCCCTCACTGAAAATTAATAGCTACTATTTCTAATGCCTTGAGGCCAGGTTTGCTCTGTATTATAATTTCTCAACATTTCATAGCCAATTCCCCCTTATTTGAAAATTCACAGCAATGTGTCTTTAAGTTTTCTTCTGTCTTTCGTAAAGCAGCTATAATATATTGTAAAAAAATTATCTGAAATGTAGAAATAAGCAAAAGAATATCCTGAGTGTACTTTCAGAACAGAGCTGAACTTGAGTTTTTATTTATTGGACTATTTTTAAAGTGTGTATCAGCAGAACTTAATATGTAGATTTTTGTCTGAAAGATGTAAATGCTTTTGGTGGGATGAAATGGATAACGCCAAAAGTTTTGGGTTTGGGTCATGTTGGAGTTAATGCAATAATCTATTAAATTGTCTATATAGACCTAGCTTCTTAAATGATCTTTGAACTGGTTTAACATCATTAAATTACTTCATTAATTAACGAGTTATGTTAAACCTTCAACATGTGTTCATTATATATTTGTTTACGGGTCTTGATTTTACCCTCTCGAAAATTATTCTTTAACGATACATAGTAGAAAAGCATTTGTTTTGTGGGGATCAAAAATTTAATCCTGAGTCTACTATAACTGGCTGTTTCATGGTCAGCCATACTGAAAAAAATCTTAGTTTCTTTATCTGCAAAATAGGGATGCTAGCTGCTAAGGATTGGGTAAAGGTGAAATATTATGTGTAAGCTATAAAGTGAAATACAAATTACTTATATAGAGTTACTATCTACATATCCTGACATTGAGTTTTTATATATTTTTAGCATAGTGAGACTGTATCACAGGAAACCAAACAAAATTAGAAGAATAATTGAACACATTCATTTTTCAATCACTGCTTAATTTTCTCATTTTACCTTTTATAGACGCAAGGGAACCAATGTCTATTTTCATCATTATAGAAGTAAAGGAGTTATTTAACTACACTAATTAGAGCAAATAAGCTTTTTCTGGTTATTTGTTTTACGTATAAATGTCTATGAAATTGGGCTTGAGGTTTATTTACCAGACAATTTTCTAAAAGCCTCATTTCTTATTAGGAATCAGTTTCGTCTTAAGGGCAATACCTTTCACTCTACAATGAGCCCTAGCGGCAGCCTGGGGAAGTGGAGACACATGGGCAACTTCTTGTTTTTAATGATTATAGTAATATTTTGTATGAAATAAGGGTTCTCAGGCTGTGTAAATCATTTTTAAAATAGTGATCTAGAGGATTTATATCCAAGTGGAGAGAAGCTGGGATTAAATTCACTTGTGACTTTGTAACAGATAAGCTGGGACTATTTAGTGTATTTTCTTGCATACACGTTTTGTTTCTCTCTTTAAAAGCAATCTAAAAACGCATATTATAAATGGATGCTTAAGGAAATAGACATCCATTGAAGGACATTTTGAAAGGAGATATACAGCACAACAGCATTGTTTTTGAGATTTCAAATAGCAAGAATATATTTTAAAATGTTTTAGTTTTAAAAAATATTGCTAACGATCTCAATTAAATGAGAATTTCTAATTTGTATAATAAATTCTTTTATTTTTTTAAGTCTATTTTCTCTCATATTCAGCATTTACCTTGCAATGCTGGTAAGTGGCTAAAATGATTTCTTTCTCTTTTTCTTTGTCTTCTTGCTCTCTCTGTCTCATACACAGTACATAGTAAGTGCTCAGGAAGTGCAGTCACTCAGATTGTTCTGACCCCCCCATGAATGTAAAAAACAGAGTTGCTGAGGTAAACTTGCTTCCTAAGAGTCTTCTAGCAATAAAGAGGAGAAATGTATGGTATTAGAGTCAGTCTATCAGCAGACCAAATTTGAGATAACTTAAGGCTATAACAAGTAAGTATTTGAGTACAGTTGTTATATCAGCTAAAATTCTAACTCTTAAGGGTTTCCCCTGAAAGATGAAAATATCTAAATAATAAACATTTATTGAGCGTTGTTGATATGCCAGAAATTGTTCTAGATGTTGAAGCTATGAAGCAGAACATGTTGTGTGTGCTTGGAACACAAAGAAAAGAGAGACATAAACTCAAACCCCACACTCCGCTGCGAAAAGTACTATATACAATAGAGAAGCATGCATTGCCTCCTGGGAGCACAGAGGAGAAAGTCATTCCAACTAGCAGTAGGGTGAAGGGCAATTTAAGCCTCACAGTGAGAATGACATAGAAATAGCCCTTAAACTCTGCTTTTAATTATTCATTGGAAACTCTTTGTTGTACCCATTACTGTGTACAGAACAGTGTGCCTTTCTGCTTCACTAATTGTTCATTGAACATATAAGAGGGCTGTCAGTAGAGAAGAGGATTTGGCAAAATGTTAGTCTCTTAAGGTCATGCAGGATGGAGTTCTGAGCCTTTATTTGGGAGTATAGAATATATTTGGGGAAAATGTAATCCTTGAAGGCTAGAGAAAATGGACACATATAGGCCAGGGCTAACCCCTCCCTTCCCCCAGGGTCCTGTAAAAGAGGTTTTAAGGATCCATAATTGAACTCTTATTAAAAAAAAAAAAAAAAAAAAGGAAAAAGAAAAACAATTACTGTCCTAGGTCCTGAAAAATAGAAGCTTTCTTCATGAGAGATTTCATTTTTTCCCTCTATTTGGTGCTCTAAAGTCATGATATCAGATAATCTATTTGGAATCCAATTAGTGAATATTTAAGGCTCTGATCTTCCCCTACTAATCCTAAAAACATGACTGTTCTATATAGCAAGGATTTAACATGGATTTTGTAGTTGGCAAGAGTGACAGAAATATCAGCTTAGCAAGACAACAACAGAAGCTTCCCTCTTTCCCAGCTGGGGTCTGCCACAACTAAAACTACCTGCTGTCCATATTTGACTTTCTAGAGGCTCTGTATTTGGGCCTGCTGCCAGAGGATTCCAAACCAATGAGCTAATGTCCTAGTCTTGTTTCCTAAAGCTTTCTGGTTGATTTATATCCAATGTGTGACTGGAAACCTCCCACCTACGACAGTTTTTGGTTTTTTTTTTACTGTGACTGCTAAGTGTTTTCAGTCTCACAGGAGTGCCTGAGATATAACTGATGATCCTCTATTTTTCTTGCTTAAAAAAATAATAACAATCTAGGAAGTCATATCATTGCAACATTACTTCCTTCATTTTAATATTACAAGCAAGTCTCAAGTTTCTATAGAGTATTTACTCTTCACATTTGAATAGGAAATACAAGTAATTTAGAAACCCCTTTAAACCCAAATTAGAGAGGATATATTCAGCAGTTAAAAGGAAGTCATCCTGTAAGTAATTCAAGTCATCAGGATGACGGGCAGGAAAAACACAAAAATTTTCTAGCAATAACAGAAGTTGTATTTTCTTTACCCAAGTTATATACTTTAAAAATTAACAGTTCAATTTTCTAAAGTCACACAATATTCTGATTTTAAAATGTTGTGGGATGTGTCAGTGGGTAGTCCCAGTAATTTGTAAATAGAAGGACTAGGAAAATAAGGAGATTGTCAAATGAAATATGTAGAAGCCAGCTTCCTTCATTACGTTAGAGACTCATAACACAGAACAGCAGTTTCCAGAGCTTCTGTGAGAAAAGAGAAATGTATTCACATTTCTGACACTCATCCATTGATCTGACATGCCAACAAAATCCATCTGGTTGCTTCCATTTTTACCTTCTCTAAATATAGAATTTCCAACAAGGATTTGGTGATATGTATCCTGAGGGACAAGGGCGAACCTATCAAATTTTATTTCTAGTTGTGATCTAGTAAACCAGTATTTCCAATCAATTAACACTGGAATGATTTGATTCAGACATGCAAGTTGAGTAAAAATTGAATAAGGCAAAAGTCTCCATGGAGTTATATTTTTACTATCTTATAAAGTCTAAAGGGACAGAAAACTCATAACTCTGTTTTTAAGATAGGGAAAAAATGCTGATAACAAGAGAAGACTGCAAATAAATGAGAAACTGCTAATATAATAAAAGGGGGAAAGATACTAAGACACTCCTCTAACAAAGGAATTGGAAAATATTCCAAAGGAGATAAATGAAGAAAATGAAATGGAAAAGATTTTTGTCTCTCTTGTGAGTGGTCTCTTTTGTTTCTGAATCATATTGCTTAAGAGAGACTGGGAATGAAGCTTCCATATTACCTTTGGGTTTAACGAAACTTTTTAATATCATAAACACATTTTGGACTGTGTAGGGCCTGGAAAGGTAGTAAAGGAGAAAAACTGATTTCAGTAAAAAGAGATACGAAAAGAAGAAAAATATGCTTTTTAATATAAATTACATAAATTGTATAAATTATAGGAAATAATTATTGTATACATTTGAGAACATTTCTTGACCATAATTTCTGTTTTTCCCACTCTGCAGCCTGAGTAAACGGAGGTGGGGACAAGGGGGGAAGGGAGAGGGGGAATCAGAAGGGACCAAGTAGTGATGAAGACACACATCATCAATGTACACGAATTTGGGTGTCTGAGGAACAGGATTTCCAGTCTCCACACTGCCACTCACCAGCTGTGGGACCTCAGCTTGGTTGTTTAACCTCTTAAGCCACATCACTTAACACCTTCTAAAAGGAGAAATAATAGTTCTTACCTCAAAAAGTTGCTGAAGATTAATTAATACCATGCTTGAAACGCCCTTAGCATAATGACTAGTAAGTTCTCAGCAAGTGGAAGATGCTATTACCACTGTACTTAATACAGTTATGACCACAGGAAAGAGGACCTGCCTGAATGAAATCTGATTCTTATTATTTCCTTAGCTGCATGTTTGAGTTATAATGTTTGTAAATATTTTCTCATTGGAATATCTCTGAATCACAACTTTAGATTTGGTATCTGTGGTGGCTGTGGATATGCAAGAAGGCAGACAAGAAAAATGTGTGAAGAACATAAAATTTGTGTTGCTAAACTCAACTTCTTATGAATCCCTTGCTTATGCCAGCTCCCTACTTTGGGCTATTTGCTGAAATAAGTACCTATCTTTGACAAGAAGGTCTTGGACTTCTTCCTGGCAGAGCGGACCTCTTTCCTAGCTGTCCTTAGCTTTCCACACTGATGAGGTTGTATTGTTTAGCTGCAATATTGGAAAGACATTGTTTAGCTGCTTTTTTGGAAAAACAGTTGCCAACAGACCCAAACCCTGCCCTAGTCAGATTCTGCCCCTTCTAGATGGATTATCTTTAGCAAGTTGCCATGCCCTTTGGAACATCAATTTCCCAAATATAAAATGAGAATATTAACAAAAACTTGCTCAGGTTTTTTGAGGATAAAATGTTCTCATGTTTGTAGAGTACATGGCACAGAGTAAGTGCTCAGCAAATGCTGGTTTCCTCTCTGCTCTTCTTCATCAGGGAACAGAAACAACAATAAAACTCCCACAAACTTAGGCCAAACAAATTGTCAGGGACTCATGTTATTTTACGGGCTGTCTAAACAAGTGGTTTAGGAGAGAAAACATCTTAGCTGCAGGTCATTGCTATTTTCCCTTAAAAATTTGTAATACTTATTGGGCTTATGGGTAAATACCTTTTCTAATAACAAGACTCTGGTGCTAAGGATGAAAGATGCTTAAAACTCAGTGAAGAAATAATAGCAAATTGGGTTTGGGAATTGCTGTTTTATTGATTGAATTGGAGTAAGAACCAGATTATTTTATTAAATGCTACTTTTAGAAGGATGGGAAAATATAAATCCTAAAAGCAATTTATAGTTTTCACGGGATTGACCATTTTCTTGTTTTTTTTCTTACTTCAGTCCATAGTGACAGTGAAAAAATTTTGCAGGATCAACACTGTTACTCGATTTGGAGTTGACAGGCTGAATGTTTTTCAGTGTATCTACCTCTTGGAAGGAATTCTTGACCTACTTCAAAATTAGTTTTTCCAGTAAATTCAACCTTTGCTGGTTATCTTAGCCACAAATCTTTCTTTAGATGATTCCTAAAAGATAAAATGTATCTTAACCAGGCTTAATTTACTTTAGTAAGTTATCTACTTTTTTTCTTTTAGTATTATATCAATTAAAAGAAATAAAAATGTAATGTTTTAAAAATTAGGTGGGTGCTTCTGCTCATGTTTTATTTTGTGTTTGTATTTTTAAGGAAGCAGGTTATATTATTCTTCCATAGCTCTGTTGTTTTTATTTCTTCAGTTTAGTATCGATTTTTGTACTGTATTACCAAACTGTGACAAGCTGTAATTCATAATCAAATAAATACTTCATTTTATGTGTATATATATGCAAGAACAAAAACATGTCCATGCTTAACAGAGACATATTCCAACACTTAACATTCATTTTAAGAGCTTTGTTCATTATTGGGTTCTTTTGACGGGGTTTAACTTGAATGCATATGCATGTAACAATCCATCATAGAGAGAAATTTAGGTGAAAATTTTGTGTAACTCAAGTTCCTAGTACCCGCTTTGAAATGCTGTGAGCACCAAACACCCCAGTCAAGGATTCTATTCACAAACATAGACTCTTTCAGAAGTATTCTTGGAGAAACCGGAGTAGTTGGCCAAGTTTCATATTGAAATACAGAATTTAATTGAAAATGGAACAAAAATGACCATTACTGAGGGCTTATTATGTGTCAGGTACTATATTATGTGTGTCTCATACTTTAACTCAGTTAAATTCTCCTGCAAGTTTAGATTATACCCAATATTATATTTTAAGGGTCAGTGAGATGAGATCGAGCTCCCCAAGTCACAAAGTTAGTAAGTGATGAACCTATGATACCAATTCAGATCTGTGACTTTACACTTGTGTTCTTTCCATTCATACCATCTGTTGGAGATCAAGAAGCTGTTTTTCAGTGGTTTTTAATGCTGTTGCAATCTATAAGGAGTTTTGGTGAACTTGCAGTACCGTTAACACATTTTATGTGTTTTTATACATATGCACGCATTCACTGATGCATTCTTTCAACAAATATTTATTAAGTGCTTATTATATTTCACGAACTGTTTTGCAATCTGGGTTTAAGTGACTAGAGAAAACTCCCTGATCTTCTGTCACTTACGTTTTACTATTCGTGTATGTACAAATATTATATGTGAAAGACTTAGCTTCTTACTCGGATATGCGTATTTTCCCTCTAGGGATCTAAAGCTTTTTTCAGGTGACATGTAGTTGACTAAAATAAAAACTCTAAGTCCCAGCATACCTTGCAGTTGAATATGGCCCAGAGAATAAGTGGAAGTATGGCTGTTTTCAGGAAATTCTGTCAAAAGAGAGCAGTAGAATCCCATTGCTATCTTTCTTCCTTTTTCCTTCCTGTTGCTTGGAATATGGGTTTATTGGCTGGGATTCCATCCTGGAAAATAGGGACAAAGGCTACACCATTGGGATAACAGAGGAAAAAGTTGGAAGTAGCCTGGCTCCCAGATGATGGAGGAGATGTCAAAACAGTTCTGGATTGCCTACACATATATCTGGATTGTTTAGAGAAAGAGAAACCAATTTCTACCTTGCTTGGATCTCTCTTACTAGCAGGCGGACCTAATCCATACTAAAACATTTATGTCTGAATGTGTGGGAGATTTTGTTGTTTTTCCTTGCCCACTATGTCTTTATATCTTCTCCCTTTTCCTAGCAGTGGCTCATCTCCACCCCATCTTCTACACCCATGCATAGAGTTTTTTTAGGAAAACATCACTTGAGCTCCTGGATCAAACTATGCCTGAATTTACCATACACATTTTTCACTTATGAAAAACCAGTTCCAGTTTGCTAAGGAGAGAATTTTTAACTGAACACTGTGCATATATTTATTTATTAATGCATGCATTTATTACTTATTTGTGTTATAAATATTTTATGTGTTTATAAATATGTTATAAACATAGATCAAAGATTACTATATGAATGTGCTACATAGAGATTTACACCTAGCTCTCCTACTCTTGCGGTTGCAAAACCTGAGGTGCAAAAAGGTAAATAATTTGCCTCTAGTATAATTAAAACCTCCTGACTCTTTGAGATCCAGTCAGTCAAATATTGCACCTATTTCTTTGATGTGATCTTATCCACTGTACATCTAAAATTACAATGCTAATATATAAGTTATATGTTCACTTTTATTAGTTGTGCTAGTATAGTTATCCTTGAGAGGAAAACAATAAAACCCTGTATATGTGAAGATAAAAAGAATTCTGAATAATTCCCCCTCCCCCATTGTTTAAAATTTTATCGAACAGTAGAAAAGTATAAGGATGAAACATGTTGGAATGTTCAGTTTCTTCCCAGTGTAGAACTGATTCCTTGAAAATCCTTCCTAATATGTTGTTCAGTCTGTGTTTAAAAGTCCAATATACTGAGGCCTTTATTAATTCCCTTTGGAGATTGTATCTCACATGCTAGATTGGAGCATATCAAACAGTTCTGAAACCCAAAGCAAGCGCGTTTATTGCTGTCACTAGTGAGATTTAGCTGCCTGAACACAGTTCCCTTCCTTTCTTTATTAATGTCCTCAATGACTCTTGGTTCTAATTCTTGTCTTTGAACATTCTATTGGTTGTGTATCTGTACAGATTAAGTCCCTTCTCCTTTGGTAAATTCAAATGAATTTATACTGAATTCCAAACTCTTCCCAAATAATTGTGAAATATATCATAGTGAGATGCATTTCACATTTTAAAGGTAAAAGCAGCACTTAGGTTTCTTAGTGTAAGTAACATTTGACAGAGAGGATGTAACTCAGCTAATTATCATAGCCATTTACCTAACATAAATACTCCTGTATTTTTTAAAAGTGTAATTTTAAAAAGTTGCATTCTAACACTGGTAAATGGAAATACTTTCTATCCTTATGTAGTGGTTGAATAAAACAATTTTTATATTCTTCTTGAAAAGGTCAAAAGTTAATTTTCTACTTGACAACTATTTATTAAAAGTCTCTAGTAGCTTCGCATTCCACTTTAAATAAGACTGAAACTCCTTGTTATATGAGCGATGAGGTCCAGCTTGACCTCATCTTGCTTGCCTTTCTACCCTCACCCCCTTCTCACCACCAGTGACTCTGACTACCCTCGGCGTAAATACATGACCGGTTTCTTCTCATCTCAGCTTATAATGCCCTCCTGCTCCAAGTCCATTTTATTCTTCTGTAACCCTCTTCCTACTTATCTTCATTTGTCATTGTTACTCTCATTTTCTGTTTTCCCCACTAGATTGTAAACCTTTTGTATAAGAGCAGAGATTGCAGATTACGTATTCTCTATTATACCCTGCTTACTTCTAGTATGCGTTGTAATATTTGACAAATGAGTAACCATCTAAGTAAATGTATAAGCTTGGAGTAGAAGAAAGTAATTATTTTGAAAATAATTGATGTTATATATAATTAAATTCTGTTATGACAATTAAGTATCCAAACATTTGATTTTTGAATTCAAAGAATCATAGGCTGTTGCTATTAAAAATAAATGAGGACATTCTCTAGTTTAATACTTTATTTTCGAGATGAGGAAGCTTAGATCCAGAGAGAATGAATAAGTTGTCAAAGGTCCCATACCTAGTGGCTAGCAGATCTAAGACTAAAGCTCCTCTCTCCTGGGGGCCTCTGTAGGTTCTACTATACTTGGTTTTGAATCCTTCATATTTGTATTGCTTTCTGCTTGTACTAAAATAATTATTATGGAATTAACAAGACTCATTGTTCCTTCTCCCCCAACTTTTCCTTGTTATTCTTTGCACTCACATGAAAATAAGACAATATAGATATCTCTCTCCACCATTTTTATTAAATGCTATTTGTTGGCAATATATATTATTTTTCTCACAGTAGAGACCTGATTGTATTTTTGAACTTGACTTTGGTGCTGAAAGAGCTCTGGAGTGTTACATGCTACTCTTAGACCTCTCTGTCTGCCTTATACTCCCCCCTCCCTTAGCCCCGCTATAGCTCCATTCACCAAACCGAAGAAGGAAATGAACCAAAAAGAGGGCCAGCGAAGCTTTGTGCATCTCTGAATGAAATGAAGCATTGCAAACACGCCAAATAAAAGAGGTGGCAATGCTGTGGGCTGTGTAATGCCTGGAATCTGCTTGTAAGGGATATATAACATTTAGTGTTGTAGACAACTTACAACACCATTTAGAATTTAAAACCACTTTGAACTAGGAAGAGTAACTTGTAAAAATTAATAAAGCACTTAGATTTATTCTGTGAGTTGAAGGTACTAGGAGAAAGCTAAGGGACAATTGGAGAGACAGGCGGGGATTGTATTCTTGAGGACAGTACCCTGTCCCATTTGTTGATTTAAAAGTTGTGTATAAAAGGTATAAAATATTAAAATGTCTAGAGATGTTTAATGTCTTTTAAGGTAACTTTTAATAAGATACATTGCAGCTTTACTTGATCACCAGTTAAGGAAACCACTCTTGCTGCACCATTAGGATATATATAGACTAATAAAACAAAACACAAAGCTTCGTGGTGGATGTAGCAATATTGTTAAGGCTTGATGAGAATGAAAAGCATCTAAATTAAGCAATAACAATTGGGAAGCAGGACATTCCCTCAGGATTAATGTAGGCTGGGGGTAGTTGATGGACCATGGCTATTATGTGGGCCATTACCCTCAGTTGATCATTAATTCCCTAGAAATACCTGATGGTAAGGTCATTACTATAATTATTGCCTTAAAGAAGGAGAAGGACGGTAGACTCCTGAGTCGTGAAGTTAAAAGAATGGTGATTATTTCTTAGAAAGCACAGTGCCTTATAGACCAAAGGACTATAAGTTTCTTTGAGTTATTTCTCAGTTGTGAATTCAGTTCATAAATGGGAGTGAAGCAGAGAGTGCCCCTCTTTTTAATGAGAATTACATAGAGGAGGAAAACAAGGATGCGTGTCAGAGGGATAGTGGCTGGGGGGAGGAGGGTTCACACAGTGTGAGGGATATAAATGATGAACGTCTAAGTATTACTTTGTCTTGTGCACCTGAAACTAATACAAATGTAATCTTAAAAAATTAAAATATTATAAAAGAAATCTTGGTACAAAAATTTAAATATGAAAAATTAAAATATTATAAAAGAAATCTTGATACAAAGATTCCCCTTTACAAAGGCAAAGGGGAATAGTCAACCTGGATGATAAAACTATGAATAAATATTTTCATTTCTGAGAAAAAAAATACACATGGTAAAGGATGTGACATTTTTTCAAACTAGTCTCTTTGAAAAATGACTGGTGTAACATTGAGATCATTTCTGGTGATGCGAAATTTCCAATAATAGCAGAGTTAAGCAGTGTTTTGGGTTGGATATTCCTACTGTCTCATTTGAATAGGTTTCATTTGACTCTAAATATAATGGGGAAGATGAAGGGGACTAGGTGAGAAGTGAGGGGCGTGGCTTCACAGGGAATGTGACCTTGGGTGCTTACAGTTTTTAGATTTCAGTTTCTTCGTCTGTAAAAATGAAGGGATAGGTCTAGGTATTGCTAAAGACCTGTCCAGCTCTGAAGAGTCTCCAATGGGTATTGAAGGAGTCAAAGATCTTCCTGGAATAAAGTCTATAGAACTTTGACATCGTAGTGAGGTAAACCTCACTTTGCATAAGTAAATATGCAAAGGAGTAAGTAGTTAGGAAAGGAAACCATGAACTTCTAGAGGAATAAGCAGCTTTCTGTGCATCTGAGTGAACCTTCTTAATGCAAATTATTGGTGGTATTTATTTATTTTTTACATTGACTCATTCCAGGTTGCAGGCTTCTAACAAAGCAAATATTGTTTAAATGGCAATTTCCCACAGTTTTAATTGAAAATTGAATTTGAAAATAAATCCTCTAGGCAGCTGGATCCCTGCTCTCCTGTTGTGCGATCCAGTAGTGCCAGAGGGCAGCTGTACTGGTGGTAATATTTTAAAGCCAACGGCTACTATATATAAAATGGAATTTTAATTGGCAGATTAAAGCTCATTCACGGGGGGTGAAATAAAGCTACACAGGTTGCCATGTTGACTTACTGCCTTGACCTTAAAATTCTGCTCATTTCCATTCTCTCATCCACCAGAGCTTTCTGACATATTCATTAATCTGATCATCTGTTCTTTCAATATTTATTAAGCATTTTCTATGTGCCAGGCGCTGTGCTATACGTTGAGAAACTGATAAATAAGACATAGCTCCTGACCTCTAAGGAATCATAATTTCATAAAGACGGATTATAGTTAAAAGAAAGGAAGAAAGACATTAAGTGGCTGTTACAAAATAAGTAAATATGCAAAGGAGTAAGTAGTCTATTCTTCCCAGAGATGTCATGGAGCTCAAGCAAGGCATCATAGAAAATCTTTGCTTCGAGTCTTAAAAGTTGAGTGGGGACGGCTTTCTCAATAAAAACACAAAAGAGATGAGCACATGCAGAAGAAGCAGGTAATTCAGTATGACTGGAACAGAGGGAAGGTGACTAGACCTGAGTCTAAAGGAGTAAGAAGATTTAAGTCATGAAAGGCTCTTTGCATATTATGATAATGGGGTTGGACTTTATCCTTAGGGTAAGGGTAGAGTGATTATATATTATACATATGGTATTTAGTGTATATGTAATGCGTATGTTATGAAAGGAGGCAGCATTAATATTATACCAGGATTACTGTAACATATAGTCAGCTAGCTACAGAAGAATAAAAGAGTTTTAAGCAGGAATATACTGAGATTAAACTTGCATTTTTAAAATATTAATCTGGAAGCTGAGCAGAGAATGGATGGAAAGATAAGACAGATGGAAGTCTTACAGGAGGCAATAGAAAAAGAAGTTAGTCTAGTCTGAGTAGCCATGAGTATAGGAGAAAGAAGAGAAGATGTGACCATTTTTTAACAGATGGAAAACAAAAAATGAAATTATTGTTTGAATATATAAGAGTGGGGAGATGGAAGCATCTAGTACCAATCCTGGTTTGGGTGACTAGATAGCACCACTAGACAAAATGGAGAAAAGAGAAGAAGGAATTGGAAGTTGGAGTGATGCTGTAAACAGAGTATTTGTTTTTCTCTCAAATTCATATGTTGAAACATAATCCGTAATGTGATGGTGTTTGGAGGTGGGGCCTCTGGCAGTCATGAGGGTAGAGCCCTCGTAAGTGGGATTAGTGCCCTTATCAAATAGACCAAGAGGCCTTCCTCTTTCTATTTGCCATGTGAGGACCCAGCGAGAAGGTGACTGCCTATGAACCAGGAAGCAGGCACTCACAAGATACTGAATCTGATCGAGCCTTGATCTTGAAATTACCAGCCCTCAGACCTGGGTGAAATAAATGTTTATTGTGTAAGCCACCCAGCTATGGTAGTTTTGTACAATAGCCCAAATGGACTAAGACAGGTTGGGAAGAGGCCAAGAGGAAAGTTAATAAATTTGGTTCTAGCTATATTGTTCCTCAGATTCAAGTGACTGAGAGATATTCATGTGGTGATATTTAGTAGAAGTGGGATATATGAATCTGAGTCCAAGGGTGATATCTATGCAAAAGTTACAGATAAAATATTTAAAGCAATGTGGTAGATGAAATTGACTAGGGAGATGGTACAGAATGAGAGAGTTGAGGACAGATTCCTTGGGGACACAAATGTTTAGGGGGTGGCTTGAAGAAGAATCCCTCAATGAAACTTAAAAAGAGAGTCCAGAGAGGAAATGGTATCGGAGCAGCAGCAGAGAGCTTGGAAGAACAAGTGTTCAAATGGAAAGATAGCAGAGTTTAAGCTATGTGAAGTGTAGAAACTGTTAACTGTGTTTGACAATTAGGTGACGTTAGTAAGAGAGTGGATATACAATAGCAGTAAGTTACACAAATTGCTCAGTACACATTGTAAGTTAATAACAAGTCAAACTTGTTTAAGTGTCTCTTCACTTAAATTCATCCTTGTTTAAGTGTCTCTTCACTTAAATTCATCCTTGCTGCGCATATCACACAGAGGGTGTTCTGTGTGACATGGATAAGTGAGTCCTCATGACTCATCATCGCTGACCTCAAGGAACACATATAATCCCATTTCTCACATAGGGATAACCTTCTGTTCTTCTCTGTTGCTGTCATTCCAGAATGTCTCGTCCAGACCAACTCCTGATATGGCATTTACCTTGTAATTAGGAAATTAGAAGCTGGAAAAATTAGGTAGTAAAATAGAATTATTTGAAATATTAATAGTCATCTATTTTCAGTTGAAAATGTAAAGAACAGTATTAGAGTTGGAATATGCTAAGAATAAATATTGTCTGATACGGTATTTTCTGAAGTTTAAAATTTCTTTAATTTTAAGTTCCTTGGAGATAGTAGGTGATATAGCCACTTGATAGTGTATTTTTAAACTAATTGTTAGACAAGTGTTCTGCTAACAAAAATTATTTTCCCAAATAATGCATGTGTTTCAGTGTTTCCAGATATAATGTACAATATATGGCCTTTAATATTGATTAGGAAGTTTGAAAATGAAGTTTGGTGACTGGCTAGAATACATACTGGGAACCAAATAATTTTGTTCTGTCTCTTGTTCCCTTTGGAAAAATCCTGGGCTTTTCTATGTCTACTTCCTCATCAATAAAATCATAGTGTTGAACTATACAACCCTTAAAATCACTTCTGGCTCTTGACTGTGTGATTCAATTGTAGACTAGTGTCCATAGCAAAGAATGGGAATCAATAAATGTATTTATTCTCCTACTGATTATATACTGTTAACCTTCATTGAAGATAATTGTTCTTGCATGCTCAACAACTCAGGTCTACCAGTTCCTAAGTAAATATTTTTGTCAATGAATGGATGGATGTGTCCAAACTGAGGAAACCATTTCAATTACACTGTAAAAAGCAACTGCAATTCTGTTTCCTCTTGAACTTTGGCTGCCCTCACTGGCCGCCAACCTCCATGTCTTGGTCAAACTAACCATTTGTTTTTCTCTGAATAAAGAAATTCATATCTCTCAGTTTCTTAACTGTGTAGTAATTTGTGATTTTTAAACTTGATTGAGCCTTCAATATCAACTGCCAATCTTATACTTATCTCTAGGCGATCCAACAGCAACAACTCTACCCTTTTCACCCTCTTCTAAAGCTCCAAGCTAATTACTTTGACCTTCTCTTTCCCTGAGAAGACAGAAGCTATCATATGGACATCACTTTACAAATTCTTCTTTTCCTCTCACACCTTTACCTAAGATTTCTGTCCACCTTTCTTTTCTTATTTCTTCTTTCCCTTCTCAATGGAAAACAAGGCTTTCCTCTTTTCTGAACTGTCCCGATCCACTTTTAATTTCATACCAACCTGTCAACTTAAAATTTTGCTTCATCAGTTCTTTTCTTCCTTTCTTAAGCCATCCAGTTTGTCCCTCCATACGCTCCTGCCCCTCAGCCCTCAAATCTACTCATGTCCACATCCCAGCAGACCCTTCCTGAGACTCTACTCCCGCCTTGAAGTAATGGACTCTCCATTCCCTAATTCCATTCCTGACATCCCTATCTAAATGTTCTGACCATATCTGTCCTGTAACCTCCATTTACTTCTTAAGCTGACTGTAACATGCCTTTACATTATTCTGACCAAACCGTGCTCCTGAAAGTCACTAGTGCCTGAAAACTGTCAAAAGGCTTGACTTTCTTCACTGTATTCTGGATGACACATCTGAATCCTTATATACTTTGAAAATCACTTCCTTGAGTATTTTTTTTTCTTTTGGTATCCAGAAACTGACTTCTCCTTGCCTAAACTTAGGATTCACTTCTGATCTACATTTTACCCCAAAGTTTGAACTTACAAAGCCTTGCTGTTTCTTTTTAATGACTCTGTTGAGGAGTAATTCATATGCAATATAATTATTTACAATACCATAAACTGCACATATGTAAAGTGTCCTGTTTGATACGTTGAAATATTTATAAACTTGGAAAACCATAACCACAATGAGGAAATGAACACATTCTTCACCACCAAAAGTTTCCTCACCCAACTCTGCCCTTTCTTTGCCTCATCTTTATCCCCGGACAATCATTGATCTGCTTTCTGTTACTATAGGTAACTTTGCAATTTCTGAAATTTTACATAAATTCATACATATACAGTATGTATTTTTTTTTGTCTGGATCTTTTACTCAACTTATTTTTTTGAGATTGGTTTATATTGTGTATATCAATAGCACATTACCTTTTATTGCTGAGTAGTATTCCATTTTATGGATTATTAAAAATTTTAAACTATATTTAGCTGTTAATAGACATTCGGGTTATTTTCAATTTTTGGCAATTACAAATAAAGCATCTATAAACAGTCATGTATAAATCTTTATAGTCATTTGATTTTATTCCTTTTAGTGAATAACTAGAAGTGAAATGGCTGGATTGTGTGGTAAGTGTGTGTATAACTCTTTAAGAAACTAAAGTGGCTGTACAATTATGCGTTCCCACGTGCAGTATATGAGAGCGTTAATTGCTTTACATTCTTGCCAACACTTTTCATGTATTTGTTATCCATATATCTTCTTTGGTGAATTGTTTTGAAAATTTTTTGCTGACTTTTTTTTTTTAAATAATTGGCTGTTTGTTTCCTTGTATTGAGTTTTGAGAGTTTATATATTCTGGATACAAGTCTTTTGTCAGATATATCATTTGCAAATATCTCCCAGTCTGCTGCCGCTTTTCTTTTCATTCCCTTTCTTAGTGATCTCTTTTTCTTTTATTTTTTTAAAATCAAAAGTTTTTTATTTTACTGAAGTCCAATTTATCCCCTTTTTAAAATGGATAATGCTTTGTGTATTTTATCTGAGAAATCTTCATCTAAATTCAAGGTCACAAAAGATTTTATTCTGTATTTTCTCCTGGAAGTTATATTGTTTTAAATTTTAAGTTAAGGCCTATAATATAAAGTATGGATTAAAGTTCATCTTTTGCATATGGATATCTGATTGTTCCAGTATCATTTATTGAATAGTTTATTCTTTCTCCACTGAGCTGTCTTTGCCCTTTTAACGAAAATCAATTGATAATATCTGTGTGGATCTATTTCTGTACTCTATTTTCTGACCTCTTTGTCTATCTTAATACCAATACTGCACTGTCTTGAATACTATAGCTCATAATGTCTTAAAGTCAGGTAGTGCAGTCCTCCAACTGTGTTCTTCTTTTTCAAATTGGTTTGGCTATTCTAAGTCCTTTGCATTTTCATATAAACTGTAGATCATTTTGTAAGTAATGGATATGGTGTATCTCTCCATTTATTTACGTCTTCTTCAATTCATCTCAGCAAAGTTTTATAGTTTCCAGTGTACAGATGGTGTGTATCCTTTGTCAGGTTTATCTCTCATTGTTTTAATTTTTTTGCTATTGTAAATGTCATTGTCTGTTTAATATCCTCCCCCATTTTTTGTTAGCAGTATATAGAAAGACAGTTGATTTTTGTATGTTGGTCTTGTATCCTGCAACCTGTCAAACTCATCTTTTAGTTTTGTAGCTTATTTGTAGATTCCATATAATTTTTCTTAAATGTCACATCATCTATGTCTCATCATCTATGAATAATGACAGTTTTATTCTTCTTTTCCAATATGGAGGACTTTTCCCCCCCCTTGTTTATTGCACTGGGCAGGATCTCTAGTACAATGTTGAATGGAAATGATGATAAAGGACATTATTGTCCTGTTCCTGATCTTAGAGGGAAAGCATTAAGTCTTTCACAATTAAGTATGTTAATAGCTGTACAGTTTTCATAGATACTGTTTATCAGGCTGAGGAAGTTCCTTTCTATTCTCAAGTTGATGAGGGATTTCATTTTTGTTTAAGATTAGGGATAGGTGTTGGATTTTGGATCTTATGAAAAAAACTTTTTCTGATCTAGAGACACAGTCATATTGTTTTTCCTTTTAGTTTGTTAATGTGATGAATGCCTTTTATTAATTTTCAAATGAGAAACCGATCTTGTATAATTTACAAAGCAAATATTGTAATTCTTATTTCTAGAAATTCAAATTGAGTCTTTTTATGTCTTTGATTTAAATATTTAATCTTTCCTCTGGCCTCTTGAATATATGAAATCCAGTCATAATAATACATTTTTTAGTGCCATCTATATCTTATCTGGGTTAGTTTCGATTGGTTGACATTTTTTCTTCTCATTATATATTGTACTTTCCTTCTTCTTTGCACACTTGATATTTTTTTATGGATTCCATTTATTGTGAATGCGGGGTGTTGTTTATTTCTAAAAAAATTATTCTTCAGCTTTGTATTCGAATGTGGTTAAAGTACTGGGTAATAGTTTAATCCTTTTGGGTCTTCCGTTAAGCTTTGATAGGAGGGGGACTAGAGCAGTGTTTATTTGTCC
Source organism: Rhinolophus hipposideros (assembly GCF_964194185.1). Taxonomy (NCBI): domain Eukaryota; kingdom Metazoa; phylum Chordata; class Mammalia; order Chiroptera; family Rhinolophidae; genus Rhinolophus; species Rhinolophus hipposideros. The sequence goes on along the minus strand of NC_138049.1, from coordinate 61,291,479 downwards.
CTACTCTTGAAGCAATACTCTTCTCGATTCTTTAACTTATCCCAATGAATTTTGAGATTTTTCATTTTGGTTATTGGGACAGGCATGATTCCTGGCCCTGTATGACCTCTGAATACTGTTACCTTTAATTCTTTTGGGTGATTCTTTTCATGGCCTCAAGTAGATTCCTCACGTGAATGCACTGGTTGCTACTTAACTGAATGCTCAGTAGCGGTCATCTGCAGACCTCTGAGTTCTCCTTCTGTGTGTCTCTCTTCTCTTCAAATGTGCAAGTATGTATATGAGTATACCGGAGTGTGTCTGTCTATGTCCCTTGCATTGCACTTATAGCTCTGGAATTGTCTTTTTTCATACAGCTGACATATGCTTAGTAAAAGTTTTTTTTAAAGCAAAGGAAGGTTGATTAGGTTTTACCTCAACAAAATGAACAAGATTGATGCTTAAAACGTAAGGTGCTACCTGCCCAGCCTTTATTCATTCTGAATATTAATAAGTATGTAAGTATGATTGTTGAATATTTAAAAACATACTATTTCTAAGCCCAGAAAGGAAAAAAATCTGTAATAAATGTTAAATATCTCATGTATGTCTCTTTATAATTTCATTATGAAAATAAAATGTATTTTGCAATTACTTTGCAAAATAAGTATGTGAAACACATATATACCATGTTTCCTGAGAATAAGACCTATCCGGACAATCAGCTCTAATGTGTCTTTTGGAGCAAAAATTAGTGTAAGACCCGGTATTACATATTATATTATATTATATTATATTATATTATATTATATTATATTATATTAATTACATTATATTATAGACCTGGTCTTATAGTAAAATAAGACTGGGTCTTATATTAATTTTTCCTCCAAAAGACGCATTAGAGCTGATTGTCCAGCTAGGTCTTATTTTTAGGGAAACACGGTACTTGTATCTACTATCATCACAGTTGGAAAGAAGTCTTTAGAACAGTTATGTCTGCTCGTCCCAGCTTCATTCAGAGTTCCAAGAGACTAAGGCCTGAGAGAGAGCAGATCCTTCTTTAGTGAGCATGAAATTTGGTAACCTTAACTCTGACCTTTAATCTGCTAAAGCAGTGAGACAGAGACATTTCTCTGGGATACTTGAGAGGATACAAACCATTAAAATTAACAGTGGATGAACTCGTTCCATTACTTTTAATAACATTATATCTGTGTTTGTCTGCTCAATGTAATGATAACTTAGTGAAGGAGAATTAATTCCACGTATTATCTACATAAAGGATAATGAGGGAAATCAGTTTCCTCTAAGGAACTTTCATTAAATTTGGGTATAAGCCAATCTACTTTAGATTGGTCCCTGGCTTTTGGATGACTTTCAAGCCTTGAGACTATGAGAGAATATACAAGGCCATTTTTGAATCTCAGGAAAGCAGACACAGAAGTTTTCAGAAGACTGTTGTCACTAAAATTCCCTTCCCTTCTGGAAAAGCAAACTGCTAGTTTGTTGACCATCAGGTGCAAAATACAATTTTCCCCCACGTATCAACATTGTGTCTGCTGAGATAGTTTTAATTCATATGATTTGTGCCTCAATTATTTGATCTGTGGGTATGATGGCTCCTTGAGGCATTTCAACTAATGAAAACAACAAACAAGCCAATAAATAGTGAATTAATAAATATTCAGTATCAATAAGGAGAAATATTTTGCATTTTTTTTTAACACAGGAAGATTAAAGCAATGTCTTTCAAGTTAGTTACTGGTGCTGAAAATCTATCCTTGAACTCACACTAAATATTGGCATTGCATATAATGCTAATGATTCTTGAAGTAAAATATAGAATATTTAAAATAGAATAGAATATAGAGCATGGAAGGAATATAATATTTCTATATTTTCATGTAGATATAGAATCCAAAATTAACTGAGCAAACAATTTGATGTGTCAAAAATAACAAAGCAAATTCACTAATATATGTTTACTTTAAATTGAAAACAAAATTTCATCAAAGGTAAATTGCACTTAAATTATTTTATTTAAAAAATGTTTATGATCCCTAAAATATCTCCTGTGTACATAATATTCTTATGTACTCAAACACTACTAACTCAGCTTAGATGGGGAAGAGCAAGTCTAAAATAGCAAGCATGTTTAATTAAAGGATTTATTTTAACGGTAATTCAATTTATTACTTCTAAACTCTAGCCATGCTCCTTATAACAACATTTGGTTAAAGATGGACCTCACATATGACAGTAGTCCCATAAGATTATAATAGAACTGAATTTCCTGTAAGAAATGGAGAGATAGGTGGGTCAGGAGGAATTTTTTTTTTCTTCTGTGATGGGAACAATATCTGTGTGAATAGATTCCTCTCACTCACAGCACCTCAATTTTGAGTGCTGTCCCAATCAGTCAGCCAACTCAGAGGGTGCTGCAACCCTTCCAGATCTAACTTGATGATCTTCAGCGTACATTGCTGTAAATGCTTTGTTGAGGACCTAAGATCCTGTACAAGGACACAGGTTCACAGGAGCTACCTTAACAAGTATTAAGTGTCACTGCCACTTTAGTAAAAGCTTTCTGTGACAGTGTGGAGTCAGCCTGTCCCTGTACTTTGCAAATATGTTCAGATTGTAGTGATGTGAAGCAGAGATAAGTTTTATTTCTTCCATCAATTCAATGTCAGAGAGAGCCCTTAAAATTAAGGGCTGAATAAAGTTAAGGGAACCAAAAACAAATTTCCAAAGTCAAAATATTGAGTAGTCAGTTCTACACTCTCTCCATGTTAAACACCCTCTTTTTAAATGGCTACCACAATGTTCCTTACTCTGACCACTGCTCCAACATGCAATAGCCAAAACCACATTGCCGTGACAATCCCTATGTTTCTGTATCTCTCCATCTTGATTTCTCATTTCTATTGATTCTCAGGCCACCTTTCACTGCCTCCTGATGGTGTCTATTAAGGTGATCTACACCTTACCCAGCTAGTTTCTCTTCAATATTTCCAATCAGTCCAGCCCACATCCCTGCTCATGGAGCAGCATGGTACTTTATAAACAAAACAAAACAAAACAAATATCTTCTTTCTAGTTCTGCTTCTGACCCTGTTGGAAGGAGGCGGGGAGGGTTTGTAGGACAGTGTTTACAAAGTGTACAGTAGTGTACAGTAATGTCCTAGGTCTTCACATTCACTCACCACTCACTCACTGATTCACCCAGAGCATCTTCCGGTCCTGCACGCTCCATTCATGTTAGTGCCCTATACAGGTGGACCATTTTTTCTCTCTCATATTATTGTTTTACTGTACCTTTTCAATGTTTAGGTATATGTTGAGATACATAAATATTTACCATTGTGTTATGTGTCTACAGTAACACACTATACAGGAGTAGCCTAGGAGCAATAGGCTGTACCATCTTTGTTTGTGTAAGTGCACTCTATGACGTTCACACAATGATGGGATTGCACAAAGACACATTTCTTAGGATGTATCCCCATCGTTAAGTGATGCATGACTGTATTATTACAACTAATGTAATAATTATAATTCAGTATAGCTACAGGGTTAGTGTGGAGTGGAAGTACTTATAGAATAAAATAATAAAATCAGACTTGAGGGAACCCCTGAATCAGAGTTGAAAGAATCCTGCTATTAGGTGGGATATTTTACTAAATGACACTAAAGTAACTGGATGAACATTTAAATACTTTTTACTTTATAAACAAAACAAAACAAATATCTTCTTTCTAGTATTCGCAAGATTTCTTCCAAGTAGTTTACTCTCAAGTTTTTTTTTTCTCCTTATATTTGGTTACAAAATTAATTGTTCCAACCTATTAAGAAGGATATCCTAATCAAAGATTACCTTTGCCTTTCATCTTGTGTGCATTTCTTCAAATTACAAATTGGTGGAGCCCACATGAATAAAGTCTTGTTGTATTTACAATTCCAGAATAAATAACACAGCAATGGAATGTGAGTTTCTTTGGGGACTTGAATTATTCACAAAATGAATGATTGAGCTAATATGATATGTAGATTTTAAATTTACAATTATTATGTGCTTAGTTGTTATGGTTATTTAGGATCAAGAAGAATTTACTAAAAAGACTTTATGAAAATGAAGCAAATGTGGAGGACAATATAATATAGCTAAGAAAGGGTTGTAGTCCAATAAGTCCTGAATAAAATAATTGTTGATCGATGATGAAAAGTTTGCATTATCTCTCACATTGGGCTTGTATGGCTGAAAACAGTCAAACAGGATCCAGAACAGAGAGGATATTAACTGTTTTTTATATGTACTATATTTTGTGTGTGTGTGAAGAACAATACAAAAAAGATGCCAACATATTAGATAATTATATTTTGGGGCTGAAAAATTCAGTTTCACCATTTCTAAGCCAGAGTAACTATTATAGATTATCTAAAGGATGATGAAAACTTTTTTTTTCCCTGTGCTGTCAGTGTATGGTACTTGCCTTAAATATCCTCCCCTTCCTCCTCACTGTTAATAACTATTAAATGGGTAGAAAGAGGTCTTATTGCGAGAAAATTTACTGGACTGACTTCTGTATAAATCATGTGACTACAAATCTATGGGCACTCAGAAGGAAGCAGAGATTCATGTTAATCGCCATGCAGTCACCACATACATGCCACCAGCAATGAACTGGCACATACTTCCCCTAAGGAAGGCCCTGGGGAGTGGCTCTGAGGGACAATAGTGATGATAATGATGATGGCAACAATGAAAGTTATGGAGTAGTTGCTCAATAAGCATTTATTGAGCACCTCCTATGTACCAGGGATACTTCTAACCTCTGGGTGTATACAGCAGGGAAACCCCATGAGACTCACATTCTAATGAGGAGAAAAAGAAACCATAAGTGAATAAGAATATCCTAAGCCAAATAATGATAAAGGCTTTGGAGAAAGATGGAAAGATGAATGCAAAATGTTGAGCGTTTTTTGTTTGTTTGTTTTTTTGTTTGTTCATTTTTTTGTAGGAGAATTAGTGAAGGCTTCCTTGGTTATATGTAAAATGAACATCATTGACAAAATGAAGAAGAAAGCCACAGAGAAATTTGGGAGAAGACATTTTCAGGCAGAAGAACGAGCCAGCACAAAGGTACTAAGGGAAGAGTGTGCTTGGCTTGTCAGAACAGCCAGAGGGCCAGTGCAATTGGAAAGAGGTGAATGAGGGGAGATGACGTCAGAGAAATTGGGTGAAGCAGGAGTAGGGTTAGGGTATGGGGCCTCATGGGTCACTAATAGGATTTTGGCTTCTTGACAGAGCCATGACAAGGGAAGATTTAGTTTTTAATGGGATTACTTTGTCTCCTGTATAGATAAATGATTCTGTGCAGGCCACAAAGTAAGCAGAGAAACCAGTGGGAAGACTTTACAATAACCTAGGATAGAGTTGATGATAGGATGATAGTTCTCGAGACCAAGAGAAGCAGGATTCTGAAGTAAAAGCCAGCAGGACTTGCTGGATGACATATGGTGTATGAGAGAAAGAGAAATGTCAAGGAGGCCTCCAAGGTCTTTTGGCCTGTACAGCTGGGAGGATGGAGTTGCTTCATACTGACATAAGGATAGGAAGGATGATGAGGAGTTTGACTTTTATGCATGTTAAGTTTGAGATACTTATTAGTCATCCAAGAGAAGATGTCAAGGCAGATGGAAGAAATGTGCCTGGATTCAAGGGAGAAGTACTGGCTGGAGATGTAAATTAGGAAGGCTTATCAGCATATCAATGTCTATTTGAAGAGAGGACCTAGGATGAGATCACCTTCGGAGTGTCTGAAGATAGGGGAGAGTTGTGAGGCCTGAATCTGGGCCTGTGACGGTTGGAGGGATGAGGAAGGAGCCCCCAAGCTTCTGGAGAAGGAGTGGCCAGTGAGGTAGAAAGACAGTCTTAAATTTGTGCTGACGCCTGAAGCCAAATGAATAAAACATCTCAAGAAAGGGCAAGTGAAGTTGAGCCCTTAGAAGGAGAGAGTATAATGGTTGTTACCAAGGGGTGGTGAGTGGGGGAAATGGAGAACTGCTGGTCAAAGGATACAACATTTCAGTTTTGCCGGATGAATAGCTTCTGGAGATCTAATGTACATTGTGGTGACTGTCGTTAGTAATATTGAATTGTGTACTACAAATGTGCTGACAGTAGATCTTAATTGTTCTCGTCAAAAAAAGATAACTACGTGAAGCAATGAACACATTACTAATTGACTGTGGTAATCATTTTATAATGTCTACATATATCAAAACATCACCTTGAGCATCTTAAATATGTACAATTTTTTTGTCAGTTTTACTTCAATAAGGCTGAAAAAATGAAAGAAAAAAACGGCAAGTGATAACCGTGTTATGTGTTTTCTATGATTATAACACCTGAGAATTAACTATTTAGCAGTGAAGACACCATAGAAGATCTTGAGGAGCTATTGGCAATAAAAGCCTGATTGGCCTCAAGACGAGGAGGTAAGGTATTAAAGACAAGCAGAATAGAGAATTCTTTTCTTTCTTTCTTTTTTTTTTAATTAATTTTATTGGGGTGAGAATTGTTAGTAAATTTACATAGATTTCAGGTGTACAATTCTGTATTACATCGTCTATAAATCCCATTGTGTGATCACCACCCAGAGTCAGTTCTCCTTCCATCACCATATATTTGATCTCCTTTACCCTCATCACCCACCCCCCACCCCCTTACCCTCTGGTAACCACTAAATTATTGTCTGTGTCTATGAGTTTTTGTCTCATTTGTTTGTCTTGTTCTTTTTGGTTTATATACCACATATCAGTGAAATCATAGGGTTCTCTGCTTTTTCTGTCTGACTTATTTCACTTAGCATTATTCTCTCGAGATCCATCCATGTTGTCACAAATGCTCCTATATCATCTTTCCTTAACGCCGGATAGTATTCCATTGTGTATATGTACCACAACTTCTTTATCCAATTTTCAATGTTTCGTTATAAATGAGAGCAGGAAAATGGAGCCATAGCTTAAGTTGGATGTGGGATCCACTGAGAGTTTTTCTTCTTATTCATTGAAATCAAAGCTATAGCATGGAAAATTCTGGCATATTTATATATTGATGGGAATGATCCTATAAGGAGGGTAAAAACTGATTACCAAAATGGGGGGAGTGGTTGCAGTGATGCACTGTGTAGATGAGCAGTGATGGGGTCTGGAGAATATGGGGAGGGATGGCATTAGATGGAAGCATGGACCCATCACCAAAGTAACAAGATGGGAAGCAGATTCCAGATGTTCTGATGCATGGGGAGGTAGATACAGTGGTTGTGTGAAGAGAAGCTGGTTTGTGCTGCTTCCACTTTCTTAGTAGACACGGAAGCAAATTTATTTTGAGAGTGAGGAGAGACAGATATTGGAGACTGGATAGGAAGATGCGGCACAGTCGTCTCAGAGAGAGTAAATTAACTCTACTGAATGAATGAGCTGCTAATTGTTTACACTTATTATCTCAGTTGCATCCATACAATGCCCCTGAAAGGCAAATGTATTTATCATTGTTTACAGATAAAAAAATATGCCAAACTGACCTAAGCCTATATGTGTATGCTAAACACTTAGGTTCTTTTGGTGGAAAATGGTATAAAATTAGTCTGTAAATTAGTTGTAGTTTGAAGTCATAGATAAAGATATTGAAATGCAGTACCGGCCTCTGGAGAGTGGCCCTTTGGGTTAGAATGGGAACTGACCACCCTTGGATGACACTTTCTTGATAGCATGTTAGCCGTCCATTCCGTGAATTAAGACTTAAACTATTTGACATTTACATATTATCCTGGTGATAACCTGTGGTGCTTTAATAAAAATTACAGATATTATCATATTACGCATCTCAAAAAGGCACAAGGAAGATTCCATGGCTATGAAGGGGGAGCCCTGGAATTTGAACCTAAATATGGCTAGGTTCAGAGCCCATGATTTCCATAAAGGCTATGTTGTTCCATGTATAAGATACAGCTCCTGAACTTCAGAGCCTACAGTTGAAACAGACAGGCAAACCATGGACATAACTATCTCACAAGGTATGACATCATGATTCGTGTCTAGTCAAGATTCTTGCTGTCCAAGTTTGAGGGGAAAATATTCACTCTGGCTAGTATGCAAGGCAGGCTTCAAGGAGGAGGAAGGACTTATACTGCATTCTGAATGATGACTGGGACTTGAAAGTATAGAGAGAGGAGTTGCATTTTAAGAGGGAATAAAACTCTTCATAGTGATATTACTCTAGGAAATGACACTGCATGAAGGCTTGAATTCTTTATTTACCATTCGCCTCTCTACATTTTTCTGCAAAATTTGCATTTCTTCTGATGGGATTAGGGAGACAGTGTTGACATATCTCCTTCTGACCTTGTTTTCCCGAAAATAAGACCTAGCCGGATAATCAGCTCGAATGCGTCTTTTGGAGCAAAAATTAATATAAGACCCAGTCTTATTTTACTATAAGACCAGGTCATAATATAATATAATACAATATAATATAAATTATGTAAGATCGGGTCTTATATAAGACTCAGTATTACATAGTATAAGAATAAGACTGGGTCTTATATTAATTTTTGCTCCAAAAGATGCATTCGAGCTGATTGTCTGGCTAGGTCTTGTCTTCGGGGAAACATGGTAATTAAGTATAGTATTGACTTCCTTCTATTAAGGAAACACAGTGTGTCTTTCACTTGCTACCCATGTAATGGTGGGCAGAGCTCTGAGAATTGAGTTTCTTCATCTATAATACAGGGATCTTAATACATTTCTCACTGAGATGCTCTGAGTATTAAATAAAACAGTACATGACAGTGCTTTGTAAAGTGTAACCACCCTATAATATATTTTAGACGGTGTTATTCCATTTCATCAAGTACAGCAATGCTTGAGGAAAAGACAAAACAAAAATAAGAAATAACATTTCCTTTGGGGTCTTTGCTTATGGCCCTATGCCTTAGTTTGGCTGAAGGATCTTTTGTATGTTAATATAATAGCTTTGAAGAGATTTGAGCCCTATCACTCATATTAGAGATTTCTATCCATTTATGGAAGCACTGTGCTGTATCCAACCCAGCCACCAGCTGGCCCCGTGGAATACAAAATATTGATAGGACCCCAGAGCTATTCTTGATTGACCAAAGGACTTTGAAAATAAAATAATTCAGTTCTGTTATTTTTCATTTCCTGCTGAACATGAAAGCTAGTAAGTTTTGGGCTTCCTTGCTATTATAAGGAAAGTCAAGCTGAATAGTCCCTTTAGCCAAAAACAGAACAATCCAATAATTTCTGTTCCAGAAACCTGCCACTTACAGGTTGAAGACTCCTTCCTCAGCAAAGGGTTCTTTCTTTTGGGGGGCTTTCCAGACACACCCTGCTGCATGATGCTGACCATTTTGATCTCCAACATTCTTCACGTGGCACTCCACCTTAGTTTTTAGGAGCGGCAGAAAGTCAGCATGCTATTCACATTGGTTATTGAACTTTTAAAGTTGTCTAAAGAAGTCCCTTTGGCAGCTCGGAAATTTAGTTGTTCAGTTCAATCGGTTAAGAGGCTCTCACGGTCATGATTAATCTCTAAAGAGGACACACGTGGTAACTGATCTCTCAGTCTGTATAACCAGAAACTTCACAAGTGCCTCAACAGTCGAGTCCAAATACTATTTTACTTCTCCTTCTCCTCCTCTTCCTCTTGTCCTCCTCCTTCTCTTTCTTCACTTTTTGGTTTCTGTTTGCTTTAAATATTTCATATTATCCTTTGTATGTAATAACTCATTCTTTTAGTTTTGATATTCTCTAAGAAACCAGTGAAGTCAGTTAGGAATGAATTGGATCATGTTCGATAGAAGCCATGAGTATAAGTAAGGCGCACCCAAGAGCTGATAGACTTCAGAGTATCTAGCATTCTGCTCTACATACCACACTCATTAAGCTGCTCTGGGTCAATTTAAGGATTTTCAGCATAAACCGTTAAGAGGCTCTCAAAGTTGTGATTAATTTGTTTACCAGGCTCTCCTTTCTTGCATGATCCCCTGTGTGTTTATAGTTCACCAATAATCCATGACCCACTGGAGTCATTTCAATTCCAGCCTAAGACTACTAGTCAATGCCAAACTACCATGGAAAGAATGCTAGAGGGAAGAGATGTCAAAAAACCTGGTTACTTGGTGGCCACATCCCTTTCCGTCCTGCTGCTTACTGGATTCAGCCTGTGGCTGCCACTTGGTTTAAGATGGAAAGAGGAGTTCTTCTCAAACTTGAATGTGCACAGACACACCGGAGATCTGGTTAACATTCAGAATGTGCTTCAATAAGTCTGGGGTGGGACCTGCGATTTTGCATTTCTAACAAGCTTCCCTCCCTGGTGGTGCTGATACTGGGGGCAAAGGACCACATTTTGAGAAGCAAGGAATTAGAGGATGTATTCGTCAGGGAGGCACTTAACATTCCAATTTGACTCAGGCTCCAGTAACAGTACATGGCCTAATATGATGTATAGCAAAGAAATATTGTCTTTTTAACGGCATTTTTTTTTTCTGACGTGTCCTCTGGGATCTAGCATAAAATGATTTCATTATATTTATCAAATACTCTCTGCAAAATGTATTGCTATAAAAATCAGTTAAGCATTTGTGACCAAAGAAAATGACTAAAGTGCTATAATTGTCTAAAGAGTGATATACGAGAAATTCACCAGAGCTATCAGGGTGCACAGGATCTTATAGCCTCTTTCATCCATCAAAGGTTTTCCTCCACAGATGTCAGCCAGGAGGTTATCTGTATCATAAACACTATGCAAAGCTTTTTGGATCCTTTCTCTGGGACAGGTTGCCTCCTTTGACTATGTTATTAATCAGGGCATAAACCACAGCCATAATGTTATCTGAGACTCAGAAGTTCACCGTGGCACACTAACTGCTGAGGAATTAGGAGTCGTGGGGTTGCTCTAACATAGAGAGTATTGTGCTGTGAAGATTACGAAATCTTATTAGAAAAAGCTCTGCCCCAGATCTGCAGCAGTTAAAATCAGAGTATTTCTTTCAGATACCTTAGGGAAGATGAAAAATGTTGGAACCTGTTTATATTTACTCATATGTACTCCCAGGATACAGAGTCGGCAGCAGGAGCTCAGCAGTCCTCACTTATTAGTACGAATTTCCCCTTTGGGGGGTTATTTAAAAATATTTGTACATATTTCAAATACTTCAATCTGGTTTGTGGCAAATGGTTGCTTAAGCAGCTTCTTAATTATTTCATTTGAGTTTTTGTAGAAGGACTGTTGCAGATATTTGGCACAAAGCTTGGATTTTTAAGGCCTTTTACTACCTCCTGAAGAGATTTCAGGAAAAGGAAAAAAAAAAATCAAGGGATGTTAAATTATTACTCTCTTTGTGTAGTGTGCACAAATAGAATTGATTGTGGACCTTGGTACAGGAAAGAAAGGCACAGCTGCAAGGTAATAATTTGTATGTGTGTTAAAATTATGTTCCTGCTATTTTGTCATAATATTCCAGAGTGAAGCTTTGGAAGAATGGCATGGTTATAATAGTAAATGGAGTCACTTGTAGATATCAGGTAATAAATTATCTCATGAACTTGGGGATACAATGTAAGCAAAATCGTTTAAAATCTAGGGTAGATAAATGGGAACAAATAAAAGCAAGTGTTATTTTCCAGTAATATCAGGTAGAATTATTCATGAGGGGAAGCAAATGAGTCAGATGCCAAACTTGGACTTGAGCAAATTGAGATAGCAGGTGTATGCCCAGGCCTGTTTCTGCCTTTACATGTGAACTCCCACGAGAAGCTGGAACGACGTGCAACACATGTGCAGGGATGCAGTCTAGTAGAATGTATGGACCGAGGACGTCTCAGACCCCGGGTCATTCTGGATTGTCACATGGACAATTTATTCTCTGTAGCTATGGGGAAAATGAGATGGTGTCACACCCTAGTTGATCCGATGGTGGCCCATCTGACACTGCTGGGCTAGGGACCAAGAGATAACCTCAAAACTGTCTCCCTGCTTTCCTAGTGATCTAATCATGCAGCCCGTTGTTTTTCATTCTCTATATTTATGCATGTCCGTATGTTTTATAAGTATAGGAAAGACCAGTACTATGAGGTGGGCTCGCCATTCCGCACTGTGGAACTGCCTTCCTCTGGCAGGTTGTACAGGATACAACCAATTAGGAACTATAATGATGCAAGCTTCACTTATGCCCTCTGTCTTCTCTCATTTCACCTTGTGTAATTTGGGTAGATGTGGCTGTTCATGAAGACCACTGGGTTATTAGAGTTTAGGAAAAAATCCGATGTTGAGTGACTGCAATGCCATAATTTGGGTCCTTCTGATTAGAATTATGTTGAATGATTCTCTCAAAGGATTAGTGGTACTTTCTGGTAAACAAAGTCTTTAGGACAAAACAAAGTGAGATTAAACCTACATGCATGTGTATGTATGTATGTACACACGTGTATGTATATATATATGTGCATGTGTATATGTATGTGTGTGTTTGCGTATGTGTATATGCATGTAAGTGTGCATTTGTGTTATGTGTATATGTGGGTACATGTGTGTCTGTGTCTGTGTATGTGTGTATGTATGCATGTGTGCATGTGTGTATGTGTATATATGTGTATGTGTGTGTGTATATCTTGCACCACATGAGCACCTTGGAAACTATCTCATTGACAATGATGGACAAGCGGTCCAAGTTCCTGGGCTTGGGGAGGAAAGGAACATCAGGGAAGGCAAAGACAGAGGAGACAACAACACCAAAATAACATTTTTGTTTTGCAAAAAAATCCACCATCTCCATCCTGTGCAGATCATTCTGTGGTCACTGCTTTGGCAACGACAAACACAGCTCTATGCCAAAACATTTTCATGGACCTCAGTCCATAGACATCAGCTTTATATAGAGCAGTGAATGGTCTTTGAATGCCTAGTGCTCACTACATTCATTTTAAAGGAATGAAACAAAATCCCATAACTCCAAGCCATGGACAGACACCCCTGTCTTGCCCAGTAAGAGATTTAAGTTTAGTCTAAGCAGAACATGTCTTCAGGCAGCCTACAATCTGGTCAAAAGCTTAAAAAAAAAAATCAAAAGCAAATAGCAGAGCTTGGAGTTTTCGTAGTACAAATAGCAGAGCTTGGAGTTTTCGTAGTACAAATAGTTCATTTTCACAAAGATGGAATCTGAAAAACAGGCTACGCCAGTTTCCCCAAGTCACACAGTTGGTAAGTGGCATAGCTGAGGTGACAACCCAGGCAATGTGACTCTACAGTTTGTTTCCTTGAGCTTATGCAATATCGCCTATCCCATAGAAGCCATGAGCTATAGGAGTTTCTTTGAAATTTGTTTTAAATCTATGCTGTTCCTTCCTTGCTTTCACAATTTGGCTGCCTCTATGTGTAATTCTTTCTGCTTGTGGGGTAGGGGAGGCAGTCATGAATCAGTCAATTATCCAACAAATTACTTATTTCATTATAAAAAGTACTTGGAAGCAAAGGGGACCATGGGAGTAAATGGCAGGGGTAGGGGTGGGAGTTCTAACTAAGGCCAAGGGTTGAGGAAGGAGTCCTTGAGGGGGTGATATGTGAGTTGAGTACTGATGGGTGAGTAGGCATTCATTGGGCGAAGGGGCTGTGGACAGTGTAGAGGAATAACAGAATTCCACGGAGAGGGAACAGCTAAGACCTTGAGGCAAAAGGAGCATAGGAGGGTCAGAAAGAGGACCGGCATAGCCGGTGAAGAGAATGCTATGACACAGGCTTAGAGGCCAGTGGGAAGGGATGGAGCAGGGCCTTGGAGACCATGGTAAAGAACTTGGTGTTTATTCCTAAGAACAGTGAGCTCTTGACACTCATTGAAGGGTGCTTTATCTCTGTCCACATAATAAATACTGTGGCAGGAGAGAAAAAACTGAGGTTTAAGTATTTGATTTTCCCTTGGACTTTAAACTGCAGATTTTCCCCCTCAGATGATCTAAGGCAGGAGAGTCAGTGTCCTTTCAAAGCAAGGTGTGAAACTAGCACTTCCTATTATCCTGACAGAGAGGGGAAGGACCACGCCTTAGAAGGGGCAAGATGCGAGCTGGTAGGTACTCAGGCTGTTAGAAATCAGGTTCTGTGCTCTCTGGCATATATCACCAGAGAACTGTAGTTTGCTTCTCCTGTCCCCATCTCATATTTGAAGTCTTGTATAACAAGGTTTGCTTTCAGACAGCCCTTAATCTTTTATTTTCAGTGGGTTCACAGGGTCATTCAGTCAATGCCTAAAAAAAGTCCCCAACTCATAAACTTTCATTTTGAAAGTTTATGTATCAGAAGGTGGGGTGACCTTGGACGTACCCCTTCAATCATTGAATAGGTGTGCTCTCCCGGGGTGCCTGAACCTGTGCTCTAGGCATTAGCTTTCCTCCTAGAAGTGAGGTTATAAATGGCCGTTCCATTCCTGGGCAAGCCCACAATTGCATTAACAACCTAATCTTCTGAGTCCAGGGAAAACAGACGATGCAGCTCAGAAGGGAGGAAAAGAATAGAATTTCCTTCCCTGTCTCCTGGGTGTGATTTAGAAAGAGGCACATTTTTGTCAAATTAGAGTGATAAAAGAAATCCTGCCTGCGTGGGGAGAGGGAGAGCTGCAAGGATAAGCAAAATCTCTGTTATTGAAGGGGGTCTGCAGAGTAGGACCTCCAAATCGGCTGGTGGCCAGCGGTGGAAGGGCATTGATGGGCACTGCCTCTGGCTGCAGTTAGCCTGGTCCTGCCACTGCTCTTGGAACCTGTTCAGAGTCCCCTTGTGGAAAAAGGAGGGCTGGATGACAGCTCCTTTGTTTCCTGACTTTCCAGAACTGAAACTGATCGCATGTGGGTGACTGGGTTCTCTGTCTCTTTGCCTTTTCTGTGTCTGATGCCTATTTTTGCAAAAAAAGTGGAATGATAGAAGCAGTCTTTACTATTTCTAGGAGAGAGAGTCACTGCCATGGAGATGAAAGGGAAAACAGCAAAAATCACCAAGCTCAGCTCCAGTGGTGGCCCCAGCCCTGCCCCGTGAAAAAGCCAGGATAGAGATGATAGTTTCAGGTGTGCCAGAAACCATGGGAAAATCCAGGCCAGAGCCACTGCAGGGTCTCTTGGGTGCTCCTCAGGGGCCAGGAGAACCACCATTGATCCTCAGTCCTTAGAATCAGAGAATAAAGCCAGAGGCTGAGTCTATAAGAGCAATCTCAGAGATAAGAATCTAAGCTCCTTGGGAGCAAAGACTGTGTCTTATGTCTTCTAGAATTCCCAGATCCTTTGTCCTCCAGGCAAAGGGAACAGTCAGATCCCAGAGACAGGAGGGGGCAGAGGGCAGTATACTCAGATGAAGTGAGGAGATGGAGTGAAAGATTGTTCTGTCTTGTCCACAGAGCCTTGAAAGGGGTCTCATTCCCCTGGGCTGATGGGGCAAGCCATTAAGAAGGAAGTACCTGTAATTATACTGGACGATTACAAGAGATATTTCACTTTCCCCAAAGACAATATTTTTGGAAGGCTTGAATATCTTACGTATTGGTTTCTGAAGTTATCAGGCTGACCAGAATGGCCTGTTTGGAGGTTTTGTGACAAGAAACCCACCCACTCTAGGTCAGGGTTTTCTGTTGTGTGTCCCACCAATTATCTGTTTTACTGGGCGTTCTTCCAAAACAGAAAAAAAAAAAAATAAATAAATAAAAAGAAGAGAAAGGGTTCTTTGCCAAATACCTGAGGAAATGGAGTGGACCACACCCATGCTTTGGAGCCGCATCATCTGAACAGCATAGAAAGCTCTAGATTCAGTCAACAGGCTTAGTTTTGTTAAACCTAGTGTCTCCTAAGCTTGAAAAAGATGGGACCTCATTGCCATATAGCAAATAATTCCTACACTTTGGAAAATGTTCCTGCTGTGGCGTGTTCTTAAAAAGCAGATTGGGATTTTATCTTTGGGGCAGATCACAGAATCATAGGAAGTTGAAATTTCCCCTGAGCAATCTGAACAACTTTTGGAGCACATGCCAGAGACAATGGCTCCCTTTCTTCATGGATCTGGATCTAGAGACAGGTGAAACCCAATAAAATCTGTCATTTTGATCTTCCTGTCAATAAAGGAACTAAGACACGTTGCTTCCCTGTCCTGTGTCCCATTTAGTCACCCGCCCTCTTGTATTCCTTCCCTCTGAAGGGTGTCCAGAGAAGGAAACGTGTGTCTCATTCAGTGAAACGTCATTGAGGTTTGTTGTAGTTAAGCAGAATTAGCATTTCCTATTTACAAGCATAATCCTTCTTTGCTATTCCCACCAGCAAGTTCTGGAGAAGTCAGACGGCATTCTTGGCGTTTACAGATGCAGAAAGCAGTGCACAGAGAATTTAGGGGGGGATAACAGGGTTCCTAGCTGGGCATGTCCTTTCTTGCGTTCCTCTAAAATGGGCTGTTACCCAGACAGCTCACAGAATAGGGTCATGACCCAAGAGGAATACAGCTGAGCTCGCTTCTTGAAACGACTCTTCACTTGTAGCTGGGTTTGCCAGCTTTGTGGTGATTTGTCAGGAGTAGCTTCTATTTTCATTACCGTGCTCTTTGCACAACTGAAAGAAAGACAGGCCTTTTGAAATAAACGGAGACATTTCTCCACTAGGTGGCACTACATCCTTTGTTCTCTGATGGATGCTTTTCTTCCCTAAAGTGTTGGGTTGGGGTGAAAACTCAGCAAAGAGAGTGTACATTCTTCATTTCTCTCACCTTGTTACGGGAACTACAGTATTTTGATTGAAAAATGTATGGAGAATGGGCTTGTTTGCATACTGGGAATAAGAGCTTCAGTGCGTTAGGATGCCCTGTGAAATACGGCAGATAGCTGAGTAGAATCAGACTGCCTGGCTTTTGAATTAGTTCCATGACTTGCTAGAGCCACAGAAAATGGAAAGTTATTTAATCTGTCAGTCATTTTATTTCTTATCGGTTTCTTTATCTGCTAAATAGCTGCTCCATAAGGTTGTGGAGTAAATGAAACCTATGCAAAGTACTTAGCCAATGACTGGGGACATGATAAGCCCTTGGTAAGTGTTAGTTGTTGCTGTTATATGTATTTTTGTTTTTCATTGACTCGATGCCCACTGACAGCTTCATGTTTTCATATAAAAATGGGAAATCCAGCGAGATTTGTATTTCTGGCAGGACTGCCCGGATGCCTTTGCTCCCCTTTGGGTTCCTGCACTCCCTTCACCTTCTTCACCCCTGGCATGATCTCTCATTTTCTAGAAAATGGTGTTCCTCAAACTTCAGTATCAGCAAACCACCTGAAAGGCTTGTTAAAACTCAGATTGCTGGAAGAGGATCTGATTCAGCAGTTCTGTGACGGGTAATTTCTGAATGTGCATTTCGAATAAACGTCCAGGTGACTCTGAGGCTGCTGGTGCCAGGCCCACGTCTACTGCCCTGGAGAGAATTGTTTTCACTCTGGCTTTCCCATCCCGTGACAGGCTTTTTTATGGCAGAGTAGGCTGCTCCTGCCCCGGCTGGCTCCCTTTCTCAGCTTGTCCTCCTATCTAAAATGCACATGTGTGTCCTTGAAAAAACAGATCAATCTCATTTATCTGCAATCCCTCCTCGTCATTTTTTATCACCACCTACCCCCATTACAATTTTGATCAGACTCGCATTAGACAAACACAGGGCTTCCCAATTGAGTGCTCTTGGTGGGGAGAGGGGGGTCAACAGACGGGCAAGGAATAACAGGTGATTCCGCTGTATTGAAAAATGACCTTTGGCACCACGCATGGTATATGGTTAATGTTCAAATGTATTTGCTGCATGAATAAATGCTCTGGGGAAGACACGTACAGTCTAGGAAAGAAGACCACCAACCAGAGAGCTTTCCATTTGTCAGTTGTGTGGCCCCAGGAAAGTCACTTTATAATCAAATCATGTCTTACAAATATTCGATGCTATTGTGAATTACAGCCTCGTATTGATCAGGATGACATTCTTTTAGGTTGAACTGTATAATATGGACTCTTTTTGACCATCTTTGGTTTATAAAAATGGCAGCTTTACATGATTCAACCTAATAAAATTTCTGTATTTTAATTTAGGCACATGCTTGATAAAACTATTTTTCCAATATGCTTTTAATTCTGAGGAATTGCATTTTTGCTTCTCTTTCTCTCACCACACATACAAATGTTGAGGGAATCTTTTAAAAATAAGCTTGATGTTGGCACTGTAAAACTTCAGTTTTATTCCTGTCCAAGATGATCCTCCGTCACTATTTTCTCATTGGAGGAATGGTTCTCCTCCATTTGGAAGCAACTGGCAGATGTTCCCTGCTGAGCTGGCTCTAGGGTTTCCTTGAATGCCATGGTGTTGAAATTCCACTGTGCAGAATTCTTTCTTCACGCTTTCCACCCCCTGCCCAGAAACTGCCTCCATTCCCTCCACCCCACTCACAGGGCATACTAATCTTTGTTTTAATCTTCTGCAATACTATCCATGCCTTTTCTCTCTCACTTTATAAACAATAATTACAACTATCTTGAGCATAGGCAAGTGAGATTAGCCTTGCAAACTGTACAACATAACTCAAGTTATTATTTAAGTTATGCAAGGCCCCATAACTTAATGGTCCTTAATGGGAAGGGTTTAAGTCCATCAGCTGCTAAATCCTAGAGCTTCTGGTGCTGGAAAGTCAGTAAGATACTAGGGGACAAGCAATGCCTTAGTACTATTCAATGGTCATTCAATAAATACTTACGGAGCACTGACTATGTTATTATATGCTGGGATATGTTTATTGGAATATGTGTATTAAGTCATTTTTACAACTGACAGCAAGCTTTGTTAGGGAGAAAGGTAAAGGAAAAAAATAAAAAGAGGATAGTAGTTGCCAAAGGCTGTGGGAGGAACTCTCTAAGGAGGGTTCAGCAGGATGTAGGAAGCTACAAAATAGACAAATTTCTCTATTTCATAATTTTACCTCATTTGACCATGTATAAGGGTAAAGTTGCTGAAGGCTGAATTAGCTGTATAATAACTTGATGTTTTAAACCAAGATATTTATTACACAAATCTCTACACAAGAGTACCCACGAAGAAGCCCTACCCCCACCTTGAATCTTTCCACCGCTCAATTGCTGGGTGACTTTGGGCAAGTTACTTAGCTGTTCGATGTCTCAGGTTCCTTATCAGTAAAAATGGAGATAATAATAGTAATACTTCATAGAGTTGTTGTGAGAATAACACAAAGTGCTTAGAGCAGTGGCATATTATAAGAATGTAAATATTAGTTATTTTTAGTTTCAAGAATATCCCAGAAGATGCTAAAAATATGTCTTAGTAATAGCTATATTCTCCTCTAGGAGCTGTGATAGCCTTCGCCTTTTTAAAGGTCTTCTGTATTGTTTTTTTCATAAATACTCAGTTTTAAACGGTCTTGAGATCGTTATTTCTTTTAAAAATCACTCAATGCCCTAATCCAGTAGGTTTATTATCAGTCAGTTCTTTTTTCCCTCTTGATATTTAGACTAAAACTTCTCTCTTCTTAATTCCAGTCTATTTTTCCTCATTAACATCCTTTTACTGTGCCGGTGACTTATTTTTTTTCTTTCTTCATGTTTACCTCTTCTTGATATTTACAGAAGTACAAGAGAGAATTTGTGAACTTAGGCAAACTCTTCGGAGAGAACTCCCCAGGGAGCTTTTACAGACATCCCAGTTTCCGTTATACAATCTGTAGGTAGCACAAGCAGAGAGCCATGGGAACTCTGGGGATTTCTCATGAATAAAAGCAGAGAAAAATCAAGAGCCACCCATTTGTGATTTAGGAAGAATGAGATTCTAGCCTTTCTTTTGAATTTCTTCAAGGGCTTTAAATTATGAGGTATACTCACGAAATACTACACAGTCTTCAGCATTCATGCTTCTGTGTTCAGAATTGGGCCAGGGGGTTTAATTCTAGCTGCGGTTCACCAGAAATTTCACAGTGGGATAATTGGGGGTCTCAAGGATCCTACCTTCATTTAGATTTTTTGTGCATATTGAAACTATATTTTGTGCTTTGACATTCTGTGATTATTTCATTTAGTTGTATCAGTCATATTGAAAAAAAAAACTTACAAGGTTTATTTATACTTCCTTTGCATTTTATACCATGGTTTCATTCTGGATACTTTTAAACCCCAAACGTATATCTAGACCTAAGCATTGAGCTTTATGAGACAAAATTTTTATGTCTAGTGAGTTTTCATAATTTTCCTATGTATCATATTGTTATCAGAGTATTTATTTCAAGATGTCATGTTCAGAGTTTAGTGAGGTCAAGTTTTAGCATCTGTTAAGAAGTTAAATTGTTGTTACTTTTCTTAAAAAACAAAACAAAAATGATTTTTTATCTTTGATTCCTTTAACAAAGGAAAAAATAGCACTGTTTTTATTCTATTACAAAATGGACCGTTTTAATTTTGAAGAAATCTAAGAATTTTGAAGAATCAGAAATTATGCCAGAGATGTGAACCTGGATTCAAAAGCTACATGTCGATTTATTCAAGCAAAAAGTCCGACTCCTTTTATGCTTCAGTTTTTATTCTAGCTTCCCAATAAGTCTTTATCCTTAATGCCCATCTGAGGAGGTGGCTAGGGTATGGCATCAAAATACTTCAATTTGAAAGTATGAAATTTCATTTTTCTCTCCTGTGCCTTCATTTTCTGCTCCATTTTATGTTTAAGGCAAGTTGGGTACGTGAATTACAATTAGTGCAAAGAGGACACAAAGTGAATATCATGTTGGTCAAACCAACTCATGTAAGTCGAGGGCTACCAGCCTCTCTGCTCTTGCCCCGAAGTCTTGTGGATCCCTAGGCTGCAGTTAGGGGTTGGTGGTGATAGTGGAGATAGTGGTCAAGTAATGGACATGGGGCTTGAGGACACAATGCCGCCTGGGATTACTGATGAGGTAGTAATTTATGGCAATGGCCAACTCCATGAGAGTGTGGAAACCAGCAAGCTCCAGATTTTTTTCCTCCCAGCTATCCTTACCACAGCTGGCATGACCATTTGCAAAGCAGATGGGAGGCCATCTTTCCATTGTTCTGTCCTCCATTTACATGCGCCTCGCCAGGCCTTGAGTTCATAGATGTTTCAATGAGGTGCCAGATCAACTGACATATCTCAGTTGGTGGGATGCTTGGAGTGTTCTGATAAACCTGAAAGCTTAGTCTTGCTTAACTAACTCAAGGACCTTTTAGCTTAAAAAAAATGGAATTAGGGCATCAGGCAAAGGTAGGCAGATGGCTGAAGGAGGTATTGTGACCTTGGCCTTGTGATGTGGTTTGTTCATTTAACTGCCTTTTGTAAAATAATGAACATCAATCAAATCAAGATTTTAGCACTAATGGAACAAAATAGCCACATCATTATTCCCGTGCAAGGAAAAACCGAAAACCAGACAACTTCAGCATGTTGCTTAATGTCACAAACAGTAGAATAGATAAGAGCACACTTGGAAATCCCTCCTGCCTTGTTATTAATCTATTCTTGCAAGCTGCGGACATCATCCCCTTTAGGATATGGTGAAAAGAATAAACGATTTCCTGGATTTGCTATAAGATTGAAATAGATTTGATTGTCTAAAATATTTTTCCTAGAATATTTGCAGCATTAGGATGAATGCTGAACATTTCTGAATTCTAATTGTAAGCGCTAATGTTGTGCATTAGCAATTAGCCTCAAGAAATTCTTACTTTGGGTGCCAAATTAAACTAAGTTACACTTACTAACTGACTAAACGTTTTTTTAGTTCAATGCTCACATTCCTACCATAATATTATACTTTACACTTTTCCTACTATTTTATAAAATAGTGGGAAGAGTGAAATATTTCGAGCTTTGAACCATGATTCTTCATGGCCTCCTGGAGCACTGTGATACGAAGACCCTAAAAATACTAATACTAACTGTCAGATGATATTATAAACTGTCTCAATGGATGGCATAACCTCCTGAGTAGGATGTCACTACCGAGAGGAATATCCCGAAACATGGCGGTATGGCAACATTTTTTTCCTAGAATTTGTCTATGTTTGCTAATCGGTCAACCCAGCTACATGCGCTATGTTCTTTAAACAAAAAATGTCACAGAAAAATCAAGCCAGTTATGTATAATATGGGGAGAAGTTCTGTATAAGTTGGTTTGGGAAGATCACCCAAAGTCTATCTATATTTAATAAGAGTCTCATCTAGATTCAGTATTCTATGCTATAATCTTATTTATTCTCAGAATGAAGCACAGCAAGACTGCTTCTACTTGAATTTGAGCCTCTGAAGGTTATCTATAAGCTTTAGAAAGTGACTCAGGTGAACAACTAGATTGTGATTTTCATTCTGAGCTGGTGCCTGGCCATTGCTATGGAAAGAAAGCCCACGTCTTGGTCATGAGTCAGGAAAGAGTAAAGGACCTTTTAGGATGATGATTTACCTGGCTGAGCATTAGTCCATGCTGGACTTGGAACACAGGATGTTTCATTAGCTGTGGGAAGTATAGCATGTTTTCTGACAAATATCCCCTAGAAATCAGATTCCAAAGCCCCCTTTATCCTTGGGTGGTTTAACGCTCCACACACTCTCTGCCTTGCTTTGTTAGAACCTGGACCCCTGCCATTCCTATGATAAAGGCAGTGGGGAATGTCTCACCTATCTTGGTAATATGAGCTTTTGTCCCATTCTCCAGGCAAGATTTCAAACTTTTAATTACCCACTTAGTAAAACCCAGATGTCCCATTTCAAAGACCTATTCCCATTAGGGAATTTTCATTTCCAAGCAATAGTTGGATGAAATCCTAGAGTTTTACTGCATCCCATTTCCAGCACTTTAGCTTCACTTTTTTTCCCTGAGTAAATAGGACCCTAAACTTTTAATTCTAAAAACCCATTTTAGATAGAATTGGGAGTATACCACAATCCACTACACTGAAGCTTTCCATCTAAGCGCTAACTGGTTCTTTTCAAAATATTTCTTAGCATGCATCTGGATCATAAACCTTCTTGGGGTGCTAAGAGGATAAGTGACTTTCAATTTGAAAATACATTACAAAGTGTTCCATCTCTTAAAGTTTAAGGAATACCCTAGTCAAGGTCTTAGAACATTTACCTGACAGTGATTTTGATAAACGGATTCATCACTGGGTTGGAAAAGGGCCAGAGTGAGATGGCTCTTGGACCAATTTACTGTGGCCATGTGTATTGGCAGAGAAGTATGCGTCTTGTGCGACCTTGTTTACACAGGATATTTTCACAGCTGTGCTAGCTGAAAGTCTCAGCTTCAATTGCTATCTCCATCGACCAAATTGGCTGGTCTAATCACCTGTTGATGGTGTTCTGCATCAAATAGCCATTTTCTAATTTCAAGAGAAGATAACTTGGGAATTTAAACTGGTTATATTGATGTGTAGGTAAAATAACAATGAAAGGATTTAGCGTTGATAATCACACTGAGATTTAAATTAAAGCAGAGATAATTAAAACTGCAACTTCGAGGTGTCCTTTCTATGACCTAGGGATGAGTGACTGTACTTCATAAGGGCAATTTCAGGCTAGGATGCAAACTGTGACCATTTCTGGGTAAGAAGTGATATTGTATACTCTGAAAGTTGCTTGCATAAGCATACAGGATCACAATAACTTTATTTCCCACAACTGGAATAGGCACAGATATACTTTGAATAGCTGGCAGAACCACAGGTTTCTAAACGCCAGGGTCATCATTCATGTTAAACTATGTATAAGCGGTGTCCTGGGAAGCACAGATGTACAGGGTTAGGATGGCAATGCAAAACTTTTCAATATTTTATTAAAGGTAGATCAGAGTTACTAGCAAAATAAAGGAGTCTTGACCTTCTGTATACTCTATATTTTAAAAAGTCAGAAAATTTGATGGTTTTACTCATTTCCATGGTGAATCACGTAACGTGTTCCATGGGTAGATAGGTAGGGCTCTGATTTGGAATGGAAAGTTCTATTTCTATAGATGAAATCTAAAAGACCCTTACAGAAACCTGCAAGTCCTCTGTTATTTATCAAAGGACAAGGATTTTCTTGTGGACACTTGAGACAAAACTAGTCTCAGTGGGCGTGGCAGCTTAAAAGTCAACAGTCTAATGTTATGGCTTTTATTTAAAATAAGATTTTACATGAGAGAGACAATATCAATTTCTCATTTATGTCGCAGATCCAGCCATCTTGATTTCTCTGATCCCAGGCTTTGCCTGCCTTCCTGCAACTGCACGTGGATTTATACCAACTCACTTTATGGAATACTTTTGCTCTCTCCTAGAATATTGGTTTTGTGAAAAACAATATCAGTTTTGTCATTCCTTCCATGTGATAATTTAGCATCGTTTGGCTAGATTTTAAGGGAATTCATGGTTTGTAAAACAAATTTACTTATTCAGAAAATATGTTTGTTCTCATGGCATTTTATTTGCAGTATGTTTTCTGTAAAGTATATTTCAAATAATTGATAACATGTGAGAGAAGCTATACATAACATTATATGAATCTTCTGTGTGTCTTAGTTGTGAATACCCAAATATACATTTTAGGGGAGTGACTTTTTTATTGATAGTTAAGCAACAGGAACATATATATGCTCTGAAATTGGTAAATGTATATGTCTATAGAAAAAGTGAAAATAATATTAAGCACTATCTTTTTTGTAGGTATACCAGCTTCTGAAGCTGATACCCGGCACTGTTTCTTTTATCCTGCTGTAGAAATTGAACCCTCCTTATATGATTAAGTTTTATGGTGATGGGTGCTATTAAGGAACATGGTGTTTGATTCTCACTTGCAGATTTTTTGAACACACTGGCAGAGAGGATGGGCCATCTTTAGGTAGCACGTGCTCTGGTCTAAATGCATATGAGTTTGCAGCATTTCTTTAATTGTCCAATTTGTTTTATATTACCAAGTGGTTTTGATTAATGAACCAAAACAAGCGAATTTGTGTACAGAAGACAGAAAGAATTATAACTCAGATGGTTGCTTTTAGGTCAGTACAAGTTACAATAGAAATACATAATCTTGTTATTGATGCAACATTAATTCCTTCCATATTGAGGGGGATGAAGTACCTAATTAAAATTCCAACATTTCTTTCCCCCTTTTTAATCTTCCTACACACTAGTAAATATCTACAGAACCATGAATGAAATATTTTAGCTTCCCAGACACTGTGGGCATTCATCAAAAACAGCTTCGATGGTACTAAGTACTGAGCGGTGTAAGCAATGAATGGCCTTTAACTCCACTTGTCCTTCTCCTGTCTTTTCAGGAGTGGAAAGCAGGTAGCCCTCCTCTGCCCTGAAGTACAGGAGCTTAAATTCTGTGTCTCCCTATTTCTATTGTTTTAAAGACATTTTTATTTAAACAGTTTTTCTTTCCTCTCCTTATTTAATAAGCACAAATAATGTGCTTACTGTATGACCAGAGTGTTCTAAGTGCTCTACAAATATTTATCCTCTTCCATTCTCTTATGTGTCCTTTTGTCCCTTCTTATCGCTGTTTCAATTACATTTATGTATTACCAACTTCAGAACAATTCTTTTTCCCCTCTCAGCATCAGGTAAATTCAAATAGTGCATCAATTTCTCATCGGATGTATATAGGAGACAATGCAAAGGTATCTCTGTGTAAGGATGGTGGGAAGTTCTCTGGGGTCTCTGGATGCCAAAGAAACCCACTGATCTGTGTACGTACTTTACATTTTGGTAAGATCAAGCTTTCTTTTTTCCCAACTGCATCCCTTCATTCAGTTTTACCTGCATGTTTAAAAGGCTTCTAGTCAAATAAAGTTGGAGAAGCACTGCCTCTAGTAAGCTGCTTGTCTGAAAAATCATAATAAATGTTTGCTGATTAAGAGTTCCTACAATCAAGGGATCTGTTTGTAGTATGGCATTTCCTCAAAAAAAAAATCAAACACTGAATTACCATATGCTCTAACAATTCCTCTCCTGGGTACGCACCCCCCAAAAACTTGAAACTAAGGACTCAAACAGATATTTGTACAGCAAGTTCCATGGCAACATGATTCACAATAGCCAAAAGGTGGAAGCAACCCAAGTTGAATGGATAAACAAAATGTGGTGTGTACATACAATAGGATATTATTCAGCCTTAAGAAGGAAGGAAATCCTGACACATGCTATAACATGGATGAAACTTGAAGATACTATACTCAATGAAAGCAGCCAGTCACAAAAGAACAAATACTGTACAATTCCATTTACATTAAGTACTTAGAGTAGTCAAATTCATAGAGACAGAAACTATAACGGTGGCCTCTAGAGGTTGCCGGGAGGGGTAATGGTGAGTTATTGTTTAATTAGTACAGAGTTTCAGTTTGGGAAGATGAAAAAGTTCTGGAGATGGTTAGTGGCGATGGTTGACAACAATGTGAATATAGTTAATACCACTGAACTGTCCACTTAAAATGATTAAGATGGTAAATTTTATGTGATACATATTTTACCAGAATAAAAAATAAAAAGAAAGAAATCTGTTTTAACCTAGCATTTCCCAGTTTATCTGATCATGAAACACTTTTTTAAGACAAAGTAACATAGTTATGAAAAACCTGGTCTATACGCTCAGCATTGAACTGAACAAATATGAGCTGTGATAATTTTTCTACCATACCTGAAACTCTTCTATTCCTCCTTAATTCATCGTTAAAACTCCTTGCTTGTATACAACTTATTTCTGACCACACCTGTATATGTCCTCAACTTAAAAAGGCCTCAAATTAAGAGAAATGTGGCAGTTAAAATCTATACAGCTTGATGGTGGTGAAACAAGAAAAGGAAATAGGTAGAGACTGTGCAGAAGTTTTAGTCTGGGTACATAGTAAGTGGGGGCTGCCATCATATCAAAGGGACCATGAGGGGGCAGAAGTTTGGGAAAGCAGGGGATTAAGAGATTGGCTTTGATCATGTAGACTAGACATCTTGTAGGGATGTTAGAACTCCAGGAGAAGGGATAATTATGACCAGGATCACAGAACACAAGGGTCTTTGGAATCAAGAGGAAAACTGAAGGGGTTAATCTTGGAAAAAGATGGGGGGCGTCTCTCACACTCCGATATGAGTTATCTAAGTCCCCTTTTCTAAGGTGAATTTACACTTAATGAGATGAAGGATTTGGAAGTAGCAAAGAAAATAATGCCTGGTAAGAGTGTCTGAACTGCTTCCTCTTATTCTGAATAATTTTCTGTTTTTGGAGGGTCTTTAGTTTTCGTTTTCAGAAATTCAGTATAAAGAATACATTTTAAAGGCTTTAATTGTGTCTATTATTATAAAGGCAGTAAAAGATATTAGAAGCATGATTTAAAAAGAATTCCTCTGACTTTGTTCTCTCATAACAAAAACTACATCAACCAATTAGTCTTCAGATGTTAGGAGTTAAGAACGCAGTAGTTTATAGTCAGACAAGAGGACAAATGACATCTCTGACCTCTGGAATAAAATATACTAAATGCCCTAGCCTTGCACCAAATGAATTAAAATTGTCTAGTTTTCAGTCACAATTTGAAATATAATACTCGTTACATGAAGACATCATCAAGTTTTAAGCAAAGGAAAAAAAAATACATTCATGCTGAGCCTATTGCTACGAGTGATGTGGTAGACAATAGCAGCGGATTTAGAATAGTGTAAATGAGGATAGATGACAGCCTTGTGTCCCTTAGGTTCAATGCCTACCACAATGCTGAGCACACAGTAGGTGCTCAAAAATGTTTGGCGAATGAATGGATCAATGATGGAATTGGTTTCTGAAGGTTAAGAACTGTTATCATCAAAGAGCTGAGCTGCAATGAAATGTGTTTCCTGAGTGCACTTTAATATTTTCACTGACATCTAAGAGTTAGGGGAGGGATCACAGGGTGTAAAAAGTGTTAGCACTCTGGAGAGAAAGGGATGGTTTATTGTACTTCCAACAAAGGTCAGTCCTGGGGAGTATTAATTGTAAGTGAAACTAAAGAACATTTGGGCTGAATGTCAGGGGGAGTTTTTGAAGAGTAAAGTGTGTTAAGCTTCATAACAGAGCCAGAGGTAGAAACTCAAGGGAACCGAAGGAAATCTCAATGTCTGGAGAATTTACAAGGAGACTGGACCACGTCCTGGAGGAGTGGTGGGGGAATCCTGCCCCTCAAAGGGGCATGCACTAGCAGAGCTTTCAGGGTTTTATCTTGTTTCTCTGTCGTGTACTGCTGCACTGGAATCTTCTAATTAAAAAGCAAACAAAAATATGCGTATGTGTGGTCTGGTAGAGGGGACTTAGCAACTTGGGGAATATCACAGTGAGAACAATACTATAAAGAGTGTATTTGGGAAAAGATGCTATGATCAGGCAAGATTCTGAGAGAGTAAGCAAGAAGCAAATAGTTCATTCTGCAGTCCTTTGAAATGGTGGATTTATCAACGATTCATATGATTAAATGTAAATGTCTACAACAAAAAAATAGTGTCCAACGCTAATTAGAAAAAGCGAACTAGTGAATTCCTTTTAGGTCTATGATTCTTGGAAAATTAAATTTGAGGACAGCAATGCCACATAGCTTAAACATGCTCAAAAATCTCTAATGTTCCTAGAGCTAAATATCTTCTAAAATCGGCCTACATAATGAAGCCTTTGTTATAGCTCAAATTTGCTTATATTATATTGAGAGAGTGCTTTGTGCTGCATATTTTGTATGTTAATTTTAAAATTTGAGCTATTCTCATCCAGAAAGTAGAAATTACAGGTCATTCCGTGGAACCCAATAAGGATTTTTATTATAAAATCAAAATAGCTTTAAATAAAAAATTTTCAACTCAACCACAATATAAATCTGCTGCCTTCAGCTTCCTTGTGTTACTATCTAAGTCTACTTGTCATTATAAGAAGGTCTGCTTCAAAAGATACTATATCTCTTCCCAACTTAGTATTTTAAAATTTTAATGAGACATGAGGCATGTGATTAATTTCATAAAACAATAGTATTTGTGAAAATAAATTTGGATGTCATTAGTTTTATAGACAGACAAATAGGTATATAGATAGACATAGACACACGGGTGAGAAAGAGAAAGGGAGAAAAGCGGGGAGGAGAAAGAGATATAACTGAGATCCCCTAATATATGTATCCTAAAAAGATTGTCATTTTGATTACAATAGAAACTTTCTACACTGGTTCATGATTTAACAGTTGGTTTTTTCATTGGTTGATAAATATATCATACCACATGGAGAATCTTTTTAAAAGACCAACTTTGCAGTGAAATATGCTAAATAAATAAGACTAAGTATCTTATTTTAAATGTAGTATGTGGGATAAAGCAAGAAAGATTTTCAGCAATTCTAGGCTCTGTTTTAGATGGTCTGACATGAAATGCAGGTTACATGAAATGTCCAAAATTCATGTTATGAAATTTGTACCTTTCTGGGGTGGGTAAGAAGTGAAGAGCTAGCGCGAGGGCATCTGAAGGAGACGTTGTATTGGTAGGAGGAGAGTCAGGATGGCTCAGCCCTCTTGCAGTTCCGACTGCCTGCTGGACATCTCCCCTGGGATGTCTCAATGGCACCTCAAAATCAATCATACTTCCTCTCCCAAACATGCTGCTCCTCTTCTAGTCCCTGTTGTAGTTAATGGGAACTACCTACCAGGCGCCCAAATAAAAGCGTAATCAGTAAAGCAGATGTACTCTGAGAGGCTCGTGTCCCCCTCACTGATTGGGGGGGCGCTGCCATGCCTCTGTAAGTGCCAGAGGGAGGACACTGATGTCCAATACAGCCCTAGTGCACAGTCACTTCAGTTTGTAGGTGTTGATTTGAATACAAACGGCTTTGAACAGAAATGCAAATGGTATTTACAAAGTATCTACAGGGTGAAAATAGCCATTTTGGTTTTTTTTCCTGAACAAGTATACTTTCTGTTGGGCGATTTAAATATTTTAATTATGAAATGGCAATCGTAAATGATATCAATTTTTACTAGTTTTCACTCTGCCTTTCCTTCTTTGCTTTATCACCTTCAGTAAGCAATACGATTTTATGAATTGCGGAACGGCAGTATCTGTGATAGTCCCTTATTCCTTGACTGGCTTTGACCTTGTGCATCAAGCGACTTTCCTGAGGATGCAAGTGACAGTAGATTCTCTGTTGAGATACCCCACAGACCTGTCTATAGCAGAGCCTTGGAGCCTGCGATTTAATCATGCTCATTCTTAATTTCATCAACCGTTCCATCAATGATTTGTAAGTCATCAGACTAGATATTATCAGCTCTTTACAAGACTGCTCAAGGTTGCCCATTTCAAAGGATGAGGTGACCTGGGTTTTTTTTCTGAGTCATGACTCCATATTTTAGATAATTTTGTGTAAGTGCTCAGACACTGCCACGTTTCCTTTTGACATTATTTTGTATACAAAGAAATCTAAGAAGGTTGGTTCCATTAGAAACATACATTAAAATTATCCAACTCCCATACTACTCTCATAATACATAAAAGTAATAATAATCATAACACTTCATATATGTCTCCTTGTAGCATAACCGCCACAAAAGAAATAGGTCTCATGATAGAGTTCTCTTTTTAGCATTCTCCATAGAATACATCAGGAGTAGGCTAAAGCAGATCTCCAATATCCAGTGAAATGAATAATATTTTGTGAACAAAGAGGGAAACATGCCTTTAGATTCCATCAAATATTTGGGACTTAAGAAAAGCAAAGGCTATAAAGATGGCTCTCAGAAGCCTCATCTTACCCAAGGTTGTGAGATGGTAATGGCATTCTTCCCAGCTTGCTTCGCAACCTACTTCTTAACGACAGAACCATCAGGCATGTCCCAAGGTGAGTCCCCAACCCTACCGCCCACTAAAATTAATTTCATTGCTGAGTTCAATGAGAAAGAAGGAATGGAAATGCAACAACAATATGAAATGTAGAGTAACTTTTTACTGTCTACTTGTTGGACTGTATAATATGTTTGGGAAGTTCACTATAACCTGATTCTTATCAGAAACATGTGGATTTACCACGTCTATGGAACAAGTTTAAGGACCATGCTTTCCTCGGTTCTGCCCCCTGGATAGGCTTGCTGTCCCGTTATGAAAAGTGCCTGTGCAACCTGGGGAAGGGCCCTTTGATCTTTCTTTGAAGCCCACATGAACCATTAGAGGAAAATCCAACTGAATCAACCAGTTCAGAGATACTTAACCATCCCAAAAGGCTCTTTTCCTGCTTTCGCACTCCTGAGAAGCCCTGGCTTTCGGTACTTTTGGTATCCCATGTTACAGAGCTCACAGAAAGATGGTTGGTCTTGAGAACGATGCTGACAGGACCGCCCGTTGGCTGTTCCTCCAGGCCTGTCTTCACTCAAAGGCCTTCACTCTACTGCCCATCCACAGTCAGCACTGGGAGGCTCAATGGAATTTATCTCTCCAGCTTTTCTAGCTGTAATTATAGTTTCTCATTTACAATGGAACGTTACACTCTTTTTGGAGCTACTTCATATATTTGGCAGCCAACTAAGGTGATTATATGTCCTGTTTTTCTTTCTTTCTGTCTTTCTTTTAAAACCGGGACAGGTCTTTGTTTTTGCTGAAGTTTGCCGTTTTCTCCTTGTTACTGATGTGCAGCTCCTTTGTGCTGACGGCCAAAAAAATTCTGGACTGCTGCCCTGTTTGCCTCCAGAGACTGATGCAAAGTCTTCAAAGCAAAGCCAGTGTTTTTTTTTTTTTCTTTTTTTTTCCTTTTTTTTTTTTTTCAAAATAGAGTTTACCAGAAACAAGACATCTTCATGCTTATGAGGACCTTGCTGTCTCCTGCAAAACTTTCAAAGGCTGACAGCCTGGACGTGTCCTCTCTGAGATTTGCAAATGTACTTGAAACCACTTGACAAAAAAAATGGTTTCAGCAAGGGCAACAATGAAGTTAAGCCTTCATTTTACTTTATTTTGTTTACTTTTTCATTTGGCACCAATAGAAAATGTTTAAACATATTTTCAGTGGGATGTTCTTTGGGCAGGTCCTGAAGAGGACTTTCTAGCAGTTCTTAGTAAATGTATGGTCGTGAACCAATTTGTTTGACCCAAGTTCCCCCAAACCCATGTGTGTTGCCACTGTCATGGAAAAGCTGTGTGACAGGCTCTAGGTAAAAGAAGCATGAACAGCTCCTTCTCTTATATGCACTGCAAAGAAGGCATGCTGCTGTCCTTTCCTGAAGCTGCACACGCTATAGCTGTCTTATTTACCTAAGACCTGATCTACCTAATTACTGAGATAGAAACAAACAAATCATCCATTCCTCTCCTCCAGACCATTTGAATACATTATCCATTTATTTGGTGTTTGGCTCGGGTTTTAATGAATCATTTAATAACCCATTCCCAGCAAGTTAAGTCGCCACCAGCTGGCAACCACAACTCACAGAGCTGTTCACTGTTGCAGCCAGGATCAGACCCCGCTGTAGCCTTCCTGTAGGGTATTATGTAGGTTTGTTCCAGCTATCATGGCAGGAGTTTCAAGCAAATCTGTGCCTTAGGTAATGAAATGGCCATGAGAACTATAAGCGTTTTGGAAAATAGGTGTCAGTTCCTATTGTAATGACTGGAAAGGTTATTGATAAATCTGTTTGAAGCCGATTATTGTCAGAGAGTGAGGCTCCAATCGACTCATGAGGACTTTAGGGGATCCACAAAAAGCTCCACCGCCTGCATCCATAGAAAGGTCATTTTGTATGGAAGGTCAATGGCACTCAGGAATGGAGAATAGATGACAGAATTGTCACAAAGGAGGACAGAATGCGTCCACATCAACTCTGCACTCTGTAGTTTTAAGAACAGCTTTTGTTTAACGGCATCCCTTCTCTACTCTTTTTTTTTTTAAGTAATAGAGTTTATCATTTTCTACTTTGATAATTAATTATTTATTATGCTTATTGTTTATGGTCTTTCTACCACTTCACCCGCTGCCTGGGATTTCCAACCCCAATGTCTACCCTCGTTAGTCTATGCGGTACGTAGGAGGCACTCAAAAAACAATGGTTACATAAATATGTGTAGTGCATGTTCAGTTTTTAAAAAGTCGAAAATGTAGAACCATATAAAAAATGAAATTGCCAGATAATAAAAGTCATCCGTTTATGCTAACCGGTTAAACAACATCGTTACCATTGTGGGAGGGCACATATACTTGCACCCTGCTACATGGATCTAGGTATTAATGTGTATACATCAAAATTAGTATGTTTTAAAGCTTCTCTCTCATTTGTTTCTGAGAATTCCCAAAGGGTGTCTCAGTCTGGTTCCTAACCAATCAATCTACATCAGTGGATCTCAGCTGGATTGGTTCTGCCCACCCCAGCCTCATGGGGACACTTGACAATGTCTGGAAACATTTTTGGTTGTTGCTGTTGGGGTCGGGGGTGGGAGTGCTACTGGCATCTAGTGGGTAGAGGCCAGGGATGTTGTTATGTTTCTGACAGCATCCAAGACAGTATCTGCTCCCCATTCCTCCCACCAACAAAGAATTGTCCAACCCAATGTCAGCGGTGCTGAGATCAGAGACCCTAATCTCCATTCTCCCTTTCCTGCTCTGCCCTCCTGGTCATGTCCCCAAATCCGTGAAGCCGACAAGTGAGGTCTCCTTCCACTGCTTCTCTGTTCATTATGCCAAGACTGAGGTCTTTGCCGAGTGTGCCATCACCATATCCTTGCACTGGTCACTCACTGCAGCTGGTGAAGCTTCTTGGAGAAGTCTCCTCTATTGCTGGCTCTACTCAGTATAGAAAAAGCAGCTCTTGCCAAGGGTGCCATCTCCGATCCTCTCAGCATTTCCAGATGGCTGGTGCCAAGCAGGCACCAGTGCAAAGACAGTGA
The DNA here is from genome assembly GCF_964194185.1 of Rhinolophus hipposideros. Lineage (NCBI taxonomy): Eukaryota > Metazoa > Chordata > Mammalia > Chiroptera > Rhinolophidae > Rhinolophus > Rhinolophus hipposideros. The sequence continues at coordinate 61,257,516 of NC_138049.1, read as the reverse complement.
GAAGTGCTCCCCGCCTTCCACCTCCCCCCGTCTGTGCTCTGCACATGGACACCGTGATTCAGAGGCTACTGAACTTGTGCCAGAGACTCAAAGAGATTCGCTTCTGACCATCATTTATTGTTTATTTTATTAATGGAAACACCTTTTCAGTTAATTCTCTTGGATTTTCAAGTACTTTTATATCATCTGAGAATAATGACAATTTGTTTTCTCATTCCTAGGACTGTGCTAGCCTATAAGTCACTTTTGTGGAAAGACAGGATAAAAAAGTACCTTATAGGTAGATGTCTCCACAAGGGTGGCTGGTTTGCTCCATCGAAAGAGCTTCTACGAAAAGTAGAACCAAGTGCTCCTTCTTTGGCAGATGCAACTCCCCTTCCTCTCTTCCCCCTCCCCAGGATACTGTGCATTGAGCAGAACAATGGCTGTATTTCAGCCCCTTTTAAGCTCTGGCTTGAAATCCTAGTGAGGGAACAGTCTGCTCACATATAGGAGGGGGTCCCACCCAGACCTCTTCATTTGAATTTTAATTTTTCCCCCTATTTCATGTGTTATTACTTTGGTCCAAAGCTGTAGAACAAGGTTAACTAGGAAAGGCAATAACAATGATTAGCTATTTGTTTCTTTAAAGTGTTTGAAACTGCATTTGTATTTCACCATTAAGTATGTTGACTGGTGATACATATTTGCTGATCGGAGACAGGTATGGGTTCATATTCACCTGCATAAATAAATCAATGGCTTTCCTATTTTCCAATAGTGACCAATTAGAAAATGGAAAATAGATCCTATCAATGACACCAAAAAAAACACATGAAAATAAACTTAACAAGAAATGTGCATGATATACATGAAAAAGATCACAAAACTCATTCAGAGCATTAAAAAAAGCTTTAATTAGTGGTAAGACATACTAATTGCTAGCTGAAAGGACTCCAAGTTGCAAAGATAATCAATTCCTCATAAATAAATATGTAAATTCAATGTGTCACAAATAAAAATCCCTGGAGGACTTTTATGTAAACTGATAAGCTGATTCTGAAGTTCTGGCCGAGTAAGTGCTCAAGTATAATTTAAAGTTGAGACACTTCAGAAGAGGGTGCTTGCAGTATGAAGATCCAATGTGTATAAACTATAATAATTTTGAAATTGTAGCACTGGTGCAAGAAAGGCAAATATATCAGTGTTACTAAAATATTTGAGATAGTCTAGAAAAATGTGTGTGTGGGTGTTTATAAAATTCATATATATATATATATATATATATATATATATATATATATATATATATACACACATATACATAACAATGTTAGCTTTCCAAATCAATGGTAAAATATAAACTACCAAATAGATGAATAAAGAATGTTGAAATAATTGTCTATCAATCTAACATAAAATAGGCACATCTCCTTCATATCACACACACACACAATCATCAAATGAATTTAAAACCTAAACATAGCAAATTAAAGTTAAATTATAGAAGAATTAGAATAAAACATGAGAGCTTTTGAGAAACATATAATTTAGAATATGCTAAGGTTTTCTCAAAAAAGACTTGAAATCTAGAAACAATGTAGGAAAAAAACCCAGAATTTTATAAAAATGATTAAAATTGGCTAGAAAAATGACCTGAAAATTTAAGGCAAGTGGCAAATTACAGGTTAGGATTAAAAAATAGGACACACATAGTAAGCAAAATGTTAACATCATATATATATATATATATATATATATATAGATAGATAGATAGATAGATAGATAGATAGATAGATAGATATATATGATGTTAACATCTTGTGTGAATATGTATATATATGTATATATATATACACACATGAGCATATATATATGGAGTTCTCTCACAAAGCATGATGACAAGTACTTTAGGAATAATCTCTTAATCACCATAACAGATGAGGAACTAAGGCACAGAGGGGTTATGTAACTTGTTCAAGTTCATACAGCTCAAAAGTAATGGAGACTAAATAAAGTTCAAGTTCAAGTTCAAGTTCATACAGCTCAAAAGTAATGGATTTCAATCCAGGCAGTCTCTCCACAGCTGTACTCTGAAATACCATGACTTCTTGCTTCCCAAACTGAAGCTACCAATATTGTGAATTTAAGCTTAAAGGAATTTCTCATATACCATATGTGACAGTTTCAATTGACACAAACTTTTAGAAAGGAGATTTAGTAGTAGTTAGAAATATTTAAAAGTATGATTTGAAGAATGATTTGAAGGGTCAACATCTAAAGTATGTTGACCCTTCAAATCATTAGTTCTCCTTGTTCTCATCAGGGCACAAGGACATTTCTATACTGTGTTTATACTTGGTGTCTAATTTGATAATATTCTGTCTCTCTCTGTAACTGTATCATATAAAGTTTTATTTACACAATGAAACATACTACAGACGTATATATGTGTATCTACCAGTCTGTTTATTTATTTCCTGAAAGAGTTCTGTTATTTCCTTAAAGAGAATACACACAAATCTGCTGCCAGTGCTTACCTCTTGGGAGGTGACAAATGGGAGATGCAGGTGTGGTTAGGGATGGGAACATTCACTTCTTAACATATAGATTTCTGCATTGTTAAATGTTACAGTGAGGCTGTGATATTTTTAAAAAATAATTAAAAGGGACTCGACTTTTAGTCAAAGTTTTAAAAGAGGCTCTTTTAAAATTGAGCAATGCCTTTCACATATTGTCCATTGTTTTTTCCTCATTATCATGACATAGTTTTTCTTATTTGGCTGATTGATTTGAAATGAAATATTTATAGATTTTCCTAATATTAGATGATCCTCATATTTATAAGATAAAGTCTTATTACTTTCAGAACTTGGTGTTCCACCAATATATGCTTAAATTGTATGGCTACTGTTTATTTAGAATTTTCAGATCTATTTTCACATACAAAAATGAGTCTATAATTATCTTTTTTGTGTGATATTTTTGTTAGGTTGTTAGAGCGTTAATGCTGGCTTTTTAAAATGAATTTGGTAGCTTTCCCTTTTTTTATACACTGTGCCAAAATTTGTGTGGTGATGAAATTAGATGTTACTTAATACTTTGAGGGAACTCACCAATAAAATTAATTTTTATAATTAGTCTTTGTTAAGTAAAACACTCTTTTTTTTTTTTTTTTTTTACTTCCAGTTTCTGGTTCTGCACATAAAGACCTTGGAAGTCACCACTCTGTTCTAAGAACAGACAAAAATATGAACAGACTAAAAATTCAACAACTCTTCTTGGATCTGTAAGAGAGGTAAGGACACAGGGCAAACTGCTGCCCCCAAGGTTAGAGAGACTGACAGGTGAATATAGGGAGTTGTGGTTTATTTGAGCAGAGACTCATGAGCAGAAACTGTTGTGGGAACCAGTGCTGAGGTAGGAAAACCTGAACTGTAAGTGATGCAACTCTAAGAGTTAAAAACTTCAGGGGGACCCAGTCATAGGGGGCCCCCATAATGTTGAGAAATTTACTTCTAGGAGCTTGACGATATTCCCACAGTAAATATTGGAGGGAAATGCCCTTGGACTTTTAGGGGGGTAGAGTAGGGAGGAGGAGGAACCATTTTTCAACATACTAGAACATTCTGTTCTTCTTAACAAGGCCTGCTTTCATTGTAATCTCATTAAGCAGAGCCTAACCCATTGGGGTCCTGCCACAGCCGAACTGACTTAGGGAAAGGAAATACCCAACTCCTGCCCATGGTAGCCATCCTGTCCCACCTAACAGAGGAGCAAAACACAAGAAACAATTGTGAAGTTCACAATCCAAAGACACAGACTCACTAAAAGACTGAGGCCTAATCAGAAGACTGTGGAAAGCTTCCCCCCTCACATACCTGACCACCATAGCACTAAAGGCCTATTTACAGCAGTTCCTTTTACAGTACATTGTGTCTGGCTATCAAGAAAATAATTACAAGGCATACCAAAAGACAAAACACACAATTTGAAAAATCAGAGCAAGCATCAGAACCAGACAAGGTAGGAATGTTGGACTTATCAGACTGGGAATATAAAATAACTATGATGAATGAAGTAAGGGCACTAATGAACAAAGTAGACAGAATAAAGAACAGATAGACAATGTAAGCAGAGAGATGGAAACTACAAGAAAGAACCAAAAAGTAATAGTAGAGATCAAAAACATTGAAACAAAAATGAAAAGGGCCTTTGATGGGCTTATTTGTAGACTGGACATAGTTTAGGAAAGAATCTCTGAGCTAGAAGATATATTAATAAAATTCTCAAAAATAGAACAAAGAGTGAAAAAACAAACAAACAAACAAAACAAAACAAAACACAAACCCAGAACAATATCCAAGGACTGTGTGACAGCTACAGAAGGTGTAACATACATGTAATGGAAATACAAGAAGGAGGAAAAAAGAAGATAAAGAAACAGAAGGTGTACATGAAACAATAATGACTGAGAATTGCACCAAATTAATGTCAGACACCAAACCACAGATCCAGGAAACAAAGAGAATGACAAGCAGGTTAAATACTACCCAAAACTGCATCCATTTTCATACTATAGGACATCAAATATAAGAAAAAAAATCCTGCAGGAAGCCAGAAAAAAAGTCACCTTACCTATAGAACAACAAAGATAAGAATTAAATCCACTTCTCTCAGAAATCATGCAAGCATCAAGAGAGTGTACTGAAATATTTAAAGTGTTAAGGAAATAAAAATGTCACTAACCTAGAATTCTGTACCCTATACAATTATCCTTCAAAAGTCAAGGAGAGAGATTTCACTTTTCTCGGACAAAAGAAAAATTGAGGGAATTTTTTGTTAATAGACCTGCCTTGCAAAAAATGTTTAGAAATTTTTAAGAGAGAAGAAAAAAGAATTTAGGTCAAAAACAGATCTACATAAAGAAAGGAAGAGCATCAAAGAAGGAATTAGTGAAAGTAAAATAAAAAAAAAAAAAGTTCATTATTCTTAATTGATCTAACACAACAATTTGTTCAAATAATCATAGCAACAATATATATGCTTATGTACGCTTACTTGTAAGTGAAATGAATAACAGCCGTGACACAAGGGACAGGAGAAAGGAATTAGGATTATTTTATTATTATAAGGTATTCACACTACATGTGAAATGGTACAGTGTTATGTGAAGAGGATTTGGATTAATTGTAAATGTATACTGCAAATTCTAGGGCAATCACTAAAAACAGTGAAAAAATTAAGTATGACTGATACACTAAAAAATAGAAGAGAAAATGAAACTTTGATAACCTAGATGAAATAGACCAATTCCTCAAAAGACACAATGTACTATAACTTACAAAAGGAGAAATAGACAATCTGACTAGGCCTTTCTCTATTTAAAAATTGAATCGATAATTAATAACCTTCAAAAACAGAAAGCAGCAGTTCCAAATGGGTTCACTGGTGGATTCTTCCAGACATTTAAGGAAGAAATTATACCAATTCTCTACAATACCTTTCAGAGGATAGAAGCAGAGAGAATACCTCTAACTCATTCCATGACATCAGCATTACCCTAGTACCAAAACCAGACAAAGACATTACAAGAAAAGAAAACTACAGATAATATAGACTAACATCTCTCATAAACATAGATGAGATCCTCAACAATAAAAAATCCTTAACAAAATGTTAATAAATTGAATCCAAAAAGTATAAAAAGAATTATACACCACCAACAACTGGGATTTATCCCAGGTATGTAGGAAACTTCATTAAAATTAAACACTTCTGCTCTGTGAAAGATAATATCAAGAAAATTAGAAGACAAACCATGAAAACTGCGAAAAAATATTTGCAAAAGACTCATGTGATGAAGGACTGCTATTCAAAATATACAAAGAAGTCTTCAAACTCAACCATAAGAAAACAAACAACATGATTAAAAAATGGACCAAAGATCTCAACAGACACTTCATCAAAAAACATGTACAGAAGGCAATAATCGTATGAAAAATGTTCCACATTTTATGCCATCAGGGAAATGCAAATTACAACAACACCACTAGACACCTGTTAGAATGGCCACAATTCTAGAACACTGACAATACCTAATGATGGCAAAGATGTGGAGTAAAAGGAACTCTCATATATTACTGGTGAGAATGCAACAGGATACAGCCACTTTGGAAGACAGTTGGAGGTTTTTTATAAAACTAAACATATTGGAATACTTCAGAGATAATGTGCGTTGGGTCCAGAGCTCCACAATAAAGCGAGTATCTTAATAAAGTGAGCTGTAATCTTTTTTAGGGTCTTGGTTTAGGGTCTTGCCTTCAAGTTGTCAAAATGCAGGATCTGTGAAGTTCAATAAGGGAAGCACAATAAAATGAGGTTACATCTTGACTTCACCATATATTCCAGCAGTCATGTTCCTTGGTATTTACTCAAATAATTTGAAAACTTATTTGAATACAAAAACCTGTACGTGGATGTTTACAGAAGCATTATTCATAATTGCTAAAACTTGGAAGCAATCAAGATGTCCTTCAGCAGGTGAATGAATAAATCAACTGTGTTACATCAAGAAAAGAGTATTTATTCTGTGCTAAAAATAAATGAGCTATCAAACCATGAGAAGACATGGAGGAAACTTAAACTCATATTACTAAGTGAAAGAAACCAATCTAAAAAGATACTGTATGATTTTAACTCTATGACGTTTTCGAAAGGCAAAACTATGGAGACAAAAAAGGCCAGTGATTTTCAGGGGTGGTAGGGTAGAGAGATGAGTAGGCAGAGCACAGAGGATTTGAGGAGCAGTGAAAAGACGCTGTATGATATTATAATGATGGATTATACTTTTGTCCAAACCCGTAGAATGTAAAATACCGAGATTGAACCGTAAGGTAAACTTCAAACTTTAGGTGATCATGATGTGTTAGTGTAGGCTCCTCTTTGGTAAAAAAATGGTAAGTGATGTCGATAACTGGGGAAGGCTATGCATGTGTGGGGACAGGAGGTCTATGGGAAATCTCTGTACCTTCCTCTCAATTCGGTAAACCTAAAATTGTTCTAGAAATAGTCTTTTTTTTTTTTTTTTGGTATCTTCAGAGTTTCTCCTACTTCCTGAATTATTGATTACATCTGTTTTACCAAAAAATTGAATTTAATTCAATTTTTAACTTTTATACATAGTAGTTCCTTATGATTTATAATTCTCTCTATATCCTGTAGCCCTTTGGGAATTTAATTTTTATTTGTACTCTTCTTTCATTAATTAGATTTTCTAGAGATTTGCCTATATTCCTTTTTTTTTTTTCCCTAAGAACCAGCTCTTATTTTTTTAAGGATTCAAATTAGAGTATTTGCTTTGATTTACATTTTTGGAATATTTACTTTTTGACATTACTCATTAGTTTGTTTTCCTAAAATAACTTTTTTAGGAAATATGCCTGTGTTTTATTTTCCTCCCTTAGATTTGATATACAGACTTGATGTTAATAATCTCATTTTGTTTATGCAAAACTGGTCATCCACAAAGTTAAAATTATGCCCTTAGCTACTGTCCCCATTTCATGTAGAGTGGCAATTCTAATGAATATGTAAATATGGTGATTACTTTTAGAACAAAATACATATATGTTTACAAATAAATAGCTCTCTTTTTGTTGTTGTTCTTACAGAATCATAGAGGCATTAAATGGAACTGATTATGGAGTGGTATATATAATAAAATAGACAGTTTACTTAGGGGGGAAACATCTCAGTATCTTAATAGAAATTTCTAGACTGAAGGAAGGAATTCTTATCCCCAGCTAACACCTATACAGTGAGGAAGGCAAAGGATATGCATTTACACAGAATAAAAAGAGAGGAATGTGTGCAGTTTCTTTTTTCTGCTATCTTGTTTCTCATGTGATGGCTGATAAAACACGTCTGAGTATTTAGTTCTATTTAAATAGCTGACGTTCTCAATGGTATTTCAGAACAACCTAGCCCAGTGTTTTTAATTCATTCAGTTAGGTGGAAAGATTTGGAGCATGGTTTGGAAAACGCCTTTTTGGAAACATCCTGAATTCTAGATAAGAGAGAAATGCCATAGATGCTATAAGAACAAATGAATTAGCACAAGGCTATGGGAAGGTTCTCAGTTTGAGAGTCAGTTAGGGCTTTGCTTAATCCTGGTCCCTGGGGGGCAAGATAGTGAACCTGAACTTCATCATCTTCAACTGATAAGGAATAGTACTTACCTTGCAGGGCTCTTGTGAGGATTAAATGTAAACTATATGAAAAACATTTTTAGAACTCTATATAAAACACTTTTAAAACACTGTCGAATAAGTGGTTAATCTATTTTTACTATGATGATGTGACTATTATTTCAAAAAAAGAGATCCAATGTCTTTTGTGATTTCCAACTGAAGGCATTCCTGACATTCTTCAGTCATATCCTTGGCACGCTTCTGTCATTCAGCCCTGTAATTACTTTTACGATACAGGCAATTCAGTTCCACAAACATTTACCAAGTGCCTGTTCTGCTCAAGACTAGAGTCTAGGTGGTAGAAATACGAGGGAAATGAGGCTCCTCTTAATAAATGTAGATTCATATTCATAAATTCACACGCTGACTATTTGACCCATCAAACAATTCTGATTGGCAAACACCATATGTCCGACACTGTCCTCTAAGTTCGATTTGCCAGAGGCATTACTCCTCTGAGTACCATGGAATTTTCCTGCTCTCAGTCATTAAACTTGTCTTACTTTTATGTGAAATCAGATGTGAGAACAGGAAGAACCTGGGAAGAACTTTTGGCCTTTCAATGGTCCAAAGTGGAAACAGTTACATTTTATTAAAAATGAGGGGAGTTTAGCAAAGCGTTTTAAAATAGAATGATATGGGAGCTCAGCAGGTCATGGAAATGCTTTCAGAGGAATTTGCACAAGGACTCTCTTAGGGGGTAAAGATCAAAGATCAGCCATCCACAGCATAAAGGGTGCAGTGTTTTTCATCTTAGCCTGTTCAATATCATAAATAAACAGGGATATTGTGTGCATGGCTTGGTTGTGGCTCTCTGGATTTGTGAGGTAAGGAAGCATAATTTCTACATATGAAAGGAATGTGAGGGGGATGTAATAAACTTTCAAATTTCAGGGGTGTAAAAAGTGGGCTTCCATTCAATATTTATGTGTAATCCTCTAGGATTCTGTGAATTAGTCTTTCCTTTCTATTGTGACATGTTTGATTTAAAAGGAATTCAAGTTCGTGTATTTAACAAAAGTTACCTTCACTAACTGGTTTTCTTTTCTCTGTCAGAAATTATTAAGAGAACCAGCTTTTAAAATGAGTTTATAAAATCGGAATTTTCACACATTCACTTAACAGCCCCACACAATACAACATATAGTGATCATCCAAAATAAATATGAAAAGACAATTTAGATCAGAACATTTTGATTTTCTTCTATGACCGAGTAAGGAAGAAAATACCAGATAAGGCATATAAAAATCTTTGGTACTCTTTTTGAACTAAACTCTCCTGGCAAGTAAGGGAAATCTGGATTAGACTATTTCCTTTCAGTTATCCGTGGGCATGTATCTGCTTGGGTTAAATATGATCTTAAGTAAATAGAGGCAAAAGTGGGTGAATGGGAAGTTTAGAATGTCTACTTACTCTGTCTATATTATGCAAGTATCGAGTGCACCAGTGTTGTGCAGAATGTTCTGTGAAACAGTATTTCTGAGCTATTAATTGGTATTAAATACCTCTAAAGGGTCTCGCCGTCAAATGAGTTTTAACTAAATTAAAGAGGTTTGATCAGTGCATTCAGTATTCAATAAACTTTATGAATTTCCAAGAAGTCAATATAATATCTGTTATTTCCTAAATTTACTCAAAGAATTTGTGTGTATAATTTTTCTAGATTATTTTTTTCCAGGATGTGCTACTTGGAGACACAATATTACAGATACAATTCTTAAATTATTTACTTATTACAATTCTCCCTTTTTTCTCAATGTTTGGGCTTCTCAATTTTGTCCTTGGTAACATTATGGAGTGGAGTCAGACCATCTGCTAGAGTCACTTCACATGACTAAGGAAAGTGTTACTGTGGACTCATCAGTGATATTTGAACCATAGCATTAGTCAGAGGGAATATATGGGAATACTCTACTCTATGTTATTTGGACAACTACAGAGAGTTATATTTGTCCTGAGGAATGGATTTTAAGAGGTTTACATCTAACAGGAGTTTAAGTTCATAGAAAACAACATAATAATGAGTGCCACGTAAAGCCTTTTAACAGAAAAATATGGAAGAAGTTGGAAACATTTAACCTGAATACAAAACTACTTAAAAACTACTAAGTCTTTAAACACTTGTAAGAATGACATTTAGAAGAGTAACTACATGTGTGTCATAAGAGACAAAACTTGATCTAATATGTAGACATTACCAGGTTGCAGATTTTCTGACTCTAGGTAATGCTTGTTGTCAGAATTATCCAAGTATGTCTGTGTGCCCTTAGGAGGCAGTGTTGCTCAGACTTCAGCTGAATGAGTGCTCAGCAGGAACATTTGACAGGGACGTGGGGGTAGACTTAGTTAAAAAACCGAAGGATGAGATGACAAATAAGATCCTCTTGACCTAAAGATTTTGTAAATTTCACTATAAATTGTCACATTAAATTAGAATCCATGTATAGAGGAATTTTTTGTACCTCAATTCACAAGATTCTTATTTCAAGCAATTTCGTAAAAACATGGTATTATTTCAACAGATGCATTTGAAGTTCTTTAGGACTCTTCTGTGTGTATTTTTGTAAATAATTTGGAGAATAGAACTTTTAAGTAAATTGTTCAGTCCTTTGAGAAGTAGAAACGAACTAACAAATGACTTCAGATTTGATAAATGTTTGATTTAGTGACAGAGTAAAGAGAGCCATGACAAAACCCAGATTATATAGCCAGAGCACAGAAAGACATTTTAAAAATCTGCTATTTTTATAAACTAAATTCAGCTACTGTCCTAATGTCATTAGTATAGTCACCTTGAAATAATATTGAAAATAATAGCTGTCTTTGTTTTCTTTTCAAGTCAGCTTACCCTGAGACAGGCACATTTGTGCCTCATGGTAACCCAGTGGAGTAAGAACTATTATTACTACAAATTATGAAACTAAGACTATAAGAAATGAAGCAACTTATTCAGTCACCGTAGCAGAAATTTCTAGTTGTTCCAGAAATATCACTTTCCTCTTTGGAGTCAAAAACATATTTCATGTTTTTCAGCTTCCCCTGCAGTTAGATGTGGACATGTGACCTAAGTTCTAGTCTATGGAATGAAAGCAGAATTGATTAAGGCCTTCTACACATCATGGCTTTTCAAAAGCAGATTTTTCCCTCATACGTCCTTTCCCTTTCGAACAATCAATCGGAATAAAGAACAACAAAGCCCTGAACAATTTGAGACCTTAAGATAGAAGATTAATCACCACCAGGAGGAAGGCCACCCACCTAACAAGCAGAAACATTTGCCTTGGACTATTATGTGAGTGAGAAATAAACCTCTGGTATATATTTTGAGGTCTGTTTATTATAGCAGCTAATATTACCCTGATATGCCACATAGCTGGTAGATGGTGGAGATAATTTTTAGACCCAAACTGTGTGATTCAAACACCATACTTTTTGTCACTAAACTAGCCCTCTTTTTTCCTATTATTGATTGTGATTAGTACTGAAACATTGACATTTTTACCTTTTTGATCATCAAAATGCATTTTTAAGATGGCTGATCAAAGTGTACTTGTTAATTCTGTGATCACAGAACTTATATTTTTCAGGACAATGATAACTAATCCTAATTCCAGAATTTTAGCCTCATTTAGTTTTACATTCAAGAAGTTGGAAAACCTTTATTTTATTGAAACAAACAAGTTATCCTTAGAAAATAAAAGAGGAGAGAGTGAAGGAGATAAAATAAAGAAATGGATTTAAAACATAGCCCTGTTTATTATGCTTATGCAATGTTCATATATTATTCATAGTTCATAAATTTATTATTTAAAATTATAAGCACTTGTGATATTGCAATTTATAATAAAATATAAACATGCATGTATGTATATATTTGGTCTTTCTCCCCTTTTCTGGCACAGGACGAATAGAATTTCCTAAGTATTTAGAAACATAAAAGTGTTTTTTTATTATGTCAATGAGGTGACTTTTGCAAATCACCTAAAGATGGGGCCTGGTTGCTAGGAGAACCAACCATTTGATTAGAGGATTAAACCATTTAGTCGCACACCCCTGACCTCTGGGGAGGGGAGGGGAAGGAAGTTGGATGTTGAATCAATTGCTAATGGTCAATGATTTCATCAATAATGTCTGTGTAATGAAGCCTTCATAAAAACTCAAAAGAAAGGGGTTCAGATAGCTTTTAAGTTCATGGACACATGGAGTTTTGGGGACAGAGGCCTACTCAGAGAGGATATGGAAGAGCTGCACCCCTTCCCCATACCTAGCCCTCTGCATCTCTCCTTTCTGGCTGTTTCTGAGTTATGTCTTTTTATAACAAACCAGATTCTAGTAAATGCAACGTTTCTATGAGTTCTGTGAGGCACTCTAGCAAATTAATTGAACCTAAGGTGTGTGTGTGTGAGGGGTCATTGGAACCTCTAATTTATAGCCATTTGGTCAGAAGACCAGGTGACAACTTGGTCTTGAGATTGGCATCTGAAGTATGTGTGGAGGAGTCAACCTTGTAGGACTGAGCCTTAACACGTGGAATTGGATGCTATCTCTGGCTAGATAGTGTCAGGACTGAGTTGAATTTTAGGACACCCAGCTGGTGTGGGAAGAATGCTTGTTGGTGCTATGGAGGCATGGGAATTAGAGATCAGAATCCTCTAGCACCCAATAGGTGTACTATTACTATGATGATTAAAAGTGTAGTATTATGATGATGATTCTCATTTTATGCATAAGAATGTTAAGGCACAGATTAGGTCATTTTCCCAAGATTATACCCAGATACTCTGCTTTGGAGGCTTTGGTCTCAAACTCTATGGCAAACTGCCTGAGATAAGTGTGGCAGGGCAGTCAAAGTATTATGCTCCTTAATCTGGAGAGAAAAGACAGGAACGTGTCAATAATTCTCCATTAAGTATGTAATAGATTTATACAAGGAGAGTGCTGACTCTTACTCTTCAGTAGGAATTGACCTTATCATTCTTGTGACTTATTTTATAAAACATCATCAAATACATCTTTACATTAAGGATTGCTGAACGCTTAATTAGAATACAGAGGAGATGGAAAAATTTCCTTTTCTGAAACACATTTTTAAGAGTAAGATAAAGAATAGCATCCTCATGTTTTAGGTGGTTTATGTGTAGTTGAATTGGAAGTTAAGGGAATAAACTAGAGCTTTGGGTGCTTATGTGGGAGACCGTGTGAGATACCAGCTAATAATATTACCCCTTTTACTTTATGTAGGCTTTGTACCATGTGTTGGACCACATGATTCTGCCATTATGCCTGGCTAATTGAACAAGGACTGTCACCAGGGGAAGGTGTCTATGACTTGGCTAGTGGTCTTTCTACCTAAGAAGTTCTGTCCGATTAGAATACCCTCAGATAAGATGGCATATGGTCAACCTTATGGGAAGCCTTTTTCATAGTAAATATAAATATGAGGCATAAAGAGGAATAATCAGCAAACACCAGAGAAACAGATGCTGAGGACTCATAAAAGCAAAACAGTAAGTGAAGCCCTGAAGTGGAAAAAAGAATTGTGACAGTGTTATAGGACTATTTAAAAATAATAGCTGTCTTTCTTCATGTCCCCATGTTATTTATATATAAGCACCATGCTCATTAATCAACTATATTAGTTTTCCATTACTGCTGTATCAAATTAGCACAAACTTAGTGGCTTAAAACAATAAAAAAAATACTATCTTACAGTTCTTGAGGACAGAAGTCTGAAATGGGTCTTATTGGGCTAAAGTGAAGGTCTCAGCGGGACGTGTTCCTATCTGGAGACTTTGGGGAGAATCCTTTCCCCCCCACCTTTTTCAGCTTCTAGAAGATGTCTGTATTCTTTGGTTCATGGTCCTCTCCATCTTCAAAGCCAGCAGTGGCTAGTCAACTCTTTCTCATGATGCCACCTCTCTGGTTCTACTGCCTCTTCTGCCTCCTCTAGTTAAGGAACCTTGTGATTACGTTGGACCTACCCAGGTAATCTAGAATAATCTCTTTATTTTCAAGTAATCCTTAATTACATTTGCAACCTTAATTTCCTTTTGCCATGTAAGATAACATACTCATAAGTCCTGGGAATTAGGACATGGATATCTTTGGGATACATTATTCTCTCTACCACTCAAGTGTTATACAAGTGCTATTTTTTTTGTAAATATTAAACTGCAAATATTAAATTCAACATCTTGTTTCCTTGCAAGTTTCTACCACTGATACTTAGTAATGAGATTTAAGGCTCTATGATATAAGTGGTCTAATAGTTAACCTCTTTAGATAGACTATGGTGTTTAAGTAAGGAGCCCAGAAGCAGGAAAAGACAGTAGGGCAATCCTATCCTATGTGGCTCCAGTATGTCCTGAATTTGAGTATATGAGATGATAATTTGTCCAGTACTCAGAACGACGGAGTGTTATAATAAGTGTTGAGCATCATTCAGATCTAAGTGACAAATAAGGTGTCATAGTTTTTTAGTAAATATTTTATATGCTAGTGTTCGCAAGAAAGTAAACATAAATATGATTATTCTAGTGCACACTCAGAAGCACACATTTTTTTAACAGAGTATCATAGTGAGAGTTTGAATTGACTGTGTAATTCTCTACTAAATTTCTCAAGTGTGACAGTGATTCCCTTATATGATTTTCCTAAAAACTATTCTCTTCTGATAGCATCTATCAATTAATGGGGGTCTTATTACCTTCATGAGTCACTGCAGTATTTTGATTGTTGTCTGGGGTGACTTATGCATAAACATATCCGATTGAACATGTACATTTATCTCTGTTCCATCCCTAAAATGACAATAAGAGACTAAAAAAAAAAAAAAGAAAAAAAACAGATGCCAACCCATAAGGATACACAAATGGAGAAGAAACAGTAGATAAGAAAGGAAACACAATTTTGGAAGATGAAGAATGAATGAAGAAGTGAAGTGGCAAATGACTTAAATGAAGAGATTGAAACAAAAGTGCCTGTAGAAAGTGGTGAGGATGAGAAGCAAGGTGATGAGCCCTGCAGAACTCTAGAAAAGCCCAGGATATAATGGCCTCTAGTATTATGAAAAGTGCAGGAGGCTACCTCATGGCAGATGGACTGACTGGAAGTTGTTTACAAAGCAGTTAGACTTTCCAATCTCCATTTCATGTTGAGTTTCTGGATTCAGTGACACCAGGGATAATAGAATAACTTGCCAATGACTCTATTCCAAATTCGAAAGTCAACATGCTCTGTCCATTCACACAGAGCTTTCAGTCAGGTTTTCAGTGTGTCACTCTTTATTTTCAATTTTTATTAAATTTATTGGGGTGACATTGGTTAATAAAATTATATAGGTTTCAGGTATACCACTGTATAAAAAATATGTGGTACATATATACAATAGAATATTAGCCATAAGAAAAGATGAAATACCTCCATTTACAACAACATGGATAAATCTTGAGAATATCATGCTAAGTGAAATAAGTCAGATGGAAAAGTGGAGAACCATATAATTTCATTCATATGTGGGACATAAAACTGGAAGCAACAAATGAATAAGACAAACAAACAAAAACTCATAGACACAGACAACATTTACTGGTTACCAGAGGGAAAGGGGGGAGTGGAGTGGTAGGAAAGGGTAGTGTGTTACTTTTGATTATAAACAGTCACATTTGAGGAAATCCTCCACCACAAAACTTTGAGATCAAAATCAATAAAAGAATTGTGTACAGAAGACAGACAACACAGAGAGTAGAAAACAAAACAAAACAAAAACTTCAGAACTACCATTAAACTTAAAGAGAAAATAGTGTATCAAAAAAACAAGGACAATTGAAGGATAGTAAAAGGCTCATGGAAATCATCGAAGAAACAAATGATTAACATATTCTAGATTACAAAGACATGAGCCTTGGATTGAAAGAGCTCACCAAATGCTAGGCATGATTAATAAGAAATAAGCAAACCAAAATCCATATCTAGAAACGTCACAGAATTTTAGACCACCAGGGATTAAAAAAAGATGATCCTAGGATCTTTCCAAGGGGCTGGTTTGGGGGGGTCGGCCCAAAACATATGTAAAAATGAAAATCAAAATTGCAATAGCAATACTGGATATTAAAAGAAGGTGGATCAATGGCTACAGAGTTCTACGTGAGTAAAATTTATTTTTAACCTTGAATTTGATAGCCAGTACTATAGTGAACAAACACTTAGTGTGGCTGCCATGATCCCTGACTCCTGGCATTCCTGTCCTTGTGTGATGCATTTCCCTTCAGACAGGGTAGGACCTGTGACTTGCTTCTAACCAACAGAATATGGTAAAAGTGATAGGATGTATATGAGTGCTTGCATATGTTCTACAGAATTGTAAAAACTGTCTATTTTTCTTTTGCTAGCTTTGAGAGACCAAACAATCATGTGGGGAAACCCCATATGACAAGGAACTTCTTGGAGCTGATAGTGGTCTTTGGCTACAGCCAGCAAGAAACGGAGACTTAAACTGTCAGTCCTTAAAGGTAGGGACCTGAACCCTGGTAATAACCTGTGTGAGCTTAGAAGCCAATCCTTCCCTCATCAGTTCTCAGATGAAACTGCATTTCCAGTTTACACCTTGACTGCAGCCCTGGGAGGGGCCAGTTAGTCTGTGCCCCAACGCATGACCTACAGGAACTGTGTGTTGTTTTAAGGTGCTAAGTTTGTGGTCATATTGTTTCACAGCAGTATTGTTTCATAGCAAATTTATTTAAATGGGAAGGTAGAGTTAAGATATTTTCAGACATATTTGTCTTACACAATCTTAAACTTGACTGAAAGTCAACTCCTCAGAGCTCCACATCTGTCGAATATGGATGGCATTCAAGAAAATCTAAGACGTGAAAGAGTACTACAAGATAGGCAAGAAAATCAGACTGACAAGTGGTATTTATGGTGGGGAACACTTCATCATGAGCAATATCAGACTTCTGAGAAAAAAGTAAGAACCACACAATCTATTTCTTTGTAACAACACCACACTGTTCAGAGTACTGTGCTATGTAAATAGTATATAAATAAATTGATGAGTAAGAGAATTATTGAAATAGAACTATAAGAAACTCAAACCAACCAAGCAGACTGAATTTTTAATTATAACTATAGACTTATAAATATAGCCAACAATATCATGAGCAGTGGTACCTTCGACTTCAAAGAAGGGTATGAGAATATTTGTATGAATTCTATTTGTTCCATGCTCATCCTGAATCCCTAAGGCTGCCCCCCAACCCCAGCATGCAGTGATGCTTCTTTGAATGACATGAATTACATCAAATCATTCCTCTGCTCTTAAACTTCCCAAGGGCTTCCACTTTCCCTTCACTTTAATCAGAGTTTGTTCCCTGTTTAGGGCCTTCGCTTTTACTGTGCCCTTTGCCTATACAGATATTTACTTGGCACACTCCTTCACATTATCCAGCTTTATTTAAACATCGCCACCTCAAAGAAACTTTCCCTTGTTGTGCTGTCTCAACTAGTAGTCCCTTGCCCTGATTTACTCATATTTTTCTTTGGTGCTCTTACCATTATTTGTTAATCTGATGTTCCTTGCCCCCGCCCCCCCCCCCACCAGATTGTAAGATCCTGAGGGAGGAATGTTTTTACTTTTGGTGATCAATTAACATTTAATGAATGAATGAATGAACGGATTAAATTTCAAAGTAAAACATTCAGGTTTCTTCATGTAAAGATGAGATATGATAAGACAATAATCTAAACCAGGTTTTATTCTATACTATGAAAAACTCTGCATGTGCACATTGGCTTCAAAAAAATAAATGCAAGAAAGCTGCTCATCAATTATGTACAGATACAGTTCTGAAGAAATTCAGCATACGGTGTTTACCCGAAAATAAGACCTACCCTGAAAATAAGCCCCAGTTAAGTTCGTCAGCCAGATGGTATGACGATGTTCCAGAAGATGACACGACTGTATTTGAATAAATGTAGATTGTTGTACATGAAAAAGTAAGACGTTCCCTGAAAATATGTCCTAATGCGTCTTTTGGAGCAAAACTTAATATAAGACCCAGTCTTATTTTCGGGGAAACACGGTAGTTAGAATAGAGTATATACTTTCCGTTGTTTCTGTAATTGAGAATTCATATTATTTTAATCATCAATACACTGGGACAACTATGTGATCTTATACTCATGAAATATGAAAGTAAAGGCAAAGGTAAAGATTGGTATTATGCTACTTGTCTTTTGACATTCTGGGCATTATTGATTTGAAAAACAATAATGTTCTGTTTAATGTATTGGTGAGTTAGGCAGGATATAAGAGAGACAGAGCATTTACCCCTATCCTGACCATAACACTTAATTGAAATTAAGGCATTGCACTGTGCATAAGGGGAAGTAGATAGAGTCTCTGAAGGAATTCCACCCCCCTCCTAGTTAATTCTTTTATTTTTTTTTTAAAGTTAGATCTCTACTTCATTGCTTTGAATTAATGAATTTTTAGTAATATAAAGAGCAGATGAGAAGTGAAGAACTAGATTTAAATGAGTTGAGAAGCCAGCAGGCCACTGAGGAGATGAAGTGAGCATGTAAGCTCTTCCCAGTAGTTACAGCTAATAGGATACAACCAAGTGAAAGGAAGGCTGGCTTTTCAAGAGCAATTGTTAATGCTGTATAGATTCTAGATGGGCTTGGAGATAAGGCAGGCAGTGTTGCTATCTTTACTGGTAATACTGAGGTCCTAATTCAATTCTTTCAACTTGCCTGTATAGTTCTATAATTTATAAAATGTGAACAATTATACCTATGCTCTTCAGTGTTGCAGTGGAGAAAATGTTAAAGAAAAGCATAATGATGAATACTATTATCATATTACATCATGGTTTACTCGTACACAACTCAGCTAAAATTCCTGCTGATATTTTATAAACTCAAAGTTTAGATTTTAGTTAGGGTGACCAACAATGCCAGTGTGCCCCGGACTTCTCTGGGTTTAGCACTGAAAGGCCTGCATGCCAGGAAACTGCTCAGTCCCAGGTAAACCAGGACAGCTAGCCGCCCTATGGTACTCTCCTGAGCTCCAGTCTGGCAGAACCATCATTAAGGCCACGGTAAGTTGTTTGGAGTTAAAAATCCTGTAGTTTGTTCTTCCAGAAGATCCTCTTTCCATTCCAATCACCTACACTTAACTCTTGCTGATAGTTTGACTACAAAGAACAGGTCACCACACTGCTTTAGCCTAAAGATGAAAATTCAACACTTATCAAAACCTTTTATCCAGCAATTCTTTTCCTAAAATTTAGAGGAAAAACAAACATGTACATATAAAACTACTCATTATATTATTATTCATTTTTAATAGCAAAAATTGGGACTTGAGTGTCCACAATGGGGATTAATTTAGTAAATTACATTATATTCATATAATGAAAGAATTTATAGCCATTAAAATACAATTTTTGCAAGCTAGTCAATGACAGGGAAAAAGGCTTCTAAAATAATGTTAACATGATAATAGCTATAGAGTTGTAGACACTGTATAGAACAAAAGACTGAGAGGAAATGTTAATATGAAAATGTTAATAACAGTTTATCTTTGGATGGCCATTATATATTTTATATTATATTTATAGTCCCCATTAGACAATAATTATTGAGAAAACCATTATCATCTAGATTAGTGGTTCTTCAGCTTAAGTTGCCTAAAGAACATCCTTTCTGTAGTATTTCTTGGCTCTTTCTTCAAATATTCTGAATTGAGGTCTAAGCGAGGCTCTTGAAACTTCAGTTTAAACACCACCCTGGAAGATTCTAATGAATGTGCCATGAACTACTTGGAGTAACACCAGCTAGAGTGTGTCTATCTTTAGTCTACTTGTTGATTCTTTCAGCAAGTTTGTCTAACATGCAGGGAGAAGAGGTGGTTCTATAACTGGTAGATGTCAAGGCGCGATTGTCTGCCCAATCCTAGCTACCCCGGCCACTGACTAACGATTGAAGGTTTACCATTGGATCTTCATCCCGTTAACCTGTCACTTACCACTGAGGGACTGCATCAGAATCAGTTTTGGAGATTTGTGAGTGCTTACACACATGTGTGCATGTATACACACACACACACTCACACACACAGTTTCCCAGGTCATAGTAAGGCCACAGTCGAACCTCTGGAATCAGAATCTCTGAGTAGGAGGCTGAAAGTATGTGTTGACATGGCTCTACACTTGACTCTGATATTCACCCCTGTTGAACAACTACTGTTGTGGCCTAAGATTCAAGTTGTTGTTAAAACACAAATAGCTGTAAGGTAGGACTTTGAAACTGTTATGAATTATAAGCATCTTAGTAAAATGGAATTTGTCAGTTCTGTTCCTGAAAGCAGATTATGATCAAAATAGAGGGAAAGAACTTCAGGATATTGGTATATGAAGAAGAATGAAAATGAAAACCAAAAATAGCCTTAAAAAGAGGGTACTGGCTGTCCAAGAGATTGACTAACTGACAACCTCACTCACCATTTTGCATAGAGTAGCCCCTGGCACTGCAAGCGTGCTTTTACCAACTCCAAAAAGTAATTAGGTCTATTGGTGAATAAAGTTTAAAAGTTAAATTGCTCACGTTTTAACAATAGCTAAATAGTCAATGCAGCAGAAAGCAGCCATTTCATTAGTGCTTTTTGCAAGACCAGTAAGTGGTTCATTATCAATTATGCAGCACTTATGCAGATTTGCTTTAGACGTATACCTCCAAGGCCACACTTCCCAATTCCTTAATTTTCTCCTGGATTTCAATGGCTGGTCTTCAAATCTGTGCCTCTGATGTGTTCTCATTCCAACAAGGTGGGTCAGTTCAGAAGGGAAAGAGGCAATTTCTGCCACAAAAAAAACCTATTTTTTAAAAAATGGAATATATTTTAACTTCTTACCTGCTAGGTTCCAAAGCTAGCTTACTCTTTTGAAGAATGGGGTGAGAAATAGATAAATTTTCTAATACCTGAGGTGGAGGTCATAGGAGCTTTTCATCAGAGAATAATGGTTGCCTCAGAACCAGCTTGGCATCCCCTTGAAGACTCAAGAAATGTTGCAGAAGCTCTGCATGTATGTCAGGGTACAGAAAAATAGTGTGGGTGGCTGTAATTTGTGCTGGGACTGTTCTTTATTCAGAAACTTAATCTACTTTCTCGTCTTTAGTTTACCGAAGAATGGGGAGTAGTATTTTTCCTACAGAGTTGTTATAACACTGAGTCACTTAAGTATAAAAAGACAGAGGAGAAGGCTAATTGTTCCATAGAACATGTTCGTTCTTAGGAATTGGAGTAATGAGAATAGGAAAAGGTCACTGGGAAAGATAGTGCATGATTAAGTAAAGAATTCATCAGTTCTATTCAAACTCGCCTTCCACCTTCCCAGTGTACACTGGGAAATGACTTGTATTAATGGAGCTAGTTAACAAAGGCAAAATCAGCGGGGAAAGTCGGGGAATCATTAAGGAGGGCTATGACTGAGTTATTTTAAGAAGATACAACCCTTACCTGAGACAGTTTTGGTAATGAATGGGTGTACCTGACTCTGATCCAAGGGACATTTTGTCCAGAACACAACACTTGAACTGCTCCAATTGCGGGAGGCTGCAGCCTTCAGTCTTCTCTGAATACCTGGAGTATTCGAGGTGGGGCACTCCACTTGTCTCCTTTCCTGGGCTGGATCATCACCTGCCTCACAGATGCCACATAACCTGAATTGGGCTCTGGATAAGCCTTGGTTGGATGAATGAGCAATTCTAGTAAGCCCTTTTGGGTAATCACATTTGTAAGAACCTTACACACATAAAACATTCTGGGAAACCAAACATTTTGCCAATGATCTGACAGTAAGATAGCAAGTTAGTGCTGGAAAGGAACTCCTATGCTGGAGTTGGTTAGAGCTGGAACCATTTTACAGATGAGAAATCTGAGTCCTGAGAGGTTCACATAACAATGTGGACACAGAAACTTAATGTATAATCTAAAATAGGATATACACTTTACTAGAGAACTGATTATGTTATCATTAACTTACAACAGTTTCCTGAGTGGGGTAAGATAATTGCCATTTTCATAAATTAAAACCTGGGGCTCAGAGAGAAGTTAAATAACTTTTACAAGTGTCTAGAAAGGAAGTACCCATGCCGGAACTTGATGCTCCTTTTGTTTGTATCCAGAATATTCTTTTCCTTCTTATATTAGGTGTTTCTTGAGGCTGGCTGATGTTCAAAAGCACCAGAGAGTATAAAGCTGGTTTGGAAACACTGTCCTCTACTGCACCACCCCACAGCATCCTGCCTATGGTCTGGAGGCGTTTAGAAAGCCAGATTGGGTTTGCATAAAGACACATAGACTCTTGGACCTACTCCATTTCACACATCCTTTTGTTTTATGCTGTGCGTCCTAATTTATCTGAACTTCGACCCAGAGCCAGTGATCTACCTTCCATCTCTAGTGCTATTTGAAGTCAGTCTCACTCGGACCCCCAAACTCCAGGCCACCTTTGATCTGCTTCCTGTCTATAGATTTGTCTTTCTTGAAATTTCATATAAACGAAATCATAGAACATTCTGGTCTCTTTCACTTAGCATAATATATAATTTTTATTTTTCAATTACAGTTGACATTTAATATTATATTAGCTTCAGGTGTGTAGCATAATGGTTAGACATTTATATAAATACACAGTGATCCCCAGATAAGTCTATCTGACACCATACATAGTTATTACATTATTGACTATATTCCCTATTCTCTTATAGCCCCATGACTATTTTGTAACTGCCAATTCGTATTTCTTAATCCTTTTCCCCCTTTTGCCTCCTAGTCTGACTGCCCTCATATCTGGCAACATCAGTTTGTTCTCTGCATCTATGAGTTTTTTTGTTTTGTTTATTTTGTTTTTCAGAATATTTTTAGGTTCATTCACACTATAGCTTGTTTCCGTGGTTTGTCCCTTTTCATGGCTGACTACTAATCCATTGTGTCAGTGCTTTAGGGAAGAAAGCCCAACATCTTCAGCTCAAAATGTAAATCTTTAATAACCTGGCTGCTACCCATACATGTATCTCCTCCTGTGGATATCCTCCCACCTGCCCCAGCCTGACATTTTTCTTTAGCAACGCAGAAGTACTTGCGGCTTCCAAGTGTACCCTGTTCTTTTCAATGTAGCTTTTAAAATAATAATAGTGATATCAGCAATGTAATAAAGCTTTATCTGCTTTGAATATGCTTATGCTGCCTTTGCCCAACTCTGATCATATGCTGCACCACATTTCTTTATTTGACTAATTTTTTTTTCAAAACTCAACGCAGGAAACACTTACTCTAAAAAAGCTTACCTGACAAATAGCCATTCCACTCCAACCATGGGCTGACAAACAATTGGCAGGTGCTCCAGTTTTCCATAGATTCCTCTTCATATCTCATCATATTACAAACACTTGTTCCCTGGTTTGCTTTCCTAGGCTTGTCATTATAAGGTCACTGAAGGATGAAACCCTGTCTTTTTATCTTTAGCATTTAGCACATTATGGTACATAGTAGGAATATGTTTGAAAATACAAAAATTCTATTCATTGTGTCTGTCTTGTGACTAAACATTCTAAATGCTCCTAAACAAAATGAGGGGAGACTCTGAGCCTCATCAACACATAAAAAAGGGTAATTATTTCCAAATGCAGTAACTTCGTGCAATATTAATAGGCTAGAGTTACTACAACCCGTGTCGCAAATTATTTGTAAGCATTTCAGGGATTAGATTTTTTTTCACGAGCTTGTTCTTACTTTAAGTTGAGTGATTATTAAGTTAAAAGGAACCTCAGGTATTACCTAATTCAAGCATCTTGTTTCAGTAATGGGTATTTTTGAGGTCTAGAGAGTAAAATGACTTGCTGAAATTCACACACATTGTGGCTTAACAGGAAATGGAAGCTAGCTTCTGTGGACTGTTCTTTCCATGGCAACAAGCTGTACCTTCTTTCCAAAAGATGGAAACAATGAGTGTCGCTCCCCAGATGATGAAAGGATCTCTCAGGTCAGACTGCCTGTATATCCTTGCTCTCCCACTTACATGCTGTGAGAACTTGTGCAAGATGCTTTACCTCTCTGTTACCTCAGCTTCCTCATATCAAATGTGGATTGTTAATTGCAGCTCCTGTGCCAGTAATTTAGCTATTGTCTCCTGGCTGCAGTAGTCTGCTTTGGGATGTTGGGGCTAGAGTATGTCTCCTTTGCTGCCTGCTCCTTTAGCAGGGGCCGTTAGAGAGAATCTGAGAGGCTGGAAATAAAAGAAGGGACACATCCTTGTTTTGATTTCCTGTTGTTATCAGCTTCTCACAAGCAATATTTTTCACTCTAAGTAGCAGTTACTTCTCGTAATTCATTCACTGTACATAGTCATATATTTAAGTTTTCTCAGCATAGTCAGAAACAACCTCATTGAGCCTCATCAGAAATACTAGCACCAGCCAAGCAGTGTCCCCCTCTTCAGAAATTTTGGTTTTTGCTCCACAAGATCCCTCCATCAAGTTTATAAATTTTAATATTAATAATTGTAAACTAGTCTATCTGTTCTCCTCCCCTTGGTGGAGGTTGCTGCTTCCGGTAATTACTACCTCCCTGCTTCCTTCTGTCTTTTCAGTTCTTCAATCCCTAGTTAGCCATTCTTCTTATTAATTTCTCTCAGTTCAAATGCATGATGTGGTTTCTGTCTCATGACTGATGTGTCTTCTTCATAGGGTTGTTGTGAACATTAGAATAATTGTCCATGGAAAGGGCTTAAGAGTGTCTGGTGCATTGAAAGGGTTCAGTGAATATTAACTATTGGTATTATTAATTAACTATTCCATTGCTTAATAAGAACTGTGTATCTATTGTGAGTTTTTCCTTTTATTTATTTTCTTCCGCAAGGACAATAAAGGAGAGGCTAATCTCACAGGCCTCATGTTTGTTTTGGGTTTTTGTATTCTCATGCGTCCTTTTGGAATTGTTTCAAGTTTGTGGGAGGAATGGGAATCTTGGTTCTCGGATCAGCTTTATGGGCGTTACTTAGTTCTCACAATAGCATCTCTCATGCCACTAACTACAGCAAGAAAAATAATTATCTAGAGGAAGTGTTATGCCTGGGATTCATGCCCACTAATTTTCAACACAGCAAACTCAACAGAGAGGTGAACATATATAGAAAATTGGCTCATTCTCTTTGAGGTTTGTTTTTTACAAAATTCAATCCCAACCAATATTATGGTTTCCATATGTTCCCTTCTTCCTGGGTTCTTTGTAGTTCGTATACTGTCTTTTTTAAAAATTTCTATTTCACAAATTTCTGCTAAATGTTCTAACACATCCCTTTGCGTATGTATAGATGCTTACAGGTGCTTCTCTGGTTAGATGAAGTTCTAGATTTTATTTCTTCATTCAGCAGTTCCAATGGATTGTCCCCCAAATGCTTTGCTGTATAAGTGGTCGATGTACTACTTACACTTAAACCAACCTATAGAAAGAAAAACAGGATAAATTTGTTGATTATTGTTCATCTGAGAAGTACTAGAAATTGTCCTTTGTGTTATGGAACTATGGGAAAATAGTATTGAGAGGTTTGCTTCTATTTCTAGGTGTACTTATTATTTATGAGACTTATTTGGTTTACTAAGATATGTAATTTGGTTCTGCCCTTACTTATTAGTCAACACATTAGTGTTTTAGCTATAGTTTAGGTCCAAGAGATGAAGATGAAAGATGCTGTGTGTGTGTGTGTGTGTGTGTGTGTGTGTGTGTGTGTGTGAGAGAGAGAGAGAGAGAGAGAGAGAGAGAGAGAGAGAGAGAAAGAGAGAATGTGTGTACATATTTAGGAATGGAGGTGGGGCTAGGGGGAGCAATCAATGACTGACCACAGCAGTGATTGCCTTACATTTAATTCAGGTAGCCTGCTTTAGTCATACTTAGTAGCCAAAATAGGCTGTTGCAACAGTATTAGTAAATATGCCGTGAGGCCCTTTGAAATATTATACTTTAACAGTTTTATCTTACTTTGTCCAGCTTTAAAAGGTACACCCATAACTATGAATCTAAGCAATTTCATTATGGAGGGAAATATAATTTTTTATTTCCTTCTGTTTCAAGTATGTCCCCATAATTGAGCTAAATCTAAATTGAAAGAAAATTAATAAAGTAGATCAACTTGAACTAACTCAAGCCAACCAAAAGAAAGCATTTTCTCCATCATCAAGGTTTCTATCCCCTGAAGGAATAGGTATATGTAAATAGAGATAGAGACAGTTAGAGAGAGAGAGAGAGAGAGAGAGAGAGAGAGAGAGAGAGAGAGAGAGAGAGAGAGAGACAGTTCTGGTGAAATGTTCTCCCTTCTCTGTTGATCCAGAATGGAATGTACCACAGTGGCCCTCACAGGGTCTTTCTGGTACTCTTAATATAGAGGAAATATTTCACAGTCAAAGAAATGGGAGGCAAGCAAAAGTTAATTTATATTTCTAACATGTCTTCTTTTCTCTTTTAGTCTCCTTTGGGAAAAGTCCTTCCCACGGGCTTTTCCCCTTTCATTTCCTGCACATTAAAGGATCTTCCTTCATTGTCTAGCCATGTGCTGTTTTGGCTCTTTTTTATAAGCTTGCCAATTTACTCCCACTGTCTCTTAGCATTTAATTATACAACTACCTCACAATTAAAAGTCATTCCAGCTGCTGAAGAATTGCACTTACTTAGCTCTCTCTCTCTCTCTCTCTCTCTCTCTCTCTCTATATATATATATATATATATATATATATATATATATATATATATATATATATATTATATAACTATGACTAACGTCTAGGGCTTCCTTGATACATATTTTTAATTCCCTAGTTATTCAATACTAATTGTTGACAGTGGGGGAAACAAACAAACAAAACAATGTAATTAAATCATTGGTGACAAATTTTTCAAAGGTTGAAAATAACTAGAAAAAAGAAAGAGATTTAGAAAACTAAAACTCAAATGATCTGATAAACACTCAAGGAGAACCAACTGTTGTTATGCTGGTAAAACTTTTAAATATCTCATTATTGCATGATGGAAGAGTGAACTCTGAGGTCACAATTATTTAAAATATTAGGAATTTTAAGTTCTCTTACTTTCTTCTTGACAACCTGTGCCTGCGCAGTTGAAGTCTGGTGACATTCTGCCCTTGAACTGGTTTACAGTCTCAGTATCTCTGAGGTGTCACAGTGCTAGCCATCATCCATCCAAAAGCTTAATGATATTCTCTCTGGAGTCCATCTGTGAACCATTGTATCAGATGGGAGGGTCACAACTGAGTAACATGTTAAATTAGATTTTGCATAAAACATTCCGTCTTCTCCAGGTTGAGCTCACAGTCTTTACTCGTTTTCATGTTGTTTGTCCTGGTTTAGAATCATTTCTACAGAATATCATTGGGTCACATCTGAGTACATAACACATCTTGAGATATTCTGCTGCTGCTCCACCCAGAGAGTTGAGTGTTCCTCTCAAGGATTGGCCTATCCCCTCAGAGCAGAGAGGTCTGAGTCAGAGAGTTCTCTACCTCAACTATTCTCCCTAGGGTGGGAAAGTTTGGTATTCTAAATCTGATATTGAAGAAGTCTGATCATGGTTGGCATTTAGCAAACTAAGGAGGTAAATGAGATACCTTAGGAGCAGTTGGAGAAGTCTGCTCTCCATTCTTCACTGAGTCCCCCCAGGCAAGACCCTTCAATGATTTTCTCCAAATTAAGAATCTTTTCTTAGACTAATTCTTGTTTCAAGAAAAGGATCTGCTGCTGTCTCCTAGCTGACAACAAACTGTTAAGTACTGTAAATTGAGAGGCTGACTTAACAGCTCTGGTCTCCTTACTTAGCAGTAAAAAAGAGTGAGATTTCAGCATTTCTCTAAATGGTGTACAGATGAGAGCCTGCTTTCATGAATTTCTAGGATTCTCATTTGTCCTGTTGCAGT
The DNA here is from genome assembly GCF_964194185.1 of Rhinolophus hipposideros. Taxonomy (NCBI): domain Eukaryota; kingdom Metazoa; phylum Chordata; class Mammalia; order Chiroptera; family Rhinolophidae; genus Rhinolophus; species Rhinolophus hipposideros. The sequence continues at coordinate 61,229,296 of NC_138049.1, read as the reverse complement.
GACATTTTCTAATGACCATAGTTTCAGTATGCAAAAGTTGAGATAAATGTGCCTTTCTTTGGTCATTAACTGCATGCAAACAATTTGCACTTTGTAGGAGATCAAACGGAGTGTCATGCAAAAACATTTCCACAAAGTTTTTTCTCATGGAACTTTTTCGGTAATGGGACCGAATCAATGGTTATGGTAGTTAGCAGAGGCATTCTAGAAATGAAGAAGTATTAAGGATAGTTAAGTGAAATGATATCAAGTTGTTAGAAATGGAATTTTAAAGATTCCAGGGTCAACTTACGTCATTTCTCTTAGACTATCACATAAATATTATACAATTAAGATACTTTTCTTTGACGTTTATAAGGATGGAAGATGAAATGACATTTGTTGCATTCCTAGAGGAATTGTTGAAAACATCCCCCTCAAAAAAAATAAAGTTACCAAGGATGTTTTCCTTACATATGGAAATATTTTGTTTCTACAATAGACAATATGTACTAAAGTATTTAGTTTATTTCAATGGTAGTGGCAGGGACTTAGAACAACATGATTTCACACTGATGTGACTTTTAGTGAACTTGGGATAACAGCCCTTGAATTTTGTGAAACCAGCGGGATAAGGCATCAAAGTACTTGTAAGTAATATATTTTCTCATCAATTGTAATTTATCGACTCTGAAATACTTTATAAAAATCAAATTATTTATTTTTCTCTGCTCTTAAAGATATCATTTACATTTTTCTCTCTTTCCCCATACCCATAAAACCAAGGCTACTATGTATTAATTTAGTTTATTCTATTTTGTAAGACATGTTAACATCCTTCTTCCCCTCCTCTGCAGCATCTTCTAAACATTACTAGTTACTGTATTTTTGAATAAAGAATATTCGAATACCAGGTTTTCTGTCTTTTCTTTAACCAAATTAACAGTACCTGGTAACCATTCCACAGATGGTCTAGGAACCTTCTTCTCCAGGATGTTTATTGCAAATTCATCACCTCAGTAATCATTTTTCATAGTTCATGCTATGGCTTTGTGAACTGGTCCTTCTTCTGCTGAACATCTTTTCTTAATTTTGAAGTAATTGAATAGTATCTTATCTACCCCAATGCCACTGTACCTTTCTTTCTTCAAGATTATCTATGCATAATGCAATATTTTATTCATATGTCAGCAATTTTTTATTTATTAATAGCAGCCACCCTTTAAATGGTGATTCACAAAGTGGATGGACAATGATCACTGGGATAAATTGTGTGTGTGTGTGTGTGTGTGTGTGTGTGTGTGTGTGTGTGTGTTGATGGGGTGGGTTGCATATTTTGAAAAAGCATATTCAATATATCTATTCTATTTTCTTCATAATATAAATTATAAAAAATAATGTTAAATGAAATTTTAGTAGGTGGGACTATTTCATAGATGGGATAAAAAGTACTGAATGGGGTATGGATGAAAAAGAATGAGCAAGTGGTTTGGGGCAAGAAGTCATTTATTAGTTGACATGGAGGTACTGGCTTATGTGAGCTGCATATTGTTATTTTATGACAATTAAGTTGTTATTTTTACAACTGCCATAACTACCATGTATTTATAAATATGTATCTGTAGGCACCTCATTGGGAAAACAGAAATATGGTACAAATGAGTTAGGTTGTCATATCCATTCTGTGACTATGGGGACAATTAATTCTCACCATGCAGATTTTTGTTTTCTCTTGGCTGACATCATATTCCTCGGTCATCTCAAATTAGCTACTGTGTGTTCAGAGAATATAAATTGAGGTTACTAAGAAGAACACAGTAAGAAGATAAATCTTCTTTAAGAAGTCAGAAATACACCTGGAACTCATATAATATTGTATATCAATTATAGTTTAATTTAAAAAGTAATATATATATGTGTGTATATATATATATATATATATATATATATATACACACATATATATAATTGGTCACTCAAAAGTAAAAAAAGAAACCATTTAAATTTTTGTACTAACTCCACTTTTCAAAAACATTAGAGAGAAAAATCTGCAATCAAATTTTACTGGCTCTCCTTTATCTCAGAATTGACTATTATAGCCCATTGCATCTTTTCCTTCTAGAAGCCTACATTTAATGTTTTTACACTTCTAAGCATCATTAGTTAACAGTGATCTGAGGCACTAGGAGAAGTAATGAGAGTTGAAACAAAATGGTTATTAGTAAGAAGCTATAGTAGCAACAACAAAACTTTTTTGAGAGAAAAATTTGAAAGGATTTAAAAAATTACAACTTGTGATTACCTTTGATTTCTGCTTACCACTGTATTATATTACTATGATGCATGTCAGAAATTCACCATTGAAATTCCTAAAATTAAAATGTATGTTCTTTTAAATTTATAGTTTAAGACGAAACTTCAGACAAATGATCATATTTATTATACTTAAAACTTATTTTTGGATATACTACCCAAAGCAATCTACAGATTCAGTGCAATCCCTATCAAAATTCCAATGACATTTTTCACCGAAATAGAGCAAATAACCTTTTTTTGTATGTTTGTATGGAATCACAAACCCCCCTAATAGCGAAAACAATCTTGAGAAAGAAGAACAAAGCTGGAGGCATCAACTACCTGATTTCAAGCTATATTACAAAGCTATACTAGCTAAAAGAGTATGCCATTGGCATAAAAACAGACACATAGATCAGTAGAGCAGAATAAAGAACTCAGAAATAAACCCACACATACATGGTCAATTAATTTATGACAAATGAGCCAAGAATATAAAATAAGGAAAATAGTCTCTTTAATAAGTGGTGGTGAAAAAACTAGATAGTCACATGCAAAAGAATGAAACTGGGCCACTATCTTACACCATACACAAAAATTAACTAAAAATGGACCTAAAATTCCTAGAAGAAAACAGGCAGTAAGCTCCTTGACATAGGTCTTAGAGATCATTTTTTGAAACTGACACCAAAAGCACAAGCAACAAAAGGAAAAACAAATAAGTAGGGTTGTATCATACACAAAAGCTCCTGCACAGCAAAGGAAACCATAAACAAAATGAAAAGGCAACTTACCAAGTGGGAGAAAATACATGCAAATCATATAGACGATAAAGGACTAATATCCAAAATACATAAAGAAACATATACAACTCGATAAAAAAAACCAAACAAACAACAAGAAAAATAACTGATTAAAAAGTGGGCAGAAGATCTGAACAGACATTTGTTCAAAGAAGACATGCAGAATACAAATGGTCAACAAGTACATGAAAAGATGTTCAACATCATTAGTCATCAGAGAAATGCAAATCAAAACCACAATGCAAAATCACCTCACACCTGTTAGAATGGCTGTTATCAAAAGGCAAGATATGACAAGTGCTGATGAGGATGTGAAAAAAGGGAACGTAAATTGGTGTAGGCACTATGGAAAACAGGATGGAGTTTCCTCAAAAAATTTAAAAATAGAACTACCATATGATCTAGCAATTCCACTTTTGTGTACTTATCTGAAGAAAACAAAAACACTAACTCAAAAATATATATGCATGCCCATGTTTATTGCAGCATTATTTACAATAGCCACGATATGGAAACAACCTAAGTGTCCGTCAATGGATGAATGGATTAAGAAGATGTGATAATAGAATATTATTCAGCCATAAAAATGAATCTTACCATTTGTGACAACATGGATGGACCTCAGGGTATTATGCTAAGAGAAATAAGTCAGACGGAAAAAGACAAAAATATGATCTTTCTTATATGTGGAATCTAAAAACAACAATAACAACAACAACAAAAAAACAAGCTTATAAATACAGAGAACAGACTAGTGGTTGCTGGCAGGGGGATGGGAGGGTAGAGAATGGGTGAAGAGGGTCAAAAGGTAAAAAAAAATATCTAAATGAAAGATTATTTTCAGATATTACACAAAAATATACATTTATACAGAAATGTATACAACACAACAATATAAAAATACTGAATGTGTATGTTTAGATAAGTTTATATACACAGAGTAAGTAAATATATTCTTGATACTTGGCTCGATTTGGCATTTATGCAGAAATACGTGTATTTTTAAATTATCTGATTTTATGTTCACTTGATTGTCCCTTTGGTAATTTACCCAGATGTAATTTTAAAATACATCTGTATAAAAATTATAGTAAAAAGAATTTTCAGGAACACATCTTTTGCATTAAGTTAAATTATTTGCTATTCTATCCTTTAGGGAGCTGTCTCCTTAAAGAATATAGTGATTAATAAATGAGCAAATGGTGATCTTTTGGTCTTACCAACTTTATTCATTATTCAAATAGAATGAATAACTGTTTTAAAAGATTAGATATACAGATCTCTAAAATCAACACATTCTGCTTTCCCATCACAGAGACTGACCCATTGCATGATGTTAAATATTACCAGAAAAGGAAATATTTTTAGTGTAATCATGAATGAAAAAGGAGAAGCAGGAAAGAAACTGACAGCCTGGCTTTTAGCTTTAGAAAAATGTCTCCTTTGTGACCTTTCAAGGACATTTTCTTTTGCTCCAAATATTTTGATAAATAAAAATAAAAACAGTAATTACCTACTCATGAAATAAGTCAGCTCTCTCTCTTGAGAAATAATCACTGAGCCAGCAGGTTGTGTAACTCCCCTGGAGGGGGCCGTGATTTAGGGGCTTCCAGTGTTTTCTGTTCCATAGGGACATTTGTTCTGGAAGAGGGGCTTCTACTACAGTTTTACTAGAGAAACAGCCCACCAAGTGGGTGCTAAAACCGTCAGCCTGCTGCTCTCGGAACGAAGGCTGCCACAGAACTACAACTGTGAGCTGGAAGCTTATCCTGCACACGTGGGCTCATAAGAACTGTTGGCTTTCAGACTGAGCCCAAAGGGCAGGGGCTGTAGACTATAAAGCAACCAAGGACTTTAGAACCTGTCCCTTCCTGGGATCATATTTCCATGGACATTGTTCATTTAAAATGAAATGAAAGTTAATCAGCTAGGCACATCTATGTTGGAGACAGAAGTTTTTTTTTTTTAATGTGATTTGTAATTATTCTTTTTTAAGTTTCTGGGGGGACAATGGTTAGTCAAGTTGCAAATGTTTTAAAACAAGAATTGTGTTATGGTGGGAATGCAGTGCCTTGCCTCAGCCCCTTCTACATGGCTGTGCCTACATCCTCAGTCCCTGATGAAAAGGAGTTAGTAAAGCACTTATGTTTTGTATCACATGGCCACATCCTCTTGGCCATAGTTGATGCATGGTTATTCCACTCAAGCCCAGCCAATTCTTAGGCTGGCCAGCCACCTTTGGTGTTAACTAACACACACATGTACATACAAAATTAAATCAATTTACACCAAGGAATACCCTGGCCAGGAGTCCATTAGTAATGGGAGGCGAGGCTACACTGTCTCGTGCAGAGATAGGCAGGGGAAGCTATGCTGAATGTATTACTTTTCCTATTGTTGCTATTACAAATTACAACACACTTAGTAGCTTAAAACAACACAAATTTATTTTCACACAGTTTGGAGGTCAGAAGCCCAAAATCAATTTCACTGGGCCAAAACCAAGGTGTCTGTAGAAACGAGCGCCCTCTGGACACTCTAGAGAGGAATCATTTCCTTGCTTTTTCCAGATTCCAGAGCTGCAATACCCACCATTCCTTGGTTTATTGCCTCTTTCTCCATCTTTGAAATCAGTACTGTAATATCTTCAAATGTCTTTCTGCTTCCATTGTCAGGTCACTTTCTGTCTCTTTGATCTCCTGCCTTCCTTTTAGAAAGATCCCTATGATGATATGGTTCGGCCTGGCTAATCCAGGATAATCTCCTCATCTCAAGATCCTTAACCCAATCACATCTGCCAAAGGCTTTTGAGCTATATAAAGTAACATTCATGGGTTCTGGGGATTAGGACCTGGGCATTTTGTCAGGCCATTATGCAGTCTGTTATCTTAGGTAACGTGTACAGCCAAGTTACAAGGGAGCCAAATTTATGAGTTAGCAAAATGTATGAGATATAATATACCAAGGAGTGCAGAGGAAGGAGAGCAGCTGTGTCAAGGGGAAGGCAGGCTGGCCTAGAGTGACAGTTCCTGGGTTCCTGTGGTTACAGTCCCGACAGCTGAGGAAACACACTCCAGTGCTGAGAACTGAAGGTCAGCTTTTTCTATGTGTGAACATCCTGTAAATAAACTGCTGCTGCTGGAGGTAACGTGAGGTTATCTCTGATACTTGTAAGCAAAAGGGCCTGACTAGTGGAAGAGGCATATTTGTGATTCTTTCCCTTAAAAGTGAATGGCAGGAGTTTGTGGAATTGTAACAGTTATATACGATGTCAGAGGGGTAGTAGATTGGGGGAGGGGGGTTATCACTTTGTGAGGGGTGAAATGTCTATTACATTGTTTTGTAAACCTGAAACTAATATTTTTTTAAATGAATGGCAGGGAAAGAAATGCTTGCTCATTGTTTTGGCATGTTACCGAAAAATTATTGTATTGTACTAGTTTTCTAAGAAAATTGGTGTTTTGTTTTTTTTTTCTCCTTTTGAATTTTCACTGGCAACAGCTGTAATTTAAGGAGAAGAGCCCTGGCTGTGGCCAAGGAAACTTGCCATTACTTAGATTTTGGCTCTTAATAGCTGTGAGACTTGGGAAAAAATCAACTGGCCCAAATCTGTTTCTTGTTGTCCTTGATGGCCATAATAGGGAAACAGTCTTATCAGATTGATGTGAGCATTACACGTTGGTGAACACAGAAGTCCTTTGAAACTATAAGGAGCTGCTGCTCTTTATTGTGTCTGCCACAGAAGCCCAGCTGATGGGTTTCTCATCATCTCTGAGTATGGTAATATCTCCCGGAATGATACATACGTTTTTGATAAATATCAAGTAGGAGGTACTGTTGAGATACTGCAATTTACAAAAGAAGTAAAGTTTGTGGACAGACCAACTTAGAAATCAGAATAAGAGATAAAATGAGAAAAACACTATGTGGCAAAGGTCAAATTTGATTTATGGTATGCGATCTTTGCCAGAAAATTGTATAGGGGCAGGTAAATGGGAAAGGCCTGAGGTCAAGACACAGGCTAAGGTGTTCAAGACACTGGGGCTCCAATTACTGTTATGGCCAGTTGTCTCCTGTGAGAAAGTTGGAGGCTACTTAATTAAGCTATGATTTTATATCTAATAAAACACTGAAATTTCCCATGGCTCTTATTTTACTTATATTTTGAAATTGAAAAAAGAATGAGAAACACTAAGGAAATAAGACAAAAGTGCCTTATCCAAATTGGGAAAGAGCAAAACACTTGGAAATGAATGAGACAATCTTATCCTATTCGAAAAGAAATGAAAAGCATTTAACCTTTCTCTGTTTGTGAAAATAAGCATCCAAGATATTTTCTGGTAGCATGAAGACACAGAACTATAGTCACCAAGCCCAAAGGAGGCTTAGCACATAAAATCTGTGATGAAAATTCTAGAATTTGCATAAAAAACCTTTGACATAATCTTGGCATGAAACAAAACGTCCAGCTGAGTGAAGGCAGCAGGCCTAGGAGCTCTCAGGCAAAGTCTGACAGAAGACAAGCCCTTGATTCTCTTCTTATAGCAGTCAAACTTATAGGAGCAGAATCTTGACTGTATCAATTCTAAGGCAATCTCAGGGTGGAAATGTATTTGAGAGTTGTGGAACCCTGCTTTATATAAATTGCTTATCTTTTGAAATACTAATAATGGCACACTCACTGAAAAATCACTCCACTAACCTGTATCGTTGTTTTCACAAAAAGGTATGAGATATAAAGTATCTTAGAAAAAGGTATTATCCTTCCATTTTCTAAGTGGGTGTAATAGACTGCATGTGTGTGCCCTTCCCAAATTCATGTGTTGAAGCCCTAACTCTCAGTTTGGCTGTATTTGGAGATGGGACGTCTAAGGAAATATTTAAGTTTAGATGAGGTCATAAAGGTGGGGGTTCTTATCTCCTACTGTGTTTTCCCGAAAATAAGACCTAGCCAGCCAACCAGCTCTACTATGTCTTTTGGAGCAAAAATTAATACAAGACCCAGTATTATATTATGTTATGTTATGTTATATTATATATTATATTATATTATATAAGACTGGGTCTTATATAATAGTAAAATAAGACCAGGTCTTATATTAATTTTTGCTCCAAAAGACGCATTAGAGCTGATGGTCTGGCTAGATTTTTTTTTCGGGGAAACATGGTAGGACCAGTGTCCTTATGAGAAGTGACAACAGAGAGCTTTCTCTCTCTGTCTCTCCACACATGCACAAAGAAGAGGTTTTGTGAGCACGCAACGAGGAGGTGGCCATCAGAAATCCAAAAGGAGAGGTCTGACCAGGCACTAACCCTGCTGGGTACCTTAATCTTGGACTTCCAGCTTCCAGAACTAAGAAGATATGTTTTGGTTGTTTAAGCAACTCAGTTTGCACTTATTTTGTTATAGCAGCCCAAATAGACTAAGACAGGGAGTAACCCAACTTGCTTCTGAGAAGGTGGGATATAAAAGTATAAAGTAAGTAACCTAAAGCTAACTGTAAGCTAGAAGTCTTAATCTACTCCATTTCATTTTTGTGATTTGTGCCTATTAATAGTAGAATCTACACAGGATTTATTGACTTAAAATAGATAAGAATATTATGGCAAACATCAGAGACGTTGCAAAATGTAACTGGTGTGGACTTGGATTTTTTTTTATATAATTTATTTATGCATGAAAATGTACATAGTTATTTTCTGACCCATTTTTTTTTTTCATCAAGGAAACAGGAAGAAGAGGTACCTATGAAACATACCTGACCTCCTGCAGAAAATTCATGTGAGTTGTCTAAGAAATAAGTGAGGGGAAGCTAGGATGTTCTCTCTTAGTTGGGATCTTTCAGGGAACAGAGACATCATCATATGACCTCCAGGTGATGCTTGTGCATTGTCCAGAAAATAACGAAGTGTGCAAAGCCTTGTAACAAACAGGCCTCCTGGAAAACTGGAGCATTACTCAGCATCTCTCAGCAGCTCTAACAATCTGTTATTCTTGTGCCTGATAGCTTCCTCATTCTATGTGGCTCATGTGTACCTCTTTCTCTTTTGGAGTCTTTCTGCTTTTCTCTTCCCCTTCCATGTGAATGTCTCTATTTGCCGTGCATTCTAACTTCCCAAGAAAGGACTTACTAGGAGAGCTTGTCCAGTGTACTCTTCTTCTGCTGGGTATGGTATTTGAGCTGGGCCACGTGATAGAGCACTGGCCTCCTTCATGTCAAGCTCTGGAACAGGTTCTGATTCAATGTGGCCAAACCTGCGTGCTTATATGACCCAAATCATGGCCATTTAATTGACATGGGTAGATATTAAAGACTTGCTGTTAAATGGACATATGTATGTAGATAAGAAGATAATCATGGCTGTATATACATACCAAGATCTGACTTCCACATCTCAATAAAAGTCAAGCCTATATTCCTCTTCATTTTGGGGCTCTGTACCCTTCACTATGGACTCTCACTCTTAACTATACTGAAGAAATATATATATTTTTTATTTTTGTGCTTCCAATTTCATCTACTTCCTTTTCATCTCTGACACTATGGCTGGGCATGACCTGTTTCATTCTAGTAGCATGAACAGATCAGAGAGGACCTGGGGCAGGAGCCAGTTGGATCAGGGACAGGTTTGGAGACGGGAGACAGGGATGTGTGTGGGTGTGGGTTCCAGGAACAAGTCAATTCCCAGCAAGCTGAGCAGCCTTTTGGTGCCATACCGGAAAATAGTCAGTTGTTTAGTATCTAAGTATGGCTCCATCTTAAAGTAGCTGTGTGACCTCGGGCAGTACCCAACCTCATAAGCTAGGATGAGGAGTTTGGATTTTATTCTAAGCATATTGGGAAGTCAAGGGGAAGTTTTAAGCAGAAGAGTAACAGATGTGAACTGTGTTTAGAAAAATCACCCACCCTGCAGTGTGGGCAGTAGATTGAAGGTAGAAAGAACAGAAGCAGGGAGAGCAGGTAGGAAGCTAGCGCATATGGGAAGAGGCCTGTCAAGGGAAAACGGACACTTCAGACCCATCGGAAAGATGATGATGGCTAGGAACCCAGGTGTGTGGGCAGGAGGGGGTATCTCAAGGTAGATGGAGAGAAGAAGACAGATTTGACATATATCAAGGGGGCAGAGACAGAGAGACTTTTTCATGCATTAGAATAACAATAGTCACAAAACTCTTTCTTAAAACCGCAGCATGACCTCCGGGCAATCCATGCTGTTGGGGAATTCTGTCTTTCCATTCCCTGCTGCTTTCCCTTTCTCTACCCTTTGCCACCAGGCCCTCCATGCAGTTTCTAGGGGCCGGAGGAGCCCTCCAGGAGCCCTGAGTGCTCAGATTCTTTCTGAATACACTTTTTGTAATCACTTCTTATATCTTCAAGTCTCACTTACAGTGACCAAAGTTTATTTTTTAGAAAGGTATTTACCACTAAATACTAGTGATTTCATATACAGCATCCCTAAGAAATAAAATGTCTGCATTTTAGCACAGCATAATTCTTGTTGAAAGGTCAGCCATGGTAGCCAGGTCCTTAGGAGCTTTGTGTAAAAGTGGGAGGACCCTTTAGTACCCCCAGAATGATACTGTTTTATTGTAAACTCTTCCTCAAAGCAGTTCCAGCCTGGTATTGGGTATTGCTCGTCCATGAATTCTGTACATCTGGTGTGTGTGTGTGTGTGTGTGTGTGTGTGTGTGTGTGTGTAGCTTATACAAAGAACATTCACCTGAAAAACATACTCACACTCCTGAATCAAAATCTCAGGGGTGGGGCCAGGAAATGGCATTTTCATACGTTCTAAAGGTCAGGAATCAGCAAGCATTTTTTCTCTCCTTTTTTCTTTTCTTTTCTTTTCTTTTCTTTTCTTTTCTTTTCTTTTCTTTTCTTTTCTTTTCTTTTCTTTTCTTTTCTTTCTTTTCTTTCAATAATTTTTATTTTATTTTTTAAATTTAGAAACATTTCTAATTGAGGTATAATTGACATGCAACATTACATTAGTTATATATTAGCAAACTTTTTCTTTAAAGGGCCAGATAGTAAGTATCTTAGGCTTTGTGAGCCATATGGTCTCTGTCTCAGCTACTCAACTCTGTGGTGGTTCCTCGAAATAGGTCAACAAGTGAGTGTGGCTGTGTTTCCACAAAACTTATCTACAAATCGGGCAGCGGATGATGTGGCTGTAGTGTGCTGAGCTCTGCAGGGGAGATGGCATCACATGGTTTTCCAGCCTCACAGGCGGCCCTGCATGTCTGATCTTAGTTTGGGGGATTTGCATCACTCTTTGGTCATCTGTTGAGCCAACAATTTATTTCTTGAGTGTTTATTATGTGCTAGACACTGAGAATAAAAGTACTGGCTCCTGCCTTCAAGGAGTCACAGTTGCTGGAGAAGGCAAAGACAGAGAAAGTTAGAAATGGCAGGATAAGCATAAGTATCCATTTCTATGGAGGGAGAAGGGGAATTAAAGCAAATGCTGGTGGTAAAAGGAGGCTTTCCAGAAGAGTTGACTTGTAGGCTCAGATCTGGCCCAAGGTCCCAGGGCCAACTCTGGCCTGAAGAACAGTTTTCTCTGAAGTCCTGGCCTCTGGCTATTGGACTCCTGCCTCAGTCCCAGGCTGTAGCCCTACTATGTGCTTGGATCATTGAACTGTGTTCTCAAGTTTCCTCCTTTCTCTGGCATCAATGATTTGATGTAATCCCAGTTTTCTTACCGCTCTACTCACTCTGATAATGTAGTTCACTGGGTCTCGCTCTCTATGGGTCCAGAGAATATTCTGGGACTCAGTGTCTAAAGACTGATGCCAGCTTTCCTCATGCCAGGCTGCCAGGGTCTGAATTGTTGCTTTCCACCTTCCAGATGCAGGCTGTCTGGACATCACCCATTCAATGTAATGTGCTCTTGTCTCCTTTCAGCCCATCTCTGCACTGGTTCTTAACATTTTACCTATCACACTTTTTAAATGGTCTGCTTTTCCTTTCTGCCCATCCAGCTAGTCCATTTTTAAGAACTGTTCTGTAGTCCTGCTGCAAGCATGGTTTTGCAGCCATTACTTCTCTCTAAAACTCCTCAGCAAGAAGCAGTTTACCTTCTAGAAGTAGTGGCGCCTGTATAAACCTAAATCCTATTTTACAAGCTTGAGAAATAATGATCCTTCAGTGATTATTTCTGTGCTTTCTATGGTTGGTTTTGAATGCGTTGCCACTCTTGGAAATCAGTAGTGGGCAGTTGTTCTGTTCCCTATGATGTCCCTTGATGTCTATGAAAGTTAGTAACACCACAAACAGTACGGCCTCATTAGCTCTGGGTAGTAGCCCCTCCAGGAAGCAGGCACCTTGCTCACTCTTTTGGCCTGGAAGCCGTCATGGTGCACTGGCATGGTGAGCCTGGGGGTATTGCCTCTAATGATAGTCAGAAGTTGCCTGAGCCGAGTGAAACATGGCTTTGGTGCTGGCTAAAGCATCCTTCCTGACCAAAGTGTCAGCTCATTTTCAGAAAGATGAAACAGCCCCTGCATACACAAATGTTCAAAATTCACAGGCCATCTGGGGTTCCTGCATCCTCACATGAGAGACCCCAGATGGATTGTAAATTCATCCCTGTGGGTAATATAGTACAATCTCTCCTCAGTCGTCCTGCTTTTTCCCTGTGGCACCTGATACTATGGCCATGATGAGGTTAATTTATATGGCTTGATACACTTCATCATCTGTCATTTGTACAGCTCTCACTGTGCCATCTGGTGTCTCAGAGGCGGTTTCGGGAAGCAGCATGCATAACAAGGTATCTGCATTTGTGAATCCTTTCAAGCATTTATAGATAATAGCTAAAAGATATTTTGAGAAGCCAGTACGCGTCTCTGCTGCGGATCAACACTAACATGGATAATCTGATATGAGGTTCAAACAAAGCCCACTATGTTTTGCAGGACAACACATCTGAATTAGTCTGCAATCACCAATATTGATGGAACCTATTTATTCTGAGACCCTGAATGTCTCTATCAGGCTAAGAATATCTGACTGGGCTCTTGTGCAAATGAGTAAAAGGCAGAGGCAATGGCTTACTATCAAACATGACGGATGATGAGACAAAACAGCACATAGTAGCAGAAAAAAAATTGTTTAAATCAAAACTCCTGCAGCAAAATGCCTAAGTGCTCCTATTATAATGATTTCATATCTATGTCTCATTTTCAGCAATGTGTTGGGACCTCAAGAGAGCACAACAAGACATTAAATAGATAAAACCTCAAGAAACAGACAGAAAATTTACTAAGGGGAAGTGGGAACGGTATTACTATACCATGTGGCTGTCCTATGGGTCGGTCAGTCAGGTTGTCATACTGCCTGGTGCCACAGTGATTATGAACGTGAAGGACCTTGCTCTTTAGACATTACAATATATTTTGGGAGAGTAAGCTAATCATATACATATATATGTATATATGTGTATATACATATATATGTATGCATTATGTTGGTGCAAAAGTAATTATGGTTTAAAAGGTTAAAAATAATTGCAAAAAAGTCAATTACTTTTGCACCAACTATATATATGTATATATATATATATATATATACATATATATACCAACTATATATGTGTGTGTGTGTGTGTGTGTATATATATATATATATATACATATATATATATATATATATATATATCACCAAAAAATGTATGCACGTTTTAAGAAAGGAAAAAAAACTGTATTAATTGTAATACTCAATATATACCAATAACAAAAGATTATAAATGAATTACAAGTCACGTTTGACTTCTGCAATTACAAGAGGTGCTCCAAGTGGTTACCATCAGCGTCCAGACACTCTGATTATGGCGAACTACTGCTTGAGCAACGCTGACTGAAGTGTCCACTTGTATACACTTTTTGGCACCTCCTCGATTTTAGTAAATACTCAAGTAGAAAAGAGAAGAAAATCAGGGGGTGTATTGAAAGGGACATTGCAGAGTATGGCAGAGTTCTTGGAATAAGTTAGTGTTAAGCCAGGTACTGAAGGAGTGAAGAAGAGACGCTGGGGAGTGTGCAAGAACTGAACCTTCCCATCCAGCATATAGCCGGCCTTTGGCTTGAGCAAAGCATAGGGGTCAACCCCATGTGAGGTGGAATAGGTAAAGCAGAAGGGGGCCATTTAGTGCAGGTTGTAATTTAGGTAGAGATTTTGAAATTTAATTTAATAGGCATCATGTATCCATTATATATTTTCAGGGAGGTTGTGAATAAAAGTGGAATTTGAGAAAATTATTCCAGCATCAGTTTGTGTTAGTATTTCTAACATGGCTTGGAGAATAGTAAAGACCCATTCAAGATCTCTCTAATTCTTGCAGCTGAATTGCAGTTAAAACACAATGGGAAGGTAGCTCTAGTGCAGGGGTGTCCAAATTTTTTCAACGTTTTTCACCAAGGGCCATATGCGGTAAAATGCACAAACAGCCAGGCCACTCACTCGAGGTGAAGTACGTATTTCCTCACCTGGTTTATTTAAGTAAACTAAATATAATTTTGGAATTTGCTGCGGGCCAATTAGCAATGGATCATGCGCTGTAGTTGGCCCACGGGCCACAGTTTGGACACCCCTGATCTAGTACATGGAATACCAAATCCACTGTTTGAAAAGCAATTTTTCAGCCCAGTAGTGAGTTTCCAAATATCATGAAGGCTTATCCCCTTCCTATTCAATGTCTTCCAATCTCTCATTATGTCTCTCTGTATTAGAGGGCTAGGAAAACACAAGGCAACAGTATTCCTTAAAGAGCCAAAGACTGACGAACGGTAGTAGAAGGATAGGAATACATTAGTGAGTTCAGTTGGAAAGTCAATTGATTAAAAAGCACCCACTAAAAGCCGAGTCTGTGTAGGACCATTTCTTGACACTTTCTGACTATAAATTTCTAGAAAAGAAAAATCTAGATTTCCTGTTTGAGTGACGCCTCTCATTGTGAAAGCCTGGCTGAGACAACACTATGTTTCTGACAATGGCAAAAGTAAAGACTTTGTCAGGAAGAGAAAGGGTTGCTCTTCATGTTGACCTCTGAAAGGGTGAAGAAGCGGCTTTTATCCCCCAGCTCTTCTGGATTAGAAATTGGTTGTAGCCATTCAGATGCCTAATGCTCACTCAGCCCAGCCCAGAGCTTGGCATACAGGAGGGGATCAACAAAAGTCTGTGAAATAATGTATATGCTTATAATGCAGGACTTCCTGGGGAACAAGCATTTCTTTCTCCTCCTGAACTATCATTATTCAGACCTCTGACTGTGCAGCCTGAGAATCTTGGAGTGATTGCTGCGGGGATCATTCTTACCATCAGATGATTCCTCTCTGTGTATTCCGTTAATTAAACATGGGTTTGTTTTTGTTTTTGTATTTTTCTCTATGTTTTGTGGCTCTGGGTAACTCATTACTTTCTTTGGCAACCTTAGCCATTTATTCCTCTTTTATTTAGTACAGAGGTCAGCAAATTTTTCTGTAAAAGATCAGGTAGCAAACAATTTAGCCTTTGTGGGCCAAATGGTTTCTCATAACTATCCAGCTCTGCGGCAGTAGTGTGAGTACAAGCCATGGACAACACAGAAATAAGGGGCATGGCTGTATTCCAATACAACTTTACTTACAAAACAGGAAGTAGCTGTACTTGGCCTTTGGGTTGTAGTTTGTTCACCCAGTTTAATCTCTATGTCATATGATACTTAATTTTTTTGAGTGTTCTTGTATTTCTCCAACATTTATCCAGTGTCCTTTTCTTTATTTTTTGTACCAACAATTACTTTTGTATTATTATTGTGCCATTGATCACTTCTGCACTTGTGATCAAATAGATGGATGGGATTTGCCAACGTTTGTTGTCTATATGTTTCAATCACTCAGTTCTTTTAGCACACAACCTACTGTATCCTGTGGAAGACAGTTTTTTGTTTGCATATTTTTTTTGTTTTGTTTTTTACAATAGTAGGTGATTCTGGCACAGTGTAATACAGCAAAATGCAATGAAGTTTGGTCACTTCCTTTTTTGGAGCTGTCATTGATCTTGTGAATTGTTTTAGCAGAATATTATCTTGCAATTTCATAGTCAGTAATTAAGCTTCATTTGGCTCTTCTGATGCTGTGGAGTCTCTAAATACTCATTTTATCATATTTTTGACCTTCTTTAAAGAACTTAGCCCAGTAACTGGCCACTTACCTTCTTTTGGTTGCTGTTGCTTGTCCCTAGGTTTTGCACTTTCTGAGAGAAGAGAAAATTATTCAGTCCGTGGTCATTAAACTATCTTTCATTAAGTATCACGTTTCTTTGAATCATCTTCAGGAGGTATTTTTGCTTATGGAAAAAATAATTTGCTTATGGAAAATCCATTCCTTTGATTATCATCAAGGTGTGTGAGAGTGGGGACCATAGATATACACTGTACATCGGACACTTCACAGCATGGAAGGCAGTTGGGGTAAGGGTTTTCTCCAGATTATATCAGTCTTGAGACATACAATCATGACAAATGTTATCTCAGGTATCTTGTGTTTGCAAGCTTTTCTTTGGTGCTATTTTAATACTCTTACTTGGAAATATTGAGTTGTTACAAAAACCAACGTACACTATGCTACAGGGTCCTTTAAAATGTTATCTGTTATATATTCGATCCCTTTTACCCACTTCATCCTCCCCCACCCCTCCCCCTCTGGTAACCACCATTCTGTTGTCTGTATCTATGAGATTGTTTTTGTTTTATTGTTTGATTATTTTTTAAAAAAATGTTATCTGTACTCTTCTTTCTGTTTTTCTCAGGCAATCATGGTTGATCCACTTCCCCCAGGAATAAGAGGTCTAGTTGAACACTGCCCAACTAATATGTTAAAAGATAGCTTATTAAATACAAAATACTGTTCCCAAAGCAATGGTAGTTTTATTGACTGAGACATATAAAACATGTTGATTAAAGAATAAATAAATAAAATATGAGGAAAAATTAAAATCTTTCCTTCACAATGGAAAAAAAAAAGCTCTTGCTTTTAGTTGCTGAGATAGATTCTCAGTGAATGGTTGTCTTGGCCAAAACAAATAAACAAATAAATTTTAAAAAACATCCTCAATGAATACAGCCTGTAAAAATATCACAGGTCCCTGATCAGTGAGCTAGATAAACTCTGGATAAAGGATTTAGTTTTGTGTTTTCATTCCCAACTCAGATGCATGCATTTCCTGTTTTCCACCTTTCAAAACCACTAGACCTTTCTCACTTAAAGCTTATTTATAAGCAATGGAACCTGCATACATTCGCTCTTGAAGGAATCAAGAATTCTAGGTCCTAGGTCTTTCCAAATTTGGCCATGTGGTCTTACAAAGCTGGCTAATTCTACCAATCCCAAGAAACTAACCTGAAATACTAGATTTAGAGATGGCTGAGGGCATTTCCCATTTCATTAACATTTAAAACACATTAAGCACTAGTAATAAATATAGCATAGTCACTGGGTTTCTGTTCCAAGCTAAGAGAGAGTTTGGGGGAGACTTCCTGCTCTTGAAGAGTGATAAGGTAGAAGGGTCTTACAAATCCCATATCTCAAAATAAGAATATTACACCGGGAAGAAAGTAGAAAAAAAATCTTGTTAAAAAAAAGTCCTGCAGCTGATGGAGATGTTATCGTGAAAAATTTAGAGCTGACTTTTGGATGTGGGAGAGTGGGAAGGGAGAAATGTAGTAATCACCCTGCTGTTTCTCTTGGCCTTTGAGAGAATGTCAAAATAAACACGTCAGGGTCCTCACACAGAGGCTGTCAGCAGTCTGGGCACTCTGGGGACCACATGTAAAGGGAGCTGGTGGTGCACAGACGTGAACGAGTCTTTGTTTCTGTAATTCTTTCAAAGATGGAAAGAAAGGAGAAAAAGTGTATTCGTGCATGCAGGAACAAATGTAAAAGCTAAGAGTAGATACAGAAGCAGACTCTATGGGCAACATGATTCGTGTTTCAATTTAGTTTGATCTCCTTTTCTTAGCTACGTGCTTCCATTTTTTAAATGTGGTGGAGAAAATGGACAGGGCACATAAATGTAGCCAATAGAGGAGAAAGGGCTCTTGTATTTTGTATTAACATTAAATCCAGGGCATCAGCTCTATAAGTATCAAGTAATCTGTCTCTAAAGCAGAGCCAGGCTATGTGAGCAAGGTCGCAGGGTTCAGTGGCTCAGATTTCTCAGAGTTGTATGCTGTCCAAGGAGAAGGAGGAGGCTCTTCTCACAGCACCTACTAGGAAGCATGATTAGAAATGACAGGCAGTGAAATTCAAATGACCTGAATTACATGGTCTGATCTGATTTGACTAATCCCATATCCCATATACTCAGCAAGGATATACATATTTCATGGAAGAAAATGCTTAGCTAATTAGTGAAAACTTACTCAACGTGCATTTCCAAAGGAAATACTTTAATTAAACACTTTCTATAGTACTATGCTTCATTCTGATCTCCTATGATTGACAATAACTATCAGAAATAAAGGTAAATAGTTTACATTCATTTAATGAACTCCTTCAATGAGTTTGATTACATTTTTTTCATTTTTATAGATTAAATTACATAACATACTCAAGAGCACACACAGCCTGTAGTAAATGAAGCAGGTGGAATTGGAACCCAGATTTGCCCAACTTCAAAACCCTTTCTTCTAATCACTCTGCATAGTTCCACTCTTCTGAAATTCCACTTACTCTTTTCTTCACCATATTTAAAGTTATGTTGAAATGTCTGTATTCCAGATTGCAAGTGAACAAAAGACTAACTCTGTACGTGTTCCTTGAGAAGCATTCCTCCACGCTCAGTGTGCTAATAAAAAGGGGCTCCTACCATCTGAGTGTAAAAAGAGCTCTACTCTCTAATCCCCCTCCCTCCCACAATAAGATACATTTTTAATTTTTTAATGTTTTCTACTTCTGCAAGCTGTAAAAGTGAGTTTGGCTAACTAGTGATTGAGTTCTTGATGGAGTGGGGAAAGGTGGTGAAAAAGAATGGAAGATGGATACTTCAGTGCCTTAGACAATATTATTACTGTAGCCAGTTATGATGCTGCAGTTATAGTTCCCATAAAAACAAAAACTAAAAGAACAACAACAAAAAAACTTGTGCTCAAGACTCCATTGTTATAGGTACAGTACATCCTGACATACGAGAAGAGCTGTTCTTCCTTTGGTTGCCTACTTCTCACCTTCTCTCTTCTTGGCAGTATGTGTTGGGAGGCTTGTGGTATATTGAAGGAGATGTTGCTGTGGAGCTCTTATTGAAGATAGAGAGCCTTTGGCTTGTGGCCTCTTGCTGCTAACGGTGCTGGGCATGCCCTTTGGAGTCCTGGGCCTGCTGCAATGAGAAGGCTGTCTGAATTCGTTTCAGCAATTCTCCCAACTGCTTCCCAGGCCAATTGCGGAATGACAGACTTGGGAAAGAATAAGAGCATTCAATAGACCATGAGCAGTTGGATAGCGTTTAAAACTTTCAAAAAGATAATATGACAAAAGAAGACAAGGAATAGAAAGTGATCTTTGTTCCTATAGGTAGACATTGAATGGGTCAGTGGTTCAGGCACAGTGGTAATTCTGGACAGAACCTACTTAATGTGTGATTTATCAGCATCAGAAATAAAAATTGCCTTTGCATTTGTCATTCTACTTCCTTACTCTATTAGCTGAAGTCACAGTCTCCTTTTTACTCTTCCCACTTCTATACTGTATGAGACCTAGAGTGGGTAAGCATTTTCCTTTATGCTGACCCCCGGTAAGTTGAGAATATACATGGCAGTTGGGATAGCAAAATACACAATTTTGTAATGCTAGTGACATCTGCGTATCGCAGCATCTTTGTGGTGACATTGAGCTACCTAAGGACCTGTCTTTGTTCACCCAGCTTTTGATTCCCTGCCAGAAGGACATTCCACCACATTAATCCCACAGATAGCCTGTCTGTGTAGATGGATTTTTAATCCATTGACTAAAAAAACACTAAAACTACCTAGTAGTTATCTGTTGATAACCATTATATAATTCCATATTTCTTAACTCTTAGCAACATAGTTGACATTCTTTAAAAGGTACTAAAATTATACAAATATTTTTTAATATTTCCCTGCACGGTTTTAATATATTTAATTTCCCAATAATTAATTTTATAAATTAATAATAATCATATATATGTTACCAACTTTCAAGATCTAAACACATTAATTAAACAATAATATAGTCACATTTAATGAATTGTTTATTATAAGTGTTCAGCTACAGGAAACCCTCAGAGTAACTGCTGAAACAAGTTTACAGTTTATCAAATAAGATTATACTTTATCAGTACACCATAACTGTCGAACATTATGAAACATCCACCCCTAACCACGTCTATTTGATGGATGTTGCTTATATCTTAAGTGTGATTCTATTTTACCCGACAGAAAAAAACCCTGCACCAACAGGCAAAATCTGTATACAGGACTCTGACTTCTCTTAGTTAAAAAAACTTTTGGGAATAAACAGTAGTAATAGAAAATGCATTCTGAGTCTATGCCATAACTGTGAAAAACAGGGAGACTATTTTGAATGCAAACATATTTTCTTTCAGCTGTGGTAAAGAATGTCACAGTTGGACTGAAGTCTTGTTAGCTATTGTGTCAAACTGAAATACTGTTTCTATCAGACCATGTCTTATTTTTAAAAATATGCATTTTAACTGTAAATGTTGGCAGACCCCTATCTCAAATTGGGCAATAAACTAGTTTTTACAACTGATGAATTCTAAGATTTTTTAGCAGCAGAATTTATTTTCTCTAATTTCTAGATCAATTAAAAATGCTGTTGTGAATTCTTTCAATGGTTTTAGGTTGTTTGTTTAATTAATATTCCTATTTTTCAGTTAATCAGAAGAAAGACACTTGATCACATATCTGGCTCAAAATGATGGTGGACAACCTAATAAGTGAGAAGTAAAGTATGTGAGAAAAGGTGGGGAGTAAAAATTATTCTGCCACCAGTGTCATATGTGATGATTAGAAATTTATTAGAGTAAACTTTGACTTCAAGAGCAAAAATTGGAGCCATGAACTGACTTCTACTTTAAATTTTGGAAGGAGGTGTTTAGAGAAGAAAACCTAGATTTGTTTACTAAGTACCATAGCTGTTCTATAAATCATGAGTATGGTTTCTCTCAATAAAATTAAGTTAAATATCATGTGATTTTAGTCTGCATGATATCATCAAACACATATATTTATATTGAGTACAGCGAGTAATGCTTGGTGATGAGCTGAATGCAAGTACATATTTCAATGAATTATCTATATCCCTCTTGCTAAAACCTTTCTTTGTTATATTAATTTTGTATGAAATTTATCATTAATTTATTTTAAGTTTTTTTTCCTAGCTCTGCATTTCTTTTTTCAAATTGTGACTAAGAACATGCCTATTTGAGTCTTTATAAAGAATATGCCATATACACAAAGAACTGAAAATGTTCAAAATACTTTTGAACTTAAAATGATTTTTTTAAGTGTCATATTCACTGTTGCGTGGGCTAGTAGACAGGAATTCCTGGAGGACACAGTTATAGCTTCCTTCTACTGTACCTAAGTCTCAGCAGAAAACGACTTGGGAATTATTTTCCTGAGCCCTTTTTCTGAGCTGAAAAAGGTTTTACAGTGTGTTTAACTAGAACACGATCAGTTTATCCTGAATGGGATAACTATAGTGTTTTCTTCTCATTGCTTCTTTAAAATTCCTTTGCTGACCGCAGCAAAATTCCTTTGTTGACCACAAAGTTGAGAATGCAAAATCCTCCCCTTCTAGTGCTGAGCTTCTGATGATGGTACATTGTATATTGTTCACCATCCAGTTCTTAATGCTGTTCTTTCTTTCTTCCTCCCTTCCTTCCTTCCTCCCTCCCTCCCTCCCTCTCTCTCTCCCTTCCTTCCTTCCTCTCTTTCTTTCCCTTCTTACTTCCCCTTCTTCCTCTTCTTCCTCTTCCTCTTTCTGCTCTCTCTCTCTCTCTCTCCCCCGACCCCCTCACCCCTCTTCTTCTTGTCTGAAAATTGTGAATTATGAAGAATACAGATTTGAGTGCTGAAAGACCTAATTTCAATGAAGGTTCAGAAATTTATTGTAATTGCTCTTAAAATTATATTCTTATGTTTTGAGCTATTGACTCTGTCTTCTTTACCCATACGAAATATGTTTTTTTTTCTTGTTTTGTTTTTTAGGAACATAAACTCTGAGTTTTTATCATGAAAACTCTCCTTTATTTTCTCAATTAAAGATATTCTATAGATTACTTTGAAATGAAAATGTTACCTGGATTTATGGGCTGAGGGTTCTGAGTTTTCATCTGATAATAAATGGCATTATATATGACCTTAAAGAAGGACTTGACTTTATACTTGCCTATCTGTGGAAGTAAGGATAATACAAATGCTGAATGATTATTAAAAAGCTTTGATGCTATGAAAGTACGTAGCTACATGCTTTAGAATTAAATACTTAAAAAGGATATAATTTCATTACTTTTCATCATTTCTTTGTGAAGCAAATTTGTTTCAGGAATTATGAAACTTTCTTGCACACAGATATGATAAAGTGTAGAGTTGTTAATGGACGTCAGTAGGAAATTAATAAGGAGTCCAAACTTAAACCCAGGTTCACTGACTTTTAATTCCCTTGGTTTTATTTTTTTTTTATTTTTTTATTTTATTATTTTTTTTAATTCCCTTGGTTTTAGATATTCCTTGTTTTATATTTCACAAAGGAGAATAATGAGAGGTATTATTATTTGCAAAAGTGGAGTGTGTTGATTTTGACTGTTAGGTCAAAATCCTTATCAAATCTGCCTACGTTCTGGTTCAGAAATGCTTATGTAACTTAAGAAAAATGCAAATCTTTTGATTCTTAGTTTCCCTATCTGTAGGCCTTTCATAGCTTATTAATAACACAGGACTATTATGTTGTAATAATATCTGCATCATAAGGCATATTATGAGTATTAGATTAAGTAATAGATATAAAATGCTTCTGAAACGCTAATGGATTATATAAATATAAGGCATTATTTCTGAAGGTAGTGTGTGGCCAGAGTATAGAGGACAGTAAATATTAGGCTTACAAATATTGAATTACTTTGTTATGCTATGGAGAACTCTTACCCTTTTCAAAAAAGACAGTAAAAATCCTAAGAGAGCTTGAGGATCTTGCAGGAGCCTGTGTGATGGCCCAAGAGATAAAAGAGATTGAGGGGTGTGGTGTGGGGATAGATATTAATAGAAGACTAGTACAATAGTTCAAGTGAAAGTTAAAGAAGAGTCTGAACAGGATAATGACTCTAACTAAAAAAAACAGACAGAAGCAGATGCAAAAACATTTATAGAAATAGAATCTGTGAAATCAGTTAAAGAATGAGGACCATAAGTAAAGTAGAGTATAGAATATAGTTTTGAGGATTCAATTTCAGGTATACGAGAAAAAATTAGGAAACTTAGGAGATGACATTGGGTGTTTTTAACAGATGGAAAACTAATTTTAGCATATGCTGACTCTGAGGAATTGTCAGGGCATCCGCAAGGGTGATGATAAGCAGACACTAAAAAGCATTGAATGAAATCAGGAATTGGTCAGAGGAGGAAATGGTCAAAGTCATTTTCAAAGAAGCAATAATAGGAGTCCTGAGAATGGGGGACTTTGATGAGAAAGATACTATTGAGACAGAGGGATATATACTCTCATATTAATTGACTGTAAGAACGGAGACTCCAGAAGGGGGCTAGAGGGCAGGGTCAGGGAAATAAAAGAACCAAAAGTATGTCGCATTATGGATGCCAAGAAATGGGAGAACTTGATATTTTCATGAAAATGGACTGTTCAATATTTTAAAGTATTCTATTAGAGGCCAAGAAGGACAGGACTGTGGATAATCGTTAAACATGCCAATTTTGAGGCGATGATTGGTGAAACCTACGAGTGTAGAAATCATATTTTTTTTCTTCACTGAATCACCATCACCTGGTAGAGGCCTCTTGCATGAGAAATTTAGTAAATATTTCTGTGAATAAATGAATCATGAAAACCAGATTTTGCAAGTTCAATTAACTAGATTAGTAATAGAGAATTAAAATTAGAGAATGTAGACTGCATTTCTAAGTCATTTGCAGTGGTACAAAAGATTATTTCATGGGTATGTTACTACTCATAGCTAAGATTTATTTATAGCTTACTATTATCTCAGTCAATTTTCTCAGAAACCCTATGAGAGAGGTACTATTATTATTTCCATTTTAAAGTTGAGAAAACAGAGGCACTGAGAGATTAATATTAGCTGAAAGTCACATAGCTGGTCATGGAAGGACCTAGGATATATCTGATTGTATCACTTCTCTACTTAAAATTCTTTAACAGCTTCCATATTGAATCTTTGGTGTCTACAACACTGTTTGGAACACTGAAGTATTTATGACCTTCCTACTAATAGAGCGAGAGAAAGACATAAAATTATTTGCCCAAGATCATATATAGTCAATTAGTGGTAGAGTTAAGAGTTTAAACTCCGGCACTCCGATTCCAGAGCCCCTGTTCCTAATCACTATACAAGACTGCCTCAAATTACTTTATGTTTGACGTGGCTTCTATGAGATTGAGCCTAGACAGGGCATTAACAAAACCAGAAAAAGAGCTGGTAAATTGGGAGCAAAGAATTAAAGCATTTCATGACGAATAGTAAGTCTGGTAGGAGTGACAGAGTGGGAGAAATGGTAGATAACCAAGTTCTTGGAGCAACAGAGGTTCTCAGTGATGCTGAGCTCTGAGGTATGTGGTGCTAGTGGATGAATGAAGACGAGTGGAACTGGAGGTCACTGATGTTGAATATTCTAAGACTGATAAGATGAGGGTATTCAAAGGATGAATGAGAAGAGTTTCAGGAAACAAACCTGGGCGAAGGAGACATCACTTTTCCAGGCACAGTGTCTCAGAATTATTGATGATACACATGTTACATATCAATGGCACCCACAGGATGAGGTATGACCCCCCTTGGAATTTAACTATGGAAGATGTTAAATCCCACGTTTGCTTCATTCAATTCTAGAGCTTTGAGGCAAAAGACATAGAATTTACTTTTAAAAAAATCCATAGAACTTAATGCAAAGTTTGTATGTGGTAAACATTCAATATATGTAGTAAACATTCAGCATGATGGAGATTGTGCCTGGAGAAAAGGCTCCTCTCTTTTCTGAGGAAAATATTATGTCAGCTACCCTCCACTTATTAATACTTTCTTAAGAGACGCTGATGAATAATTTTCTGAAGGGAAATCACTTAGGGACATGTATTCAGTTCAGATGTAATGGATTCAGTTCGGAATTCTGACTGACAAGTTTGAAGATCTCATGGGTGAAGATAAGACCCCCATATGTTTTGGTGTTCTGTTCAAATGGGACTTTTCTAGAACTTATTGTCACGCTGCAGCACTGCTTTAAGACCCGGCTCAGAAAAACCAGAAGTTGTTCCCATTGTTTTGAAGTTTCCTTCGTACTTCCTAGGTGAGGCTACTTAACCTATTGGTATGGCTGCTGGATTGTGGAAACGTAGCAAGGATTAGTAGTAGCTATAGCTGAGAAGACATAGCCTCACTCTAAGGGGAGAACTGCATTTGGGATTCATTATTCTTGCAGGCTGGATTTTCCCCCTTTCACCCACACTGACACACACACGTGCACACACATACCCTCTCCTCCATGAATCTTCTTCTTAAAAACTGACAGTTTTCTAAGGCAGGCTGCACATCAGAATACATGTAGGACCCAGTGAGATATAAAACATAATTCCCTTTACCAGGAGACATATCTTTAGATTCTGATTTATTACCAGTTCAGTAAGTTAGGGAAAAGAGGCAATAAAAGGCAAAAAGGAGCCGCATTTTCACATAACAGATAGTCAACTTCCATAGACTTTCGTGTCCTTCAGAGGTGTTTTTTTTTTTTCTCCCTCTTTGAAACTTTTGCAGATACAGTTTTTAACTATGCTGTATTAGCTTCAGTGATAACCCAGCCAGGGTCAGTCTACCACCGCCTCTCGGATTGCAAGAGAACAGAAGTTAGAGTAGGACTAATAGCAGGCAGCGAGTTCAGTGCTTTTGCTGCTTTGAAGTCTACCTGTCAATTTTTCTTAAAATACACACTGCCTTTGGTTCTTTCGCTGCCTGATTAATGTGACTCTCTTCCTCCAAGGCTAACACATGCTGCACTCGCCTTGTTTCTAGCAGCCAAGCCCCTCTAGCATTGCCCAAATTATACCTGGTTCTTTCCGACAAATTGTTGTGATGATTAAGAAAGTTTGATGATATATCATTTTTTGGATTCCAGACCTCCTGTCAGATAATAGAGTCAGGAGTGTGGGGTGCTGCAGTTATTCCATATCAGTGCTCTGAGTTCAAATAAAGTGTCAGGATGACTAAGTACAAGGGATTTGTGGAATGCTTTAATGTTGCCTCATTTCAAATCACTTCATAAGCAGCCTGGTAATGAGCTCAATAAATTCTGTTGGAGGAGAAAAAAAAAAAAAGAGCCCTGTATTCACTACAGAAAAAGTAGGTTGCTATTTTATAATTAGGCCTCTGGGCTGGAGGGAAGGAGTCTTATTTCCTGTTTGAAATCCACTTTGCTAGTTCTGTGATGTGAAGATGGCTAAATGAGTATGAAATATTATAATTAAGGACATCACAAGCTGTTTATCTTATCAGCAGTGTTTTCCCTTAAACGCTGCCTCGTTGACCACTTGCGTATTATAGCTGCTTTCTTTCTGGGCTTTGCTAGTTGTAACCAACGGAGGTTCTGGCTCTAAGAGGGAAAAGAGGAGATGTGAACAGCAACCAGAAACCAGAAGTCACAGGAGAGATCTAAATTGCTTTTATTTTGCCTGGATCAGGTATTCTTTTCATTAACTGCACTAGGCTGTTTGTTTATGGAAATAAACGAGATTATAAAAACTTGACTAAACCTGGTGAGAGCATGCTGTCCAGGGCCAGGCTGTGAGGTGCTGTCTCCCACAGTCTGCCAAGCACCATGTTTTTGTTTGGAGACTAACAAAGAAAACCAATCCTGCTTTGGAAAATGAGAACTGGTTTATTATTGATTGGGTGGAAAGCAAGTGGGCAGATCTGTAATCTCCACTGTGATAATGTTTTGACCTGCCAACTTTCTTGTTTTCATTCACTGCTAGAAAGTGAGCCCTGCTCCTCTGTTATAGACCGAAATGACAATTCTCACCAGGTTTTGCTGCAAAGGTCTGGATGGCAGTTATTTGCCTGGCAAGCCATTGGACTGAGCTCAAAGATCAAATCATAGAGTCACTGCACCTTGCCTTAGTGTTGATTTCTAAACGATCCTAGTTCTCAAATGACACAGTCAAAGACTGATGTGTTCATAAGGTTGGAATCAGTCTACCTGGACACTGAGTGTCAGTTGGCCCTTGGCAAGACGATGGAGGGTGAGAAGTTTTTTTTCTGAATTCTATCCACAAAGCTGCCTTGATCCTAGAATCTGAAAGTTTCTTCCATATTCATGCTGTTGCTATTAGTTCTCCATCAAAATTCTTTTAAGAAAAGTATATCACAGACAAGTCCACCGAATAGTGGTAAAATTAGTCACGCTGGAAGGATTGAGGTGGTCTGCTATGGTTTGATAGAATGCTTGGGGCCATTGCTTCTGGTTATGCTCTTTGTGCACTGCCCATAATACCAAACCGAGTGGTGAACAGAGAATGGAATCCAATCCACTCATTCACCCAGCCCTGGCCCTTGGACACCTTTGGATTTGCCCATAGGCATGGGTTGCTTTTTCTAATTCATTGCCTATAGAGGACACCTGTGGTTAATTTGCGGAAAAGCACCACATGAGTTAGAACTGGGCCCCATATTATTTCTACCTTCAAAGAAAAACAAAGGAATCTGTTATTATAGCCTTTCTGTTATCATAGAGGTTATTCGAATAATAGGGCTCCTGAAATAAGCTCATGTAGACACAGCTGACTTTGTTCGCACTTATAATCATTCAACAAACATTCGCGTTGTTTGTACAAATTGCCAACATGTAAACTGTGGAACTATAGCCATGTTCTAGAGCAGGTGTTGGCAAACTTTTTCTGTAAAGATTCAGACATTAAAAATGAGAAGAAGCCTGAGACAATACATGAATGAATGATCATGGCTTTGTTCCAATAAAACTTTATTATTGGATGCTGATATTTGCATTTCATGTAATTGTCACATGTCACCATTTAAAAATGTAAAAACCATTTTTAGGTCAAGGGCCACACAAAGGCAGGCTGTGAGGGCCAGGTTTAGCCCGTGGCCAGTAGTTTGCCCATCCCAAGATCCTTATTCTATAGTAGCTTTCAAGTAAGGTCTCTTTCTTTTCTGGGGCTGATGTGGGGGTAGGGTTGCACTGAATGAGTGAGCATTGTAACCCTACTGACATACTTTAAGATACTGTTAGATTATCAAAGGAGAGAATGATAAAGAGATGACATTTCAAAAAACCTAATTTTTGTTCAATTTTATGTCTTGAGATTTTTTAGGTAGTAAAGCATGTTAAATATTACCACTGAAGTGTAAGAGAGGATTACCACAAAGTGACACGTACCTATTTGGAAATCATGCTAATTACAGTACAACTGCTGAGTCTTTCCTGAGGCCAGAAGGATTCTTTCACTCATTTGTTCACTAATTGACTCAACAAATACATGTTGAGCTCCTACTTTGTGGAAGGTCCATGAGATACTTCAAAGGAGGGAAATGATTTCATGGGATAAATGTATGAAATTCTAAGAATTCCTTAAAGCAGAGCCTTGCAGAGGTGGGATGGAATAGCTACAGAAGGGTTAGGAAACGGCCACAAACAGATCACTTGGCTTCTGTGTTTTCCCAGTGAATGAATGTGGCACACACCTTAGGAGGAGAAGAGGGAGCTCCAAGTAACAACTTAAACAGCAACTCAAAGTGACCTACCAAAGCATAGCTTTCAAGTGTTCACATGCGGCTTTAGCCACAGAACAGATCTTAGCAGTTCAATCTTTCAGTATGAAAGATTATACCTTCTATACACATTTGTTGATGAAAATAGACTCAAATCTTTTTTCTCTTTCATCCTGATATTTTTATATTTTTAACAAGTACCTCTTTCCATCTGTAGTTGATTCTCCCCCGCCCCCCCGCCCCAGTAATGCTGGATGCATTCCTTCATTGTTTCCAGGACAGCTACTCTGCAGTAACACCCTGTCACCAGCCCATGCCATCATTATTACCACTTCACACACGGGTAGAATTCCCTGAAAGAGAAATTTATAATTGAACCTTGATTTCTCAATTGAAACATTAATTGAACTGAAAAAAAGATAAAAGTTAATGTGACTTATTGTAGTCATCCAGAATTCTGGCAGTCCTAACAGAAACGAAATGTGTTAGGAAGAAAAACATTATTCTGGCTCCAAAGTGACAAAACATCTGGTTGAAGCATGAAACATGAAACATGAAAAATGCAGTTAACTGTCCAGATATTTTGTCTTCTACATGACAAGCATGTTATAGTTACTGATTTAGCTGCCTTAAAACCTATATGAAAATCTATCTAGAATGAGGTAGTGTCATAAATGCATTAACTCTAACGTTTGTGGAGGTCTTCACATTTCCAAAGTACTTTTTCATATACTTTATTTTACTAAAACTTTATAACTATCTAGTGTAGTAGTATTAACATCAATTCCACTTTGCAGGTGTAGTGACTGAGGGTAAAGTTGTGCAGACATTTACCCCAATTCAATCAGTCCATGGAAGTCAGACGTTCTTCCAGTTGTACTGTATTATCTTTGCATTTGACAAAATTGCAGCAAGGCTGCCATTAGCTCCCTATGTGAGTGTAGTTAAGGAAACTAAGCTGTATACACCACAGTCTCTGATAAATTGCTATTATTTGCAGAGCCTTTTCTTGAGAACCCTGCCTTGGTACCCCACAGGCTCGCTGCTACCCTGGTCCCCCAAATGTGAATTCCTCAGCCAAGATTTCTAGTTGTTGCCTGATGCTTCTCTCTCCCAAGGACTTAAATGACAGGGCATGTTATGTAATGTTTCTAAATACCAAAACACTCAGCAGAGCTAAATGTCTTGCATAGTGTTGGGCAGATCTATCCTTTGCATTGGATGTAATAATTTATTATCATGGGAAGATGTATAATTATCATTCTTCATGAAACAGAGATGCAAACTGCTTGTTTGATGTGATTCAGCCAAATGATTTAACATGGTGCAGTTAAAAAATGACATGGATCAAATATTTGGTTAGTGGTCTGTGAGGGAAACCAAAGTCAATCTGATTGCAACCTCCCAATATTTACCAATAACTGGCCTCCCAATATTTACCAATAACTTCTTAATTTGGTGCTCAAAGATGGCTTGCAATTAAATATCTGTGATTGCTTTTTTTTAAATAAACTACTTACTTTTATATTTTTGTTGCTGGTGGTTTCTATTTTCAAATACCTGGAATCCCTGGCTTGGCTGACTCATCTTATTCTAGATTTAATCTCTTTTAGGTCTTCTGAATATAACTGGGCACATTTTTGATGCATAATAGGTATTTGTCAAATGACTGAATAAAATTAGAAACTGTATCTGCTACCAGCTTAAACTCGTGGACTTTCAAGTAACAGATCATTGTAGCTCAGCAATGTTTTAACTACTAAATAGAAGCATCCAGCTTGGACACAGTGGCTGTCTTTTTATTATTTCTCATTTTGATACTTTTCTTATTCTGTTGGCTATCTTATTAGTACCTCCTGTTGGGGAATATTTTTCTTTAGCATAGTATCTTAATAA
Source organism: Rhinolophus hipposideros (assembly GCF_964194185.1). Lineage (NCBI taxonomy): Eukaryota > Metazoa > Chordata > Mammalia > Chiroptera > Rhinolophidae > Rhinolophus > Rhinolophus hipposideros. The sequence goes on along the minus strand of NC_138049.1, from coordinate 61,198,332 downwards.
CCATCGAGGTAGCTTACTAGGGGTTTCCTAATGCTCAGCATGTCCAGGAATTGCAATGCGGTAAATATCATGTGGGTAAAGTGAGCGAAGTGAGCGCATTAAAAAAAAAAAATCCATCACTGACTGAATTTTTTACGTATTATTTAGGCACACTGATAATATACAGATACAATCTCCCTTAGGAATATGATTTCTGATAGACAGAAAAATCTTTTCTTACATGTAATAATTTATAATAAAAAATAAGGCTGATTAAAGAAATCCATATCTAAATTTGGAAGGCAGAGTTTTGTAATTTCAAACCTATTAGTCCATTTTTAGCAGTACCTTGTTTGATTAAGCTCATTAGCCTGGGTATACGAGAGAAAATCATTGTAACTGAATTAATATTGTATAAAACAATTATTGTTTTTATCAGCTTCTCTTTCAATGTGTTCTCCTAAGTGACTATTTTACTAGAAACAAATCCAAACACAGTTTTCATCTTGTGCAGTGTACAGCATGATGAGGTATATATTTTTGTTGTACTTCAAGTGATTTTTTATTCTTTATTTCCAATATAGTTTTTACTTATACAACCATTATTTAAACAGTGTATAGTTACATTTATTTTTTCACCCTTCTCTCATTCCTCCAAATCTTTGAAGCAGCTTATGATAATACATACAATGGTAGGTGATACATACTTCATCACTGGGCCAGGTCACCAAGAAACTGCCAAGTTAATTCAATGCTGATAAATTTTGGAAAGATAGGAAATGCCTTTTACATTTAGGAATTTCTGCCATTCATAATTCTGAGCTTTTAGGTCACTATGCCATTTTTTCCCCCCACTTAGATAAGAAATCATAGTGGCAGGTAAAAGTTTTATAGTCAATTCCTGATGATACTTGGGGGAGTCATTGCTTTCAAGTTCTATTGACATTCAAATAGAATGGGCTATAAAGTCATTTGTGGTTATTACTCAATAGCTTTTGTCTAATTTCCTTTTCCCATGCAGCCTATCACCCAGCAGGAGATATTTTATACCAAAACACTTAATTACTTCCCCCAAATCAGTGAAATTTAAAAACTAAACAAAACAACAACAAAAAAACACAACAAATATGGTATGTTTAGAGCCTTCCATGATTTATGTTTTCCTATTTGACCTGAGGTTACTTGCAGAACAAAAAGGAAACTGAAGCTGATTTGCAGGCACAGCGAATCTAAAATATTACTTCCTGTCCTGTTGTTGGGGCTTCACCATACTGGAGGTGGGGGGATTCATGAGACAATGATTTGGGGAAAAGAGGTACTGTGCCTACACATGTGCTACCAAACCTTGATGTGTGTGAGAGTGCTTCTGTGTATGTGTGTGTATGTAAGGATATACATCAGAAAACAGCAAACATATCTTATTTGTGTCTGTATATGTGTGTGCATTATATGTCAGTTTGTATGCATATGTAAAAATAAATACAAATAAATAAAATAAGTCAATTAAATGCAATTCATGGCCTCTGTGTACAAGTGATGAAGCCCTGTATCTCATATTCTCACATGCTTGTGTCTTTCTCTAGAGCAGATAAAACCCAATGGATAAATAAATGTAAATCTTTATTTTTCTTCAAAGGAATTTTTTTTTTCCTTTACAGCTGTGAAGGTTTTCTGGCTAAAGGTCGAGGAAAGCTTCATGACTAAAAGGTAAGCTTCTTATTTTTAAATGAAGATTTGCACCCCGAGCCCCACCCATGACAAAAACAAACTGTTTCGTGTTTCTCTTCTGTGCAATATTGCACATAGTGAATTTCCTATGAAAGAGGAAATTTCCCCCTTTCCTCATCAAGGCTTTTACTTACAGAATGCATTGTTGGTTTGGATGCTGTTGTTGTTGCCGACCTCTTTCCCTTGTTTTTAGAAGCACCATGTGACACCCCCCAACCCCCACCCCAGAAAGCAGTGTTTTAAGTGTGTTTCTTCTTCACCTGCAAGAGGATCTAATGTATTTCATCATTAGACTCCTGTGGAAATATACAATAAAAGTAGGGGATTTGGTTAGCACCGGAGGCAAAGTACTACTAACTCATCCCAAAAGATTGCTTTTTGATTAAGGGGCTCTTGCTATAAGGTGCTGAGCCTTTCTTGCAGCTGATATGAACTGCTATTCTTGGCTATGTATCCTAAGTCGAACATCTGATTTTTTCTTTTTTAAAGAAACAGCAATTATATTAAGGCGTCCTCATGTAAGGTATAATTCCTTGAAAATTTCAAATAGAATTCAATAAGCAGACTCAACATCGTGTCATAGAGTTAGGCAGAAATTTATAAGGTAGGCAGAGTTGTGGGGAAAGGTGGAGGTGATTCTGCCCAAAATGATGGGGTCATTTCGAAGTCAATTCAGACTAGAAATCTTCCCTACTTTAAGAAATTGAAAGGTAGTCAAATGAATAGCTGAGCTTAAAAAACAGATAACTTTTTCCTTTTCTCTCAGATAGCCTAAAAAGTTAAAATAGCTTACCCTTAGCTTTTTTTTTTCTTTTTTTTTTTGAGGGAGAAGAAAGTGAAAGGGAGAAGGGGTAAGCCTAGGGCAACTATGTGTAATTTATTGTCCAAACTGGGACACTTTTGGAGTTAAAGGTACTCTATTAATAATTATACCAGAGAAAAGGCATAAATCGGGACTATCTTGCAGGCAGAGATGTTTGGTGACCCCTGGGAAGTACAATTAATAGGGCTTTATGTCCCTGGTCTTGTGGCCTTTCTGTGACCATGAGCTCACAGTAGAAACATCATTTCTATTGATGGTTTTTTTTTTCTTTCAAGATTTCCGATCATAAATTGTCTGTGGTCTAGGCAATCTCAATTACACTTTGTTGTAGGATAGGTTTTCTGTTCTTGGTGTTCGGTTATTAGATTAACAAGCATTTTTTTAGTTCCTTTTGTATATGGCCTTTTCATATTTGGTAGAATTGGAATGTGAGAAAAAGAAAACAACATATTTAACAGGACAGCTAAGAAAAGAACATCAAAGCCCACTATTTGAATTATCTTTAATTGTTAGCTGTCTTTTGTTCTTCAGAGCCATCTATCTATGAATCCTGCCTCTGCTTTTTATAATTATATTGTTTTTTTCATTTTCACTGGGAAAAGAAGAAGGAAATTTGTTATGACTTTTATAAAAATCCTAATGATTTGTCTCTCATAGTAGGGATTTTTCCAGAACTCCATGTATGGTCGGGAAATATTCTTAGCCTAATGTGATAGCTTTGATGCTTCTCAAAGTTTGAAACTGTAGAGATCAATTTTAAGCAAGAGTGATTATATACTAACATTAAGAAAATGTACTTTTTGATTCCATTAATCAGCTCGAAGAGCTTTTAGGTGGCAGTTTTCTGTTACACTTGTTAAAAATAAGATTTCCATGTAAATGACAAGGAAGTTCACTTGAGAAAATGGAATTAGGAATCAAGATAAGTTGTTAATTTAAAATATTGTATAATCAGAATTCTTGCAGGCATTTTAGACATTATTTTTGTCAGAGAGCAAGCAAAACAATTAAGAAACCAAAACAGTTATGTCTACCAATTATTAAGAGCTCATAAAATGTCAGACCTTGTGCTAAGGGTTTTACATGTATATATTACTTCATCTAATCCTTACACAAAACCTATCAGTGGTATGATTTCTATATACGAGATTAAAAAAAAAAATCACAACTTCCAGAAAATGAACTACTGGACCAAGTTCACAGAGCTAAGAAGTAAAGAAAGCAAAATTCAGACTGAGGTTGTATTAAACTGGCACAACAATCTACTACTTATAAGTGAGAGAATTTACGTAAAATTTTTAAAAGGCCAAAGTATGCTTTTTATGATTCATTTTCTATTCATGTTAATGAATACTGAATATATATTTTAAACACTAATATTTTAGTCATTTAAAAGATCATTAAGAAAGTGAAAGGTAAGAGAAGTTAGTGTGTCACTAAAAAATTCATTTGTCTCCTTCTTTAGTTGCACAAACTTCTTCCCCACCTTCTTTACAGAGGATGTCTCCCTATTAGAAAAAGAAAGAATGATATCCTAAGACTAGGTGTAGCCGCTCTTAACACCTCTCAGTTCATTCTCTACTCTGTAATGACTATTCACTACTCATCATTTCAGCCATCTATTTTTTTTTCCATGAAGATTCTGAGAACTCCTCCTCCTTCAAAGACCCATCAGCTTGGTAACTCCCACCAATAAGTGAATTTTGAATTATGTTCACTAAACTGATTCCCATCTTTCCAGACCCTAGTTTAGCAACTAGCTTCACCATTTCCTGTATCTTATGTCTTTTCTGCCCAGAAGAACACTGGAAATCAGAAAAGAAAGAAAGAAAGAAAATGTTTAATAAATTCCTGAATCCCATTATAGAAAATAATCACAATGTATTGATGACATTTGGGAGCCTGGCTTACACAATTGGCGACTCAGTGAGCATATGGGTTGCAAAAAGGTACCACCTCTAGGCAGACTAATTACAAAATGGAGCTTCCTCTAGCAGGATGGAGCCCAGGCATGTTTTGACCCCTCCTCCCACCCCACAGAAGGGGTAATACTGAGTTTTGTGCCTTGGTGAGTGCTCTCAGTACTATGGCGTCTGTGAGTATATTTTTAGATTTAAATATTAAATAATGAGGGCACAGAAGAAAACATTTTCATAGGTGACTAAAGAATGTTAATTTGTAAAGCCACCTTTTGAATTATTTATGTTTTGGAGAAAGAATGAATAGAATTAATTGTAGCATTATTAATAAGCACTTAGCAGTATAATTTGGCATCAGTCAGATCTGTGTTCAAATCCTGTCTCTAGCACTATTTTTACTCATCTGGAGATGGGATAATAAAGTTCTACCCCCAGGGTTGTAGGTGAGGATTAAATACATGAAAGTTTCTTTCTGGCTAGGAGAATGCATTGTTTTTGTTTATTAGTAAAAAATGTGAATATACCCAGCTTCTGATTTTTAAGAATGTACTTATGTCTTTCATATATCAATAAGCTCTATTAAAGATATCAATAAGTATTACTAAGGAATACTTAGTATAAGTATTAATACGATGGCAAAAAATACTGCTAAATTACAGTTTTAGAGTGGTAGTCTATGTTACTTCATGATTTGTATTTCTTTTTTTGTCTTACATAAACCGAGGACTGTGAGTACTATTACTTCTTCATGATGAATGTGGTTCATTGCTCTTCATCATGTTTGGCATAGAGATATTTAGGTGGAAACTGTATTTCATATATCAGTTACATCTAACATGTCAGTTATACTTACTCAATAAAAGGAACCCTTTTAACAAATAACTTTAAAGAACATTGTGTTTTAAAATGTAGTTATTAGAACATTTTCTAGGAAAACTTTGTTTGTTTGTTTGTTTTTGGATTTTTTTTGTACAAGTTAAATTCTCTCCATTTGTGATAAGCACTTTACTTGGTTTCTGTCACATTTTTTTTTTTTTTTTTATATAGAAAGCCTTACTTGTGGAACTAATGACACGACCAAATTACATTCATAGTTAAGTGTTAGGAAATATTTCTAAAAGACTGCCTTTATGAAACTGCTAATAAGTTGATGTCTGTTTTCCATTAATAACCTGAAAAACAAGCAGAGTCTGTGGCATTTCAAACAAAACTGTGTTAATTACAGTAGTTCTTGTATTTTATGCAGAAGAGAATTCCTTTCAGTTATCACATGTATGTGATTAAAATATGTGCAGATCCATTTTGAAGTGTACAAAATATTGTTAAAATTATTTGCTGGGCATTCTTTTGAAACTTAGAAATGGATTAATGTAATTATTTAAAGAAGATTAGGAAAAATGTATTATATCAATAGAGAAATTCTTAGCCCTGTCCTGACTTAAATGAGCAATATGACTCTTTTTATTAAAATACTGGGAATATGTTTATGGTATTGTCCTATAAGCTTATTAACATTACTACTTGCTTATTACACAATGATCAAAGTATTAGTTTATAAATGTTATTGTTTTACATTTGACATTAGGAAAAATGTAGGTTGGATTTTTAATATCAATGACATTTCTCAACTTCTACACATGCATTTTCTTACATTCATGTCTCCAAAATAAGTGGTGTGTAAATGCAAGAATAAAAGAGAGACCATGTCAGATTTGCAGGAGAGAGAATTAGACTTGCCTGGATGACAGGTGGGAATGCAGCCATGGCTCTCTGTAGCCTGACTTGCCACTCAGGGAAGCTCTATCATGGGATTATAGTACTTTTCCAAGCTGTCTGATGAGGACTTTTAACTCACAATGTCTAGGTGTTACAATGCCTTCTTCTCGTCACGCTTGCTAAGAACTCACATCCTTTTGTCAGGCTACAGAATGTTTTAATTCCCAATGCAAATCTGGGTGACATGTTTGTTATGTTAGCACATATACCTGACAGACCTTGTTCTGAGTTTTCCAGGAAAAAACACAGGGCACCATGTTTGTGGGATATCAGTTCTTTTCTGTGAGCATAGCATGCCTTTTAGTAATTGTGGAAACCATTTCAAACCAGAGTTGATTTCATACAAAAATAACTTGCAAGTTGTCTTTGTATAGTTCCTAGGGTAAGATCATTTTAACAGATCGAGTTAGTTATAAGAATGGTTTTATGGTTTGCATGAAGCAGTAATAATAGTAAAGGCAAATAAAAATAAAGCTTTCATCACAGCTTTGTTAGCTGTTAGAAATACATTCATTGAGTTTTTGGGTTACTGACACATATGTATACAGGATGTGTAAAGAATTACGGTGTATGCATTCAAAAAAACCTCTAAAACAGAACAATTACATACACATGTTTCTGAAACCGTAAGTCATAGGTATTCATTAAAGTACACTGAAGTGTATTTAATAGTCAGTGAAAAATACAGATATCAAGAAAGCTTTCCTTGAGATTTAAACTCCATCCTTTATTTATAACGAGATGCATTGCCTGTAATCACCAAAGCACAGGTTCAAATTCTGGTCACTTGGGTGTGAGGAAACCTACCTGAAATGAATTGTTGGTTACAATATTTAATATGTTATGGATTTGACTGTGAACACAGTGTCTCCAGGTAATAAAGTTCCTTGGACCCAAAAGCAGATTTTAGATCATATTACACTGTATCCCAAGATTATCCATTTCTGGTTTTAGAATTAAATGAAGGAAAAATGCAAGTTAAGCTGCTTATGAAACTTTTTATTAATTTTGCTTAGTACCACCACAAAGATTTTAAAAGCACATTTCTCAACTACAAAGTATTAGTATTTGTGTGGTTTCAGCAGTGTGCTTACTTCCTTTCCTTTTTCACCCCTTACATCTTTAGCTTGCTTTTGTTTCTTTCTTATATAAGTACCTGTATTTTGAATTTATATTCCTCAGATTAGCATTTATCTGACAGTTTCATACATGTAAATGTGCGAGAAGCTAGTACTACAAAAGTAGGTGGTGACAGGTTAGAATTGAAGATATACTCTTAATCTTTTAATCAAAAATGCAAGTAGCTTATTTAGAGCATTTTAATATATTTCAATTTCCATACTCAAGAGAAAAATTATGGTACAGTATTTAAATTTCTATTTGCAGCCCTGATTATGGTATATAAAAAGAAGCATATCTTGCTTTAATTTGCAGTCCACCAGAATCTATTTTCCTCTTATTGTAGGTACGAGAAAGACTGAGCATCTTGTCTTACTGCTAGAGAGAATATTCTTAGATTCCACAAACTCACTGAAAGAGAATGGTGAATTGACTAGGGTTGTTCTGCTGTATTTTCACTATTTCACTTTCTTATAAGATATATTGTATTGTTCTACTGCATTATTTGCTGTTGTGAAGATTTGGTGAGTCACTGAAGAAATGCCTTTTGAGTTTTTACTTTTTCTTTGTTATTATAAAGTAACCACTATAGGGCTTAGGTATATTGAGGTTAATGTGTTCCTATCTTGGTAACCCCAAAACAAATGTGAGATCTTGGAAGGGTCCTATTCACAGCCTGGCTAACAGTAATTGCATGGGAGAGAGCACCTGCTGAAGAGGTGTAGGCTTCCCGGTAGAGCAAGAATGGGGGCAGAGAGGCTTTAAACAAAAACTTTAACTGTAAAAGAAACAAGTTTTTTTTTTTTTTTTCGGGGAAACTACTCAGAGTCCCATACAAGCATATTTTTCTAATTAAATAAATTAGTTTATGCCTTGGCCCTTAAAGGAAAGTCCTTCGATTCACAGGCCCATGAGGTATAACTACTTATATTTCCCAGGTTAATGCTCCGAGAATTAAATCTGGCTGTTTCTTACCCTTTGGTCCCCGCCCCTTTATTTCCATTTCCATTTCTGTTTTCACCTCCAGTTCATTTCCTTTTCTTTGTTTATGATCTGCTACCCTTTCTCTTTCCCTTCCTCAGTTCTCCCACCTATTGAAATGGGACCGGCACTGACATTCCCTCCCCATCCTGTCTCACGTCAGAATGAAGCACTACATAGCCTGTGTTCCGTAGGACTCCTTTTAGCCCATTTCATATGTACAACCTTTAACCGCCTGCCTTGCATAACCATACTCATTCCTCTGACTGCACCGAGGGCATCTTGAAGGCAAAGGAACCATTTGTTTCCTTCTATCCCCCAACGTCAGAGATATGCTTTTGCCCAGAGCAGGCACTCCAAAGAGGTTGCACTTAATGTCTGTGGTTAATCCTTATCAGCAAATAAGCCCTTAAGATCTGTGAAGAATCGAGAATACGAAAAAAAATGGCGGCGTGAGGTGAGGCTCTGTAACGCTCCCCTGGAATTTACAACGAATCGGACAACAATAACTCCACAAAGGACTCCTTGCACAGCAGACAGGCAAGACGAAGAGGCCCACTACTGAATTCACCTCCAGGTGGGTGAATCGCGCGAGCGGGGGAGGAGGGAGAGGAGAAGTGCGGAGACGGAGCCGCGCGGGCGCAGGACACAGACCTAGCTCAGTGCTCGGAGCCCGCTGCGCCCGGATCTTCCGCAACTGCGGGAGAGGGAAGGACTCGGACTGCTAGGGGTCCGCTTACGGCCCACAGGGCTGAGGGGGCAGCATACAAAACCGCTGAACCCAACGCTCGCTCACGGCAGACCTCGGAGCAAAGACTGAGGGAAGAGGGCTGAAATCGGTGGTTTAAGCCCTCACTGCCGAGCGGAGAACGGAAGCCCTAGGCACGGAGACTAGCCGCCCCCTCCCTACCCTCCCAGAGCTCGCCCCGCCCCCACCTGCCCGGTGCTAGAAGCGATAAAGTAGCAGTGTCGGATCAAAGGACAGAATATTTGCTGCTCTGAGAACTGTGGACCGCAGACACAGATTCGCAGCTCAACTAGTTCCGGCAAAGGGGAGGGAGCTGTGGAAGCAGGACTGGCTGTGGTGGTGGTCGCCGCCATTGCTCTGGGCCACCTCTCACAACTCACCCCGCCCCTGGCCCCACCTATCTGGGCGGATCCCTGCAGGAGTAAACAGAACTGCTGAAACAAACGGGCTCTGAATCTGGTGCAGAAAGAGCTTTGGAACTCCAAAAGCTCTTCGCATACCTATCAACCTGTTGCAGAAGCCACTCCTGTAGATGTCTAGGAAGAGAAATAGTAAATCAGTGATTGCCATGAATAACCAAGGCAACAAGATAGCTCAGAAAGAAAGTGAAAAGTCTCCAGAAAAGGAACTTAGAGATATGGACCTTTGTGATTTAAATGACAGAGAATTCAAGATCGCAATTCTGAAAAAACTGAACGAGATGCAAGAAAACACAGAAAGGCAGTTTAATGAACTCAGAAACACAATCAAAGAACACCATGAGCATTTTACAAAAGAGATTGAAATCTTGAAAAAGAACCAAATAGAATTTCTGGAGATTAAGAACTCAATTGAAGAAATTAACAATAAAATATCCAGCTTAGGTAGTAGAGTTGACCAGATGGAGGAAAGAATCAGTGACATCGAAGATAGGAACCTGGAATTTACACAGAGGGAAGAAGAAAGAGACTTGAGACTTAAAAGAAATGAAAGAACTCTACAAGAACTTTCTGACTCCATCAGAAAGAGCAATATAAGAATAATGGGTATACCAGAAGGAGAAGAAAGAGGGAAGGGAACAGAGAATATATTCAAACAAATTGTCGATGAGAACTTCCCAAACTTGTGGACAGAACTGGATCCTCGAATCCAAGAAGCAAATAGAACACCTAATTACCTCAATCCCAACAGGCCTTCACCAAGGCACATTGTATTGAAGCTGTCTAAAATCAATGATAAAGAAAGAATCCTCAAGGCAGCCAGGGAAAAGAAGACGGTAACTTACAAAGGAAAGCCCATTAGATTATCATCAGATTTTTCAGCAGAAACTCTACAAGCTAGGAGGGAATGGAACCAAATATTCAAACTATTGAAAGAGAGAAATCATGAGCCAAGAATAATATATCCAGCAAAGATCTCCTTTAGATATGAAGGAGGAATAAAGACCTTTCCAGACATCCAGAAGCTGAGGGAATTTTCTAATACACGACCTGCACTACAAGAAATACTAAAGGAGGCTATTAGACCACCATCAACAGGGACAACTTGTGGCAACCGAAACATAAAAAGGGGGAGCGTAAAGGCCTGAACTGGAATATGGGAATAGAGAAAGTAAGCGTACTGAAGAAACTGGAATACTCTAAATATCAAACTTTCTTTTACATAAACTCAAGGGTAACCACTCAAAAAACATCCAAATCTGAAATATATACTGTAATAAAAGAAGAAACAGAGGGAAACATCATAGAATACTACCACACAGAAATAACAGACAACAACAAAAAGGCAAAGGAACAATGGAGACACAGCCTTACCAGAAAACTAAAGACAGAATGACAGGAAATCCTCACATATCAATAATCACCCTGAATGTAAATGGACTGAACTCACCAATAAAGAGACACAGAGTAGCAGATTGGATCAAAAAACTAAACCCAACCATATGCTGCCTACAAGAGACACATCTCAGCTACAAGGACAAGCATAGACTCAAAGTGAAAGGGTGGAAATTGACACTTCAAGCAAATGGTACCCAGAAAAAATCAGGTGTAGCCATAATGATTTCCGATGAAACAGACTTCAGGGTGAAAAAGATAACAAGAGACAAAGATGGACATTTCATAATGGTAAAGGGGACTATACAACAAGAAGACATAACAGTCATCAATATTTATGCCCCCAATCAGGGAGCACCGAAATATACCAAGCAACTACTAACAGAACTAAAGGGAGAAATTGACCAAAACACAATTATACTAGGGGACTTAAATACATCATTGACAGCTATGGATAGATCATCCAAACAGAAGATAAATAACGAAATCGCAGCCCTAAATGACACATTAGAGGAATTGGACATAATTGACATATATAGAGCACTTCATCCTAAAACATCAGACTATACATTCTTTTCTAGTGTACATGGAACATTCTCAAGGATAGATCATATATTGGGACACAAAATCAGCCTCAGCAAATTTAAGAAGATTGAAATCATACCAAGCATATTCTCTGATCACAAAGCTTTGAAATTGGATATCAACTGCAAAAAGAAAGCAGGAAAAAACACAAATACATGGAGATTAAACAACATACTTTTAAAGAACGACTGGGTCAAAGAAGAAATTAGAGGAGAGATCAAAAGATACATAGAAACAAATGACAATGAAAATACATCCTACCAAAATTTTTGGGATGCCGCGAAAGCAGTTTTAAGAGGGAAATTTATATCATTACAGGCCTATCTCAAGAAACAAGAAAAATCCCAAATAAATAACCTCATGTTACACCTTAAAAAACTAGAAAAAGAAGAACAAGCGAAACCCAAGGTCAGCAGAAGAAAGGAAATAACAAAAATCAGAGCAGAACTTAATGAAATAGAGAACAAAAAGACAATAGAAAAAATTAATGTGACAAAAAGCTGGTTCTTTGAAAAGATTAACAAAATCGACAAACCCTTGGCTAGACTCACTAAGATAAAAAGAGAGAAGACACTAATTAACAAAATCAGAAATGAAAAAGGGGAAGTTATCACGGACACCACAGAAATACAAAGGATTATCCAAGAATACTATGAAGGACTATATGCCACCAAATTTAATAACTTAGAAGAAATGGACAAGTTCTTAGAAACATATAGCCTTCCAAGGCTGAATCATGAAGAACTGGAAAATCTTAACAGGCCGATCACCAGTAAGGAAATTGAATCAGTCATCAAAAACCTTCCCAAAATCAAAAGTCCTGGACCAGATGGCTTCACCAGTGAATTCTACCAAACCTTCAAAGAGGATCTAATACCAATCCTGCTCAAACTCTTCCAAAAAATTGAAGAAGAGTCAGTACTCCCTAACTCATTTTATGAGGCCAACATTACCCTGATACCAAAACCTGGTAAGGACAACACAAAAAAAGAAAACTACAGACCTATATCTCTGATGAATACAGATGCTAAAATCCTAAACAAAATTCTAGCAAATCGAATACAACAATGCATTAAAAAGATTATTCATCACGACCAAGTGGGGTTCATCCCCGGGGCACAAGGATGGTTCAACATTCGCAAATCCATCAATGTGATACATCACATAAACAAAATAAAGGACAAAAATCATATGATTCTATCAATTGATGCAGAAAAAGCATTTGATAAGATACAACATCCATTTATGATTAAAACACTTACTAAAATTGGTATAGAAGGAAAATACCTCAACATAATAAAGGCCATATACGACAAGCCCTCAGCTAACCTCATAATTAATGGTGAAAAGCTGAAGCCCTTTGCTCTACGTTCAGGAACACGACAAGGTTGTCCCCTATCACCTCTGCTTTTCAACATAGTGTTGGAAGTCCTCGCCAGAGCAATCAGGCAAGAGAAAGAAATAAAAGGCATCCAAATTGGGAATGAAGAAGTTAAATTGTCACTCTTTGCAGATGACATGATGCTATACATAGAAAACCCTAAAGACTCCACCAAAAAGCTATTGGAAACAATCAATGAATATAGTAAAGTTGCTGGCTACAAAATCAACGTACAAAAGTCCATTGCTTTCCTATATACCAACAATGAAATCTCAGAAAAAGAGATAGAAAAAACAATTCCTTTTGCAATTGCAGCAAAAAGAATAAAATACCTAGGAATAAACTTAACCAAGGATGTGAAGGATTTATATGCTGAAAACTATAAGACATTTTTGAAAGAAATTGAAGAAGACACAAAGAAATGGAAAGACATTCCGTGCTCATGGATTGGAAGAATCAACATAGTTAAAATGGCCATATTACCCAAAGCCATATACAGATTTAATGCAATCCCCATTAAAATTCCAATGGCATTTTTTAAAGAAATAGAACAAAAAATCATCAGATTTGTTTGGAACCACAAAAGACCCCGAATAGCCAAAGCAATATTAAAAAAAAAGAACAATACTGGAGGTATCACACTCCCTGATTTTTCCTTGTACTACAGGGCTACAATAATCAAAACAGCTTGGTATTGGCGGAAAAACAGACACATAGACCAATGGAATAGAATTGAGAACCCAGAGATAAAACCACATAAATATGGACAGATAATTTTTGACAAAGAAGCTAAAAACATACAATGGACGAAAGACAGCCTCTTCAATAAATGGTGCTGGCAGAATTGGATAGCTACGTGCAAAAGAATGAAACTGGACTGCTATCTGTCACCATGTACCAAAATTAATTCAAAATGGATCAAAGACTTAAGCATAAGACCTGACACAATAAACTGCATTGAAGAAAACATAGGTACTAAACTTATGGACCTTGGGTTCAAAGAGCATTTTATGAATTTGACTCCAAAGGCAATGGAAGTAAAAACTAAAATAAACAAATGGGATTATATGAAACTGAAAAGCTTCTGCACAGCAAAAGAAACTATTGACAAAATAATGAGGCAACCAACTGAATGGGAGAAGATTTTCGCAAACAGTTCCTCTGATAAGGGGCTAATATCCAAAATATACAAGGAACTCATGAAACTCAACAACAAAAAAACAAACAACCCAATTGAAAAATGGACAGAGGACCTGAAGAGACATTTCTCCAAAGAGGATATACAAATGGCAAATAGACATATGAAAAAATGCTCAACATCGCTAATCATCAGAGAAATGCAAATGAAAACCACAATGAGATATCACCTCACCCCAGTCAGAATGGCTTTCATCAACAAAACAAATAGTAACAAGTGTTGGAGAGGCTGTGGAGAAAAAGGAACTCTCATACACTGTTGGTGGGAATGCAGACTGGTGCAGCCGCTATGGAAGGCAGTGTGGAGGTTCCTCAAGAAATTACGAATAGAATTACCATATGACCCAGCAATCGCTCTCCTGGGTATCTACCCCAAAAATATAAAAGCATTTCTCTATAGAGACACGTGTACGCCAATGTTCATTGCAGCTTTGTTTACGGTGGCTAAGACATGGAAACAACCAAAATGTCCTTCGATAGATGAATGGATAAAGAAGTTGTGGTACATATACACAATGGAATACTATTCGGCGTTAAGGAAAGATGATATAGGAACATTTGTGACAACATGGATGGATCTCGAGAGAATAATGCTAAGTGAAACAAGTCAGACAGAAAAAGCAGAGAACCCTATGATTTCACTGATATGTGGTATATAAACCAAAAAGAACAAGACAAACAAATGAGAAACAAAAACTCATAGACACAGACAATAATTTAGTGGTTACCAGAGGGTAAGGGGGTGGGGGGTGGGTGATGAGGGTAAAGGGGATCAAATATATGGTGATGGAAGGAGAACTGACTCTGGGTGGTGAACACACAATGGGATTTATAGACGATGTAATACAGAATTGTACACCTGAAATCTATGTAAATTTACTAACAATTGTCACCCCAATAAAATTAATTTAAAAAAATAAAATAAAATAAAAAAAAAAAAAAAAAAAAAAACTATTTAAAAATAAAAAAAAAAAAAAAAGATCTGTGAAGAATCATCTTCCTATTTCTTTTTAAATTAACAGTCTCCCTCTTTTGCTTTTTGTCTTTTTACATCCACCAACCCTAAGTGCCACTACAGAAAACAGTAGAGATGCCTGTGTATTTGGAGTGTGTCTGCTGTGTGTGTGCTGTAGACACGGGGAGATTCACTGGTCCCCAGAAGAGAGCTGAAGAGAGACCAGGACTAAGAAAGAAATTGTATTGTACTAAGAAGTAATCATTTTAAGACTTTAAGAAATCATTTTAAGACTTTGACAATAATTTCCCAGCAGTTGGTTGTCTAGAAAAAGGAAGGAAAAATGAGAGAAAGAAATAGTGTTTTATACTTAATACCAAATAATTCCATACGACAATGCAAATCAAGTTTGAATGTCAGAAGCATAGTAATTAAAGCCCACTCATCCATTAGGTTGTCTGTCTTGATCAAGAAAGCATGGAGAGTCATTCCCTCAGAAAAACAGAGTGAACCAAGTGTAGAAAAGGAATTTGAAAGTGAGAGGCTTAAAATAAGAACATTTTGCTGTTTGTTCCAAATGAAAGCCACTGCGAGTCAGTAACACAGTGCTAATGTATCACTAAAATGGGTTAAAGTAAACAAAATGTTAGATCAGTTCCTGCCATTTAATACTGGGGAAT
The DNA here is from genome assembly GCF_964194185.1 of Rhinolophus hipposideros. Taxonomy (NCBI): domain Eukaryota; kingdom Metazoa; phylum Chordata; class Mammalia; order Chiroptera; family Rhinolophidae; genus Rhinolophus; species Rhinolophus hipposideros. The sequence goes on along the minus strand of NC_138049.1, from coordinate 61,182,647 downwards.
TCATTTGATAAAAAGATTAAAAGAAGGAGGCATTAGGATCCTAAATAGCATGGCTTTATGAAATGGATCACTTAGAAGTGTGGTTTGTGGCTTCATTTTGTATGACACATTGGCATACATACATAAAATAAATTGTTCTGAGTACTGTAACATGCAATTCCAAGGTCTCCTGCTTTGGGTTTATGTTTTTCATGAGTGATTTCTATGTTTGTGCCTTTACTGATGGGAATTCATTTATAACCTGTTTCAGTGGACTTTTTGACTGTCCTTTTTGATGAACTGCTTTTCAGTTTGTAACATTTTTTGTTGTTGTTGAGGTTTCTGTGTCACGAAAGTCTTATTCAAATGACACACATTATATTATAACAAGAAATTGAATCAAGGAAGAAAGTTGGAGTCAAGATTAGGTAAATAAAAACAAAGCATTTCTATTTCTTCCTCCCACATTTCTTAAGCCAGTTGATAATGGGTACTGGTTTATTTTGTAGTGTTGCAAAATCTGGGTCCAAAGGAAAATTTACTGAGACAAGTAAATGGGAGTTTTCAATTTTTTAAATATTAATGCAGTTTACTAAGAGATATACATTGACTAGAGGTTGAGTGATTGGCACGACATCAAGGCCAAGGTCAGAGAACCACTTTCAACATTATCTATATGCCACGTTACAAAAAAAAACAACAAAAAAAGTAACAACAAAAAACATGTGTGTGTGTGTGTATTGAGGTAAGATTGATTAATAACATATAAATGTCAGGTGAATGACATTATAGCTTGGTATCTGTATTTTCTATTGAGTCCTTACCACCAAAAGTCTTCTTTCTTTGCATTACCACATATCTCACTCCCTTTACCCATTTTGCCCTCCCTCCACCCACCTGCCCTTCTGGTAACCACCACTCTGTTGTCTGTTACCTCTGAGTTTATTTTTGTTAGTTCGTTTGTTACTTTTTGTTTTATATTCCATATATGAGTGAAATCATACAGGTTTTGTCCTTTTCCATCTGATTTATTTCACTGAACATAACACCTTCATGATCCATCCATGTTGTCACTAATGTCAATATTTCATCTTCTTATGGCTGAGTAGTATTTCGTTGTATATATGTACCACATTTTCTTTAGCCATTCATCTGTTGATGGACCTTTAGGTTGTTTCGATATCTTGGCCAGTGCAAATAATGCTGTCATAAACCTAGCTTAAAAAGCTAAATACATTTAGCTTTTTGAATTAGTGTTTTCATATTTTTCAGATAAATATCCAGAAGTCGAATTGCTGGATCATATGGTAGTTCTTTTTTTTAAGATTTTTATTAAAAATATAACTAACATACAATATTATATTAGTTTCAGAGGTACACCATAGTTATTCAACATTTATATGCCTAAAGAAGTGATCACCATAAGTTGAACAACCATCTGACATCATACTATGTTATCACAAAATTATTGACTCTATTTTCTCTGCTATATATTACATCCCCATGACTTATTTGTTTCATACCTGGAAATTTGGACCTGTTATTCCAGTTCACCTTTACCGGCCTTTTTACATTTTTTTTGTGCCAGCCTGGAGCTAATCAGCAAAAGTCTCAGAGCACACCATGGCCAGTTGTCACTTGCCTGGCGCCCAGGGTCTCTGATAGTTTTCCAAGAAAGAGTGCAATGTGGGCAGAGCTGATTGCTTGTGGTGAGCAGTGGAGCTCACCAGACCAATCAGATTCAGATTTGGCCGAGTGGGTAGGGCTCAACACAGAAAAGATGGTGCCCAACTGATGGCTGCATGGGAGAAGGTCCCCTCACGGGCAAATGGTGACTCTCCTCGAGTCCTCACCATGAAGCCACACACCTCAATCTGCACCCCGTGTGCCTCCGATCCCCCCTGAGTCACTGTCCCTTTGCTGTAGCCCAGGGTGAGTGCATGTGAGTGAGTGAATCTGTGTGTAGGCAGTTTAAGAGGATGTCTGGGTTCTTTGGCCTTCCATCCTACTTGGATGGCTGGAATCCCCACTGTTTTTCACAGCCAGATGTTATGAGGGTTCCTCTTCCCAGCACCCCAGGCTGGGGAGCCCGGTGTGTGGCTGCATCCCTTGCTTCTTTGAGGAGAAGTTCTGTGGCTGAGATATCCTTCCTGATTCTCAACCACCACACGGAGGTTTGGGACCCATTCCATGTCTTTGCCCTTTCTACCAGTACCAACATGGCTTCTTCTTTATATTTTTAGTTATAGTAATTCTGTTCTGCTAGACTTCAGATGGTTCTCCAGGTTGATTGTTCTATAATTTAGTTGTATTTTTAATGTGTTCATGGAAGGATGCAGGCACAGTGTTTTTCTACTCTGCCATCTTGGATTTCCCAGTAGTTCTTAAGTTTTAAAGATAGCTCCATACTATTTTCCATAGTGGCTGCAACAGTTTACAATCCCACCAACAGTGTACAAGTGTTCCATTTTCTTCAGGTCCTCTCCAACACTGATTTCTTATCTTTTTGATAATAGCCATTCTAATATTTGTGAGGTGATAGCTCATTGTGGTTTTGATTTGTAGTTGCCTAATAATTAGTGATTTTGAACATCTTTTTCACATACCTGTTGGTCATCTGTAGCAGTAAGGTGGCCAAAATGAGTCATATCCCAGTGTCTCAATCTTATCACCACATGAGAGCTACTTGAGAGAAAAAATAAAAAAACAAACAAACATGTGGTCTTTCCCTTTTTCCAATTGGGCATCAGAGGCAGCCCATCCCAGCTTTTGCAAATGACCCCACCATTGTTTTTTTCTTCCACAACTGATTTTGTTTATACCTTTGTTTCAGCTTATCTCTGAGTGAACTAGGTACCCCTGCTCCTACCTCTCAGTAAATCCAAGAGACTCAGCTAAAGTCAAAGAAGCTTTAACATTATGGTATACACTTCATTTATTTTTAATAGATCAATAAAGCACTATAACATCTTAATAAAGATGTATAGCTATATATTTTACATAAGCTCCATAAACAACCGATTTACCACGAGAGCTGCACTAGATATTTGCGTACATCAATGGGGGGGGGGTCGGGGGGGCATTCACATCTTCTCTGAAGCCTTCCCTGGAAGCTGCCAAGGAAGATATTCATGAGCTATTCCTCCCTCCGTCCCTTTTCCACCCCCATACTGAAAGCCTATTGTGATGTATTTGTTTTCTGTAACACACAATTAATTATAAATGACCATGTATTCTTCACCTAGAGGTTTGACTTGCAGCACTAAGGCAAATCTCCCAGCACTCAGTTGTTTGATCCCAGAAGAAAGGTGCATATTTATGTAAAAATGGAGGCAACATTTATTAAGTGTGCAGAGATTTATTGAGCACCTACTACAGACCACCCCGTAAGTTAAATGCTGGGCATACAAACGTGGATAAAAACTTTAAAGAGCTTACAAGTTAGTAGAAAGAACAGATTTATAAACAAATTACCTTTACTCAATATACTATAGCTAAAAATACACCCCATGCTCAGGTTACCCAGAAATATATGCGATGATTTCTACCCTTGATTCAGGAAATGGTATCAGGAAGTCTCCCTGTAGATTTTTATTTCTTGGTTTGTCTCAGAGAATGACAAGGATGTTTGTTGTTGTTGTTGTTTTTGCTGACTTTTATTTAAGTGGATAAGTAAAGGAAAAGGCAGCCAAAGCATAGCCACAGAAGTGTGAAACGGCACATTGTGTTTAGAAGCTAAATAGACTTCTGAACTCCTGGAACATAATTATAGAGAATGGCATTAATGGGGGGGGGGAAGAAAACTAGTAGATGAAGCTGAACAAACAAGCCAGAGATGTGCTCATGAAAAACCTTGCATGTCATGCCTGGGAACAGCAGATTACAATCAGCCGAGTCACAATGAGAGTAGCAAGGGATCACATCTGACAGGAAGGAAGAATGCACAGATAGAAGACCCTTAGAAGTCTAAAGCCTGGGGCCACTGGTGTCCAGGCAGATGGCTTTCCCGGACTCGATAACTCCTGGAAGCACGGGACTTCCACACCACAGTACAGTGATTGAAATGCAGAGTTGTGATCCCAGATGATCAAGGAAGGGAAAAAGTATGTGCAATAATCTACGTTTATGAAATCAGAGAAGTGTGTAATAGAGTTTAGAATGCCATCAAACACCAAATGTTAGAAATAATGTTTTTGGGTGCTTAAAGATGTGTTCGTTTATAAATGTATGCATCCTCTTATTCTCTGAAAAGGCCAGCTCTGTTAAGCATTATTGTAGTCTATGCTATTTCTTTATATCCACATTAGGCTAGCTTTACCTTTGAGAATTTAAGTTCCTTGTTGACAGATTGCTTACCTCATTTTCTCCTACAGCTCGGAAGCCAATACTGTAGGTCTTCAATAATTTTTTTATGATTGTTTCTAGACCATGGTTCTGCACTTCTGTCCTGCCTTCTGTTCTTTGCGGACTCATTTATGGGACATTTCAGCCTAGTCACTGAGACTTTCTGCCTTTTTTCCTACAAGGAAAAAACTCCATTAACTCTATCTTAGTTTGCAGAATAATTAGTTCCTACAAAGCTGACGAGGGGAAGATGACGTGATGAAAGGGAAAGAGTAGGATTGTCAATTTAAGACCCACAGAACCTCGGGTTTGGATGCCACCCACCATTCATTTCTAGGGTGGCTTCAGCCAAGATGCAATAGTCACAAGCCTCCGTTTCCCTTTTGGTGAGCAGACAATACATGCAAACATTTTGCAGAACACTTATAAATAGCAGAAATTATTTCTGTAAAACACATACTGTTTAGCATACAGTGGGAATTCAATAAATAGTAGCTATTCGTATTTTAAAGTCATACTTAAAAACATTATTTTTAATAATACATCTAAAAGGTCCATGAAATAATTTTGAGAAAGGTAAATAATATTAAAAGTAGTTCACTAAATATAAACCCAGAGTAACCTATATTATTTCCTTTTCACCACTGACATTTGATATCAATGGCACTTTACTTTGCTGGAGGTCAACAGTCCTCTACAATATTCTGAATTAAGATAATATAGACTACATTTTAACTTTGTTTTTAGGAATTTTTAGGTGTTTGACTATGACAAGCCTGATGTAAAGTGAATAAAGAAAGAGACAGAACTAACAGACCAGCAATTTAAAATACAACAACGGAACCCAATGGAGAAGTAGATTTCTTAGAACACAGAAGAGCTGACAGAGGCTGAAAGGTCTGGAAGGGAAGGACACGCATTGACTGTAGAAGCAGTTCTCAGAATATACATTCTGTAGCAGTTAACTTATGTTAAACACATTTCTTACTTTTATTTTTGTGCTCTTCTTTTTACAATTTCAAAATTTCCTGATTACAATCTCTCTCTTGTGTTCCAACCTCCCACTTTCCTATAGAAACACAGGGTACTGTTGGTAAGCAACATTTGTCACTTTCTTTTTTGATCTCGTCACTATAAATGCATTTTTACGTCTGCATTTTCAGAAGTGGGTGTTTTTTTGTTTGTTTGTTTATTTTTGACATTGATGATTAAGAAATGGCAATATGACATCTGGGCTTCTTTCTCCTGGTCAAAAAGAGTAAAGTACATATTAGTGACTGCCTATTTTAAATCCCTTTTTTCTTTGTCTGTCGAGCTGTCCGTAATCATCAGAGTGGAAAATAACTTTGAAAGCTCAAGCTCGGGGCAAAATAAAAAAATAAACAAACAAACAAAACAAAAAACAGCTTTAGTGCCTCAACATGGCAAAAGGACTGACTGGCAGTCAGAAGAGCAGCTTTTTTGAAACGTAAGTTTGACCCCATGTCTGCAAAGTTCTACAAAATGCTCAACCACATAATATAAATATCATATTGGTCTGCTTGACCTGCAGCTTTTCCTGTAAATGTTGTCTCATGTTCAGCTAGGGAGAGAGGACGTGGTTGGTCATTAGGAGAGAGAAGGAGAGGAAGGGAGGGGAGAGGAGAAGAGATATTTACCCCAAACTAAAAAATTTGAAGGCAGACTTGCTTCTGGCCTCGGTTGGACGCAATTTCATAAATGACCCTAGTCTGTTTGCCTCAGCAAATTCACCCCATATATTTTGTGCATGAAAAATGGTGCTTCATGTTTGCCCTGGTTTGCTTCTCTTCAGTTTCCCTTCCATGGTGTTCATTCTGTCGTCTGTCCAGACACTGTGAAAATACCTCGACATTCTTTTCAGGCATTGAAGACTTATTTTCTTATGTGCTGAACCTAATCTTTTCCAGCTCCTTTTCTATTAGGGTTGTCCAGAAGTTTTAGTTATTTTTCTTTCTATTTCTTTTCTCCTGCGCATGCATTTGTAGACACACTGTCTCGTTGGTCTCTAAGATGTGATATATTGTGCATGTCCTTTCTGGTGGACTGGAGTAGGAAGAGCAACAAAGAGATGGTGAGTTCTGAGAGGTGATATGAATTCCTTCTCTAAGGAACGCCCACTGATGACAATACTAACTGACCACAATGGATACTGGAGAGGCTGGTGGGGGTGGGGTTCATTTTCTTGCATTCGGGAATCTGAATGAAGAACCATCTTTCTGTTTGTTACAGTGATGAGTAATTTGGAACACTTCCCTTTGCATGAAGAAATTTGATATTCTAATCAAAATCTCCTCCCTTTCTACAAACCATTATAAGATACTTATGAAAATAGGCAGATTCAGATTTCCTGTTTGAATTTTTGTCAGCTTTCACTTTTATGCTCATTTGCAGAATCACATAACTATGAAACCCAATTAGCTCTAAGTCCCCAGAAAGTGACAGAATAAATTGCTTTCTTCCTAGCAAATCAAGAATAATATTGTGCGTGCAGTGTAAAAGTGTCCACCCAGAGATTTCAGTTCATTTTATCTAATAGAGCGCCTTCAACCCGCCTTCTGTGACTCATACTTCCAGTGTACACTTTCCTGTCAGAGCTTTTATATAACACTTTACTATTTCCATGCTAAGATAGGATAAATCTGTAAATTTGAGCAGTACATTGGTCAGGATGCTTAGTGTAGAATAGATCTCTCACTCCAGTCAAAGTTTATTTAAGTTAAATGAAGGAATTCTTAGAATTCTCTTTAGCAGGGTTAACTGTCACCAACTGAATATCCCTTAATGCAGCATATCGGGCATTTTTTTTTTCCTCAGAGGGTTGCTGGGAGAATGTCATTGTTAATTGCAAAAGCTATGCAAATGTGACTGGAGACCCCAACACAATTGCAATTTTCAAAATCAAGCCACCTCAAAAGAGATTCAGCCGATTATGGCTTTTCTGAGACTCTGCTCCTTGGAACATGCATATGTGAAAGTTGCCTCCTTTCTCCCTATTTCTCTCTGTGTTCTTCTTTATTTCTTGAACATCCCCCCCCCCCCTGAGTTGCCCTGAGCAACTCCACCATGTTGGGGAAGCCCAGGGCTCCCCAAGTGAGACAAACAATTCCTTAAGCTGTAAGGGAACCACTGGAAATGGGCTCTTACTGTGGTCCTGAACGGAGGCCATGCTCAGCCTCTAAGAGGTGTAGGAGTCAACTTAAGTTTGGTCACTGAGGAAGCAAGTCATCTCTGTTGTTTCACACTCTCAAGGTTTTCACTGAAAGAAGCTTTCCTGCTTATTCATCATTGCCAAGAGTATTACTCTTGGTGCCTTAGAAAGGAGAGCAGACTAACAAGGGACTTGACTTAGAATTAGTGTTGAATTATTTTGTTTTCCTAAGTCCATTAGCTCTTACTGAAAAACAGTGAATTGCTAATCATTTATTGTTCACATATGGCACCTACGTTGGTATAAATGAATTGTATTCATTCACCGATGTTATAATAAGTACCATATTTATGTACAATAACTGGGTATTTAAGCTGCAGCCTGATTTTTGTTGTTCAGGAGAATGGATACGGAACATTTGAGCAATTTTGTACTGGATTCCCATGGAGTTGCATACAACATTTAAATTAATACGCAATGGGTTTGACATGATTAGTGTCATTACTATGAATTCCAAAGGGATTAATGAGGATTTGCTACTTGTAGGGAGCTGTTGCAGTGCAGACTGCCATTGTCCAGTTCCACGGTGGCCTCATTTGGTCAGAACTTTTGGATTAGAGATATTCAATAAAAACATCTGTAAACTGTTATCAGATTTACATTTGTCTCCCGATTAGAGAGGACGTTGCTAACTCTGCTGCACCACTGGGGCGCATTTAATCTAATGGTCATTTCAGCAAGCATTTCATAAAAAAAAAAAAAAAAAAAAGAAAAATTATTGAATTAATTGTAATGTTTCCAGTCCAGCATTCCTTTATGATATCCTTTCCACTTGTAAAGCCCTCCCCCAGTTGCCTTGTATAGATAAAACTGGATAATTTCACAGCGTATAAAATATGTGTTGTTTTTTGTTATTATCACACTTATGACAAGAACTCTACTGGTAGGGAACATACAGTTCTTGTGTCATTTTGTCCTGCTCTAGGGAAATAAAGGTTTGTCAACTTACCAGGAGAGAAGTTCATTCAAACTCTGTGGCTATCTTTCAGCTGTCCTACCTTGAAAGGGCCCCTTCACACCCCCTCCTACAAAAATTCAAAAATTTGCTGAATGTTTTCTTTTATTTTAAACTATATCAGAAAAAAAAGAATATTCTGAAACTTGAACATATTTATAAAAAGGAAAAAAATGTTTAGTCTTCCCAAATTCTCACAATTTTTTTTCTTTTTTGACTGAAGATTCAAAGTTATATTTTTGTTTGGCTTGTGTTATTTCCCAAAACATCACAAGGTTGAACTGGACACCTTCATTGCTAAAGTTTATATTTAAGCAATTCCCTAAGATGTGCACTGTATAAGATGAAAGAAAAGAGCAGCAAAGATGGACCAGTCTGGTAAGGAGCAGTCTTGGAGCTGCAATGCCTGAGACTGAAGCACAATAAGTTGTGAAACACATGAATAAGGGGCCTCATTTGATTTATATGTAACGAAGGCTCAGCATCCAGTGGCTCAGTATTTTTACATCAGAGTTCTCTCTTGTACCTGCAGACCCCGTAGATCAATCGTGCACCCCTTTTGTAGCTACAATACCAATACCACTTACCCTACTTACTTGGCAGCTTAAAGTATAGAGTAAGCATTTACTCATCCTAAAGGAATGTGTTACTTCTTAAAGTAGCACAGGTTGAATCTAAATAAATTGTTCCAATGTTTCAGGGGCTAGATCTGAAGTTAAACAATACATCGTTATGGAGGTCTGATAAACAAACCTTGCAACTAGAAGAATCATACAAGAAATTCTACTTAAACAGAATCGCATTAGGATTTCAAAAATGTCAGTGAAGAGCAATACTTTGAATAACTTTTTGTAACAATTCAGTTCACCTTAACCTTTGAAAAATGAATGGCCTAGTAGACAGCAACCTTCAGGAAATGAGACCCACTGCACTAAAGGAGCAGTGATCACATGTGTCTCAGCCAACAATAGTTACTGATTCTAGCTGGAAGCCACAGCCAGTTTTCCTGTGGTTCAGAAGGGTTCAAGGAGACAACCAGATGGATCCCTCACATGATTCCTGGTGGTGCTTAGTTAAAAATAATCACTACATGGGGGAGTTGTGGTAGTGATGAAATTGTTTCGTACCCTCATTGTGGTCATGAGTATACCAATCTCTTCATGTGTTAAAACACATAGAATTGTACATCAAAAGGAATGAGTGTCACTACATGTAAATTAAAAAGTAATAATACAAAGAGTGATAGCTAAGTTACAGTTTAGAATTGTTCTGTTGCATGTCAGAGAAGAAGAGGAACTTGATTGACAGATTAACACATTAACATAAAAACTAAGAGAAAAAAAATCGTGTAATAAGATATAGTAGAAACAACAATTATATTTTCAAAAAAGACATTAAAAATGACAAGAAATTGAATGTGCAAAGTTATTTGTAAGGATGCCCCATCAGCGTTTAATGAAATCTGACTCCCCTGCCAAGCATTCAGACCTCTTATATTATGCCCCCAACCCACCTTTCAGGTTGCATCTTCCTGTACAGACACCAAATGTTTAATCCACAATCCAGAAATCTCAAAATTTCTGAACACTGAATGTTTTTCCATGACTTATTTGGTGTTAAACCCTGATCTGACTGACATGAGGCTATTTTTTGTCTCGTGTATGTCACTTTGCATGAATATTTGCATGTTTGATGGAGAAATACGACTGTTTGATTACTAGGTGCTGCTCAGAGCCTGCAGGGTACATTTTAACAGATAGTACATGAACTGCATTCCCTTTTTAAAATCTGAAAAATGTTGAGTCCAAAACATATCTGACCCCAAGAGTTTTGGATGAAGTATTAGGGACTGTGTTTTCAAGACTGAACAAAGCAGATGGTACCACCTATCTCTGACGTGCTTCATGTGTTAATGCTAGACACCTTTGCTAATAATAGTACCGTCTCCTTCTGGATGTATGGTTCTCTTAACTCAGCCATGTGAAAGCCAAGTTTAGATGACACTGCCTCGAAGAAGTCCATCCTAACTGGGCTTGCCAACTCTTTTTTTCTTTCTGATTATATCCTAGATTGTAATTTTCATGAGGGCACAGTCTACTCTATAGCCATGACAGTCGAGGGATGGTTATTATTGCAGCAAGGTTCGCACGAAGGATGTGGATTCATGACTAAGGTTGAGAACAGAAAATCTCTGGAGCTATGGTTAAGATCATGACCACTTGGGCCAGGATAAAGGCCAAAGCTCCTGGGTCAAGGCTAGACATAAAATATTGATTGAGGTTGGGAACTTACAATGGGGCTTGGCAGAAATAGGTTGACATAAATATGGTAAACTCGGTAAGGACACCTCGTAAAAAGACTAGCTGCCTTGCACTAGTGACTAAGTACCAGGGTCTTTGCAGACACTTTAGAGTCATTATTTCATTTAGTCCTCAAATATTTGAGTAGTTCTTAATATTTCCATTTTATAGGCATGGGACTAAAGCTTAGAGAGGGTGAGACCTTGACCAACATTGTATAACCAGTAAAAAGCAAAGCAAAGATTTGAACTGAGTCTCTCTAACATCACGATCCTTTTTCGTAACCACTCTGTTACACTGCCTTTTCAATTGGGGCGAACAGAGATGGCTATGAGAAGTTAGATTTGGGTGATATAGCTGCTGGAGTTGAACGTAGACCAACATTTGGCATGGTTTTCAATGCATGCCACTTTACAAACGGTACACTTTAATTGTAACACTTAACAGCATTCAATTTTTTTCTAATAAGCTCTAAAACTGCACATCTTTCTAAAAACCTTACAGTTCTTCTTCTTTGAGGGTGGGTTCTATATTTGAGGCATCAAATATACCTAAGATTACTCTCTCTATGACATCATAGGAGATAAATGAGAAGAGCAATTTAGCCAGGTATGGGAGATTAATGGGAGACTGAATCCTTCAAAGTCTTAGAGTTCTTTATATGTCTTTCTTCAGGATATTACCTCATTTTGTGTCCTTGAACCTGACAGGGACCATATCATATTCATTCTTATCCCCATAGTAAATAATAATTACTGTTAGCAGATATCAGTGGAGTTGGAAAGCTTGATAGGAACATATTGTTGACACCTATTTTATAATCTTGATACGTTTCCTTATGTTTGAAGTTTTGGAGATTTCAGAATAAAGTTATGTTATTTATAAATGTTCAAAAAAGAACTAATAAATTTTATATTTCTTCAGTTAGACAAAATGTTGGAAATCATGTTAATTTCCCCCAGCATTATTTTATGGTTTCTGCAGGCTGGAGTATTTTTGATGTATTGGATCCAATGGGAGAACATCCCAATAGTGTCAACAAAAAGCTGACATTCCATATTCTGCTCAGTTCAGCCTTTCATTCTGAATCCTATCTGTGCAATCAGCAACTTTCACTCCAGGAAAGGAGATGCAGATGAATTAATGAGAACGAACTTAGCATAGGTCCCCCACAACAATTTATAGCAAGTAAATTAAAATCACCTGTTGGTTTGGTGTGTTAGCGTAGCTGGCTCTTTGCTCAAACCCTTCAGGATTAGTTTAAGCTCAGAAGGATAAATAGGCATAAATAAAAATGTACTTTCTCCATCTCTTATTTCACAAAGTTATAGAAATAGTTGAGAACATTTCCTTTCCTATTATACTTGGCTTCCATTGTTCTCGAGAAGCAGAAAATAAAACGTAAAGAGGATAACTTCTACTGCTTTTGCTCTCTTATGTGCAGACATATTCAAACACATAAGAGAGCAAAAGCATTGCTCCATTATTAGCCAGTAAAAATTAACAATGGAAATATTTTATTGTGTAACAATATATTTGTTACATAGTGATTAGGAAGTTGACTTTGAATCTCACCTGCCTTCTACTTTAGGAGCCAGCTAGGGAAAGATCTTGGATTCTCCGCATTGGTATACCAACAACTGAGTGAAGATATTTTAGAAATCTCTGAGAAGGACTGAGACAACGGACTCTCCCAGCCTGTCTTTGAAGAATTGGGGGTTACACCAAGGGATCTGAGTGTTGCATGTAGTGATCTGATTTCTTGTCAGAGATGGGGATCCTCAGGAATGTTAGACTCCTGAATTTTACATTGACCCGGCTGTTTCCAAGTGGAACCACTGAATCAGAAATATTTGGAACTGTTGTTAGAAGTACAAATTTGATGGCTCCAACCCATATCTACATTGTCAGAATCTCCATGTTGAGGCCAATAAACCTATTTTAAAATAAGTTTTCTAGGTAATTCCTCCTCAGAGCAGCCGAGTTTGGGAGTCAATTGCTAGTCCAAACCATAATCCATTTATTCTACAGGTATTTATTAAGTCTCCATGATTAATGGTCAACCAGAGTCTGACTGGTTAACCAGTTTGTATATAACCAAAAAATCATCTGCCTGAGTCTCTAATTTGCTCAAGGAAAGTGGTATTTAATATTTAAATAGAATACAATCAAACCTTCATCTTGCATATCTCTAACATTCCCCTCAATGTCTTTGAGGATTATGCGGGGATACATATTTAGCCAAGTCTTCTGTCCTTCAGTTTTCTCCATTTACTTCATCTTAGTTTTTACCCTATATTTCCTTTATCCTTTCCTACATAAATCTTGTCTACATCTCATCATCCCACTATTTGTATAGAAGTTGCTATCCAAATCTGTAATTCCCCAGGTTACCACTGACAAAAGTCTGTGGGTGAATTCCTTCACTCTTTGTTATTCTGCGATATTCCATCTTTCTGAATCAATTATTTTTACCTTGCTGTGTAAAACATTTTAATTTTCTTTGACTTCTCAGAGGACTGCCAGTTACAAGTGTACTGGTTGTATACTGCACAACCATGGCAGGTGCCATTCACATTAGAGTCTATTGAGTGGCAGTGCTGGCTGTTGAGATATTCTCAACCTCTTCAGGCTACCTTCCCACTAGCCTGCCAGTGCTCCCAGGACTATTTTATCTCTCTCATGCTACAATAGCTAAACGTATACCATACAATCCAGTCTGTCTATGTCCCAAGCAACACTGTGGGCGATTCAGTTTACAGGAGAGTCTTTTGAAACCACACTCCTAGCACTATTTTCACAATTTTGTTATATCTCTCTTCTGCATTGTGCCCTCTGACCACGTGATCATTAAGTTATTTCTGTCTCTAGGACTCTGTCCATTTGTATACCAGAATGTGATGCTTATCTTTTAGGACATATCCTGGAGGGAGGCTCTTACACCAGATGGAGATAGATAAGGAATTTAAATGTGAACAATTGTCTGACAGTACCAGGGCGTAGAGGCTGGTGAGGTGAACCCAGCAGAGACTGTTTTAGCTCTGCTGTCACCTGCTCTGGCAAGTCCTGTAGTCTTCGGGAGACTGAGGTATGAGGTGGGATCTGAATAAAAGAAACTTGTTGGAACTTGAATCAAGGGTAGAACCAGTCTAACAGGAGATTGACTGTTCTAAATCACTTGAGACATATAACCTCAGATCCTAAATTTCTCCTGTCTGAAGACAGGATTCGTTCTAGAACTTAATGTTTTGATGAACATCAAGTGACGATACCTGTCCTCTTTAATATGGTAGCCTGTAGCATACTGAGAACGCGTAATGTAGCTAGGCTGAATTGTGGTGTGCTGCTCATGTAACATTCACACTAGGTTAGCATAATTTTTTGGTAAAAAAAGGAATGTAAATATCTCACTAATAATAGCTTATACCGATTATATGTTGAAATAAATATTTGAGATGTATTGGATTAAATAAATAATTAACTTCATCTCCGTTTTTCTTTCTTTTTCAATGTGGCCATTAGAACATTTAAAATTACATGTGTGTTTTGCATTCTATTTCCGCTGGACAGCACTGGTCTATATTCAGGAGGACTGAAGGCACAGGAAATAAGACAGAGCATTCGATTTCTTTTAATCACTATTCAAATCTTTCTTTCTCCACCCCCAAAGTATGACTTTTTACCAATTTTTTTTTTTTAACCTGGCATCAAGTATTTGCCGGGTACTTTAAAAGTGCTATTTCAAATTTTCATAATAAGCCTCCCATTGATATTATCATCATCATTTTTCAGAGGAGAAAACCGCTTTTCAGAAAGAATAACGGTAAATTGTAAGAGCTAGTATTTATGGGGTGCTCACTATGCATCAGACATTATGTTTATTATATATAAAAACATGCATTATGTCAGTTTTACACATGGACAGAATGAGGTTGAAAGATGTCAGTCGGTTTGTCCCAGATCATGCAGCCCTATGTCACTGCACCAGGTTCCAACTGGGGATGACTACAGAGCCCGTGCTCTTTCTACCATGTACACTGACAAGCAAGTCCATATTGTTTTCTGAACATTATTATTTAACAGCCTGCACTACAAGTAGATAAAGTGACTGGCTTTCATTTGATCAAATATGGCATTATCCTTGGTTTGGCACTGTTTGAGATGGAATTAATATTGCTCTTCTCTCGTTGCCTATCACATAGCGCGTGCCATTTGAGACACCAAATAACTTCTTTGCCTTAGCACTGCCTTTGGCTGAATTAGGTTCTGATGAAAGGCTTGTTCTGGCCTTGTGTTCATTCCGTCCCCCAACGCAGCTGTTGCAGGTGTTCAGCTGTCTTGGAACATGGTGTAAGTATGTGCTGGTTATAGCAATAGCCATGGGGAAAAATGCACCTATTGGTAACTAGCACGACTAACTAGCATCCTCTGGATGATGAGTAAGTAATCCAGGGCCAAGTACTTGGATGAGTAATCTACCCTGCGGGCCTCGGGGTAATGGTAATGGAGTGTGCAGCTGCATGTGTGCTTGCATGGGGGTGAAGGCATCAGGAAAGTGGCCTTCCCGCTGATCTGGATAGACCAGTCAAAGAGTCGTTATAAAATTGAGCAGTAAAAGAAATGCCTCTTTATTGTGGATCCAAGTTGGTGCAACAGGACCTATTGTTCATAACAATATACAGAATACAAATAGAAACAATAATAGCAGATGATACATGAATACCTGCCATGAGCTAGCTTTTGTGCCAGATGCTTTGCAGATGTCAGCTCTAATCTTCACTGTAACCTTGAAACGTAAATACTGTTATGTCTAGGCAAAGTAGGATTTTTAGGCTAACAACAACAGCAATTCTCAGAATGGAGTTTCTAGCCTATTTAGAGTTTTGGAAATGTTTTTGTTTTTGTAATGCAATTGATTTTACCAAAAAGGGAAAGTGAAACAGTAGCGATTTAATGGTTGTTTACTGTTTTTACCTTTGCTTCTGGAAACATAATGCATTGTCATAATTTTTTGAAAGTCAGAGTGCAATATATCTGAGTTGCTTTTGGGATACGAAACAACGTTCAAAGGAAATCTAGTTTATTTTCCCCCTCCATATTGTATTATGATATCTATACTTCATGCATCTTAAATGTATAAAAAGAGCAAAAATTAAATCTCAGTCCCCCATTTCCACCCACCTTAGTTTTATGTGCAAGAATATACTGTACTAAAAGGATATTGACTTTCACTAAATTTCGATTTTTTTTTTCCTAAATAAGAGGAAACTGGCAAGTAGAAGAAAAACTTGGGAGACACTGTTTGGAATAAAGTATATGTAAGGAGTTAAATAATAACACTCTTAAAATAGCATTGATAAGTAGCCACGTGATAAAATTGAAGACAGATTGTTATGTTTTAAAATGGAAGGCTGTTTCACATATAGTGTGAAACTAGGCAACTTTAAAATATATGAAACTCACAAACTTTACTGCAGTAAAATTACATTTGGGAATTCAAAATAAGTCCTTTGGCAGATATCTAGACCCCAAAAGTGACAATTATAACATATGAAGAACAAATGTGGGCTTTACTATGTTCTTAATATGCCGTAAATTAAATTTTCTAATGTGAGTTGTTTAATATTATAAAATTTGCTTTTCCTGTGGGTTGGAAAATGTAGTTAGCATTGTACACATGTAAATATTAGTTACTGCAAAAGAGGAGACTTTAGAGCCAAGTTATTGAGGTTTCTAGAGGGGTTATGTTACATCAGCGAAAATCAAATCTCCATTTATCTGCCACTGCAAAGACTGGTGTAGCAGAAGGAGAAGGTCTTGGGAGTTGGGTCTGCTTCTGAACCCTTACCCTTCCATTTTCCAACTGTATCATCAATGACAAATTGCTTAACCACTTTGAACCTCAATTGTTTGAAATGAAAAACGGGTATACTACACCTATCCTCTTGTCATGAGAGTTAAATAAGTTAAATGAAACTCCAGGTAAACAGTAAGAATATGAAAATAAAAACAATTTCCCTCCTTTGTTTGATCAATTCACTTAGGAAAGCAAATTAAGATGGAAGTTAAAATATCTAAAGTTATTCTATTTCTTGTTATGAATTTCTAGAATATTTTAAATTTTACAGTATAATTGGGATTATTTCTATTTCTAGAATGTTTCCCTAAAAGCAATATTTAGGGACATTTAATGTCCTTGCAAATTGATTGCCATATATAGTGATTTGTATTTACATAAAAATGCTTTTTATATTTAACTCCTGTTCTTTAATCAATCATGTATCTGTAGTCATGAATCTTATAGATTATAAACTACTCACGGTCAGGGATTTTGCCTAGTATTCTCCTATAAGAAGTGCCTGGTTTATAAGCAAATGCATTAATCATTTCTACTGGGAAAATAAAAATATGTGACTTGCACACATGTTTAAAATTCTATTTTCTAAAGAAAACCTTTGAACATTTACTTGTCTTTAATAAATCTCTATTGCTCGTGAGATGGAGTACAAAGCCAGATTGAAGACCGTTTAGATTATGGATCAATAATTGCCTTTCACACATTCTTTCTTATGACTCCCATAAACACATCTTATTTGCTTACAGAGAGGACTGCATACTGCTCAGGTGTTATGTTCCATTACTAAAAGTCGTTGAATCTTTGTTCAGACTGTTCCTTTTGAAAGAAGTGTCCTATCCCATTGCTACCAGTTGAAATCCTACCTCATTCTTCCAAGCCCATCCCAAATTTGGATATCACCTTCCCTATTTCTCTCTCTCCTCTGAAATGCCCTTCCACTTTGGCTATGTGTCTCCTCCAGAACTAACAGATTACATTGACCTATAATAGACTTTAGAGACGACTATTATACAGCTACCATAGTCTACTAAAGCTATAGAAAGAGACATTCTATTTTACCTCTCACTTGGCAAAACAGGGATAATTCTATTGGAACAGGATTACTGCCTGGTTGAAACTGTATCCTTCCCCACCCCTTCAAGCCTGGGTATGTGCGTCCTTAGCTGTCTGCAAAACACCTCTGACATAACACTTGTCAGATGGCATTGAACCTCCTTGCTAGTTTACCAGTGCTTCCATTAGTCCAGGGGCTACTGTATGTCTTTTATTGCTGTCCACACATAGCCTTGCAAAATGCCTGACAAATAGATGACACTCAATAATTGACTGTAGAATTACTGAATGCATCATCTGATTATTGAATCACTCTCAAAATCAATTTATCACCAACATGTCTCATTTAAATAGAATTAAAATGGAAAATGTATCATACTATATCTGAGTGTGATTCATAAAACTGTTAATAAAATTCTTTTGTTGTCTGTCTTGTTTCTCTTAAAAATGCAAAGGCAATTTAGCTGATTACTCCATAAGCCATTCTTCTTCCCTTAGTAAGTTTTGCTCTTGCTTCTATCAATGGATGCCCAGAGAAAGTATGTGTGAGTCAATGGGTGGTTTGAGGCTTACCTTTAGAAGTATCAACAGAAGCAGTGCAATCAGTCAAAAATCACTGGTGTCTCTTAGAGTGGTTGCATTTTCATTTTATTCTTAAAATGCGTTTGTCTGTAGGAACTCAAAAAATGTTCTCAACTTTCTACAGTGAAGAAGTTATATTTTTATAGTAAGAAAATGCCTGTAAAGTTTTTGTTTTTGCTTTATGAGATAATTAGAAGGTAGAATCAAGACGACTTGGTAGTTGACTGAATATTAGGACACAATATAGACACAGAGGAATCTAGAGTAAATTTCAGTAACTGTTAATTAATAAACACGTAGTTTCTACTTCATTATTTTTTCAATTAGATTTAAGTTAGAGCTGATATTAAAATTTACATTTGTTGTTTATTTAAAAAGGGGTACATTCTGAATTTCTGTATAGTATTTTATTAACATAAGTCATATCATTTCAGTGATAATCATTACAGAAAATTTAATGTTATATAATAGGTATGTTTTTGTATTAAAATATTTTTACAAATAGAACCACTGTAATACAAATGAGTTCACTCTTTAAGGTAACTCTGAGCAGGAAAATTTATGAAATATGTTGCAATATTAATAACGAATACCTTTGTTTATCTGTAGAGCAAATTTAGGTTTTCATTGATTATAATTTGTTCCAGGAGTATTGTAAAATGATTTTATTTTGCTGATATAATTCATTGGGAGAAAAAAGAGAACATTTCTTTGTACAATCAACATAATTGTTTTTTTAAGATTTTATTAAGTAAGGGGAACAGGACTTTATTGGGGAACAGTGTGTTTTCCCCAGAACCCATCAGCTCCGAGACAGGTTGTTGTCCTTTCAATCTTAGTTGTGGAGGGCGCAGCTCAGTTCCAGGTCCAGTTGCTGTTGTTTAATCTTAGTTGTGGAGGGTGCAGCCCACTGGCCCATGTGGGAATCGAACTGGCAACCCTATTGCCCAGAGCTCACTCTCTAACTAACTGAGCCACCTGTCTGCCCTCAATAGAATTTTTAAAAACTGAATTTTCAATATTGTGGCTTATTATTAATCTGTTGATTGTGTTAGTAAATTCTCTACCTATTACTAATTACTATTGCAACTTTTTGGGTCCTCCTTCCAATACCCAGGTTTTCAGAACTCTGGTCTAAAATGAAAAGTTATAAATTGTGAATTTCATCATAAGTTTGTTGAAGAATATAGCTGTTGTCATGTGCCACATAGTTGCCATGGAAACTAGGAATTAAGAAAAAGACACGGTCCTTGCTTTTTGAGAAGACATAAAAAACTATATATGCTATATCGGGTGGTGAAAATGAGTGCCGCGGTGAAATAGAAAGCAGGATAAAAGGCATGGGGAACACTGGTGTGGTTGGGGATTGATATTTGTATAGGATGTCAATAAAGCCTCACTGATAAGGTGACATTTCAGCAAAAACCTGAAGGCAATTAAGGAGAAAGCCATGTAGGCATCATGGGAAAAGAGTTCCAGACTGAGAAATTAGCAAGAGCGAATGCCTTGATGTATGAGTGTGCTTGGAGTGGTTTTGTCCACGGATTCCAAAACAAGCTGCACAGCCAGAGAAGAGTGGGTGGGAGAATGGGAGATGGGGTTAGAGAGGGAGAGAAGTGAGCCACACACGCAGAGCATGTAAGGTCTGGCTGACCTACATAATGACAAACAGTTCATGTAAGTGATACCTGACGGCAGTGTGGGACTAAGAGCAGAGAATTGCCCTGATCTGACTCACATTTTAAATGGGTGGTTCTGTGTGCTTTTTTTTTTTCAGAATAGATTGCTGGGAACAAGGATGGAAATAAGGAAAGCAGTTAAAAAGCCATTTCAATAACACAGGTGGGTGAGAGATGATGGTGGCTCAGATCAGAGTGGTGTAAGTAGCAGTGGTGAGAAGTGCTCTGCATGCATTTTGAAGGTAGAATCAATAAAATTTTCCAAACAGAAGATGAGAAAAAGACAAATTAGACTCCTCTTTGGCCTGAGAAATGGAAAGGATGGGCTTGCCATTTACTGTGATGGAGAAGATTAGGGAAGAGGAAAGACTTGTTTACCTGTTTGTTTTGGGGGATAATGAGAATCAGAAATTCATTTTTAGACCTGGTCAGGTTGAGAGTCCAGTTATATTTCCAGCTGGAAATGTCAAGTATAAGCAATTGAATGTACATGTATGAATTTGTAGTCTAGAAAGAAAGTCTGAGCTGGAAATATACATTTGGGAAACATCATTATCATCTAGATGGATTTTGAGTCATGAAATTAGCACACATCATTGAGGAGGAAACATTTGATAGAGGAGAGATCAGAGAATGAGAATTTAGACATGGCTTTCCAATGTTTAGAGAGCAAACAAAAAAGAGCAGAAAAGGAGCTATGTAGAGAACCAGCAAGGATGTCATTCTGGAAGCCAAGTAGAAAGTGTTTCAAGAAGGAGATGGTAATGAAGTGTGTTAAGTACTGCTGTACTGACTATTAGTTATAGCAGTGGGGATTAATTTTTGACTTTGACCAGACCTTTTTTTATAGTGGTGAGAATGACTGGAGTGTATTTCAAAATGAATGGAAGGAATGGGTTTAGAGATGGGGAGTATAATTAACGCTTTTGAGCAAACTCCTATAAAGTGTGGTAGAAAAATGAGACAGTAAATGGATATTTTTAGTCGGAGAGATTATTTTGTATTTGATTAATTATGGGAATCATCCCATAGATAGAGAGAAATGTATGAATCTGGAAAGAAAAGAGACTTGTTGGAGTAATGTACTTGAGAAGGCAAGAAGTGAAGGGTTGTACCTTGAAGAAGGAACCAGAGGGTTTGCCTTAGCCAGGGCTGTGGGGAGATCATCTACAGTAACAGGATAAATACCTGACTGTGTGGGTACACAGGCTGGTCAGTTGGCAAATATGACAGTGGGAGGTTATGAAATTGGAAACAACGTTGTCAGCATGACGTAAGACCTCGGAGGGAAGGGTTGGAGATTGAGGAGGGAGGTGAAGCTCTGTCATGTAGGAGGAAGTGAGATGGAATGGACTAGGGAAATGAATTAGGATTTCCAGGCATCAATGAGGGTCTGCCCATTTGTGTCAGAAATTGTTACCTATTCACCAAAATCCATGTTCTCCCTTTTTACGGCAGACAAATGACATTTCCCAAGCTTCCTTACAATTAAGCATGGCCTGATGATCAGAATGTGAGTGGAAGTGATGTGTTTTACTTCCAGGACTAACTTCAATAGAACTCCCATGAGCACTCCATTCTGTTTTCCCCTCTGGCTTACAGAAGGGAGATAAACTCAGGATGACCTTAGATATCCACAGATTGAAGAGCGCAGGGTCTTTGTCAGCTAGGGGACCCAAAATGGGAGGAAAGTTCTCCCTACTGACCTATTCACCTAACTAGTATTGTTACATGAGCAGGAATTCAACCTCGGCTGTTGAATGTGCCTTTATACATTATTTGTTAGGAAGTGAGGAATGGGCGTAGAGAGCTCTGTTCATGTCTTAGAGCAGCTACATAAAAAGAAGCTAATTGATCTTTATTATGTTTGATTCTTTCCTTGTGTTTCCATGTTTTATTCACAGATTTCATTTCTTCTTGTATTTAGATTTCTTATCAACAAGTTAATTTCTAAAACTGTCTAAAAAACTTATTAAAATTAAATATAATGGAAAATATTGTAAACATTTATAAATAAAAAATAACTAATGCAAAGAACATATCACATATGTTATACATATTTATGTTTTACATATTTATTTTTTATTTTAATGTATTAGTTTCCTAGGGCTGCCATAACAAAATAGCACAAACTAGATGGTTTAAACAATGCTTTCATTGGAGGCTAGGAGTCTGAGATGAAGGTGTGGGTTGGTTCCTTCTGAGGGCTGTGAGGGAGAATCTGTTCGTGACTCTGCTTCTGGGGCTTTGCCGGCAATCTTCAGAGTTCCTTCACTTATAGACTCATCACTCAGATCTCTGATTTCATTTTCACATGACATTCTCCCTGTGTGCATGTGTCTGTGTACAAATCTCACTTTTTAAATAAGGATACCAGTCATACTGGATTAGGGCTGACATTAATGACTTCATCTTAATTACCTCTATAAAGACCCTATTTTCAAATAAGGTCACATTCTGAGGTACTGAGAGTAAATACTTGAACATATGTTTTTTTCGGGGGAGATGCAATTCAGTCTATAACAATATTATAGTAGGAAGTCCATAGCAGAAAGGAGGGAGCATGCATGGGCCCTTGAATTTCATGGAATGAGGTTGGAATCCCAGCCCTGCCACTCACAGTCTTGTGACTGAATGCCAGTTATTTCAACTCTCAGAGCCACAGTTTCTTCTTTTGTAAAATGGGGGTTGGGACACAAACTTTATGAGGGTCAAATTAAATATTAGGCGTTTATTAGGCACTCAAATGGTAACTATTACTCAGATAATTAATATTCAAATAATTATAGTGATATATATCATAATAAATAACTGCTGTTATCCAAGCGAACATTATAATGCTCTATTGTTGCTATGGAAATATTATAATGGTAAGGGATGATCCTAATATCTTATAAAAAATCCAAGCAACCTGTCTTAATTTAATAACTATTAATGCCATCATTTCAATGTAATCTTGACTGTGAGACTCACAATCTCAATTTATTCTTTATTAACTGACACCTGTACTTGAATGCTTGTCCTTAGCTGAGTTTTATTTGATACGAAATGATGGATATGTCATGGGATTAGCTACTTACTTCAAAGTCATGTTCTTTCGTGATTTGTGTGTTGAAATGAATCAGTTGTTTGCAGTTGAAAAGCTAATGAACTGCTCACAGCACTGAAAAGTGCCCCTGAAGTTTAGAATTCTGAAAGTGGCCTCTGCGTCTGTGGAGCACACAACCAGTTCCCTTGCAGGTACCACATTGTCCTTGAAATGGAGCACTACCAGATTTCACAATATAAATGCATGCATGATTCTTTGATAGTCAGACAGTCTCTATTCAATCTCTTCCCAGAACAGTAGCTCTAAAAGCATGTTCCGTTTTCCTTTTTCTGTTCTTTTTTTTTCAAACTTGCAAAGTTTATGCACCAAGATGAACTGAGTAAGAGACAGCTGCTAGGCTAATAGTAGGAACAGCTGGTTGTATTATTAGTTCAGTTATTGCATATACCTGGGTCTGTTCACCTACAACCCAATAAGTTGTATTCTTAGACACAAATGCTAAATCAGAAATGAATCAGTGGAAAAGCAAAAGGAAAGAAAAAAAAATGAAGTCTCTCAACTTGGAAGTGGAGGTATGGGTAAGAGGAAATTGTAGAAAGCAATTGTAATACCAGATGAATCAGGATATGATTATCAAAAGAAGCAAAAAAAAAAGGGGGGGGGTGCCTAGGCAGTTAAAAGAAAACGGCTGTATTTTCAGACATTTACACTGCCTTTTGTCCAAGTGGATTAACGCATACTGTAGCCCCTGGCAGCATTTTTCCACTTACATTTTTCACCTGTCACTGTACAATTTGTTTCAGACTTAGCTTTTGGAATTAACTTAAAATGGATTCTGGGGCTTCCAGTAAGGGACAAAAGAGAAAAACCAGCTGACATGAAAGTTGCCACAAATCATTCACAGCTGTAACTGTACCGCCCATGTCCCATTTTCTATTTACCAAGCTGTGTGCTAAGTACATTCATGTCCACTCTACATTCTTTCTTTATAAGGGCTGTAAAATGCTTGTTGAGCTATTAGCACTCACTGCAACTAGGATTTCATTAAGGAGAATAGATACTGTACCTGGAGATGTCAGTCATAAAACTCCATTCAGAGTACAAACAGTGCTTAAAAGAGGCAGAAAGACAGCAAAAAGAGAAGATGGTGTATGGCCATTAGGCTAGGATTGGAGGGGGAGAAGCAGAAAGGAACTGAAGCAGAAAATTAAATGGTCTGATACTGACTTTGAATAATAGCTCTGGGTGCTCCTGAATCTTACTACTGGAAGTATGCACATATTAAAATTCTCCAGTTGTGATCAATTTTCTGTGTGCAAGATATTTCCCCCTCTAAATGTGCTGTTAGGTGAGTAGGAAGAAGTCAGTCATTTAAAAAACACAAAAAAACTCTTGGAGACTCTGCATCCATTTTACATCCTTGTGAAATCAGGAGATTTCCTCTCCTTTCATTAACTCCTCCAGAAACATTGGCCCTCGTGTGGGTCCTTCACTCATCAGAATCTAATTATTGTCATCCATTCTGGTTCGGCTGCCCAGACCTAGTGCTCTGAGCTCACAAGGGAAATCAGGGCTGTGGAGGTATTTGTTAGCACTGCCAGATACATCTCCATGGGGACGTTATCACCCGCCCTCCGTTTTTATTAACTCTTCTTTTGTTTTAAAACTTTCCACCCTTTTCCATCTTCAATTATTTTCAACAAATGATTTACCACAAAACGAACCCCATCTTAATAGTGGAACCTTAGTATTTAGGTTTGAATGCTTTACAGTTACATAATTCCTCTAAGAGTGCTATTCAAGTAAAGACAGCTCATCGTGTCTATGACTCTTATACTATCTTAGATGTAGGCTTTGCTCAGCTATTCCTTTTATATTTAAGGGAACATTTCTCCTGAAATAATATCTCTTTAAGATAATTAAAAAAAAATAATTCCAGTTATCCCTGAGAAGAGAAAAACATACCTTTATAAAGAAGCATAGAGAGTGAGACCCTCAGTTGGATTTTTAGTTTTCAGTTTATCGGGCAATAGAGTCCAGCATTGTACTGTTAACATCCAGCCCAACTTATTTCAGATGAACTAAAACATAAATTTGGAAATCGAACATTTCCAATATTGAATTATTGAATATTCAAATCAAATATTTGAATATTCAAAAGGTAAGTAGAATACTGAAGCTGTAACCACAGTTTTAAAAATTGTTTTATATTAATGATTTCCAAGTATCCATCTCTTACTATTATACAGAATGCAAAAAATAAAGACAAAATTTTTCTTTATATTGAGATTAAGATATAAACAAGAAAAGACTAAACAAGTTATTAAATTATAATATACAAAAAAAAAAGATAATTTTTTAACTCCCAAGGAGCCCAACTAATATCCTTCCACTTCTTTCTTCTTTCCTCCACTAGGTCTCGAACCACCACATATATGCCATTTTCTCCTTCACAGATGAGCATCTAGGTCACATATAAAGAACAAGCTTCCACAGTCCCTTTAGAGTGCCTGGTTCTTTTACCTGAGTGGGTCTAATTAATACCCACTGTATTAGTTTGCCATTGCTGCTGTAACAAATTACCACAAACTTTTAGAGGCTTAAAACAACACAAATTTATCATCTTACAGTTCTGGAGGTTAA
Source organism: Rhinolophus hipposideros (assembly GCF_964194185.1). Classification (NCBI taxonomy): domain Eukaryota; kingdom Metazoa; phylum Chordata; class Mammalia; order Chiroptera; family Rhinolophidae; genus Rhinolophus; species Rhinolophus hipposideros. Next base: position 61,156,977 of record NC_138049.1, on the reverse strand, counting down.
AAGTCCAACATAGGTCCCACTGGGCTAGATTATAAGTGTCAGCTCTCCTGACACTTATTCTAGAGGTTCTAGGGGAGAATCTGTTTTCTGGCCTTTTTCAGCTTCTAGCCACTGCCCACATTCATTGGTTTGTGAATCCCTTTCACCCTCAATGAAACAATGGTCAGTCAAGTCCCTCTCTAATTCTGACACTTCTGCCTCCCTCTTACCAATGGAGGTCACTTGTGTTTACATTGTGCACACCCAGATAATCCAGTATAATTTCTGCATTACGATTGGCAAATGTAATTTTATCTGCAACCTTAATTTTCCTTTGTCATATAACATGACACATTTACAGGTTCCGGGGATTAGGATGTTGACATTTTGGGGAGGTCATTATTCAGCCTATCACACTCACCCTCTTAGACACCTGAAGTAAAAGAGGGATGAAATTAAACCTTGAGATCACCCTGGAAATTTCCAATTACATCAACCTGAGAACTGTATTATTTGAAGTTAACAGTTATTCAAAAATTATATTCAGTGCAATTTAAATTTATAAGTAACTTCTCCTTTAGTTTCCTGCTTTTAATGATGTGTCATGAGTTTGGATTGGAAACTCAATGTGATGTAAGAGAAAGAACATGACGCTTTGGGATCTAAAGAGCCAGTATTCAAATCCCTGCTACATTACTCACTGAGCCTTGGTTTCCTCATCTTTATAAGAGGGACAAAGACAAAGATCTTGAAGACTGTGGAGAGGACAAAACTATGCATACAAAATTCTGCAAGTAAAATGTTGCAGTATCTGTATTAATAGTGATGGACTACATAACTCCTTTGAAAAGTATCTGACACATGGTAGCTGTTTGGAATATGACATAGCCCTCCTTAGTGCTCAGCGTATAAAAGAGTGCCACTTACCATGTTTCCCCGAAAATAAGCCTGGGTCTTATATTAATTTTTGCTGCAAAAGACTCATTAGGGCTTATGTTCAGGAGATGTCATCCTGAAAAATCATGCTAGGGCTTATTTTCCGGTTAAGTCTTATATTCGGGGAAACACGGTAAGTATCACCACATTCTGGGGGCCAAATCTGAACTAGTTCTCTCAGGTACTCACGACACACAAATTTTGGGTCTGGGTTTCTACAAAAGCCCGGGGCCAATTCCAGCCTTCGGTCTCCTTTTGTTGCATTGAGATTTTCATGTTGTTCACATTTGCCAAGTATAGAAAAGTTCTGATTTTTCCCAAATTGCATGGTTCACTCCCTGGCAATGATTTCAGTCAGGGAACATCCAGCCATTAAAACTGATAATTTACTCCTCCTACTTATTGCTCTTTTTCTTATCCTCTTTTAAAATCCCACTGTTAAATATAGCATGAGGAGAAATTATTTTGACTGGGATACATAAGAGAAATGCTCATATAATATTACATAATTTGAATTATTATGGACTATAACATAATGTATAGAATATATAATCCTATATGTCATATGTTATTTAATCTGTACTTTAGATACATAAACAGTATAATAGAGCTAGGATAGTAACTATAAACTATTATATTCTGCTATAAATGATTATATACCATGGGATAACAGAATAATAGTCCACGAAAGATGTCCACACCCTAGTCTCTGTAACCTGTGAATGTTACAATTAAGATTGCTAATCAGCTGACCTTGAGATAGTGAGACTATTGTGGGTTAGCTCGGTGGACCCAGTCTAATCACATGACTCCTTAAATGGGGAAAGGAGAAGAGAGAACCAGAGATAGTCATGTAAGAGAGACTGGACCTGCAGTTGCTGACTTTGAAAACGAAAATTCCGTGAACCCAGGAATGTAGGTAGCTTCTAGAAGGTGGAAAATGAAGTAAAACAGATTCTCTCCTACAACCTCCAGATTGGAACACAGCTCTGCCAGCATGTTGATCTGAGTCCAGTGAGATCTGTGTTGGTCTTCTAATCTATATAACTGCAAAATAATAAATTTGTGTTGTTTTAAGCCATCCAATTTGTGATCATTTGTTAAAGCAGCGATAGAAAACAAACACATATACTATATATCTAAGTTGCTGTAGTGGTTTATAGGTTAAGTAATTTAAATAAATCATTACATGGAAATAACTTTAAAAATATGTTCCATGTTAATATCCCATGAAACACTAGTCCGCTATTATTTTATTTAATAAATTTCTTCCCCAATTATATACTTCATCGATAAGGTTTTCATAAAATCATCCATAACAGGTTGAGGTATGATACACATTTTTAAAGGAGATTGTGAAGCAAATGTATTAAAGTGCAGGGCATTGCTGTTACATAATTGTATACAAAGAATTTTATTTTAGATCCTATGACAAATGAAAAACAACAACCAACTTTGATCAGGACAAGTGACATTCATGTTTTTCAGATGTGAGAAAAAAATCAATTTATCTTTAAAAGCTATTTACTACTGCCTGTGTCTATCATACCTATGGTCTAAGTTATTAAAGTTTTAAACTCTACAGGATTTCATGAAAACCCAGAATACTGTCGCAAATATGCTCCCTATGTCATTGAGAGGTAGGAAGATAGTGCTTTCAGATGATTATACCATCTCACTATTCTGCCAATTCTGCTAAGTGGATGGCAAGTAGTTTGGAAAAATCAACATATCCTTCTCCCACCCCCACCCCCCAAAAGGGCGACAGGGGGCTGGATCAAGATTATGTATATTGTTCCAGGTCATTGTAGAGGGCTGGGTAGGATGGAAAGTGAGCCTGTGTTTGCTAGCTCTAAGGCTCACATTTTCTGCTTTGCCTAGTTTCAGTGTCTCTTTTGTGAAATGAGTTCTTTCTTCAAGCTCTCATGCAATAGTCACACTGTTGTCCCTTCCCTTTTGCTTTCTACTTTAAAAAAGACAAATAAGGACATGGAGAAAACATAAGTAAGAAATACTTCAAAGTTAGTTTTCTGCTTGTCATAGCCTAAACTCATCTCTCCATGCCTGAGACAGACTTGCTAGAAGACTGAGGTTTCACTTGAACATTTAAGAATGTTCCAGAAGTGTGCTTTGTAGCAGTGCCCCTGAAGAAAATGAATGCTCACTCTGCGAGCTGCTATGAAGCAAGGCAGTGCACACAGAGAGGCATCGTTCATCTTCTGACTCCAGGGACCCTTCTCACCAGTCTGTTTGACATATAAAATTTCCACCTCACTTGGTGGTAAAGCTGCCTGCTGCTGCCTCTGTATAGGGAAAAGTTGCCTGAGTTTGGTAAAGGTGAAGAAGTTTACTTCTGTAAAAGAAAAGTACAGAGAGTGGAGTGGGAAGAAAAATAGGAAGAGGAGAGAAGAAAGTAAAGAAGGAATGAATGAAAGATGGGAAGACAACGAAAAGGGGATCACTGTGTAATCTTACAGATTTTAGGGACCACATTTTAAAATGTCTATTGATTGACTTAACCCTTACCAACCAGGTTTCTATGTAAAAGTTGTGCTACAATTCCTGCTTGTACACAGGCAGAGAATATAGCTTCCTGCCTGTTTCGGGTGCACTTCCTCATATATATACATAAACAGTTTTACTTGGTAGTTATTTTTTATCATTATGATCACTGAATGCAGGTACAAATGGAAAGTACTTGCTGCTTTGAAATACTGATTGCATAATTAAACATCCCTCTTCCATAGAATCTTTAAATTGTCAAAGTCCTTTCACTTCTCTGGCCACCACCTGCGAAGTGGGGCTGTTTACACGACTGGAACAACACTAGTTTACATCATTAAGACTTGTGTACATTTCCTGGATCTAATCTATCACCTAAAAGATTATATATATACATATTCTTCTCTAAATCCTGGTTTTCTCATTTGTAAAAATGGTGGTTATGATTGGCAGGGTTCTTGTGAGAATTGAATGAGATGATATACGAAAAAGGTACCATAATCCCAGGATTTAGATGCTCTCTAAATATTAGTTTTATACCCTTTTCTACCTTTCTGCTTTGTTGATATGTTCCTTCTTTATTATGATTATCATTCTCTTTGTCATCTCTTCTTAGTTCTCCCCCCACAGCTCTCTTTTGACTTGTAGCTGGATTTCTGAAAGTCCTGACAAGCTTAAACTGGCAGGCTTACTGTGTAACACCCTAAAGAGCTGTCCTATTTGTGGATCACTCACTTGAGAATAGTTCAAATGAAGGACATCACCATAGTTCTAAATGTAGGTTACCACAAAAATCACCCCAGTCTTTGCCTGTCTTTATTTGCACATAATAGTCTGAAATAGAGAAGCAAAATATAAAACCAGGGAGTTGTATCGCTGCGTCTCTGACAGGACATGATGATAGTGAACTACCAGGTATGACCCTTACATCATCATTTTCTATTTAGTTACCAATGACAGGAAATGATACAACTCTCAGGAGCATCATGTGAGACCCACTCAGTTTTCCAATTAAGTGATGACTGTTTATTGAATACATGATATGTGTTAAAAATCAGAGATAGCATGGTGAGTAAAATGGACGCAGTCTTAAACTTTAGATGAGCATAAAGAAACCAAAAGATGATGTCGATATATGTTTTGTGCTTTTTAAATTTTGTGGTAAAATACTAATAGCATAAAATTTGCCATTGTAACTATTTTTAAGTGTGCAATTCAGTGGCAGTATATTCATACTGTTGTTCTACCATCACCAACATCTATCCACAGAACTTTTTTTAATCTAGCAAAATTCACATTCTGTGCCCATTAAACAATAAATCCCCATTTCCCTCTCCCCAGGACCTGCCATTATGATTTCTGTCTATGAATTTCACTGCGCAAGTTACCTCACATAAGTGGAATCATACAATATTTGACCTTTTGTGTCTTGCTATTTCATTGAGCACGATGTCCTCAAAGTTCATTCTGTTGAAAGCATGTATCAGAATTTCTTTCTTTTTCAGAGTCAAATAATATAACACTGTATGTACGACATTTTGTTTATTCAACTATCCGTCAGTGGACACTTGGGTTTCTTCTACCTTTTAACTATTGTGAATAATGCCGCTATAAACATGAGTGTGAATACCTTTTCCAGATCTGGCTTTTAATACTCTCAGGTATATACCCAGAAGTGGGGATGGGGGGATCAGGTGATTATTTACCTTTTAGCTTTTCAAGAAACTGACATACTCTTCTCCATAGCTGCAGCCCTATTTTACATTCCTACCAACTGGGAACAAGGGTTTCAATTTCTCCATATGCTTGTCAACACTTGTTATTTTCTGTTTTTGTTTGCTTGTTTGTTTTTCTTTTTGATAGTAGCCACCCTGATGGGTGTGCCTTAGCAGTGTCTCATTGTGGTTTTGATTTGCATTTCCCTGTAATCAGTGATGTTAGACATCTTTTCATGTGCTTATTAACCATTTGCATGTCTTCTTTGGAGAAATATGTATTCAAGTTCTTTGCTCATTTTTTTTTTTTAATAGGGCTTTTTTGTTGTTGTCGTTGAGTTGTAATGTTTATATATATTTAAGGCTAAAAAGATAACAAAATTATTAGTTCATTTTGAAAGTGCCCTTTTTCTACTGTTGTCTCAAATTTTCTAAAGTTTACAAAGATATTATATATTAGATAAATACCACCTAATTTTTAAATATATTTTATTTTATATATTTCAGTTTAGTTTTATTAATATGATTTCAATAACTCAGTTAAAACTAGGCCTTGGGTGGGATTTACCTCATTACATTATCTGGTCACAGAAGTTTAAGTTAGGTCTCTTTAGGATGAGGCCTTCTGAACCATTCCTTTTTTATGCTCTCAGGTTTTGAAGGTGAGATTTCCCAAGCTTACTCACTGCATTAATGAAAAATCAAGTTCCAAGGTGTTTTGAAGGTGGATTAAAAAAATAATAATTTCTGTTTATTGGAAGACTTTAAAACGTGCCAAGAAACAAATTGCAGACACAGATCCTTTAGGCCACTGCACCACTTTTAAGGAAGAACATTGTTTAGATGTATTAGTCAACATTATTTTAATCTTTTGTTTTATGATACATCAACAGAAACAATCAAGTTTTCACTATATCCCTGAGCATACTTCAGGCATGTGGATGACTTATATATTCTAAGACACTTTTCTGCCTTATGTAAATATACTTTATGCTATTTCCCTGCCCACAGAAGAATAAAATGTTAATGCTTTGTCGAGTCCCTGCAATTTTACTATCCATTTCTTCCTAGTTCTATATAACATTTAGTGAGTACTAAACCCTAAAATATTCAGGAAATTCAGTTTGAATAACCACTTAAAAATACATATGCTTACTCCAAATAACTGAACTACTTGATTCAGGAAAATGAAGTTGAAAGATACCTGAAGACCAGACTCATAAAATAGAAGATTGCAAACTAACTTTCATTTGTATCCCTGGATATTTTTTCCCAGAAAACTACATTCACCTACATATGTCTTTACACAAATATTTTCTATTTTTCAGAAATGGCTAGAAACTCATTCAGGATAATTTAAGTGTCAGTCTACCTAGATTTTAAGGGATTAACGTTTTAGATTCTATTTTATCATTTTATTGAAGCTTTGTCTGGAATTCCCTTCTTTACTCATATATATATTGTTAAATTAATTTAAATATTTTATAATGAATATTTAATATATAATAGTACTGTAATGTAGATGTACTTAACATACAATAATATATAAACTATAATAATATATAGTGATCAAATATTATACATTTTAAATACTTTTAAAATATTTATTGAATGGATGGTGTGCCAAGCATTGTCTTAGGTGCAGCATAGCCTCCAGTAAACAAGACATAAATTGTCCATGTCCTAATGAAGTTTTCAGTGGAGAGGAAACACCATAAATGAGTGAAAAAGCAAACAAGCAAAGCACCACATAAATACATTTTCTTAAGTGTTACAAAAAAAGCAATATGCAGAGATGGAGAATAATGTCTGTGGAAAGAAAAGGTGGTTAAACAGGCCATCCCTGGCTTTCATCTAAGATATGAAAAATGAGATAAGAAAGAACCAGTTATGGAAAGCCTGTGTGTGTGTGTGTGTGTGTGTGTGTGTGTGTTAGGGCTAAATGTTCAAGTAGTAGGTTGTAGTGTTTCAGAGAAAAGGTAAAGTATCAAGGGAGAGCCAAAGAGAGAAAAAGAAACCAAGATAAGTAAAACATAGAAGGAAAGTAACAAGAGGGCAAGTTGAGATATGGACCATGAAAAGATGAGGCAAGGCCAGGCAGATTATTGTAAAGATTTCATATTTTATGTCATGTTCAATAGGAATACACTGAGGAATTTTAAGCAGTGCAATTTTAAGCAGGGCATTATCTGATATACATTAAAAAAAAAAACACACAACAGATTATCCTGATTGCTGTTTGCAGACTGGATTAGGGAGTAGAAGTGGAAATTGAGAGTAATATGAACGTTATTTTGATGGCTTGACCTGGAGTTTGCAGTGGAACTAGAAGGAAGTAGAAGAATGTCTATTGTTCCACTTTTACCTCTTCTGGATGAATTTCATTTTGTCAGTGGTCCTCTAAAACTGAACAGAACACATTTAACTTCTATTTAGGATGTAGAAGGCCACAGAAAATGTTACTTCCTCTCTAAAAATGAAAAAAAGCTAGGTAATATGCAAAACCATTATAGAGTTGAGGCTAGTTGCAAGATGACCAGGTAAACTAAATTCTGTTAAACTCTTGGAGGAGAGTAGGGCATACAAAGTTTAGCCTTTGACAGACCACAGAAGGAAGAGGAGGAAGTTATACAAATATGAAGTTCAAGGAAACAATGGAAATTATAATTCATTTTAAAGGTGGAGTGTGTGGTAGCATGGCAGTTTGAATCTGTGGGAACCCCAGCTTCAAATAAGAGACATAGGAGAATAGGAGAATCTGTCCTTCTTCACCACCCTTTCCCATGAGCCTTTACTGGATATTAATGCAAAGAATTAGGGACAGGGCACAAGACTTCAGAGAGGTCCCTTCAGTGCTGCAGGTGGTAATACTACCTAGTGGCGGTCTTCTATGGTTAACACTCCACTTGCATTCTAGACCCTTCTCTTACATGAGGTAAAAGCTGTTTGCTGCTGAGCAAGAGGCAGGAGGCATTCTGTTTCCCCCAGTAACACAAAAGGACTGGTGCTGCTGAGGGAGGGTTAAAAGTAAAAGCAATCTGCCACTGAAAGTGGGGAAGAAATAATACCAACTTTATATAAAATCTATAGAAAATTTTAAGGAATCTACAAAAATGCTACAAGAACTAAGAAAGGAATTCACAAAGTTGCAAGATACAAGAGTAATTTATATATTGAACAAATCAATAGTATTTCTATATACTAGCAAATAACAATTGAAATTTAAATAACTTAAATTGAATTTTAAAACAAACTACCATTTACAATAATACCAAAAATATGAAGTACTTAGGGATAAATTTGGCACAATTTGTGCAAAGCTTGTACACTGAAAATTATCAAACATTGCTGAAAGAAGTTACAAAAGACTTAAATAAATGGAGAGCTCTCAGATGAAAACTCAGTATTATTAGTTGTTAATTTTCTTCAAATTGGTCTATCACACTCACAATCAAATCCCAGAAAGTTGTTGTTGTTTTTTTTTTGTAGAAATTGATAGGATGATTCTAAAATTTATGTGGAAATAAAAAGGACCTAGAACAGTCAAAATAACTTTGAAAAAGGGACAAAGTTGGACAGCTCATCAAAACTGTACTTTTGGTGTAAAGACAGATGTATGGATCAATGGAACAGAACAGAAAGAACCAGACACAGAACCACCCAAGAAGTCACTTCTTCACTTCTTTCACTGAAGAAGTGAAAATCTTCATTTCTTCTTCATGTATCATTTAGCTTACTGCCTTGAATTATGGGGTTTTTAAATATACATTTTATATTTTTGGATTATGAAACCATGAAGGACTAAGAATACTCTTTTGTGTTTCTTGTATTTACCTACAATGTCTTACTTTACCATTAGAAATTCTGTACCATAAAGTTCAATCTTTGTTCCAGTATTCCAATACTTGCTCAACCTACTTTATTAACTTTGTTAACAGCATATCATCTGAAGCATAGTAGATGCTCAATAAGTATTTGTAAAATTAAGAAATGAAAAATAAAAATTATGTCTAATTTCTTGACATAGTTTATTTCCACTTTCTTATGTAAAAGGCAAGTGAACATGGCCTATTCATAAAAACAAAAACAAAAAACAAAAAAATACCCTCTATATATATGTAAACTAAACAGCGTTCATTAACGTATCTGATAAGAATTTATTGAGCAACTACTGTCATTCAGAAACTTTTTAAATAGTTGGAGCACAAAACATTATAATAGTTCTCATTGTTGTCTTACATTAGTGAAACAGCCCAATCCCTGTGTTCACATTAAAAATTTTGTTTTCTTAGTGTTTAACTATTACGTCACTTGGTTTAATGGATATGTGCTCATGATTATTATATTACTCATCATGTGTGTTGCCTCTTGGGTGAAGCACAGCAGACATAAACAGCATGACATAAAAAACAAATAAATAAGCATATAGATATATGTAATGTTTGTATATTTATGTGTGTATATATAATCTAGAACAGAAAAAAAACAGAATTAAAAAGTTTATTTGTTTATTTCTGCCTAAGCTTTTTGGAAACTAAAGTTATTATAGACCTGTGGTTAAAAATGTAAATAAAAATTGCTAAAACTAATACTGCTTTATAAATGTAATTTATATCCTGCTTTATAAATATAATTGCATTGTTAAAAGTTAATGAAGAATTTAGAAAAGATCTATGTTACCATATTTAAAAAATTATTCTCAAAACGTTCTTATTCCAGATTATCAGACATAGTTCATATTTATAAAAGTGACTTGAGGAATTTAAAGTAAAACACAGAAAACATTTGCAAGTGTTTACCCATCTGCCATGTCCTGTTAATCTTATCTAAAGAGTGAATTTTAAAATAACTGCAATTACGTTAACATTTTTCAGTAGGAAGAAAAAGGCAGATTGAGATTAAATTTGAAAACTAATGTTTCAAATTAGATGACTATGACTCCAAATTTTATACCTAAAAAAGGAGAAAAGATATTGTTTTCTAATTCAGGAAGATACATTATTCATCAATTTCTATCGCAAAATAGATCTACAATTTAAAATTTATTTATTGGGAACTTCTTTCAGACATTCAATTCACAAATACTTATTGAGCATCTATCCTATACCAGGGATTTGAGATATGTCAGTAAACAAAATAAAGATTACAGTTTGTGAAGCTTGTGTTTTAGCAGGAAAGAGAAAATTAACAATAAATGAAATTAGACACGCGTGCGCACACACACACACACATTAGAAAGTAGTAAGTGCTATAAAAAAAAAAAGTTAGAACAAGGTAAATGGGCATGGGACATTGTGTTGAGAAGGTGCAGGAAGTGGCCATGTGTATGTCTGGTGGAAGACTGGTCCAGCCAGAACAAAATGGTCCTGGCAGAGGGGACAGCTGTGCAAGTTCCTAAGGCAGGGCAGTGCCTGAGTTTCTGGAGCGTTTGTAGATGAGGCCAATGTGGCTGGAGCAGAGTGAGTGAAGGGGGAAGTAGTAAAAGTGGAAGTGGGGAGGAGGAGTTGACCATGTAAGGTATTTTAGGCTGCTGTCAGGTCGATAGCTTTATCTTGGATGAAATGGGAGTCAATAATTCTTCCCTCTTGTATTCAAGGAAAATAATAAGTAAAAAGCACCTATGGAATGGCCTCTTCCTCACTGAATGCCCAGTAAGGCCGTCTGACCCACCATCTGCCCCAGTTTCTCCAAGAAGCCTCTTAGATCATCCCAGGCCTCGTCTGTACTCAGTAGAGCTCCTGGTACAGGGATCACTTGATTTGTGACGCAGAATTCCCACTACCTTTGCTCTTTATGCATTTATTTAGCATTGTCTTAAATCTCTACATACATTACACATCTCTTAAAGGTAGTGAATTTGTTATCCTTCTCAGTATAGTTGCCTTGCTCAAAAAACTCAGTGAATATTTTTTAAATGAATAGGGTCTCTTGACTTTATTAGAAATGTCAATTTCCACACTGCAGGAGATATCTTACCTAAAACAAGCAACGAATCAATGTACCATCATCTTGAAATGTGTCTACCAAAAAGTGATATATTGCACTGTTATTTTTTTTCTCTGTTATAAGCAAATGTTTTCATGACATTTCTAATTATCGAAATTTTTTGTGAAATAAAAATTCTTTTCCCATCAGGTTCCCCTTAATCATATTGTTTAATAAACTGCTAAGTCTCATATTCCATATGGATCCTCACTCTTCCTTGAAATATAATACTTGCCTTTTAAATAGTTATGCTTTTAAATAAGATATAAGGTAATATTCTGATACTATGTCTACTATATCTTTCACATGAAGTTTTATGTCTGACTACTCCATTTTTCTCAATTATATATCTTTTCACAGAGTTTAATATTTTTCTTTTAATGAGAAGCTGGTGAAAATCAAGTTACCAACATGATTTGTTGTTCTACTAGGGGTACATTGTGGTAGGAAGTTCAATTATATGTCAATTCTATGTCTTCATCACAGTTTTTCCTACACAACATCCTATATTTGGAGAGTCATTCATGGCCCATTGGAAAGGTTAGAACTATAATTAGACCTTTTCTCTAGACACTTGAGCGATGGAATGCATGAAGGTTAGTAACAGCTTCCCATTAATTGCTCCCTTGTGCTTTTACAGTAAAGCCGTTAACTTATGTATTGGAGCTGCTACCCACGGCATCCTTGCACTGACATTTGAAGCAGTGATTAGAATGTCATTGCTTTTCAATACTTCATTGTTATTCAGAGGACACATCTGATTTCTTTCCCCTCATCCTGCAAGGATCACAAATTCAGACACACACAAAAAATATCATCTCTGTTTCTTTATCATCAGAATAGGGCTTTTGAAAGTGGGTTTCTTCTGAATACAGTGTTCATACTGGACTCTGTTTTGCGCAGTGTCACTGTCTTGTCTTTCGAACTAATGGCAACAAAGCAGAATCATTCTTTATGTGTAAAGCAGTGTACCCGGAGGGCAAAACATCTATCAGTATGAAAAATAGTCAAGTAACAGCCAAGAAATTGTGTTTTGTGGAAGCTCATGGGTTTTATTGTATGTTTGAGCCAGTGTACTGCCATGTTAGTTTTTTTTTTAATCTTTGAACTTAATAGTTTCTTATTCAAATGTCTTTCTTATCATTTATACTGCCTGAATTCAACAATTCAGTTTGTCCTCTCAGTACTTGCCTGTAACTCAACTAAGACTGAGATTTACTGAGCTAGAGAGCACAATTATCCTTCTGTCTCAGAAATAAATTACAGATCCAAAGCGCTGCTCTTTCTTCATTCCACTTACCTCATTAAAAAAGAAAAAGAAAAATGCAACCTAGCTTCCCCTCCTCTTTTTTTCTTTCCTTACTCCCTCTTACCGTGGTGTGTGTGTGTGTGTGTGTGTGTGTGTGTGTGTGTGTGTGTAGTGCAGGTATAATATGTATATGATTAGATTTGTTTTATGTAATTTTCTTCATATTACAGATTCTATAGAGGAAAATGTCCTGACATTTCTGTTCTTATGATTAAGGACATTTTAGACATTTTCTTTTAAAAAAATAGAAAAAGAAAGGTTTTATATGTGTTATACCTTAATGTATATATGTGACATATTGCATTCTTTTGAAAAAACAAACAAACAAACAAACAAACAAACAAACAAACTAAATTTTCTGCCATCAGAAGTGGTTGAAGAGTAGCTACAAAATTGAAATAATAATGATGAAACTCTGTAGCGCATGGTCAAGGGAAGTAGAAAGATTATTAAACAGCTGAAAACCCAGACTGAAGGGGAAAGGTCCCAGAAGTGAGATTATTGAGGGCATAAAAAAGCAGGTTGGAATGGAGACTATATTTAAGTGTCTGAAAAGTTAAAATTCAGAGTATTTAAATAGTTCCCAGTCTTCACCAGGTATGGACAAGAGAAAAATGGGTATAAAGTTCTTAGGTTGATATGAAATTATTCCTATAGGTCAACACTTACGCACTGAAAATTTTAATGTAATTAATGAGATTTTAAAGAAAATTCCTTTATTGAAATTATTTTTCAAACTTGCTTCATGGTTGTAAGATAAATAAGTTCCTTTAGTCATGAGTGTGTCTCTTATCACCTATCAGTGTTGCGGTTCATGAAAGAAGATTGATTTTAGAGTTCCAGGAGTGAAAGAGATAGGGGCTGGGGATAACCTTTATTGGCATGGGGACATGGACATAAGTGTTGCAAACTACTCCATGTAAAATAGAGGATGAAGGGACCTCTCAGAGCAATCTAAGTAGATGGGTGAAGGGATCAAACCTGTCATCCAGAAAGTGTAGATCAAAGAGGATTAATTAAGATATCATGTAATACTCTGGTACCATGTCTACTATATCTTTCACATGAAGTATTATAAGTTTGACTACTCCATTTTTCTCAATCATATATCTTTTCACAATTTGTTTGTTTGTTTATTTATTTATTTATTTATTTATAAAGAGAAACTGGTGAAAATCAAGTCCACTGTAATTTGTTCTACTATGGGTGCATTGTATTAAGAAATTAAGTTGTGTGTTGATCCTATGTCTTCATCACAGTTTTTCCTACACAACAAGGGGAGGCTGGACCATCAAGAGATCAAGGTGGTGGTGGGGTCGTGAGAGTTTTAAAAGGTGTGCCACAAAAATTAGCAACAGGGTCTAAGAGCCTTAGGATTCTTGGGGCATTACATTAATTTCTGGTCAGTGCTCAAAGTTTGTGCAAGCGATACAATAGGAAAATGAAGCCACATGCACAAAAGTGCTTTCTTACAGAAAAACACAGGCAGATTGAATTGAAAGTACAGACTCTTAGAATGAGTGCTCCAAAGGGAGGACTCAGTGGGTATGAAAAAAAATCAGTCTAGAAATTAAGATAGTCACTGATATTTCAGGCCTCTTTGATCTTCAGAATTGAGAAAATAGCTCTTGTTTCTACATATTGTAAAAATAAAATAACATAAGAATTATTGGAGGTTGAAAGAGAAATGTTAACATTCTTTCATTCATTGTTTATTTATTGAGTGCCTGCTCTGAGTACACAGTGCTGTTCTAGGCGCTTGGTATTTATCAATGAAAAGAAGACGAAGATCTCAGGCTACCTGGACCTTATGTTCGAGTGTTGGTAGCATAAAGCAATGAATAAACCAGGGCTAAGATAATCCACTCTCTTGTATTTCCATTTATTATATATAGATGGGAAAGCTGGAGAGTGAAAAAGGATGATAGGAAAAAAGTTGATTCATTTGAAATATGGTGTTGGAGGAGAGCTCTGTGGATGCCCTGGATCTCCAGAAAGATGAACAAGAGGGTTCTAGAGCAAATTAAGCCTGAAACGTCCGTAGAGGCAAAAATAGCAAAACTGAAGCTGTCCTACTTTGGGCATATCATGCGAAGGCAGGGTTCTTTGGAAAAGACAATATGCTGGGGAAAATAGAAGGCAGCAGGAAAAGAGGAAGAGCAAGTATGAGATGGACTGACTCCATAAAAGGAGCCATAGGCACGAGTGTACAGGAGCTGAGCAGGGCTGTTGAGGATGGGACATCAAGGACATCACTCATTCATGGGGTCACCAGGAGTTGGAGCTGACTCAAGGGCACATCACACAAGACAAACTAGTCATGAGGAGTTAAATTACATAGTATACAGAAAGTACTGAGTGATACTGAAAACGTAAAAGTAGAGGAGGGTGAGGGGGATCAGCAGTGCCGGGAGAAGGTCAGATTGCTGCATTAAGAGAGGGCTGAGAGTAGGAGTCATGGACGAGGTTCAATCTGAACAAGGACTTGCAAGGGGTGAAGGAAGTTAGTTTTATGGACATCTATGGGAAGAACATTCCAGGAAGAGAGAACAGCCAGCATAGTCTTTAAGGCAGGAATCTCTTTGAAGAAACGGTAAGTGTGACTGTTGCCAAATGAACTAAAGGAAAAGAACTGGGAGACAATGCTAGAGATACAGGTTCTTTCTGAAAAGTTTTAACCCAAGTCAATCTTTCAGCTATTGAACTCTCAAAGAGAGAAACATTCAGAGAATTAAAAGTTTTAAAACCAAAAGATTCACTATTAAACCAGAAAACTATTTCTTAAAAATAAGAATTGTCTAGCTAATGTTATGATACAGCTTATTTCACAAAGGTCTGAGAATATAACATTTTTAGATTATAACAAAAAAGTGAATTAAGAGATGCAGGCCTAAACTTTTTATGTTGCTTTTTATTAATTTTCACACATAGATATTTTTTAATTCCTCATATTTAAATTCTGGATTTGAAATTCAATACCCTACCCTATCCAAAAAAAGTATTTTCTTGATATTGATTATTCCTTTTAGATAGCATTTAACATATCTATTTGCCACAACCCATTTTGCTATATTTCCATTTATAAAGTAGCATGATTGTAATTTCCATTCTCAGAGGTGTAGAAATGCAACTTTATTTTCTGGAACTCAATTCAATTTGCTGTTGAATCACTATTTATAATGTTATTATTTTTCCTGATGGCTGTGAAAAACATAAAAAAAATTACAGGTACCCTATTCCATGCACCTTCAATATTTTATATAAACATTTGAATTCAAGCTTCTTCCCTTTCTTCTTTGTCTCAAAGGCAGGTACAGCTAACATATTTTTTTCTACCCTCTCCATATCTTGTGCTGTTTTCTCTACTGCTGGTTTAACTTGTGGCTATTCATCTCCTCTTAGTGGCCAATGCATCTCCCCATGTTGACCAGGTTTCCATGTCAGCTCTTGATGGGAGTGCTTCCCATCAAGGAGCAGTCGGAGAGAAGTCAATCCCACCACCAACCTGTGGTGACAAGTCCAAGAAGGAGGCGTAGGGACAGGCCCCACACTCACATTACAAATCACAACCATTTTGCTTCTTTCTCTTTCCCACTACCTTATTCCCAACAGTTTTGCCCCCAATCTATCCCATAAAATATTTTTTTTACTTTCTCATAGGACAGGTAAAACTGCAAGTACTTTGCATCTAATATCTTCCTTAATATTATTTTTAGAAAAACATTGTTCTCTTGGGTTGCCAGCCTCTGGTTCTTGATATTTAAAGGGAAGTTTCTGGAATTTGCCTCTCTTAAATTTTAGCTCTTACAAAGAAAAGCATTGGTGGTCACAACCATTGCAGCTGAAGTAATTTTTAATGCTCATTTTATGATTCAACCTTGAAATTGTAATCACGCAGACCCGGGATGCCTGAGCCTCAGTGGATGAAGGTCTATGAGGCAGCAGGACAAAACATAACCCATTTTTCATAAAACCCATAGTTAGCTGAATTCTTTGTTTATTGTCAGTGCTTAACAATTAATACTTACTGCACTGAAATGTATTTCCAAATGCTGTAAGGCAAATCACTTTATACTTAATCTAAAGACGTTGAATATTCCTTCATAAATAGGAGATTAGATTGTCATTTTGCTTCTCCAAATTATTCTGAGATGGATCATTTGCAGATATAACTCTCTGCTAGATTGTAAATGTTTAATGAGGACAGATAACATAGTCTTATCTTCTTTTGGTTAAACTACTCTATGATCTGTACACCAGAATTGCAAAACAAATGATGTCTTTCAAGTCAATGAGGTTGAAAAAGAAGTATGGGCTAGGGGAGAGGGCTATAAGAACTGGCTTAGAGTTCTGTTTCCTCACTAAAAACTGTAAAATTGTATAAAATTGTATATTAAGTCTCAGTGTCATCATTTCTAAAATGAAGCTTTAATACCAATCGTATGTACTATTTGTGAGATTACCTAAGGTAATATATTTCACAGTTCTTTGTGAACAATTTGTAATACATTTTGTAACCATTGATTGCTATGACTGATAATAAAAAAATATAATACCAGGTTAAAAAAATAATTGCCAGGAAAGGTTACACTTAAAAAAATAACAAGTTTGGATTTATGTAATTTTAGATGTGAGTTACTTACTATAGCCTTGGAAATTGTCTGTTTTGACAGGACTTCAATCCATTTTACTGAAGATCTGCTGTGTACTCAGAACTCTGCAGTACTTGTTGAGTCATAGACACACCATACAAATTGTATTTATTGATTTTCCCTCTTGTGGACAAATAGTATTTTAAGACTATAATAACTGAAAAAGAAAAAATGAACAATGGATAATATCCTAGTCTAGAAAAAAATGTCAATTTATTTGAACTTGAATTATAGAAATTGTATATAAATGAATAGACAACTGAAATAATATCAGTTTCTTTTAAAAATCCTTTGTGAACGTTTGTTGGCTTTCGTAAGATCTGTTTCTCACTTATTGAGTATATAAAGTATAGAATTGTGTATTCCACTATAGTATAATTTATTAGTAGTAAGGAACACAGTCATGTGTCGCTTATCAACAGGAAATATATTCTGAGAAATGTGTTGTAGGTGATTTCATCATACACAAACATCCCAGCGTGCACTTACACAAACCTAGATGGTACAACCTACCGCATACCTAGACTAGATGATACAGCCTATATGTCCTAGGCTACAAAGCTGTACAGCATGTTATTATATTGAATGCTGTAGGCAACTGTAACACAATGGTAAATATTTGTGTATAAACATATCGAAACACAGGAAAAGTGCAATAAAAGTATGGTATACGTAGAAGATAAAAAGTGGTACACCTGTATAGGGTACGTACCATGAATGGAGCTCGCAGGACTGGAAGTTGCTCTGGGTGAAACAGTGAGTGGTGAGTGAATGTGAAGGCCGAGGACATCACCATACACTACTATTGATTTTATTAACACTATACACCAGCATCCCCACAAACATGAGTGTAATGCATTGTGCTACAATGACAACAATGATACGATGACTATAATGTCACTAGATAATAGGAATTTTTCAGTTCCATTATAATCTTATGGGGCCACTGTGTATATGTGGTCCTTTGTTGATTAAAATGTTGCTCTATGGTACATGACTGTGCAGAGTAAGTTGTTCGTTATCTAATATCTTTATCCTCTTATTATTGTTTTAAAACTTTTGTAATGGTTCCTATAACCAGGCCTGGAGTATAATCCTACTTCAGTGAGAGGCTCCCTCCCAAGACAAAGTTTATAAAATTAACTGGACAATAGGGAAATTTTTCTGGTTTTTTAACACACATATTTGCAATGACAGGGATATGGTTCATACATGTCTTCAACTGACTACTACTACTACTACTACTAATTATTATAATCACAGTTAATATTTACTGAAGGCTTACTATAAGAGTCTCTTTATGTGTTGTGCTTCACATGAAGTATGTCAGTTACTCTTTAAAGCAAAGCAAACCACGAGGTAGGTACTAACATTATTTGTCTTTCAGAGAAACTGAGGCTTAGAGATATGAAGTAGATTATTTATATTCATACATTATATGAATTTGAATTTAGGTCTGTTTGACTTCAAAACATATTCTTAACTGCTATGATATATTGGCTGTTTTTTCTCTTTGGTATTTGGGCTATCGAACAAAGTGAGAGCTACAGGTAATAATGCATTCTGAAGATATTTGGAAGGATACATATAATGAGATTTTTTTTCAGAATATTTCAGTGGATGGCACCATTCTATCATTGTCATGAAATGACCTTAACATGTAATTATTATTAGTTATTTTAACTCTTATTTTAAAGAGAGAATAATATGTCCATCATTTTTATATGTGTGCTATAGACTTTCCTTGATAACACATTCAGTAATGACTTTGGGGACATTCGGCAAACGTTATCTAGAATCCACATATCCAATATCTTTAGAAAGTCCGAGTTGTGAGGATAGAGTAAGTGTGCAGCTAGTCAGAACAATTATTTGGTGCTGCAGGCAATTTGTATGTATCTAACTGGAGAGCTGTTATCATAAAGCACCTCAATGAGTTTGAAAAGGTTAGAGGGTGTTAGGGGGTTATCACACCCAGCTTCTTCTTCTTGCCTGAAGTCATGTTATTTGTGTCCACATAGAATAAGGAATGGAATGGAGAGAAAATGGTTCCATGTACTTGCTGGTTCCCAATGGTGGTCATTTGATTTATTCAATCTCTGTACTTTAATTCAGGGGGGGAAATCTTATGAGAGTGCTGCCAACCATCTGTGTTTTAGAGGTGTTACAGTATCAGCCTGGGTCGCGTTTTCTATACCTCTTTTATAATCTTCGTGGCTTCTGAGAAATTATTGCCATTCCCTTCTTCCTACAATCAAAATGACAGTGGCTCCCACCAAATAGATTTTGCTCCTTGACTATGAGCATGTAGATCTATAAAAAAAACTCATGTGAATCAAGTTCATAGTGACAGTACAGTGGCCTTATTTTATATAAAAATACAAGAGTCATTTTTTAAAATAGATAAAAACAACACTTTTCAAAGGGAAGAGCAGAGTGTTTTACTCCATTAACAGATCACTTACTACAGCTTTGGCACAGACACAGAGCAATCACTATGTGCAAAGTGGGAAAAACTGTCCTATCATCATAAGGAGGATCAGGTTTTAAACAATTATGTGCAGATCCTTCAAAGCATTTGAGAATATTGTCACCCAGCATAAATGCCTTTTTATTAATTCTTCTTAGACACCTCTCTGCTCCCGTTGTTTTTGTTTTTGTTTTTGTTTTTTTTTACAATATCATCTTCCTTTGCTGTGAATGAAGGAAGCTGCAGCCCATGGAGAGAAAAGAAGCAGAATCACTCCACGGTTCCCCTGTCTGGTGGATTCAGGCTGTACAGAGCCCTTACACAACAGCTAGGCTTGGAAATACCTTGGCCACCTTGAAAGAAGAGGATGGTGAGAAACTGGCAGTCACTATTCTAACGTATTTTTAGGGCACTTGGAACCCAATTAGAGCAATTGAGGTTAGCCAATTGTATATAAAGGTTGGATTCAGTCTGTTCACTTTTCTGGTCATTAAATTTTAGTGAGCCTGTTCTCACTCCGCTTCTGACTTTTTCGTGTGTTTGTTTTTGGAAGTCATGAACAGCTTCTCTTCCTGTCACTGACCACAAGGTATTCACGCTGCCAAAAATAAGATTGTTCTTGCATTTGTTAAAGGGACATGAACGTGCCTGGCCAGTAGGAAGACCTGATGTTCTTATCAAAGTGCTTGTCCACTGATAGCACCATATCCTTGTAAATTAGGTAAAATACTTTTATATTTTTAAGTTGAAAACTCACAGGCAGAAAAAGTTTGGAAATAATCAAAATCAAGGCATATTTCTTTCACTTACTGTAAATTTTCACTTGAAAACAATTTATTTTACAGTCCTAAGCGGAATCGCATTCCTGTTTGGTATCTCATCTATTAATCTCCAGGTGCCTTATAGTATTAATAGCATTAATTTTTATGCATAAGTTTAATACTCTGATGTGTGAATTTTTAATGATATAGGTTAAATAGCGGTATATTCAGGGGTCGACAGATGCATGCAAACTTGCTCAGGTGCTTCTTAGAGTGAGAATTATGATTATGAAATTTAAGGAAGAACTTAGAAATAAAAGGACTGAATTCCCATGAGCTTGCCTCTCACGTAATAAATGCTTGTCATTGGGTGGTAGTTAATCTAGTGACCCTTCTCTTGATCCTAAGGTAGCTATCTTACCGCTGACTCCTAGAGCTGTCTGGTCTCACACCTGAATTTACTCATAAACATGCCCGGATTCCCAACACTCCCTTAAGCCCATATATATATATATATATATATATATATATATAAACACAGTCAAAGACAGTGTAGTCTGGTCAAAAAATGAAGGAACAATTTACAAATTAATGAATTAGTCCATGTTTGAACCTCCAGCTAACAAGGTAATTGTTTATTTACCTAACCAGCTGTAGTTTGATTACAGGCCATTATTGGCCACTACAAAAATGAAACTGTTTGTGTATCTAAACTAGTTTTGTATTTTCTGTTCTATTTCACATTAAGGAAACACTTTCCAAAGCTACAACTCTCATTAACAAATAGATTTTTTATAAACTAACCTTTAACACATGGAATTTAAGTATAGAAAAACCCATGTGCTTATTTATTGTTCTTAGTATATAAGCTAGTGTAAAGCATGATATAATGAAAATACAGATGGTCCTTGGCTTAGTGACAGCTTGACTTAATTTTTCAACTTTAGCATGGTGTGAAAGTGATAGGCATGCGGTAGAAACCAGCTAGGCTAAGTTATGATATTTGGTATGTTAGGTGTATTACATGCGTTTTTGACTTATGATATTTTCAACTTATGAAGGGTTTATCATGATGTAACCCCATCATAAGTCAAGGAGCATCTGTAGTAGAGAATCTGGATTGAGAAGGGCAGGATTCTTATTCTAGTACTACCCACTTTACAGGCTATGTGATCTTGGGCAAATTAACCAACCTCTCTGAACTATACAGACTGTGCTATGAATGAATAATACCTGAATTACCTGGATTTCAGTGAGCATCAACAAAGACTGCAAACAACTTGAGAAAAAAGATTACAAGTTAGTCAAGAATAACAAATAATAAACACTCAATAAAAATAATAAACACTCAATAAAAATATAATGGATTGATGAGTAAGTGAATGAATGAAATAGAAAAATGAGATAATTTTTTTCAATTCAATTCACTTTTTGCCTTTAACTTGTAATATGCATACAAATTCTTGATGCGATTGTTACTTGACGAAACTTTAATTAGGTAACAATGGTGGTCGATTATGGTTTCCAGTTTTGGTTATATACAGAATCACTGAGGCAATTTGCTGAGAGTACAGAATCTTCATCCTATGCCACAAAGTCTTATTTAGTGAGTCCAGGGTGGGTCCCAGGAACCCATTTTTAGCAAGGACCTAAGTTGATTTTTATACAATAGTATGAGTCTAAAAACCAGTGTTGGGAACTACTTCATGATTTTCTTTTGAGTTCCTTAACATATTTATTAAATTTTATTTAACAGACACATATAAAACATTTGTTATGGGACAGACACTGTTCTGAATGCTTTAAAAATATTAATTCATAAATCTTCATAACATGAAGAGATAGGTGCCATTCTCATCATCCCCATGTTTCATATGAAGAAACCATGGCACAGGCAATGTATGTGCCATGACTGCTTTCACACAGCTACAAGGCAGCAAAGCTGCCATTTGAACCCAGGCAATCCAGCTCCAGAGTCCTGCTCCAATCCATTATACTATTCTAGCTCTCTTATATTGCTGTCTTATAATCTTCCGGAACAGTTTGTGAAAATCCTTAGACTAATTTGAATAAGCTTAGAATAAATTGTTTTGAATCATATAACTTTTGTTGAGCTCCTGCAGGTATAAGGCTTTATTCTAATTGTAGAGTGTACAAAGATGAATCTGACTGTATCCTTCGCTTCACACGCATCACAAGTTAATCAAGGATCTAGAGAGAGGAGCTATCTCCCCCACTGACCTAAGATGATGGTGTCTTAGCTTGTTTTTCCCAGGAAGCAGAGACTGAGACAAGGCGTTGCATGCAGGGAGTTTATTTGGGTCAGTGATCCCAGAGAACTGTGGGGGACTGGGCAGGGTGTGACAGAGAAGGAAGAATAAAGTAAGGGTATGCCACTGACCTGGTCACCACTGTGGGCGGCCAAGACTTCGTTCCACTGGGACACTCTGAGAAGGTGTGGAGAAAGCGCACTTGAGGGTAGGCCGAGAAGAGGATGTAAAGCATCCTCTTGGCTTCTGTTTCCATTGATTGAGGATTATCTCAAAGAGCACCGTGTTTCCCCGAAAATAAGACCAGGTCTTATATTAATTTTTGCTCCAAAAGACGCATTAGGGCTTATGTTCAGGGGATGTCATCCTGAAAAATCATGCTAGGGCTTATTTTCTGGTTAGGTCTTATTTGGGGGGAACACAGTATTAATGCCCTGACACATGCATCAAAATGGCTGAATGGTTCCACAGGTGTCATAGGCAGAATAAAAACGTGGGCCTTAAGCCTTGCTACTCAATGTGTGGTCCAGAGTCCTGCAGTGTCTGTGTCATTCAGACTTGTTAGAAATGCAGGACCTCAGCACCACTCCATAACTAGTGAGCCCGAGTCTACTTTTTAACAAGATTGCCAGGTGATTTATATGCATATATGAGTTTGAGAAGTACTGGCTCCTAGGATGTAAGCTGGGGCTCCAGAGGTGTCTGATATTTGCAGCCTATGAAGCCACCAATGATCCGGCTCCTCTCTTCTTCTCCAGGCTTCTTTCTCGCTGCCTCTCCTAGCTCTGTGCCCCAGCCATAAGGTTGTCCTCTGGTCTTACAACCTGTCAAATTCTTCCTTCGCTCAGGGCCTGTGATGTCCTCCCCCTGTCCTTCACAAGCCCAGCTCTTTTCTTACCCTTTGGGTCTGAGTTTAAATAACACCTTATAAAGACCCTCCCTCTACAAGCCATATAAATTAGGATCTGCACAGTTATTTTCTATTTTAATAATTGTTTTTCTCCTAAATAAAAATAAATAAATAAATTGACGTATATTCTCCTACATATTTTTTCCCCTCCCACATGTTTTTTGTTTTGTTTTGTTTTGTTTTATAGAATAGGAATGGGGGAAATATACACACCACACACACACGCACACACAAGATATAATCTGTGCCCTCAAGATTTTCACACTTTTTTACATGAAATTAGTGATTATACATCAACTGTCACATTGACAACAATATTTAAACATGAATTAAAACGTTTGCAGATTTACCTGAGACTAGTATTGACCAGAGAGTCTGTGCTGATGAAAAGTGATTCAATTCTGAATAAATTCTTTGATAAGCAAATATAAAAGCTACTGGACCATATTTTTTATGCTTCATTTTCCCCTGGTTACTGAAGAGTTATGCTCAGCCATAGCTGTCTAAATTAGGACACTCACCGGATATGAACTTAATGTAAATCTGAAGTGTTCTCTGGAAAAATAACTTGGTTAACATGTAGTCATATTTTGATTTGGATTTACTATTTTTATTATGCTTTTAGAATAAAAATTTGTTACAGATTCAGGAGAGATGGGGGCACAGACTAGTGGAGATGTTTTCCAACTTGCCCACATAGGAATTTAACACAGAAAATTCAAACCCCTGGCTACATTCATTGACGATGACTAATGCCTTGACTGTGTCCACATATCTTCAAATCTAACTACTATATGTGATGCAGCCAGGGCTTCTTAGTTCCTGGGCTAGTTCCTTACAGCAACTCTATGAAGAAAGCTGTTGTCACTCTGTTTTTTTTCAGACAAGAAGATTCCTTCTGACTGATTTAAAACTTATAATAATACAAATGATGTCAGAGTGTGAATATGAAATGTGGCCTCCAAGTCCAGCCTTCTTCCTCTGTATTGCTCTGACCTTTCAAGTCAAGGTCATTAGTGATTACCACTTTCTTTGTAAACTCGACATGCCCAGGAGTATTAGTAGGTTGGGGAGAAAAATCAGGTAAATAATCAAGAGAAACTTAAAACATTTTTAAATATTTTCTGTGAGAACTTAGATATTATCATAAAAGTGAGCAATGAATCCACAAATAAAACAACTAATTTTTTACCGACTTGACTCTAGCTATGCAATTATATACTAGGACAATCACATTACTGTAGATTTAACCACTAAATGTTCTTTAGAGACATTTCGTCTGTTTATCCTTAGACCATTTTCTGGGAAAAGGTTGGTAGCATTATTTTGAACCTCATGGTGAGAAAACAGGTATTAGTAGAGCACATATTGCCGGAAGGAGCAGGGTTGTAACGAGTTGCAGCCACGAGGATGTGCTACCTCGTGAACTGTACCTTGTCTCTCTGTAAGTTACTTCACTTCTGTCCATCTAGAGTCTTTCATGAATAATGTGTCTAATCAGATTACATGAAATACAGTTCAAATTTTTCTCACTTGTCATGTAAGTTATTTTTGTTATTTATAATTTTTCCTTTAAATAAGTAATCAGTGACAATAAAACTAGTTCTAACACATGTTTCTGATGCTAAGGTGGTCCTAGTGATAGTTTCATTCATTCAGATACTGGCACAGTATGAAATTAAGGTTATCTATTAAAACGAATACAGCCCCTCTGTGTTTTTGTTACTTAGCTGAATATATTTCATGTGTATCTGTGTGTGTATATATTTCCATGATGAATGTTATATTGCTCAATCACTTTTAATCAGAACTGTTTGGTTCTCTATATGCTGCTACTCACTATGGCTGCCTGAATATAATGTTTCTTATAGTAAGTAAAGGAAATAGAGCTAGAGTTTTTTTGTTTGTTTGTTTTGTTTTGTTTTTTTCAGTATTTCTCTATCTTCACAACTGTAGTTTAGTTCCAGGAAAAAATATAACTCTTTCCTCTTTTGTTTACTTGCTTTCACTACCTCGTTATTGGTGTAAAACTAACTTCTATGTTCTCATTTATTAGCATTACAATACCTAGGAATACAGGCCAAGTAAACATTTGTAGATGGCTAGCTTTTTATCTTCATATTTATTGAATATTGCTGACCCAGGCCCTAAATCAGCAGGGTATGCAGTAGGATTTATTAAGATGTTAAGCTAGTTTTTTAATTTTAATAAATATCTAGGGAATTTTTACCTGTATGATTAATATATACTCTTCTAAGTATCAAGAAAGTAAAGTCAGCCTCTCAGAGCCTGAGGATCATCATATTTATTATTTTAGAAATCACTCAGATGCTCAACCGTGCAATAGAGCAGAATTAATTCAGCTAGAAACAGAAAGGAACTGAGCACTGTTGCAGATAATCTTATGATTTCCATAGGCATAGACTGTTAAACATGACCCCAAAGAGATTTACACTGAGTCTCATTATGGTTCAGGAAGATGTTTGCATTCATAAAGATGAGACTTTTAGGGATGCAGTAATAACACCCTACAGATAGATTCACTATCCATAATTTTCAGGTTATGTCTTGGTTAGTTTTCAGTTCATAACCAGAAATTCTCATGTAGATGTATAGCTAGCTGGACTCACTATTTTCTTCTAATAAGGACATTAAAGTTATCAAGTAGTTTATAAAAATAAAGTGAGGCCTAGTAAAAAAGATAGGTTATTAGAAAATATATTTGATTATTCTGATATCTGAGGACATGCTAAATTTGAAGTAATGATTTTTTATTACTTGTGATTATCAATTATTTAAAATGCAAAATTACTTTAAATAGAATGATAATTTAAAGTTTCCTAAAAATATATCAGAACTAGCAGTGCCACAAAATAACGTTTCAATGATTCATTATTTCATGATAAAAATAGATAGCCCTTCAATTTTTTACAAACAAGTCACAGTGCACTAAATGAAGATTTAAACTCCACTGGAGTGTTTCATAGTCTCTGTAAGTGAATAGATCCTACAGGTAGCCTTCTTGGGCTACATATGCAGCTAGGTTGGCTCAGTATCATCCTATAATTTTATTTGCATTAATAATATTGAACAAAAATGTGAAGGCAAGACTGATCAAATCTATTTGGGGGAAGCATTTGGAATTTTGAATGTGAAGAGAATTTTTTCCCCTGGGGATACAAAAGACTATCCTGTTAGAATGACAATATATGCCTCTGGTTTCTTATTACACATAGATACTAAGTGTAGTATAAAAATTTAGAGTCTCTGGAAATCCTTTCTTCAAAGCAAAGTCACTTATTAGATCTCCATGCATTCTACTTGGATTATTGTGAGTAACTTAAAAGGGGCTTACCTAAAGAAGATGCTCAATAAATACCAAAGTAATAGAAAATAACTGGAAATAAATTAATTCAAATATATTTACCATATCAGGAAAAGAGTTTCCCTTAGTAACATTGCCCATCATTGTCACAAAGCCAAGATAGCAACATGGAAAGTTTAAACCCATACTTTCAGGAAAATTACATATTTATATATCTACACCATAATTATAAAATATCTTAAAAGATCTGTATATGATGACATTTATTACTTTTGCTCTGAATTCTATTCAAATGGCTTAAAAATTAGCAAAATTATATTTCAGTTAGGACATAGTTATACACTTGTTCTTAATACAAAGTGATTTCTCTGTGAATTTACATAAATACATATTTTATTAAAACTGTAATTGTACGTGTAACTTGGGACATGATTATAAATTTTGGCTATTTATTATTATTAGTTATAAGAATTCAACTCCTGATTTACTAATCTTTTTCCATATTGACTTTCTCTACTCTTTGACCAGCTCATCATAACCCAAATTACCCGCATTATATTGACTTATGCTTCTACTTAGATCTGAATGGCAATCCTGTTCTACATAGAAGTCCTTGCTTCCATGTTCCATTTCATGTTTTCCCATCCTAGCCACCAGGCAGAATTTCTGTTGCTGTCAGCTATGGCAGGTTTATAGAAGTTTTGTTCTCTTCAGCCCCACTTCTCACTCATTCCTCTCCACCTCTTGTATAAGCAGCCTTGGTTTGCCTAGGCCTCAGCTCTCTATCTGATTGCACTACAATCAGGGATACCCTCTCTCAGCTCTTTCCCTGTTACCACACTCCTTCTCCCTTCAAGGAACGGCAGAGCCCTGCCTTTTTTTCCTCAATAGATAGCAGTACCAGCTGAGATGTTGCACCATGAAGATGACATGCAACTGCCTATGTGGAAGGCTAGTGAAGTCCGCAAACATAAAGGAGATCTGTGAACAGTTATTAAGTACACAGAAGAGCCCCAAGTGTGTGGCGATCTCCTAATAGTCAAACGGAGTCAAGTCAACCAGGTTCACATCCTAGCTTAAATTGGTGGTATGACTCTAGACAAATTACTTAACCTTTCCAAGCTTCAATTTCTTAATTATAAAATAGGGCCAATATTTCCAATCTTTAAAAGTTGTTGGAGGCACTGTATCTCGGTGCCTAACACATAGCCAAATGAAGAGAAATAGACTTTCAGAATAAATTCATGTTCTTCATCTAGACAAAACTATTCCCAAATGAACCCAATTAATTATTTTCTTTGAAATGAAAAAATAATGAGTCGTAGCATGACCCGTTCAAGGGTCCTTGTGAAAACAGCTGTAATTGAAGTCATTGGATAGCTCCTTATTTGTCATGTCAAGACTTTTCCAAATAGCAGTAATCTTTTCATTTGAAGACAGATTGCACACTTAAAACACACAATCAAAATACTAATGCCTGCTTGTAAATTACCTACCAATAATTCATTCTTCTTTTTCCACACGCAAAAGATATTCAAACAGATTTTTATTTTACATCTTGATTGTTTTCCTTAACTGCCTTCCAACCTCTGGTAGATACAGTGGGCTGATTCACCCAACTTCACTGTCACTCCTTGCAGCATGAGTTTAGGCAGGCCAAAGGCTCAACAAGACCCCTTTACAGCTCAGCTTCTGAACATGATTGAGCTTTCACTAAACAGAAAACCCATGGGGAAACGTGAAAAGGAGATATCAGTGTCATGAAGCAGAGGCCACAATTTGTGCGCTGCTTCTGCTCTTGGCTGACCAATGACTGCATGGAGGGTTTTGGTACCAGCCATGGTGGAAGTCTGAATGCCCATCCTTTAAACCCATGGGTGTAAAGGAGTGGGGACCCTAGCAAACGTTTGGCTGACGCAGAGCCACCAGAGGGGTGTTGTCTTGGAAGCAGCAGGTGTAGTGCCCCTCACAACCCCCATACATCCAGATCAGGGCAGACGCTACAGTTCTGGAGACCCTTTCTGGGTGTTCTAGCAATTGTTCTTTAAAGCTCAGTGTAAAACCTGCTCCCCCAGCCCTTCCAAATACTTTGTCACTAAACCCTGACCCATATTCCATTTAAGTGAAAAAACATCCTAGGATAGTAATCTTTTTCCCTCTAAAAACTTTGTAAATATTTGAAGACGTCAGAAATTGTATAGTCAAGTTATTTTTTGTATAGATGTACTTCACTTTATTTTGATTAACAAATTATTATGGTTAGTATAATGCTTTCTTTTTCCCATGTGTCTCTTTTAATGAAACATTTTAAGATATATTCCATGGATAGTATATAATTTTGAGGAAACAATTTTCCCTATCAAAAAAAAACCTTACTTAATTTTCACAGTAATTGTTTCCATATTCCTTAAATTATAATCAGTGTATATATGCATATATACTGCATATGTATTGCATATAAACACTTCATATATATATGTGTATATCTAATATTCCTTATTTATATACTTGATACAGAATTTAAAAGGAAAATTAAAAGTGCATAAAATAGAGAAAAGTAAATATTATAAAATGGCAAAATTGAAAGGAGGTAGCCAAGAGGCTTTTTATCATAGGAGCCAGAAGAACTGAGATTGGATTTTGACTCCTTTTTGTACTGGCTATTTTAATTGAATTGAAATAAGTCAAATAATTTCTCTGAGACTGATACCTACATCAAAAAATAGTTGTGCGAATAAATTAGAAGGCAAAAATAAAATACATGGTGTAAAATGAGTACTTAATACATAATTGAGTAACAGAATGTTATAAGGAGAACAGTTTGTCTCAGTTTCTACTGAGGTTCGAAATGCTGTAGAAAACAATATAGGTGCAAGTATTCTAGCATTCTAACGTGAAGGACACAGCGCCTCTGCAGGGCATGCTGTAAGGTGTTATGAAACTATTCCTCCCAGCCTTAGTCACTATTTTTCTTCAAGGGTACATAAGGGGGAGGCAAAAGACTCATGGCAGCTTAGAATTACTGGAGGTTGTAGCAAAGATCATCAACTGTAAAACAAAATCGGTTCTTTCTTTCCATAAAGAGAGAACTGTAGCTGGGCACATGGCTGGACTGCGTTTCTCAGGCTCTCATGCAGGTAGCTGGCCAAGAGGAGATGAGCAGAAGAGATTTGTGCCACTTCCCACCTAGGACTTTCAGGAGAGTGGATGTGTCTCTCCACGTCCTCCTCCTTTCCTCAGTCTGCATGCAAATGATGATGATGCACTAGACAGAAAATGTCCGTGAGCGGTCAGCTGGAGAAGAGCCAACCACTTACTTAAACCCCACCCAGGACCATTAAAGGAAAGTGGGATAAATGTATTTTTTAAGCTACTAAAAGTTGGTGTTCTATTTGTTATAATTTTCTTGCCTAACTAATACAAAAAGCCTAAATTCTCTTGGAAAGAGTTGGAGGGCTATTGCATTTCTCCTTTCCAGCTACTCACGGAGGCAGTCCAGGGCATGTACAGCATCTCCGGTCAAGAGGTAGGGCTATGCAGCAATTCATTTGGGAAGCTTGCTTTATGTTCCCTTGGATCGGGACATACAGAGATGTTGACCCTCTAAATCTTAGGGCAGATTGCATGGTGACAAAAGAGAGAGAGACAGAGAGAATGAGAGACTGATTGAGAAGGATAAGGGTGGGTGTGTCAAGTTCTCTAGAAAGAGATGCACATTCCACCAAAGGGAGCCAGCCTGCAGCCATCTCATAGGGAATCATACCAAATAAGGGGCAAAGGGTTAAGCGACCCAGCACTGGGCAGACTGCTGGAAGCCCACAGGCTTGTGTGACAGCGGCCAGCCAGAAGCCATGTCCCCCGCCTCACAAAAGTCATGGGTGGTTGAAGGTCTGCCCCGGAAGGATCTCAGAGGCATCCGGCAAAGTTCTGTAGAGAAAAAGCAGCTTTCCATCGGCTGTCCACAGGGCCCTGAAGCCATGTGCTACCCATACAAGTCAGCTGGTGTTTGGGAGTTTTCCCCCTGCCACCTCCCCTGTCTTTGCCCACTGCTTTGGAAGGGACCAGGGCAGTGGGGAGGGTGGAGTTAAGAATTTAGATACTAAGCATACTCTCCTTGCTCTCTGTAGGATGAAAGCTGAGGCAGGCCCCAGCTGGGGAAAGATAATTTAAATTGTGTAATAGATTAAACTATAAAGTTGGATTTGATGATATTTTTAAATTTTTGAAATGAGGTTATCATTCTTTCTGAGAGGGACCAAGAAAGCTTTGGGCACCACTTGAGATTTTATCCAGGGGTGGGAAAGATCACTTTCAAAGACCACGATTGGAAGGAATTGAGGGAGGAGGAAGTCTGCGCTGGATAATCATACAACTGAGTCCAACAATTTCAGTAAACTGACTAAGTAGCTTTTCATATTGGTTAGAAGAAAATATAGTTGTTTACCACAACTGCCTGTGGTCACTTCTGGCTCTAAAGGAGGGGCACAAAAATCTTTCTGGCATAGATGAACTTTCGTTTAGCAAAATCGCAGGCTTATCATATGAGGCAAAACCCCTAAGCTCTCATCCAGAGCAATGCTCACAAAATTGTAACGCAAGCCACCTACATGAGTCACATCCATCATTTAAAACTTTTAGTAGCAACATTAATTGGGTAAAGTTATCTTAATAACATATTTTACACAATATATCAAAATATTATCATTTCAACGTATAGCCAATAAAAGAAATTGTTGAGCTACTTTACATTTTTTAATATTATGTCTTCAAAATCTAGTATGTAATTTATATTTATAACAATCTTAATTTGAACCAGCCATGTATCAAGTGCTCAATAGCTATTATATTGAACAACACAGAACTAGAGTTAGTTCTCTAAATCTGCCTAAGAAAGGAGCAGAAATACTGGACTGCAGAGAAGACAGAAAAGAGGGCAGGGAAGAAGGAGAAAGAGTGAAAGTGACAGCAGGCAAATGTTCAAGGAGAAATTCTGAATAGGTGAAGGGAACCGATGATATGTGAAAACAGGAGGGTTTAGAATAATGTCTGGCCCATAGAAAGCGCCCCATAAATGCAGACTTGTGTTACCTGAAAAATCTTTTCACCTTGACATTGACCTACATCTCAGCACCCTTTAGGGTGGTGGTGACTAATTACAGATTCCTTTCTACTTTACAAGTATTTACCTTTTTAACATTTTATATCCCATTCATCTTTTTCTACTGTTATCCAAAGGCCTTAATCCAGACATGCCAGACCTATATTTCTGAGAATTTATTATCTAATAATGCTGCCAAAACAAATAAATATGTTTGGTCTGATGAGACTTTTTATTAGTAAACCCATACTGTTTCCCAGTGATTATTATTTTTTTGTCTCAATTTTTACATTTTTCTAGTAATTAAATAAATTAAGGTCATTCAGAATATTTTATACTGGTATCATAGGATCAAATATCCTTAAAACCTTTAATCTCACAGATGCCATAATTTGATTCCTTTTTTTGATAAAGTGTCATAAATATGTAACTTGGCAGGATAGATAAAACATTAACCATCCATTGTTACTGTGCCCTGGAATGCCCTTTGCCATAGCTATATTCAGAGGTTCCCTTCCAGAACACATAGGATCCACAGGATTATGTTAAATTAATATATAATGTTTCAGTTTCCCATGACTACTGTAAATAAATTACCACAAATCTGTGGCTTAAAGCAACAGAAATGCATTCTCTCACAGTCCTGCAGTCTATAAGTCTGAAATCAGATTCACTGGGTCAAAATCAAGGTGTTGGCAGGACTGTGCTTCCTCCAGAGACTCTGGGGAGAATCCATTCCTTCCCTCTTCCAGCTTTGGAGATGCTGCCAGCATTCTTTGACTTGTGACCATACCCATAGTCACATTATCTCTTCTTCTAGCTGTTTGTTTTTTTTGCCTGTCTGTGTGAAATCTCCCTATGCCTCTTTCTTATAAGAACGCATATGATTCCATTCAGGGTCCACCTAGATAATCTAGGAACATCTGTCTGTATTAGGTTCCTAGAGTTGCAGTAACAAAGTACCACAAACTGAATGGTTTAAACAACAGAAATTCATTGTTTCACAGTTCTGGAGGCTAGGAGTCTGAGATCATGGTCAACAGGGTTGATTCCTTTTGGGGGCTGTGAGGAAGAAACTGCTCCATGTTTCTCTCTAGCTTCTGATGGTCTGCTGGCAATTTTCGGCATTCCGTGGCTTGCAGACAACACCCTGATAGATCTCTTCATGTTCACATGGCATTCTTCTTGTGTTCATGTCTGTCTCAAAATTTCCCTCTTTCATGAGGACACCACCCTACTCCAATATGACATCTTAACTAATTACATCTGCAACAAGTCTATTCCTAAATAGGGCCACTTTATATGATATATTATATGAATTTTGGTTGGACACAATTCAACCCATACCACTCCTCATATTAAGATGCTTAATCACATCTGCAAAGATCCTTTTATCAAATAAGACAACATTCAAAGGTTTCAAGAGTAGGACCTGATATCTTTGCCCAAAATAAACATGGAAATTACTCGAAATAAACATGGGAATTTCTTGAACAAACTTTAAAAAGGAGAACAAAAAGGAGGTGAGAGGAAAAGGAAGTACAAAGTCTGGGTTTTAACAAATTTTTTTATTAGGCACTGACTTCCTCCTAAGTACCTAATTCACCAAACTGTCTCAAATCGCTGCCTTCTCCTACTTGCCTTCATGAGGCACAATAGATGCCTTACACTATACCTGGAGCCACTATGACCCCTTGGCCACTGTGATGGGGTCACTTTTCAAACACGTCAAACCTACTAAAATCTAATGCTTGTCCTGGACTCAACTCAGTGAATAACCGGCTATGGTCTAGGTTCTGAGAAATTTGTTTAGTTCCTTTACATCCACCACATTTTCGTCAGAGGGAATCGGGCAGATTGTGCTCCCTTGTGTTTCCTCTTCTATTCCTAGGTACCTGGGTTTGCCCCTGCCTTGTGGCTGGCACCCGTTTCACAGAGAAGCTCCTGAGAGAAACCTCTACCCCCTGGAATATCCTGCCTGATAAGTGTGTATTTGTATACTGTGGGCCTTGGACCATGTCAGATAGTTTATGCTCACGATGTGACTTATGGTGAATCGCTGTTTTTGTTCACCTGGGATCCCGAGCCATGCCGTATCAGTGTTACCTCTGAGGGGGCTAGAGACTGAGTAGCCAATGTCACCCATGTGGATGCTCTGTGCCTGCATAACTAACCTCCAATAAAAACTCTGGACTTAAGGTTTAGACGAGTTTCAAATTTGTACATGGCACACATTGTTAGTGGAGGAATTAAAAAACTATCCGTGCAACTCCACTGGAAAAGGACAACTGGACTGGTTTCTCCTGGACTCCACTCTGCACACCTTTTTTCTCTGCTGATTTTAATCAGTCTCCTTCGTAATAAACCATAACCACCAGTTTTAACAGCTTTTCTGAGTTCTGTGAGTACTTGTAGGAAATCATCACACCTGAGGGTGGTCTTGGAAAGCCTTGTACAAACTATTTACAGTATTTCTTTTTACATAAATGAAAATTTTATTCAGAATATAAAATAATACCTACATATTCTAGGAGCTTTTAATCACCGTAGCTTACTTGTTATGATTTTCCTAATTTTATTCAGTAGACATTAAAAATACTTGATTGAACTTGCAAGTGGAAAAAATAAAGTATTAATAGTGTCATATGACAAATACTCTGTTGTAAGGCAAGCATTTTGGATTGAATATTAAAGTCAAATTTGACAGTCTACCATTTTAACACTGATGAAATGATTTCTAGAAATTTATACTAAATTCTTTGTATTTCCCTAAAGGGGAAGTGATTTGTATTTATTACCTTTAATAATCTTGAATTATATATGAATAGATTAAAGTGTGTGTGTATTTTTACATTCTATGAAACCTTAGTCATTCAAGTTTGATTTTTCTTAATGTTTCCTAGGTTTTCTATCCAGTTAATCCTAGGCTGCACAGTCTAGGAATGAAATACGACATACTATTTATAGACTATTAGCTTATCAAAATGTTAACACCACCAGTATTGCCTTAGACGTTCTGAGGAAATATAGCCTGATTTATACGTCTTAGAATCATTTCACAACATCTGAGATTCAGGTTATATATCCACCATGAGTGTGTGGCAGACAAAATTTGGCCTTCAATGTTCGTAGAAGTTTTATTTTCTTTTTTCTCTTGTGACTGGAGCTTTCTGTTTAATTTACTAGGGAGTCATGGAATGTAGGTGTCTGCTTCTGCTGTACATCTTTTAGTAGGAATAGCTTGCCAAAGGTGACTGTCTGGAGCATGAAAAAACGTACTCATGAAAATATATTTAAATGTATACTGTGATTTGGCATTTACCTCATGTTTAAATAGTTTAACAATTATAAAAGTCACACAGTACTTAATGTGTCTTAAAAATCAGAAAGTCTTCAGTTTTTAGCAACATTTTTCACATAAGAAACACACAAAAATATTTCTTTTCCAGAGACATCTTAATACCGGAAAAAAGTGATGAAAGATTTTGAATCCAGTTTACTTTTTAAAGGATGCTCTTTCTTTGTCTCAAATTCCAAGAGCTATTCATCATCTTTACAGCCAATTTTGCTTAAATGTTTCACCACATCAACCTAGTTCCATCCTCGAGGAAGTTCTCTTTTGTGATCTATTTTATCTGCCAGTTTATGTTTCTGGGCTTACATGTTTGTTGCATCAATACAACTCAAGTTAGAACAAAACAGTTTGATAGTAACTAATATTTATGATGTGCATTTTAAGTCAGACTTTCTGCTAAATACTGTACAGGGAATACCTGATTTACTTTATCCATCAATCCAAGAATGAGAAAAGCTCTGAGAAGTTTATTAATTTGTGCAGACTCACACAGCAAAGAGCACAGTTGTGAAGCAAACTGATGCCAGAACGACTCCAAAGTTGCTTTATACTCACATGAACTAAATTTTATACTAACCTAATTTAATAAGATAAACATTCACTTAGATGCTTTCCATTATAAGATGTATAATGGAATGCTTTCTGTTATAAAACAACAAGTTCAGTGTAAGTTTTGGAGTTTAGAGAGTAGTATGTCCGCCACTCAAGTTAATGTAAAAGAAGAATAAGTGCCCTTTCAATAAGATCCAAATGAGAACTGCATACTTCTTAGTCTTTTCCCTCTGCCTCTGAGGCGTTTTAAGATCCTCAAGGAGTGCTCTGTGAGAACTTTTATTTCTAGTCATAACTGGACTTGCTGTATCTTTTTGCCTTATGTTATCCCTCGTTTTCATGCGCCTGTGTGTATCTACTGGAAACTAATTTGGATAGATATGTATGGTTTATAACAAGCTGAAGCTATTCGTGGATTTCACATTGGTATAAAAAGAAAAATCATAAAGTTTGGCCTCTAATTTCTGGTAACCACTTCATTGTCTCAGTTTTCTTACAGTTTCCATGTGTAGTTTTTTAGTAACTCCGTTTTTTTTTTTTTTTTCCCCACTACATACCTCAGTAAGTTTAATAAACTTGTCTACTGGCTGAGTACCATGTTAAAAATCCCATGCACAATTTCTTCAGAGCAGCACTTTATTGCCAGTTTTACTGTAATGCAGTATTAATATAAAATGATGACACTCGTACTGTAGAGGCACTATTGTGCATTTACAATAATATTTATACAAATAATTAAACTTTTACTTCATTGGATAAGGCATGTCTATGCAAGGGGATCAAATTAACTGAAAAATAAATTAAAAGACTGTATTGGCCATCATGGTCTCTATCTGGGTTTTCTTTGATTGAACTGCAGGAAAATCTAGTTTCAAATATTGCATCTGTCATCTGTACTTCATATCAAAGAATTAATCAAAATGACGGTGGAGAGCGTTTTTTGAATGTTCATTATTTCAGCTATTAATTTTTAAAAGCAGCAAATGTTGCAAGTCAATAGCACCTGTAAAAATTGATTTATTGTGCAATTTCCTTCATACTCCTGGCAGCCAAGAGCAGATTCTGTATATCCAACGCTTTCTATTTCTAAGCCACTCTTTTCACGTCCATTTTTTTAAGATAAATTATTTAGATGAAAGAAATGTAATCCTGTTTGAATTCCACTGATTTGAATTCATAGGAACTGACCACATCAAGGAAATGTGAAATTTAGCATGAAAAAGAACTACACACAGAAGCAATTACATGGTGAAAAATCACAGAAATGTAATTTATATTAAAAAGTGCAAAAGATACTTGATCAATCACATTACTTCTGTGATATAGGTAACTGCACATTATACTCTGATAGAGTTCCAGCACAGCCAGGACCCACTGAGGCCATTTATACCACTCATGTCTCAATTAAGACATATACAGTTTCTTTTATATACAGACATCTCATCCTGTAACTATTTACCACCAAATATATTTGCACTCAATTTCAGAACTGAATTTGAAGTTGGTCGATCTGTGCTTCAATCCTAATCCTGGCTCTACTAATTGATAGTTGTGTTTTCTTGAACACTACTTAATCCTCTGCGTTTCAGTTATTTTCTCTGTAATATGTAGATTACAAAGTTTATTCAATAGGTTGTTTTTAAGAATTAAACAAGAATGAATAAAACAATATTTGTAAAAACATTTATCACAGTGCTGTTCTTTAAGTGTGATTATTCTTCCATCCAGATATGTTCAGGTCTCTAATAATATAATTTAATTGTAAGAAATAAGTAGTTCTTAAAATGCCATTTCCACTAACTGGTATTATTTCCTGTTTAACCAACAATGATTATCTCTGGAAAATGTATGGCTTTTAAATAGTCCTTTGAGGTTCAAAATGAAGATATGAAATCTTGATACCAAGCAAACATAAGGTCCGTACTCTCCTCCCATATGCTGCCTGCCCCTTAGTACAAATGTTTCTATTTCCAAGGCCTAAAATGTCCTCTCCCTAATGTCTGAAAATCAAAATGATACATATTTCACCCAATGCCACTTATGATTTTCCAAACTAAAGTGAGGAAAGTGGACTGTATGTGGGTACTGAGGGGTAGGACTGAGCAATAACCTGGTTAATGCCTGCCATATTGCCACTGGAGAGAGCTTCCATGTCCAGCTGGCTTTACCTTGCTAAGAGAGACAAAAAAATCAACTGGTTTTAAATAAAGGTGAAACTCCATACCCCTTCCGAAACTTCCTGCTGCTTACAACTCCATCCTAACGATTTATACACTATCAGATTACTATCCAGGCAAGAAAAACTCATGATATGTCTTAAATATTTTCTTCTCATTTTTTTCATTTATTTTAGAAGCCAAAAAATAATAATTATACCCACTTCTATAAGGATGAGCAAGCAGAGAAAAGTAAATAGGCATATCTTAAAAAATTAGCAGTCCAAAATAGGGGAGCCATTTTGAGTATAAGGAACATATGTTCTCCAGTAAATTACAATTATTATAGGAAATCGGAAACACATTTTTAGGGCTTTTAGAAATTCTAAATGAGGCTCCAATAAATTTTACACTGACAAAAGAATATCGATATAGTGATACAGTTTTAAACTTTTTAAAATTCTTTTTAAATTTTAAGTGACTTTTTCCAGGATCCATCAGCTCCAAGTCAAGTAGTTGTTTCAATCTAGTTGTGGAGGGTGCAGCTCACAGTGGCCCATGTGGGGATCGAACTGGCAACCTTGTGTTAAGAGCACCACCGTGTTCTAATCAACTGAGCTAACCAGCCACCCCATTAAATAATTGAAATAATAATTATTGAACTGATTGAATGAATTAATGAATGAATGAATGAATAAATAAATAAATAAATAAATAAATAAATAAATAAATAAATAAATAAATAATGGTTCTCAAGGAAAACATTTTCCATAGCAGTAGAACAAAATTAGTATATTGAAAGACCAGAACTCAGGTGAAGAAAAAAAAAAAGGTGGAATATGATTAGGGAAGTACAAGTGATGAAGGATATAGTGATATGATCCAATATCTGGGTAATTTGAATTTTGGGGGGAGGAGCAATAGAATTTACAGGAGAAAAGCAGTAATAAACTAAATAACACAATAACATTACCTGCGATGACCAAAGACCTGTGTATTAGTTTTCTATTGCTGCTAAAATAAATTACTACAAACTAAGTGGCTTAAAACAGCTCAAATCTATTACCTTGTCGTTCAGTATGTTAGAAGTCCAACATGGATCCCACTGGGATATATCAAGGTGTCAGCAGGGCTGCATATCTTTTTAGAGACTCTAGGGCAGAATTTGTTTTCTTGCCTTTTTCAGCTCCTGGAGGTTACTCACATTACTTGGCTCGTGGCCCCCTCCTCCATCTTCAAAGCCAGCAACTTTATATCTCTCTAGCCCCGCTCCTCTTGCGATAACTTTTTTGACCATTTCTGAGAAAAGTTCTCCAAGGTGATCTACCCATCTCAAGTTCCTTAACTTAATCACATCTGCAAAGACCCTTTTGCCATAACAAGTAGCATATTCATAGGCTCCAGGAGTTAGAACGTGGACCCTTGCAGCGGGCCATTACTCTTCTAACCACATCCTGTGTGTCCATGTGGAAAGAGTGCAGTGAGTGCAAGGCAAAATTAATGAAAGACTCATATCTACATATACCCTGAATTACAAGTACAAAGAGACATTTAACAAGCATCAGATTTTAGTAGCTAATTATAGAAAAGAATAACATTGTCATAAAACTGAAACACTATGATCCAGAAAACTGTCTTAGATTGGTTATGATGAATTACAGAAGATGTTGTTACAAGACATCTTATCTCAGTGGCTTAACACAGTGAAAGTACTTGCTTATGTGAAACCCAGCAGGTGTTTCTAAGCAAGTCGCCCTCCTTATGCTCAGAGACTCGGGCTCCTCCTTGGGCTCCACCTTCTTCTAGGTCTTTAGAATCCTCTTTTTTCAAAGTCAGTACCTAGATGGGAAAGAGGAGAGAGAGA
Source organism: Rhinolophus hipposideros (assembly GCF_964194185.1). NCBI lineage: Eukaryota > Metazoa > Chordata > Mammalia > Chiroptera > Rhinolophidae > Rhinolophus > Rhinolophus hipposideros. The sequence continues at coordinate 61,117,138 of NC_138049.1, read as the reverse complement.
GTGGAGAAACGTGTCACAGGCATGGGTGTGACATCCATAGCTTCCACCTGACTTCCCATTACCCACATAGCCATGGTTAAATGCCCAGAAAGTTGAAAAAGGTATGCTCAGGGTGAAACCAACTGGGTTTTGATAAAAACACAGCTCTCTCAGTGACAGGTAGTACATATGGCTTTCTTAGGATAAAACACCAATTCCCCATAATTCTATTCACCGACCAATTAACATTCACTTGGGGACACACACATTCCCCCCTAACACACACACGTTTTAGATATGTAAGTAATTATTTCCATACCACTTGTAAACTCTTCCTGAAAAATTATCTAAGGAAATCAAATAGATGAATATCAGGAAGTGCACCCTATAATCAGAAATCACAACTATCAATTATTTTTAAATGCTCCAAAATATTCCCAGAGTAGGAATTGAATAATTCCTACTGTGGTTTGGGACTCTCGTGTAAGCCAGAGTATAATATCTGAATGATAACATATAAACAAACAAACCAAAACATGAACCACTTGATAATTACAATGTGTCCTGTGATGCTGAGGAGGCCTAAGTGAAAATCTGACTTTACTTCTTCCTAGCTGTGTGACCTTGGACAAGTCATTTAACCTTCCAGTGCCTTTTTTTACTGCAGTAAAAATGAAAATAATACTAATTATTATTTTATAAGCTTTCTGTAAGAACTGAATTAGGTAATTCATGCAAATAATGATAGAAACCTTTATAAAGCACATTCTGTGTTTCAGCACTTTTATGTATTATGTAAATGCTTGGCACATCATGCTAAATATTTGTATTAATTGAAGTAACTCTTATCAAAGATAAAAATGAATAAAAATAACAGTGTCTGGAAATCAAATGTAATAAGAAAATATAATTATAAGGATATATGTACATAATGTTTTTATAAATATATTAATATAGTAAATATATTAATTTATCTATGTTAACTAAAAGCCCTGTAAGTGACCAGGTAATCTGTTCTCAGACTTACTACACTGCTTTTGCTGTCCCTTCTTATTTTTGGAAGCAGAGATAGTCCTTCTTTCTTTTTTCTTTTTTTTAAATGGAGTGGAATTATTTTTTTAAGTTATGTTTTATCCATAATATTTTTATGTAAATAAATCCATAATTTATGTATTTATTTTTGGTGGCAGAGAGGGGAGTGGAATTATCTATGCTAATTTATCATGCCATATTCAGAGATGTTCCTTAAATACTTATATTAGGAAGATGCAATTTGACAATAAGAACAAACACACAAAAAGCAATCTCTCTTAAAGATATGTAGCCATACATTCATTAATTATAATTATTAAATGTTACAATGTACAGTAAATTATGGTAGAGATACTAGGATGATCCTAGTGCTCTTGGAGCTTACATGCTAACAAAATGAAGAAATCCTAAATAAAATGCAGCAAATTGAATCCAGTAAGATATTAAATCAATAATGCATTATGAATAATTGGATTTACCTCCGGAATTCAAAGATATTAGGATATATAGGATATAAGTTAAAATAATGACCTATTGCTTGATAATATTATCATGTTATAATCCTCTGAAATTATGAGGCTTTTAATATCCAATTCTGATAAGAACATAGACTATAGTTAATGCATAATTATTTAACATAAAGAGTTTCATTAAGAAACTAATGGTGCTATTTTGAAAGCTGAGACACAAGAGTATTACTATTAAAATAACAAACACAACAAGGATGTCCACCATTCAACATAACTCAAAAAGTTCTAGTCATGCAATTAGAGAAGAAATAGAACATGTAAATATTACAAATTAATATAAAAGATTATTATTTGTAAATAATCTAATTGCCTAATTGAAAATCCAAAGGATTTAGTTGAAAAATCTTTAAAGTGGAGGCTTACTAAGCTGATTAGGGTGGGATTGCTGGATTGTATCGTAGGTAGTTCTATTTTTATTTTTTTGAAGAATATCCATGCTGTTTTCTGTGGTGACGTCACCATTTTACATTTCTGCCAACAGTTGTGTAAGGGTTCCAATTTCTCCACATTCTCACCAACGCTTGTCTTTAGTTTTTTTTGATAACAGCCAATAGATATCTCATGTGATTTTGATTTGAATTTCCCTAAAGCTTAGAGACAACGAACATTTTTTTGTACACCTGTTGGTCATTTGTATGTCAGCTTTGGAGAAATGTCTATTCAAGTCCTTAGCCCATTTTTAATTGGATTATTAGATTTTTTTCAGTTATTGAATTGTTTAAATTCTTTATGTATTTTAGAGATTAACCTCTTATCAGATATATGGTTTGCAAATATTTTCTCCCATTACATATGTTCTTTTCACTCTGTTGATCATTTACTTTGCTGTGCAAAACATATTTCCCTTAAGCTTTGTCAATCTATTGGGTGTTCTAGGGTTATTTTAACTCAAGTAGCCATAGTCTCTTTGAGGCCAGGTGTGTAACAATGTTGAGGGTTCAATTAAAAAACATAGCTAGTTTCTTATTTATTTGCTTTCAATTAGCATCATGTGCCAGAACTCGGGTTCACGATGTTTTCAGTGCTTGTTTCTCTATGCTTAATTCTGGGTAGCTTTAGTTTTTCAGCCTGGGATTTGGGAAAGCCACACCTCTAGTCTCTATTACCTGAATTTACCGGGTGCTAACAATCATTTCAGTTTTAACAATCTTGATATGGGCCTTGCTATGATGCTGAGTTGTAATTATTCTTTGTCATCCAAAGGTTTTTATCTGTCCCTAGTTGGTGATGAAAAATAGTTGCATCTTCCAAAACTGCAATCTCAGTATTTCTGGACTTTTGTTTTTTCTCTGTGGCAAACAAGTGAATTATTTTTAAAAATTCACCTCCTTTTCCAAGTATCTTGCTAAATGAACCAAGTAACTAAGGCATGCTAATAATATTGTTTCCTAAGATCTGCACCCACTAACACAACACTTTGGTTCATAATCTGTCTTCTAAGTTAAGACTGATGTTTCAGTCTCATGACATGAATCACCATCCATCCAGCTCAGATAATTTATTCACTGACCACTTGTCATCCTTGAAGCAAATGCCATGTATTTTTTGGTTGTTATTATTTGTCACTTTGGATTCAAGTTTTTAAATTATTCACAAACACCTAAGTTATGATAAGAAAATAAGTGACACCAAGCTATCACTGGTTCACAATTATAAAACTTTAGTTCTCACTCACATTATATGTTCATTATGGGAAAATTGTGCCTTTTCTCAGAAACAATTTCTCTCCAAGAGCACTTTCCCCCAGGCACAGATTATCTCCAGGATATCAGTCTCATGGCAGAAGAAAAGAGAAAATGTAAATGAAGAGTTGATTCTTAAAATTTCAGTTGAGGCATGTCACTAACTTCCACTCCAATTTCTTTGGCAGAGCAGTTTGCATAGTCACATAGGTGTTCCCTGAGGGGGAGGCATCCTCCTCCAACAGGGAAAAGCACCTTAGGAAAAGGCACTAAATATGGGGAAACTGTAATCCAACCTACCAATACAGGCAAATTACATGTAAACGCCAATGACTCAAAATATGTGGGAATTGGGAAGTCTCTCTAGAAATGCAATTTAAAATTGAATGAACTTTTCACCCAAACTTTGGGACATAATTTTGAAATATGATAATATCCATGGTTTAAAAGGTTTGGGGAAAATAGACACTATAACACCCTTCTGGGGGATTTATAATCCATACATTTATACAATTTTTTAAAAGGTATTTGGGCAATACTCAGGGATAACCTTTAAAGTGGGCATACCCTTTGTTCCAAAATTTACCCCTTTTAGTGATTCTCTAAGACAATTATGAGAAAATGCACGAATAAATATGCATATACCGTATTTGCCGGCGTATAAGACGATTTTTTGGCCCCGAAAAATATGCCTCCAAGTGGGGGGGTCGTCTTATACGCCAGGTACACTTCAGATAGACTGCCCATAGTGCTTGCCCCGTGCCATAGTGGCCTCCCGATGCCCGCCCACTTCATTCCACATACCGTTCAGGCATCAGCAGCGCTGCTGGGTGTATGCTCGGCTGTTATGCGATTTTGCTGTTATGCGATTTTACCACACTCGCAAAATCGCACACAGCCAGAGCATACACCCAGTATGATAGCGCAAAATCGCGAATCGCGATACCATACTGGGTGTATGGTCGGCTGTGTGCGATTTTGCGAGTGTGGTAAATTCGGGTTACCGTATATTTCTTTACATATGCATTGAAGATTCGCGATTTTGCGCTATCATGATGCCTGTTAGAATGTTGAAGAGCTCGCACTTGCGCACTAGTGAGGTCCCAGGGAGATGCTGATGAAAGGGTGGACCAGACTGCTATAGTGACAGGGCGGGCAAACAGGGAGCAGGGACCAATCAAATCAGGCTTTGTATACAGCCAACAGCCAACCACAATACTGCACCATTGTACAGTACAGCATAGAAAATGTCGACCAGTCAAACCCCTATCATCCCTATCATGGCACCAGCCAAAAGAAAGAAGTATGATGCAAATTTTAAACTGAAAGTTATTTGGTGTGTGGAAGGTGTGCGGAAGAGGGGGTAGTCTTATACGGCGAGTATATAACAAACTCTGTATTTTGAGTGGAAATGTTAGGGGGTCGTCTTATACGCCCAGTCGTCTTATACGCCGGCAAATACGGTATGTAGAAAATATTTCATAACAGTCATAGAAGCATTATTCATATTAATGGAAAATTAGAAACATTTACAATGTCCAACCATAACTGTTAATTAAGGTATGGTTTAGAATGGACTATAATGTAGCCATTAAAATAGTATATTAATCCCTGTTAAAATAGATGCTTTGTTATATTGTTAAGAGAAACATGATTATTCAACAGTATGTATTATGCTAATAGAAAATTATAAAGCCCAAATACTTTGATTCAGTCTTGATTAAAATTATGGTTGAAATCATATGCAGTAATTTGCAAATGGTGCTTAGTGGAAAACTTTGGCTTTAATAATCTGTTTTACATTGTGTATCTCTGAGAATGCAAAACAGTGACTTGGCTATTACCCTTTGTTTAGAAAGATAAGGAAGAAGGTTAAAGAGTATTTGCATTCCATTACCATAAATATTAAGTTCAATCTATACTTTTCCTGTATCCTGTCACTACAATGTTGAATTTCTTTCTGTTTACTATGGAGGACAAAAGGCTTTGTTGTAAAATCCATAGATCTGCTGTCATAGTTTTTTGTTTGTTTGTTGTTTTTCCTCAAGAATTGATGGTATATAACCTTGAGATGTTTGTTCTATGAAGCGACAATTGTAAGAATGTTTGTTGTGGAGGACTCTTGTTTGCTTGAAGTTGTAAACCACATTTGTCTTAAGTGGTTGAATTTGGTCACCAATTTTGTGACAATGACACTGACATTATCTTATTGAGTGTGTTCTATTTAACCAACCAATGCATAACAACTATCAAGTGATTTAAGTTAGAACTACATTTTAAAGTCTTCCTCTTTAAAAAAAAGGGGGGGGGGCAGGGGAAGTAAGAAATTAATTTTAAACCAACACAAATCTTACTCTGCCACAGCATATATGATTTAATTTATGTATTTTATGGATGCATGTATAAATAACCAATAATCTGTTATCTTCACTTAAAAATAGGTCATGAACCTATGAGTATTTCCGTATTAATAACAACCATTCTCTCAGTTCTAATGGTAGAATGTTTTAAATTACAGGTGTGAACTAAATTTTCATATTTTGAACATATACACCAGAATGTTAACAGTGGCTATATTTGAGAGAGTTTTTGTTTTCTTCCTTTTGTCTATTTATATTCTCTAAAGTACCTACTGTGAAGGTATATTTCTTTTGTTATGATAAATTTAACACAGAAAAACACCTCTTTTCTTGGTCACTCTAGTCAAAGGAGGCTTAATTCTTCTTCAAACTCTTGTTTCCTTTGTTTTGTATCAGTTATATCTAACGCTCCTTTTTTTTTTTTTTTTTTTTTTTTTACGAAATCCTTCTCTAGTTCATCAGTTCTTTGGGGGCCGGCGCTATATTGTATTCTTCTTTATGATACACAGAACCTTTAGCACAGTCCCAGGCTCTTCGTGGTACTTTTGAAAGGAGGTTCCACAAGAATGAATGTGTACAACCAAGTCACACTCCAATTTTGCATCAACTGCTTGGGGCGTCCCCCAGGACCTCCGTGACTCCCTGTGGATTAGCCAGGCCATGGCTTAGCTATCATAAAGCAAGCCTGTATCTCAAACAGCATAAATATTTGACTTGGAAATTAAAGCTTTGTCTTTTCAAAAGGTGATTTTTGAAGCCTCCTTCCTGTAGTCATCTGAAAATGGAATTTAAATGGGAAAAGCATTTGTTTTTCAATTCTCAGTTGATTAATTTTTTTCACTTTGTGATTGCTATCTTTAAACCCTTCTTGGCATCAGGGAGGAAGGAGAACCGCAGCCTTGCAAACCCATCTGTGTGCAACTCTCTCACCTCTTTGTTTTGATCTTAAAACCTATCTGCCCAGCCAATATATATATTTTTCTTTAACAAGAGCAGATCTGGCCTGTCCACGTGATATTATGAGAAACGGATTTTTACGTTACTTTGCAGCTTAGAGACACCCCAGTGCAGCTCAGAATGGAAATGCCTGCTCTCATCTGCATTTGTGTTTCCACCGTGCTTTGGCTTAGGGTGATGCTCAAGCCCTTTGGCCTTCTGTGCCTGGCGTGCAGCCCCCCGATGACTTGAATAATGCTTAGCCAACTTGACTTGCAGAATTTATGATGTCTGAAGACAGTTCTTTTAAAAACGCTTTCATTGCCCTTATCTAAACATTTCATTAAATGGCAATTTGAAGTATTTTAGTTGGGTCTGAGTCGCAATAAGAAAAATATTTTAGAAAGAGTTTTCAAAATACTTCGAAGGGGCACTTAGTGGTGTGCACATTTTTTTCAAATAGTTGGGTTACTTTGGGCTTCTTGTTAGTAAGATAACAATCTCGCTAAAGCAAAAAGCTTGTGTTGTATAATAAGACCTTTTAAAAACTATTTATGTATTTTAGCTTTAGGCTTTTGTACAACCCTTGGGTGGGCATTTGAAGACACCAAAATATACCTGCAGGGGGTTTGTGGATTAAGTAATAAGTGGTAAGCTTCCAACTGAGGTTTTGTGTTTATCATTATCATCTTGGCACAGAAAATATTCAGACTGGTAATGATTCTGGGCTACCTGCTGTGGGGGATTTCAGCCTCCATGTAACATTTAATAAAACATTATCACTAGACTTCAGTGAGACAATATTGATAAGAACTGCCTTTAGAAGATATCAGAAGAGTGAGCTATTGAGGAAGAGAATGCAAATCCTAGAAGTAATGAAATAGAAACAGGAGACATGAAAGTAGAGATAAAATTTTATCCAAACTAATAAAAAACACAGTAAATGAAAAAACAACAACAAAAAAAAACCCAACAAGCAACAACCTATCTAAAACACAGGACTTAAGTAGATAAAGGGAGTACATAAATGAAAGCCACACATTGCAAGAAAAGCAAGAAATGAATGGGGAAATACATTAATAACATAGAGCAAACCAAAATTCAATAAACAGGGACTGAAATATTGGCTCCGCAACATAATGGCCTAGGTCCTTGGTCTGGCGAAGTTTAGAATGTGGTAACTTTTCACTGTGTCAAGTTTCTCACACTTGGACTTCACTGACTATACTGTATTGTTTTGCTAGCATCAGTCATCTTTACACTATTTACATATTTATGCCTTTAATTTAGATTCCGTACATGTTAAAAATTCTGAGTAATTATTATACACAAAGGTCTTTGCCCTTAGATTATCCTGAAGTCTGCTGTAGTTGCCAGTTGGTAATTCAAAGAGCTGACCCTAGCTCATAAATCCCATTGTGTAGAATCCTAACTGCCTGAGAAACTGCTCTTCAGGGCTGGATATTTCAGCAAGAAATTGTTTTGGGGCCTTGTAATGGCATTGTTTAGGAATCTTGTGCTAAGAGTTTACTGCTGAATATTCTTTTTACAGGAAAGCTTCCTTTTCCTAGTTCAATACATCCTCAATTAACCTTCAGTGCTTCAAGTAAGACACATTATCTTTAACACTTATGCTCTGCTAGCTATACATTATTGGGTTGTTTCTACATCTGACAGTGGTCTGAAGTACTCAGGAAACACATGAACTCTTACAGGTCATCCAGATACCATTTAGAACATCATTTTTTTCAAGTGGACTAAAAGCTGTGCTTTTGACCTTTAAGTCTGAATTTCTGCTAGAGTCCTAAGTGACTAATGATGTCTCAGCAATGAATAATTATTGAATTAATGTATTATTCCTTTTCATTTCAAAGATGATCAATAACTAAAAAGCTCACAGGTTAGATAGTATCTGTTTGCATTTTATAAATAGTTTGAATTTCGGTCTTATATTTTGTAGAATAAGAGCAAATACATCCCTTTATACTCTTAAGTATTAATTGTAGTTTATTGTATTAATCAAACAAAAACTAAACACTTATAGTACCAGTGTAATTAGAAATAAGAATAATCAGTTATTCTTTCTGGATGGTTGATATTTAGTAAGTTTAGTCTGCATTTGAACTTTAGATACACATCTATCTGATGTTTCTCCGAGGGAGAACACATTTTTATCTTACTAGAGACCTTTATGAAAAATTGTAGGCATTGTTATTTTAAGAATATCTTTTAAAAGAATTTTTTCTTTTTTAGGTAAGTATGAGCTGATTCATAGAACATATGCCACTTTTTGATGAGTTCCTTGTGTAAATTGGAGGAAAGAATTTAACTCTCTAAACATAGCTGGCATACACATTCCAGTTTTTTCTTGTTTACATAACGAATAAATATGGAGACCCTACTATGTGTATGAGCCTCTCCTGGACGTTTTGAGAAAGCAAAATTGAGAAAGACAGATTTTGGGGTTAAGGTAAAATATCAACACTATGAGTACAAATGAAAATTTAAATAAGAGTAGAAAGACGTCATACTAAATAGAAGATATCAGCACAGGCAAAGATGTGTCTCAATGGATCGACATCATTTTACCAGATTCTAAAGCAGTGATGGGAGGGATTCACATCAGACAAAGTAGTTTAAACAATGAACAGGATGGGTGGATGGATGAATAGATGATAACTAGCTAAATATAGAGTTAACAATATTATGATCAACGTAAATGGCTTCATATTTCTTGTTTTTTATAATCAAGTTATTCATAAAAAGATTCATAAAATATTGATATACATCTTGCCCAAAGTCTTAATGCTATGATTTGAACCCAGTTTTGAAAGACTAAAAATATAAAACATGATTCTTTTCCATTATCCTGCCTCTATTGGAGCTTAGTTTCTCTTTGACATTGTTTTTTTCATATCAAGGATTATTCTCCTAAATAAAAAAAAAATTATGGAAACAAAATAAGATCAAGCAATGTTACTCTTTCTGTTGTCTCTTTAAGTTATAGCATTTACTTCTTTTCTTCATTTTTTTCTTTTTTCTTTTCCCCCTTTCCTTGTTTGTTTCTTTCCCGCCCTCCCTCCATTTTGAAACCAAAGGTCTTGATTTAATGAATGATTTTGATGTACTATGTGGCCCCAGCACTCTGTCCAGTTTCTTCACAGCATACCCTGTAAGCCTTAGCCCTTTCCCTTACTGGTCATTAACCCCCTGAGGCAGCCAGAAACAATGGCCATGTTATGACTAAGGGTCACAAGGTATGGGTTTCTGTTCTGCTAAAGATGACATCATGGCCTGAGTTGTGTTTCAGCTCCGGTCCCTACAGTAGAACAATCCCTGGCTGCCTCCTCATGAAACCAGACTGAGGGACACAGTAGCTGACCTCAAGACCTGAACTTATGATTTACTGCTCTTTCCTCACTCTTGACTAATTAGCAAGACCCACAACCTCAATCCCCTGACTCATGATGACTTGTGATTTTGCTTCATAAAACTACTTGTCTGTAAACCGATGAAGAGTTCGGGCTTGTGAGCACTAACTTCCTATTCTCTTGGGTGGCACCATTCATAATAAAATAGCCAGCCTTCCCTCCTGCATTTCTCAGGGTTTTGTGTTTGGCTGGTAACACTTTATTCCTTGCTTCCTTCCTTCTTTCCCCTTTTTCTTCTATCTTTTATTAAACACCTGTTAGGTTACAGGAACTGCATAAATTTAGAACGAGAAAGAACTGGTAAAAAAAAAACATTGGAATGATCTGTAGCTTGTTTCCAAGCTTATAAACTTGGTGGGGAAAATTAAAACCACACACACACACACACACACACACACACACACACACACACACACAAAACCACTTAAGTTTTCTTTCTCATTCTTCTGCACATCTTAGCTAATCTTAGGCTTAACCCTTTCTGGTATAGTTTTATATCTCTTTATTGTATGATCATTTTGTTGTAATGCAACATATATTTTATAAAAATAAGTTCATCCCATATACGTTTCCTCATTTTTATACCTTCTACTTCAGCAACTAGTTATTGTTCTCAAAATTTATTCTGAATTTATAAGCTAAGTATGGCTGTTCAACCAAGTAGATTTATATATATATATATATATATATATATATATATATATATATATATATATACATATATATCCAAAAATGTATACATATTTTAAGAAAGGAAAACTGTATTAAAATTGTAATACTCAATATATACCGATAACAAAAGATGAATACAAGTCATGTTCGAATTTTGCAATTACAAGAGGTGCTCAAAGTGGTTACCATCAGCACTCAGGCACTTCTGATTACAGTGAATTACTGCTTGAGCAACATTGACCAAAGTGTCCACTTGTACACATTTTTTTGGCACCCCCGGTATGTATACATGCTCCGCTTTTTGGAATTAAACTTTGCCTTAGATTGGTTTATTTGAGAACACACTATGAGGGGGAGAATTCCACACTGAACGCTAGTTGAGGAGAACTCTCTGGAGACACATTTTTAGGTAAGTGAGGACGATAGAACTGCCTCTCTCTATGATTTGATTGCAACTGAGACCCTGACAATATTGCAGAAGAAACTCTGGGGCTCAGATGACCTTAAAAATTGTCTTGAACTTAGGCAAAGGGTCTATGTATGTCAGCATCTAACAGTTATGGGACACTAGCTGCTCCAGGGGAGGGTCAGCCTTGGGGGAGGAAGTTCCCTGACTGCAGAAACAACTGAGCCAGCAGCAGTGGATGTCCCAGGAGCTGGAGGACAGGTACCAAGGTCTTAAGAGGGGAGATGGCTGTGTACTTCAATCTTCAGGTAGATCTTCTATGGACATTATAACTTACCATAATTTACTTATTCAAGTATGAATGTTTCAGAAATACTTTTCTCACTTCTTTCGTTTTATGCATAGTATTTTTGTTATGGAGTGAGTTTCTGTGTCTCCTCCAAATC